>NC_086104.1:62617036-63817036 GCF_963921235.1 Mobula hypostoma | reverse complement strand
GCTTTTATTATTATTATTGTGTTCTTGTTTTGTTTTCAAATTTGGAGTAAAGGTTATTTCATTCTCCTTGCACTTGTTCTTCCCTTTCTCCCTTGAACCATTCTTCTCTCCTATCAGATTTCTTTTTCTCCAACCCTTGACCTTTCCCACCGATCTAGCCTCACCTATTGCCTTCTATATTGCCCTCCTTCCCATTCCCCTCCTTTTTATTCCGACGTCTTTCCCTTCCTTTCCAGTTCCTATGAAGGAATTTGGCCTGAAACATCAACTGTTTATTCATTTTCATAGATGCTGCCTGACCTGCAGAGTTCCTCCAGCACTTTGTGTGT
Organism: Mobula hypostoma; assembly: GCF_963921235.1. Lineage (NCBI taxonomy): Eukaryota > Metazoa > Chordata > Chondrichthyes > Myliobatiformes > Myliobatidae > Mobula > Mobula hypostoma. The sequence goes on along the minus strand of NC_086104.1, from coordinate 63,816,707 downwards.
GCTACTTCATAATTTTACATTCCACCAGGACTCAATGTGCCAACTGTCTACCTTTCATCCAGCAATCCAAACCAATAATGCAGGATGTCATTATCTTCTGTGATCCCTGCTTGCTAACCAGTCCAGCAGATCATACGGAGCTAAACAGAGGGCAATGGTTTTCACTGCCTCACCATTCATTACTAGAAGTTTAAATCCCTCAGGCAGAAAATTAAGCTATGACTGCACAAACCCCTGGAAAGACACACCTAAAAGCTTCTGCACAATTCAAGCCACCACACCTTAAAACCTAAGTACTGCCTAGGGAGTAATTGCAGCCTAGAGTTTCCGGGATTCCATGGGTTTAATTATGAAGCAAGGCTTACACAAACTGAAGATGTACTCCCCACAATGTAGAAACCTAATCGGGAGTTAATATTTCTGAGTTGACAAAGACTCATGGACCTGAAACATTAACTCTTTTTCTCTTTCCACAGATGCTGCTTGTGTTCTGCTGAATGCTCCCAGCATTTATGGTTTTTGATAATGAGAGGTTTTTGATTGAAGTTTTCACCCTAAGGGGGAACAAACTGTAAGGTAGAAAGCACCTGTTTATATCAGCTGGGGTTACTACGACCAGAATCACAAATTCAATATCATTTGCCTGTGAACAGAGAGGTAGAAATTTGAGAGGCTCCTCTGTGAGTGCAACTGATGCTTGTTCATTGCTAATGTCACCTCTGTGATTGACAGCTTTTTTAATGGATATGAGGACAAATACTGGAGCAAACAGCTCAGTGTGTGCAGTTATCTATTAGTTTGGGCAGGGTAAGGGCATCACACAACACCCCCTCATAATTTCACTGCTTTTCCTCCACAGTATATATCAGTAGACGCCTACCCTATACTTTTGTAACACTTTGATGTCAATAATTTACCTGTTAGAGGAGAAACATTAGTTTCTCATGCTACCTTCTCCCTCCTCCCACACTCGACTTCTGAAATATGCAAAATTATTTTCACAGTGCAAATTGTCCATCAGCTTTGTCTTTTCAAAGCAATTTAATCTGTTACTTTTACTTCATTAATTTCAATGAGGCTGAACCATGAGGCAGATTATCATGTGAACCAATACTTTGCAGGAATTACCATCATTCTTATGAGTCATCAGTTACCTGGCCTCAAGGCAACTAGACACTAACATCTGATTTGTTGAGTATGTAAAAGAAACAACACAAATCAGAACAATTTAACGTAACGTAATGATTTTTACTCTTCGTATATGTGAAGGATGTAAGAAATAAAGTCAATTCAACCAATATCTGCCCCAAAAGTTGGATCCTTGCATGCAAACTGAAGGAAGAGGAATGGGGTCCATTCAGTGTCCAGACCCTATCCTTGATATACTCTGGTCTTAATCACAAATAGCCTGAAGAAGCTATGGCCAAGAACCCATAGGTTTATGGCCCTTCACCTAAAGAAGTGCCAAGTGGTGAGAGTTAGTGAAACTGAGTGAGGGTGCTTTGGGTATTGAAGGCAGGGACATAACTCTATCATTTCAGAATCAAAATCAGAATCAGATTTAATAACACCGGCATATATCGTGAAATTTGTTAACTTTATAGCAGCAATACAATGAAATACATGATAAGTAACTATAGAGAAAAAATATCTGAGTTTCATTGAGTACATATATGAGGGGTGATTGATAAGTTTGTGGCCTAACGTAGAAGGGGTCAATTTTAGAAAACCCAGCACACTTATTTTTCAACATAGTCCCCTCCTACATGTGCACACTTAGTCCAGCGGTCGTGGAGCATACGGATCCCTTCTTTGTGGAAGTGGTCCACAGCAGGGGTGATTGATAAGTTTGTGGCCTAAGGTAGAAGGAGATGAGTTATTAACTTCAAACTTTCTGTGTTTTCACTCAAAGAGTTGAACTGCGCATGCATGTAACGAGAGCGCCTTGGACCTCCAGGTGGTCCGCAGCAGGGGTGATTGATAAGTTCGTGGCCTAGGGTAGAAGGAGATAAGTTATACTGCTCTCTCTCGTTACATGCATGTGCAGTTCAACTCTTTGAGTGAAAATGCAGAAAGTTTGAAGTTAATAACTCATCTCCTTCTACCTTAGGCCACAAACTTATCAATCACCCCTGCTGTGGACCACTTCTGGAGATCCAAGACACTGACTTCTACAAAGAAGGGATCCGTATGCTCCACGAACACTGGACTAAGTGTGTAAACATAGGAAAAATAAGTGTGCTGGGTTTTCTAAAATTGACTCCGTCTACCTTAGGCCACGAACATATCAATCACCCCTCGTATGCCCATTAAATAGTTGTTAAAATAAGTAGTGCAGGATAACAGAAGTTAAAAAGTAATGAGGTCAAGTTCAATGTCCATTTAGAAATAACCAAAATAATTTTAAAATTATTTTTGCAAGTATTCCCTCTTGCCCTCTTAATGCGCATTAAGTTCTTGCCACACACACAGGTTCCATCAGCGTCAGTTGAACGGGAAGCTGGTACCAATCCTCCACACAGAATGTCTGGTAAATTGGGAAGAGGGAAAGAGTGTGGGTGGGAAATAGGTGATACCCAGCAACTGTATTGAATTTGCACCCTTCACTGCCATCCATGGGAACACAACCATGGTTATTTAACCTGTGTGTACCTCATGTTTCAGTTCTTTAAACTTTGGGATTACTCAGATGCACTCTTTCCAAGACCAATATATGTCTCTGATTTCAGTGGCCAAACTCCAGACAGCTGATGTGCATGCAGAATTAAAATAGGAAATGCAGGAAATTTTCAGCAGGCCAGTCAGCACCTGTGGGAGGAGAAACAGAGACAATGTTTCAAGGGGTTGAATACTCTTCACATCTTTAGGTTGGTACACTCCAGATGAAGCCTAGCAATCCATTGATCATGTCTCCATCTGTCACTAGATTTTGCAACTTACGTAAGCAAACACCTACATCAATTTGATGCTCATATTTCTGAGCCTTCCACTATTAAGAACATACTTTCTTTGGTCTTTGCAGATTCCACTATTACAAGAGAGTTTCTCTCACACTTTCTACCACTCATTTTGTCTAGCTTTGTCATCTAGTAACTTGCTACTTCTTTCTAAAGGACTAATTAGTTGTAACCTCTATTGTCTTAGATATCAATTTCTCTTGTCTGGAGATACATGTCAAATCAGTAGCACTAAAAGTTCTCCATAATCACACCAGTGCGCTATGCTCTGCCTTTGACATTCATTCCATAAAATCAATTAAATTGGTATTGGAGGCAAAATGTCACATATTGAAGTGACAATAGTATTGTCAGTGCCACCATTCAAAAATATATTCCTATGTATCCATTACTTAGCTCTGTCAATGACTGAAATGGGAAATTGAGACACACTACATCTTTTCTCCATAACCATTAGGATAGATATTAATGCAGCTATAGTGCAGGAGGAAGAATGGATACCTGTTGGAGGAGTAGTAGTAGATGTTGGTGTTGCTATGTCATTGCAGCTCTTCTCTTTCCCAATACAGAGCAGGCTAGTGAAGAAGCCTCTAATGAAAGAAGCTTACATTTTTGGAAATTGTAGGCAGAGCTAAAATTAATGTACATTGAATCCGGTATGAAGGAAAAGCATAGATCTTCGAGTTTTGTGTCTGCTCTTACACTGGCAAGTGGTGATTATTCCAAATGTAATTGTTGGTAGACTTACAAGAATGAGAGATTCACCTTGAAATGTTTGTCATTATAAAACTGGATGAACAATGGGCACTTGGATACTAGAGCCTTTTCGTATCACTTTTATTAACACAATACAAGAAAGAGAGGTTAAGCCATTGTGCAAACTCCTTTTCAGTGATGTACTACTAATATCTAAATATGGCATCTTTTTTCACTGAAAGGAGTTTTATCCTTATGGCTTTCATTTTTCACATGAGCTTCCTTGTACCTCTTAAGGTTTATTCCCCCATCAGATCTGATGTTACTTTGCCTGGGTTTCCTGTCCTTTACTGTGAGCTGACCGACACTCTCAAATGTTCTTCCTGCCTTCCATGTATCAACAATCACTCGTAAGGAGGAGTCATGAGTGCAATTAATTGGCAGGTAAAATTTATCCCCCTTCTCTTTCCACTGAGACTGCCTGTCCTGTTGAGCGCTTCCAAGATTTTCTGTTTCATTCACCCAACTTTTCCTACTTCTACACTTTGGCCAAATGGTGTATTTGGCACTTATCGGACAACTGAAATGTCATAAGTATGGTTTGTGTTTCCATTTTAACCAATAAAGCAGTCAATCATAGAATGATTGCTCCTTTCTTCAATGATATAAATGATGTTTGATGAAATGATGTAACATTTGATAAAAATGAGAAATTCTGCAGAAGCTGGAAATCCAATGTAACACATATAAAATGCTGAAGGAACTCAACAAGTCAAACAGCAATTATGGAAGTGAATAAATAGTCGACTTTTCTGCCCAAAACCCTACTTCAGGACAGGAAAGGAAGGGCGTAAATGACAGAATAAAAAGAAAGGGGGGAGGGGAAGGACAATAGCTAGAAGGTGATAGGTTAAGCCAGGTGGGTAGAATGGTAAAGGGCTGGAGAGAAAGGAATCTGATAGGAGAGGAGAGTGGACCATAGGAGAAAGGGAAGGAGAAGGGGACCCTTGGGGAGGTGATAGGCAGGTGCAAAGAGGTAAGGGTCAGAGTGGGGAATAGAAGAAGAGAGAAAGAGGGAGAGGATTTTTATTTACCAGAAGGAGAAAGACATATTCACACTATCAGTTTGGAGATTACCCAGATGGAAGACAAAGTGTTGCTCAGCCACTCTGAGAATGGGCTCATTGTGGCTCAAGAGGAGGCCATGGACCGATATGTCAGAACAGGAATGAGAATCAGAATTAAAATGTTCAGCCACCAGAAAGTTCCGCTTTTGGTGGATGGAGCAGAGGTGCTTGATGAAGAGGTTCTCTGTTTTACAATGGGTCTCACCAATGTAGAGGAAGTTGCATCAGGAGCACCAGATGCAATAGGTGATCCTAGCAGATTCACAGGTGAAATGATTCAATGTAACATTTGGCTTTCCAGATATACACCACTGACCAATCCCATTTGGTTATGAGACTCTCTGATCATGGAAGTGATAATAGTGGTGACAAAAACCGTAAGTGTAAGCTTGTGACTGGAAACAAGGAAAACACGGTATATTTGTCATTGCCCCAGCCAAAAATAGTCTGCATGTTTTGCAGTATCATTGTGTCTATAGTTATTTGCCAAAAACTATTGGATTTCACAGCACAGAATATTGAAAAATCCTATCTCAACATCTCTATGCACATCACTAACAAAAAACTTCAAAAACAGAATGAGGAAGAGGTATAATGTCACTCATGAATTTGCTTGGGAAATGGTGGAATTAGGGACCACAGTGAATCACATAGATGGAGCCTTCATTGAGATGAGTTGCAATAGTTTCTTCAGCAAATATGCCAATCATACAAACCACGAGGAGGAGCATGTGTCCCCTGACACCTGCTTAGATGTAGTAAGATCATGGCCATTCTGATTGAAGCAAAGTTCCATTGGGTGTGGGTCTACTCTTGTGCAGTACTCCAAGGAATATGTTTGACTGGGATTCAGTACAAATGGGGCAAGGTTCTACTAGATTATGGTTTGTTGTTGCAATGTTCCATAGAGGTACACTCTGCTGGATTATACAAATCTTGATGTATGCTTCTACTGGACTTCAGTTCTGCAAAGGGTTTGGTTCAAAGTGCAGACGTAAAAGGCATTGAGCTATACTTCCTCCAATGGTCATTACCAACATAGATAAGACCATAAGATACAAGAGCAGAATTAGGCCATTTGGCCCATCGAGTCTGCTTCACCGTTTCATCACAGCTGATCCATTTTTCCCCTCAGCGCCAATCTCCTGTTTTTCCCCCATATCCATTCATGCCCTGAACAATCAAGAATCTATCAACCTCTGTCTTAAATATACAAAAAGACTTCGATCTCCCTGACTCCAAACTCAACTCTAAATGGCCTCTGGTCCAGTGACACTATTTTTGCCAACCGTGATTAGATCCAGATCCCAGATTCCATCATTGTCGATGTCAATTGCTATGAACCCAGATGCCATCAGACTGCAAATAGCGCAGCCACTCGCTTCGGCTCTAGCCTGGGCCTTGGCTGCCAACACCTTTATGCTGAGACTTTCCTTGCTGCTGCTGAGCTCTTGGGTTCACCTTCCCCACCACAACTCTCCAACCCCAGGACTCTCAGGTTCCACCATTGTTAGAGCAATTTTTGGGTCCAGCACATTTACACTTAGCAAATCATTTTGGCTACCAGTCTGCATATTGAATACCTATTGTGGATTTGATTATAATGCAGCTCCTTTCTTCTTTTTCAATATTTTTATTAATTTCTACATAGAAGAATACAGAGTCCAAGAAAATACATATTATAAAACAAAAGAAAAAATATAATACCAGATACATTATATTGAATCACACTAACTAACTCCTTACCCTATATTCATACAGATTAGATTAATTCATATGTTAGAATACGAACAATTTTATATTTAAAAAAATCTATACTCACTACCAAAGTCGAAGCTGTTTGGTAAAAAAAAAACCTTATCAGATAATAAAATATGCTATTAACCAGCTTCTGTACTTTAACGGGAAATCAAAGATTATGAAAATAATTTGAAAACAGCCCCCACAAATTTTGAAAATCTTGGTTAGATACAGAAATTGAACAATGAATCTTTTCTAAATTTAAGCATGCCATAACGTCCCATAACCACTAAACGTGGTTAGGCTGAACAGCATCCTTCCATTTAAAGCGGCTAGTGTGTGAGTGGGCCAGTGAAGGAGTGGAGCTTTGAGGCTTTGACTCGAGAGACTTCGACGGGAAGAGGCGGAGGACAAGCTAGCTCGCAGTTAGTTTTTACAATGTCTCCTGAGACGGTGATGTGCCTCTCATGTGAGATGTGACAGTGTTGGGGGAACGCCCCTCTCCCGCAGAGTCACATCTGCCAGAAGTGCATACGGCTGGGCGATCTGTAAGGAATCTGGAGCAGCAGCTGGATGACCTTCGACTCATAAGGGAGAATGAGGCAGTCATAGATGAGAGCCACAGGGAGGTAGTCACACCTAGGCTGTCAGAAGCAGGTCATTGGGTTACAGTCAGAGGGGGGAAAGTGAAGGTGAGCAGACAGGTAGTGCAGAGCACGCCTGTAGCCATTCCCCTGAATAATAAGTTTACCGTCCTGGATACTGTTGGCGGGGACGACCGACCAGGTGTGAGCCACGGTGGCAGGGCCTCCGGCACTGAGTCTGACCCTGTGGTGCAGAAGGGTGGGACGGAGAAGAGGAGAGCTATCGTCATTGGAGACTCTATAGTCAGGGGAGCAGACAGGAGATTTTGTGGACGTGAGAAGGACACCCGCATGGTTTGTTGCCTCCCCGGTGCCAGGGTCCGGGATGTCTCTGACCGGGTGCACGACATCCTGGTACGAGAGGGAAAGCAACCAGAAGTTGTGATATATGTTGGGACAACGACATAGGCAGGAAGAGGGATGAGGTCCTGAAGTGTGAGTTTCGGGAATTAGACAGAAGGCTGAAGAACAGGACCTCAAGGGTGGCGTTCTCAGGATTGCTGCCAGTGCTACGTGACAGTGATGGTAAGAATTGGAGGAGATGGCAGTTGAATGCGTGGCTGAGGAGTTGGTGCCGGGAGCAGGGTTTTAGATTTTTAGATCATCGGGATCTCTTCTGGGGAAGGTGGGACCTGTACAGTTTGGATGGGTTGCACCTGAACTCGAGGGGGAGCAATATCCTTGCAGGTAGGTTTGCTAGCATGGTTTGGGAGGGTTTAAACTAATTTGCGAGGGGGATGAGACACAGAGCGATAGAGCAGTGAAAGAAGTGCATGGAGTAAAGCCAGATCTAACATACAGAGAGGCTTTGAGGAAAGAGAAGCAGAATAAACGGTGTAAAGACAGTAAGGTAGAAGGGCTGAAATGTGTGTACCTCAATGCAAGAAGCATCAGGAACAAAGGTGATGAACTGAGAGCTTGGATACATACATGGAATTATGATGTAGTGGCCATTACAGAGACTTGGCTGGCACCAGGCCAGGAATGGATTCTCAATATTCCTGGATTTCAGTGCTTTAAAAGGGATAGAGAGGGCGGAAAAAGGGGAGGAGGGGTGGCATTACTGGTCAGGGATTTTATTACAGCTACAGAAAGGGTGGATAATGTAGCAGGATCCTCTTTTGAGTCAGTATGGGTGGAAGTCAGGAACAGGAAGGGAGCAGTTACTGTACTTGGGGTATTCTATAGGCCCCCTGGTAGCAGCAGCGATGCAGAGGAGCAGATTGGGAGGCAGATTTTGGAAAGGTGCAAAAATAACAGGGTTGTTATCATGGGTGACTTTAACTTCCCTAATATTGATTGGCACCTGATTAGTTCCAAGGGTTTAGATGAGGCAGAGTTTGTTAAGTGTGTCCAGGACGGATTCTTGTCACAGTATGTGGACAGGCCGACTAGGGGGAATGCCATACTAGATCTAGTACTAGGTAATGAACCGGGTCAGATCACAGATCTCTCAGTGGGTGAGCACCTGGGGGACAGTGACCACTGCTCCCTGGCCTTTAGCATTATCATGGAAAAGAATAGAATCAGAGAGGACAGGAAAATTTTTAATTGGGGAAGGGCAAATTATGAGGCTATAAGGCTAGAACTTGCGGGTGTGAATTGGGATGATATTTTTGCAGGGAAATGTACTATGGACTTGTGGTCGATGTTTAGAGATCTCTTGCAGGGATAAATTTGTCCCGGTGAGGAAGATAAGGAATGGTAGGGTGAGGGAACCATGGGTGACAAGTGAGGTGGAAAATCTAGTCAGGTGGAAGAAGGCAGCATACATGAGGTTTAGGAAGCAAGGATCAGATGGGTCTATTGAGGAATATAGGGAAGCAAGAAAGGAGCTTAAGAAGGGGCTGAGAAGAGCAAGAAGGGGGCATGAGAAGGCCTTGGCAAGTAGGGTAAAGGAAAACCCCAAGGCATTCTTCAATTATGTGAAGAACAAAAGGATGACAGGAGTGAAGGTAGGACTGATTAGAGATAAAGGTGGGAAGATGTGCCTGGAGGCTGTGGAAGTGAGTGAGGTCCTCAATGAATACTTCTCTTCGGTATTCACCAATGAGAGGGAACTTGATGATGTTGAGGACAATATGAGTGAGGTTGATGTTCTGGAACATGTCGATATTAAGGGAGAGGAGGTGTTGGAGTTGTTAAAATACATTAGGACAGATAAATCCCTGGGGCCTGACAGAATATTCCCCAGGCTGCTCCACGAGGCGAGAGAAGAGATTGCTGAGCCTCTGGCAAGGATCTTTATGTCCTCGTTGTCTACGGAAATGGTACTGGAGGATTGGAGGGAGGCGAATGTTGTCCCCTTGTTCAAAAAAGGTAGTAGGGATAGTCTGGGTAATTATAGACCAGTGAGCCTTACGTCTGTGGTGGGAAAGCTGTTGGAAAAGATTCTTAGAGATAGGATCTATAGGCATTTAGAGAATCATGGTTTGATCAGGGACAGTCAGCATGGCTTTGTGAAGGGCAGATCGTGTCTAACAAGCTTGATAGAGTTCTTTGAGGAGGTGACCAGGCATATAGATGAGGGTAGTGCAGTGGATGTGATCTACATGGATTTTAGTAAGGCATTTGACAGGGTTCCACACTGTAGGCTTATTCAGAAAGTCAGAAGGCATGGGATCCAGGGAAGTTTGTCCCGGTGTATTCAGAATTGGCTTGCCTGCAGAAGGCAGAGGGTGGTGGTGGAGGGAGTACATACAGATTGGAGGATTGTGGTGTCCCACAAGAATCTGTTCTGGGACCTCTACTTTTCACGATTTTTATTAACGATCTGGATGTCGGGGTAGAAGGGTGGGTTGGCAAGTTTGCAGACGACACAAAATTTGGTGGTGTTGTAGATAGTGTAGAGGATTGTCGAAGATTGCAGCGAGACATTGATAGGATGCAGAAGTGGGCTGAGAAGTGGCAGATGGCGTTCAACCCAGTGAAGTGTGAAGTGGTACACTTTGGAAGGACAAACTCCAAGGCAGAGTACAAAGTAAATGGCAGGATACTTGGTAGTGTGGAGGAGCAGAGGGATCTGGGGGTACATGTCCACAGATCCCTGAAAGTTGCCTCACAGGTGGATAGAGTAGTTAAGAAAGCTTATGGGGTGTTAGCTTTCATAAGTCGAGGGATAGAGTTTAAGAGTCGCGATGTAATGATGCAGCTCTATAAAACTCTGGTTAGGCCACACTTGGAGTACTGTGTCCAGTTCTGGTCACCTCACTATAGGAAGGATGTGGAAGCATTGGAAAGGGTACAGAGGAGATTTACCAGGATGCTGCCTGGTTTAGAGAGTATGCATTATGATCAGAGATTAAGGGAGCTAGGGCTTTACTCTTTGGAGAGAAGGAGGATGAGAAGAGACATGATAGAGGTATACAAGATAATAAGAGGAATAGATAGAGTGGATAGCCAGCGTCTCTTCCCCGGGGCACCATTGCTCAATACAAGAGGACATGGCTTTAAGGTAAGGGGTGGAAAGTTCAAGGGGGATATTAGAGGAAGGTGTTTTACTGAGAGAGTGGTTGGTGCGTGGAATGCACTGCCTGAGTCAGTGGTGGAGGCAGATACACTAGTGAAGTTTAAGAGACTACTAGACAGGTATATGGAGGAATTTAAGGTGGGGGGTTATATGGGAGGCAGGGTTTGAGGGTCGGCACAACATTGTGGGCTGAAGGGCCTGTACTGTACTGTACTATTCTATGTTCTATGTTCTTAAGCAAGAGCGCCCACCTAGCCGCAAGAGAGATAAAAGCCAGAATGTGCAGATCAGATGTCTTCAAAATGATATCTTTCCTTCCAACAATACCAAACAGGGCAGTCATAGGATTAGGCTTAATATTTACTTTAAAGAGTACAGAATAAGTTTGGAATACTTCTTTCCACTATTTTCCAAGACTTGGGCAGTCCAAAACATATGAATAAATGAAGCTTCTCCATTGTTACACCCATCACAGTGGGGAGATATATCCACATAAAAACGAGATAACTTATCCTTGGTCATATAAGCCCTATGAACCACTAAATTGTAGGAGGGAATGATGAACACATAACGATGAATATTAACCAGTTTAAAAGTTTTATTCCAAGTTTCTTCAGAAATTGAAGTCTGTAAATCTAGTTTCCAAAGATTTTTGATTTTGTCTAAAGAATCATTTCTCATTCCCATCAACATATCATAAATATTGGATATTGAACCATTATAAAAAGTTTTCATTTTAAGAATTTCATCTCATAAGTTCTTATCAGGACTATTAGAAAATGTATATAATTGAGATCTCAGAAAGTCTCTAATTTGTAAGTACCAAAAAAAATGGGTTTCTGTTAAACTATATTTAGTTGATAGTTGTTCGAATGAAGAAAGACTTCCTCCAACAAACAGATCCTGGAAACATGTAATGCCTAATCCACCCCATTGTTTAAAAAGAACATCAGTCATAGAAGGCTTACAAAAATAAAGAAAAATGGGACTAGAAAGGAAAATCTCAATAGACCAAAGTGTTTTCTAAATTGTATCCAAATCCTCAAAGTATATTTGACTACCACATTTTCAGTTATTTTAAAGGATAAAGGAAGTGAAGATCCCAAAAGAGAGATGATAGAAAATTTATTAACAGTTAGCTTCTAAAGAAACCCACCCTGGACAGTCCTCATGATTAAAATAATATAACCAAAACATAAGATTCCATATATTAGGGGCCCAGTAATAAAACCCAAAATTTGGTAAGGCTAAACCTCCATTCTTTTTAACTTTCTGGAGATGGACTTTATTCAATACAGCTCTGAATAAGTTCACAGACAGGCAGACGAGGAAACAGGGACTTAGATGATTGGTTGCATATGCATGAGTCCAAACAATATTCCATTGCACAGATACAACAGAGATTAAGACTTGTTTTGGGTGTGAAAATGGGAAGGTGTCAAGGCACTGGGGCAGGGATGCAATTGCAGACCCAGTACTGTGTACACAGTGATATTAATTAAGTAACAAATCCCGAGGTGCAAACGAAGTCCGCATCAAAGTTCAGGCAGAAATCAAAACTTCCAGTGAAATCCAAAAACCAGAATCAGGAAACAGGCAGAGCCAATATTCAGATGGACAGAGTACAGATATGAATGCTGGAAAGGCTCAGGAAAATTCACTGGCACAATCTGACAACAAACAGGTGAAAACAAAGGACTGAAATACACTGAGCAATAAACAGAGAAGCAGATGATAGGTGGAGCACAATGAGACACAGGTGGCAGCAATACAGGTAATAATGAGAAACAGGTGAGAGACAGAGTACTCAGTAATACAGGGGCCGGAGTAGAGCAGGAGTGGGGACAGGAGCACATGGAGCATGAAAACAAACAAGAGCACATGGCAATACAAAACCACAGCCCGACAGCTAGGGAGAAAACACACAAAAAGACGAAGTTCAACTGGAGATACTGACAGTACCACCCCATGGATGCCTCCTGGCATTGCGGCAGGTACAGCTGGGTCCTGGATGTTATGGGCGGGGACCCAGCACCTCTTCTCAGGACCTTAGCCCTCTCAGTCCACAGGCTACTGGAGGCCACGGCCCCGGCAACAAACATCCAGCAGTTGACACACAGTGGGGGAGGGAGGGTTTGGGGACAGGTCAAAAGGGGTGGCTCGTGAAAGGCTTGACACAGAACACATGGAAGGTGGATGAATGCGGCAGAGAGTGGAGGGGAGCTTGAGATGGACAGCAGCAGGGCTGATGACTTTAGCAATGGGAAAGGGGCTGATGAAGTGAGGGACAAGCTTGCAGGAGTCCACTTGAGGGGCAGGTCTCGGGTTGAAAGCCACACACGCTGTCCCTGGTGGCAAAGTGGGGCCTTGGAGCGATGGCCGTCAGCTTGACACTTGATCCTAGCAGAGGCACGGAGAAGGGCAGAGGGAGTGCACCTCCAAGTCCGCTGACAATGGCGGATGAATGCCTCGGCAGATGGAACGCCAACCTCCTCCTCCTGGGCAGGAAACAGTGGAGGTTGGTAGCCAAGGCAGCACTTGAAAGGGGACAGACCGGTGGATGAGAACAGATGAGAGTTTATGGTGTACTCGGCTCAGGGTAGCTGCTGACTCCACACGGAGGGGTTCTGGGAGACCAGACACCGCAATACTGTCTCTAGCTGTTGATTGGCTCACTCGGTCTGGCTATTGGTCTGTGGGTAGAATCCTGAAGACAGACACAGAGGCATCCAGAAGATTACAGAATGCCCTCCAGAAGCTGGATGTGAATTGAGAGCCCCTGTCTGACAACATCTACAGATAAACCATATAATTTAAAAACATGCAGTACTAGTAATTTGGCTGTTTCTTTGGCAGAGGCGAGTTTAGGTAAAGGAATGAAGTGTACATACTTGGAAAAACAATCAACTACTGTTAGAATAGTGGTGTTACCATCTGATTGCAGAACACCAGTGACAAAATCCAGGGCAATGTGGGACCAGGGTCTCTTGGGGATAGACAGGAGTTGTAACAGACCAGCGGGTGACTGGTTCAAGTTCTTGCCTTGAGCACAGACCAGGCAGGCTGGGACAAAGTTGCAGATGTCATCTCCCGTGGAGGGCCACCAGAACTGCCAACTGATGAAGGCCTGAGTACGCTTGGTTCCAGGGTGACAGGATAACCAGGAAGAATGACCCCACTGCAATAACTGTGAGCAAAGAGAGCTAGAGACATAAACACGGTTAGTGGAGCATTGACTAGGGGCTGCCTCACTCTGTTGAGCAACTTGCACAATGGATTTGATGTCCCATTGCGCTGCACCCATGAGACACTGAGCAGGGAGGGTGACCTTGGGTACCTCAGGGGTCTCAGAGGAAGGAAATCTTCAGGAGAGGGCATCAGGTTTCCCCATTCTTGGAACCAGAGCAGAAGGACAGAGTAAAATTGAATCTTGAGAAAATCAGGGACCAATGAGCTTGAAGGGAGTTGAGACGCTTCACCGTACAGATATATTCCAGATTCTTGTGATCAGTCCAGACTAAGAATGGCACCTTGGCTCCCTCCAGCCAATGCCTCCATTCCTCCAGAGCTAGCTTCACAGCCAGCAGCTCCTGGTTTCTGACATTATATTCGCTCCGTGGAAGTGAGGCGCTGAGAGAAGGCGGCGCAGGGGTGTAGCTTCTCAACCTTGGCCGAACGCTGAGAGAGAACAGCTCCTACACCAATATCAGACGCATCCACCTGCACAATGAACTGCCGGTCGGTGTTGGGTTGAATCAGGATGGGGTGGAGGTGAAACGTTCCTTCAGGTCAGAGAATGCTTTTTCAGCAGCAGGGGACCAGGAGAATCTGACAGCTGGTGAGGTAAGAGCAGTGAGTGGTGCAGCCAGTGCACTGTAATTTCTGAAAAAGTGGCGATAGCAGTTAGCAAAGCCCAAAAAACGTTGCAAATCCCAACGAGTCGAGAATTGGGGCCATTTGACCACAGCCTTGACCTTCTGTAGGTCCATCCGAATGGAACCACCTGAAATTACATACCCCAGGAAGGAGAATGTATTGCAATGAAACTCTCATTTCTCAGCTGTCACCAAGAGCTGGTTCTCCAGAAGGCACTGGAGAACTCTGCAGATGTGACCTGTGTGTTCAGCAAGGGACTTCGAAAAAAAATCAAAACGTCGTTGAAATACACAAAAACAAATTGGTTCAGCATGTCCCTGAGAACGTCATTTACCAGGGCTTGAAAGATGGAGGGGGCATTGGTAAGACCGAATGGCATGACCAGATACTCGTAATGGCCTGAGGTGGTGTTGAAGGCAGTCTTCCACTCGTCCCCTTCACAGATGCATACAAGATATTAGGCATAACAGAGATCAAGCTTGGTGAAAACTGAAGCTCCTTGCAGCAGTTCAAACGCCAAGGTCATGAACAGAAGAGGATAATGGTTCTTAACAGTGACTTCATTCCGTCCCCGGTAATCAATGCCTGGGCACAAGGAGCCGTCCTTCTTTTCAACAAAGATAAACCGGCACCAGCAGGGGAGGAAGACGGCCGGATGATGCCTGCAGCCAGAGACTCTTGAATGTACTTATTCATGGCTTCTGTTTCAGGTACGGACAGGAAATACAGGCAGCCCCTTGGGAGAAATGTGCCAGGCAAGAGGTCAATGGCACAATCATATGGACAATGAGTCAATAGGGAAGTGGCCCGGGACTTGCTGAACATAGCCTTAAGGTCCATGTACTCAGGGGGGATGGCAAAAAGGTCCAGAAATTCCTTGGGGGGACCTGGGCTTAGAGACAAGGGGATCTGAGCATGACGGAGTCAGTGGGAGTGACAGAATGGGCTCCAACCTACAATCTTGCGACTGAGCCAGTCAATGTGGGGGTTGTGTTTAACTATCTAGGGATGGCCCAGGACAATGGGAGCTTGAGGAATGTCAATAACATAAAGGGTTAACTGTTCATGATGGTTGCCGGATAAACTGAGACTCACCGTGGCTGTGACATGGGTGATGTTAACCAGTCTCTGACTGTTCAAGGCGTTGGCCATTAATGGTGACTGGAGAGCAAACGTGGGTAGTCCCCACTGTGCAGCCAAGCCAAAATCGATAAAACACACTCCCCCACACACCAGAATCAACCAAGATGAAGACTGCTTGCCGTTAGATGCCCCACTCCAGAGAAGCAGGTAGCAGAGTGAGTAGTGTCGAGGAGAGCCGGACAGGGGTCATGCTCACCAGTACTCCTCGTCCTACTTGGCTTTTACTGGGCAGGTGGAGATGAAGTGGTCAGGTTGGCCACAGCACAGACAGGAACAGGTGCTAATTCTCCTTTGTCTTTCAGTTGGCATCAGGCAGTTACAGTCAACCTTCATAGCTTCAGGCTCTGGAATGGGAATTGTAGATGGGGGCAAATGGCAGGGCAATGTAGACTGATGAGAAGCTTGGAACTCAGTGCCCCAGGGACCCTCTTGAACCCCTCCCTCTGCGGCATTGCCGACGGTGAACATCAATGCAGATGGCCAAATCCATCAGGGCTTCAAAGGTGGCAGGAAGGTCCTGGGTGACCAGTTCATCTTTGATGTCTTCAGGGAGACTGTTCAGGAAGGTGTCGTACTGTGCCTCTGAGTTCCAGCCGCTGGAGGTGGCTTGGGTCCGGAGCTCTATGGCATAATCTGACAGATCTGCGCCTCTGGTGCATGTGCAGCATTTCACAGGCAGCCTCTCTCCCATGTTTGGAGCAATCAAACACTTTTCTCATCTCCTCGGAAAATAACTGAAAACTGATGCAGAAAGGGGACCCTGCCTCCCAGACAGCTGTTCCCCATTCCCTTGCTCGACCGGACAGTTGGGTGATGACGTAGGCCGCCTTGGCTCGATCAGTCGGAAATGTTGTTGGTTGCAATTGAGAAATGAGCATACACTGGGAAAGAAAAGAGCGGCAGGTACTGGGCTCACCTGAGTACTTTTCTAGAGGAGGCAGATGGGTCTCTTGGACAGGAGGAGTAAGCAACAATGTGGAAGGCAGGGCAAAAGATGCAGTCATAGACTGTTGATGGCTGCTCTGGGACAGCTGGAGTGACTGAGTCTGGGCCACAAAATTGGCTACATTGGCAGAAAATGACTCTACTGCCCTGAACACAGAGTCCAGCTGGTTCTGGTGTCTCCCCAGCATCACCCCCTGTTGTTCCAGGGCAGGTGACCAGGGTCTGCTGGATCTATTGTGGCCAGATTATACTATCAGGACGCTGGAGCAGGGATCCAATCGCAGACCCAGTACTGTGCACACAGTGAGATTAATTGAGTATCATATCCCGAGGTGCAAACAAAGTCGGCGTCAAAGTTCAGGCAGTGATCAAAACTTCCAGAGAAACCCAAAAACCAGAATCAGGAAACAGGCCAAGTCAATATTCAGATGGACAGAGTACAGATACAAAAGCTAGAAGGGCTCAGGAAGATTCACTGACACAATCTGGCAACAAACAGGTGAAAACACAGGACTGAAATACACTGAGCAATAAACAAAGAGGCAGATGATAGGTGGAGCACAATGAGACACAGGTGGCAGCAACACGGATAATAATGAGAAACAGATGAGAGACAGCGTACTCAGTAATACAGGGTCCGGAGCAGAGCAGGAGTGGGGACAGGAGCACATGGCAATACAAAACCACAGACTGACAGCTAGGGGGATAACACACAAAAAGACAACTGGAGATACTGAAAGAAGATCATAAATACACTTTTGTTTGAATCGTCTTGAGCTTTCTTTGATCTTTAGCATATAAAATGTGTGTAGTGCTGGGCATAGGCAGACCTCTCCACCAAATGCGTCTCCATATGATGCCTGTTCTACCTCGTTTTGACGAATAGAAAAGATGCTTCGTGTCTATCAGTACTTTTCTCCAGTGACTTCCTTCACACAACACCAACCGTCACCTTTTGGGTCCTCAGAGCCTTCATCTTCCTCCCACCACACCTTCCCTGGACACCCCAACCCTCCCCTATCCTCTGGTGCCACCAACTTTCTTCCCTCCTCTGATCCCATTTCCCTCCAACCCTCCCCTCCCTGAGGTGGAAAGTTTGGTCCTCAGCAAGGGCCTTACCTTTGACCCCTTTCCCTGCATCTCAGTGAGTTCATGCCAGCAACAACAGTAAGCTCTTCTTCCATTGCCTCCATCTCCAAGCCCTCTTCTTTGGCAAGAATTCCCCTTCCTGCACTGATAACCCTCATTTCCAACCCTCATTTCCAACCCTCTTCGTCTTCTTCAACACCTGGCTTTGAATCTGCCTGCTTTGAATCTTTTCATCTTGAATTGCCAACGAGAAATCAACCGTCTTCACTTCAGCCCTCCTCTCTCCTCCTTGAACTTTACCCCTTCTGAACATACTGCCCTTCACTCCCTCCACACCCATCCCAACCTTACTATCAAATCCACCGAGGCTAGGCAGCAACTATCATACGTCTCCTCATACCTACCCTTTGAAAAGGACCCCACTCCAGATCATCAGAAAATTGTCTGCTCACTGACCTCATCAAGTCTGGAGAACTCACATCCACTGCCACCAAACTCAGAGTTCCCTTGCGTTGCACTGCTCACTTCTATATCCTACTCAAGATCCACAATGTTGATTGTCTGGGTAGGCCTATTGTCTCTGCCTGCTCCTGCCCCACTGAGCACACATCCTCATACCTCAGCTTCATTCTATCGTCCTTGGTTCATTCCCTTCCCACCTACATCTGCAACACTTCTCATGCTCTTGATCTCCTCAATAATGTTCAATCCTCTGGCCCTGACTGCCTCATTTTCACCATGGATTTCCAGTTCCCATACACTTCTATTCCCCCATTAAGAAGGCCTTAAAGCTCTCCGCTTCTTTCTCAATAGAAGAACCAACCAGATCCCCTCCACCACTGTTCTTCCCTCACTGAACTGGTCCTCACCTTCAGCAATTCTTCCTTTGGCCCCTTCCACTTTCTCCAGACTCGAGGGGTAGCCATGGACACCCACACGGACCACAGCTATGGCTGCTTTTTCATTAGCTATGTAAAACAGTCCACGTTCCCCAACTCTTCTTCTGTTAAACTGATGACTGCATTGGTGCTGCTTTATATGCCTATGCTGTGCTCATCAATTTCATCAACTTTAACTCTAATTTCTACCCTGCCTTTCTCTTCCTTCCCCTTTCTCAGTCGCTCTGGAGACAAATCGTTGACTGACATCTTTTCTAAACCTACCGATTCCCATGGTTATCTTAACTATACCTATTCCTGCCCTGTCTCCTGTAAAGATGCTATCCCCTTTTCTCAGTTCCTTTGTCTCTGCTGCATTTGTTCCCAGGATGTGGCTTTGCTTTCCCAGACCTCAGAGATGTCCTTCTTCTTCAAGCAAAGAGGTTTCCCTTCCCCACCATTGATGCTGCCATCACCCACATCTCCTCCATTTACTGAACATCCTGCTCACCACATCTTCCCACCACCTTAACAGTGACAGAATTCCTCCTGTCCTTGCCTAACACCCCATGAGCCTCTGCATCCATAACTTCTGCCATCCCCAAAAGGATCCTACTACCAAACATATCTTTACCTTCCCCCTCTCTCTGCTATCCACAGGGATCACTCCCTCCATGATTCCTTTGTCTATTCATCCCTCCCCACTAATTTCCCTCCCGGAATTTATCCCTGCAAGCAGCAAAAGTGCTACACCTGTCCATTCACCTCCTCCCTCACCTCTATTCAGGGTCCCAAACAGACCTTCCAGTTGCTTCTAATGCAGCCTCCTCTACATTCGTGAGACCTGTTGCAAATCGGGGAAACACTTTGTTGAGCACCTCTGCTCCATCTGCCAAAAACAGTCGTTCCCTGTCGCCAAACATTCTAGTTCCCATTCTGATTCTGACATGTCAGCCCATAATCTCCTCTTATGCCACGATGAGGCCACCCACAGGGTGGAGAAGCGATACGTTGCATTCCATCAACTTGATGGCATGAACATTGATCTCTCCTTCCGGTAAAAAACAGTTCCCTCCCATCTTCTTCTATTCCCCACTCTGTCCTCTTAGCTTTTTCTCACCTGCCTATCACCTCCCCTGGGTCTCTTTCTCCTTCCCTTTCTCCTATGGTCCACTCTGCTCTCCTATCAGATTCCTTCCACTCTAGCCCTTTACTTTCCCATCCACCTGGCTACACCTATCACCTAGCTATCCTCCTTCCCCTACCTCCACCTTTAAATTCTGATTTCTTCCCCCTTCCTCTCCAGTCCTAAAGAAGAGTCTCAGTCCAAAACATTGACTGTTTATTCATTACCATAGACACTGCCTGACTTGCTGAGTTCCTCCAGTGTGTTGCTGTAGTTGGAATCAAACCTTTTTTTTTATTAAATGCAATCGTGAATAATAACCAGATCAGAAATGCTGATCAACTCAATTAGTTCCCAAAGAAAACTCTGATCAGCCAATCAGATGGTTTACTGCTGCCAAACGATAGAACACAAAAAAATCATTTGTACAATTAAAAAATAGTAGAAATACTGGAGTCATGATGATCATGATGAACTCTGCTGGAGAGAGACATTTATACACATGCTGTCCTCCATAATTCAAAGAGATTGAAGGATAAGGTTGCAGGGTGACAAAATGTGACAGGGGCACTTGGAACTAAAAACTAATCCCTACCAGGAGAAAACAGCACCTAGTGGACAGAAAGTTGGTTATGGTGTTTGGAGGTCAAACATCTCAGCCACTGGACATCTCGGCAGGAATGATCGGGATAGTGTCTTGGTCCAACCTTCTTCAACTGATTCATTGATGATTTCCCTTCAGTCATAAGGTCAGAAGTGATGGTGTTTGATGATTGTTGCACAATATTCATGAAACAGCCCACTTCCAAATGCAGCAAGCTCTCGACAAGATCCAGGTTTGGACTAACAGGGGGCAATATAACATCCAGCTACAGAAGTGCCATTCAATCACAATATCCAGCTATTATCCCTGATATTCATTACCAATGCTATCACTGAATCTCCCATACCCCCAGACACAATTAACCATTGACCAGCAACTGAACTGAGGATTCTGTAATGGAAGGGTGCTGATGCTTTAAGCAATGGGTTGCATCCGTACACTGCATGTTAAAATCTGACAGTTTAACACTCGCAATTTAAAAGACATACCTATTACCACTTAATGAAAAATAGATATGGCTGCTTCTTGATTGCCAAGAAATTGCTCCATATAAACACAGTTACAACACACTGCAATCTATTTACTGGAGAGAAGTGGCCTGTGCAATTCTAATTGTAGCCCCCGCCCCCCCCCCCCGGCCAGCCTCGGGGTCGCTCAGCTCGCTGTTGTCTAGGAAAACAGCCCTCGGACCCGCCAAACTGGGTAATTAGTTTGTGTGGATGCTGTGTGATGTACCCCACCCTGCCCAAATAACAGACAATACATCAGATATGACTAAATGAATTACAGCTTATAGATATTACTGGAACTATATAATTAATAGAGATAAAATAGAAAAGGAAAATAAAAGGTGCCACACTTATCAAAATTCAATCTCCTCGTGCACAAACAGTTGGAGCTCAGGACCCTCCTTCTTCACCCTGTGTGTCCCCTCGGATCACCTTCACCTGCCGCCTGGGACCAACAATGGTGGTTGACCAGACGCTCCACACGAGTCCGTCTCCGTCTCCTCTCCTCGCCGAACTCCCTGGACCTCGGACTCCTGCTCGGGGTCAGACCCTATTAGCTGACTCACAGCACCTTGTCCATCCTCTCTCTCTCTCTCTTTCTCGTGCCTTCTGTCCCAAAATCCGCACATCACAATAACTTACAGACACACAGAAAGAATAACATCTATCCCAATTGGTTCGTTCATCCTCTTATCAATAACATAATCCAAACAAATTGCTAGCAGGAGGACTTTCTCAGCAGTTAACATAACAAAGAAGCCATCTCAATTATAACATAACAAAGAAGCCATTTTAATTAGCCGACGCTGTAACATAAAAGAAGAAACCCCTTACATATTGAATACAACAACATGGCTTACCTACCATCTTGCCCAACTAGTTGTAGGAGTATGGGGACCAAGGATAGTGATTTTGTTTTGCCACCCAATCTCATCAACATCCTTCATAATAATCACACATAATATTAATAATGTAAAGTCTTTTCTTCTCCTGCTTCTTTTCATGGTTTATGTTCACAGTGCCAGATGTGGCCTAATTAAAAGCTTTTATAGAGGAGTTGCTGTAGCTACCAGAAGATTTTTTTTCTCTCATACACTCTCCATATGTGAAGAAAAAAAATATCCAGAGCACTGGTGGCAGAAGACATGATAATGCTGCTGTTTTCACAGAAGTCAGCAAATCTGGGAAACTGTCTGGATTAACTGGCTCACACATTTAGATTCAATGTATCTGTAACTGTTATTGTTCAGCTTAGGGTCATTGACAAGAAGGTTTGTTCACTGTATACCTCCAGTTTCTGAATGTTTTCCTTTCTCTTAGATTTGTATTTTACTGCTTGATCTTTATCATATTAATTGGACATGCCTGTATAATCAAATACATCAATGATATATTTAAAATGTAATTATGAAAAATTCAAAGCTATAGTTTTCATCATTATTCATCATTAGCTACTTAGTCATTTATACATAAAAGCTTACAGAAATGTCAGCACTTCAGGAAAATCACATATGTTTTTATCGAGTAATAATAACTTTTATATCTGATCATAAGACTGCTTACCTTATACATGCCAAATAGCCTTGTCAGAAAAGTTCAAAAGGTTTAAAAATTACTATAAATTGGGGAAAAAAATCAAGAACATTTTTTTTCTAACCCCCAAAGTATCATAAATTAGCTCAAGCAGACTTTGAAAGTAATTTACCTTGTTTTGTACCTAACTCTTAATATGAGAAAATGTTCCAACCCAGCATGGACATTCTTCCCTCAGTTAGAATACTGTTTTCAGTTCACTGTGCAGATACCATAAGACACATTTTATTCCTACTACCAAAATCAGTTTTATCTGGTCTCAGTTTTTATTCTAGTTTTTAATTAGGCTACATCTGGCACTGTGGATATGGAATTACTGTTTTCAAAATGGGTGTGCATTTTAAATATAATACAATAAATTATAAAGGGAAATCATACTAAAGCCTGTTACATTTGTCCAATAATAGAAAATCAAATGGAAACACTTAAAGTTAATAAATCAGTTTATTTTGTGTCTTAGGGGTTCATGCATGTAGAGATCCACAGATTTTCATTCACTCCATTGATTTTCTTAAAAATGAGCCATCGCATTCAACCTACATAATCATAGATAATAACTTAATTTTATGCAAACAGTAATTAGTGCAAGTATGAGTCACACAAAGCTATTGTGACCATTTTCATAGAAACATAGAAACATAGAAAATAGGTGCAGGAGTAGGCCATTCGGCCCTTCGAGCCTGCACCGCCATTTATTATGATCATGGCTGATCATCCAACTCAGAACCCAGCCTTCCCTCCATACCCCGTGACCCCTGTAGCCACAAGGGCCATATCTAACTTCCTTTTAAACATAGCTAATGAACTGGCCTCAACAGTTTGCTGTGGCAGAGAATTCCACAGATTCACCACTCTCTGTGTGAAGAAGTTTTTCCTAACCTCGGTCCTAAAAGGCTTCCCCTCTATCCTCAAACTGTGACCCCTCGTTCTAGACCTCCCCAACATCGGGAACAATCTTCCCGCATCTAGCCTGTCCAATCCCTTTAGGATCTTATACGTTTCAATCAGATCCCCCCTCAATCTTCTAAATTCCAACGAGTACAAGCCCAGTTCATCCAGTCTTTCTTCATATGAAAGACCTGCCATCCCAGGAATCAATCTGGTGAACCTTCTTTGTACTCCCTCTATGGCAAGGATGTCTTTCCTCAGATTAGGGGACCAAAACTGCACACAATACTCCAGGTGTGGTCTCACCAAGGCCTTGTACAACTGCAGTAGTACCTCCCTGCTCCTGTACTCGAATCCTCTCGCTATAAATGCCAGCATACCGTTCGCCTTTTTCACCGCCTGCTGTACCTGCATGCCCACTTTCAATGACTGGTGTATAATGACACCCAGGTCTCGTTGCACCTCCCCTTTTCCTAATCGGCCACCATTCAGATAATAATCTGTTTTCCTATTTTTGCCACCAAAGTGGATAACTTCACATTTATCCACATTAAATTGCATCTGCCATGAGTTTGCCCACTCACCCAACCTATCCAAGTCACCCTGCATCCTCTTAGCATCCTCCTCACTGCTAACACTGCCACCCAGCTTCGTGTCATCCGCAAACTTGGAGATGCTGCATTTAATTCCCTCATCCAAGTCATTAATATATATTGTAAACAACTGGGGTCCCAGCACTGAGCCTTGCGGTACCCCACTAGTCACCGCCTGCCATTCTGAAAAGGTCCCGTTTATTCCCACTCTTTGCTTCCTGTCTGCTAACCAATTCTCCACCCACACCAATACCTTACCCCCAATACCATGTGCTTTAAGTTTGCACACTAATCTCCTGTGTGGGACCTTGTCAAAAGCCTTTTGAAAATCCAAATATACCACATCCACTGGTTCTCCCCTATCCACTCTACTAGTTACATCCTCAAAAAATTCTATGAGATTCGTCAGACATGATTTTCCTTTCACAAATCCATGCTGACTTTGTCCGATCATTTCACCGCTTTCCAAATGTGCTGTTATCACATCCTTGATAACTGACTCCAGCAGTTTCCCCACCACCGACGTTAGGCTAACCGGCCTATAATTCCCCGGTTTCTCTCTCCCTCCTTTTTTAAAAAGTGGGGTTACATTAGCCACCCTCCAATCCTCAGGAACTAGTCCAGAATCTAACGAGTTTTGAAAAATTATCACTAATGCATCCACTATTTCTTGGGCCACTTCCTTAAGCACTCTGGGATGCAGACCATCTGGCCCTGGGGATTTATCTGCCTTCAATCCCTTCAATTTACCTAACACCACTTCCCTACTAACATGTATTTCGCTCAGTTCCTCCATCTCACTGGACCCTCTGTCCCTTACTATTTCTGGAAGATTATTTATGTCCTCCTTAGTGAAGACAGAACCAAAGTAATTATTCAATTGGTCTGCCATGTCCTTGCTCCCCATAATCAATTCACCTGTTTCTGTTTGCAGGGGACCTACATTTGTCTTTATCAGTCTTTTCCTTTTTACATATCTATAAAAGCTTTTACAGTCCGTTTTTATGTTCTCTGCCAGTTTTCTCTCATAATCTTTTTTCCCCTTCCTAATTAAGCCCTTTGTCCTCCTCTGCTGAACTCTGAATTTCTCCCAGTCCTCAGGTGAGCCACTTTCTCTGGCTAATTTGTATGCTACTTCTTTGGAATTGATACTATCCCTAATTTCTCTTGTCAGCCACGGGTGCACTACCTTCCTTGATTTATTCTTTTGCCAAACTGGGATGAACAATTGTTGTAGTTCATCCATGCAACCTTTAAATGCCTGCCATTGCATATCCACCGTCAATCCTTGAAGTGTCATTTGCCAGTCTATCTTAGCTAATTCATGTCTCATACCTTCAAAGTTACCCCTCTTTAAGTTCAGAACCTTTGTTTCTGAATTAACTACGTCACTCTCCATGTTAATGAAGAATTCCACCATATTATGGTCACTCTTACCCAAGGGGCCTCTCACGACAAGATCGCTAATTAACCCTTCCTCATTGCTCAAAACCCAGTCCAGAATAGCCTGCTCTCTAGTCGGTTCCTCGACATGTTGGTTCAAAAAACCATCCCGCATACATTCCAAGAAATCCTCTTCCTCAGCACCTTTACCAATTTGGTTCACCCAGTCTACATGTAGATTGAAGTCACCCATTATAACTGCTGTTCCTTTCATATCAGCAATTAATAAATGAGGGACAAAACTGACTGCATAGTTCAAAAATCATAATAGCCAACTACTGAAAAAGTTTGCTTGTATCATTAGTCAGTTGAAAAATGTGATCACCATATTTTATTGACAAATAAACTTTGAAAGCTTAAAATGCATTGTTCATCCAATGTTAAAATTGAATTAATTGTGTATGTCAGAGACATTAAAAGTGATCAATAGTAAATATTATATCAGAATCTATGCTTTTACTTAAATGAAGAGTTCTATCAACTAGAGGAAACAAGAATCATTTGGTACCTTAAAATATCATTGATAGAATTTTAAAATGCATTTGAAAACCGTAATTGAAGTAATGCTCTATGTTATACATGAGTATTTCCTACCATTTGCAATTGTGAAATATACCAAAATACACCAAACAATTGTACTCCAAAACCAAATAGATATAAAAAGATATTTAATTGATAGCACATTTATTGTGTTATTTATAATAAATTAACATTTTTGTTTCTTTTACATATTCTATAGCTACGAGATAATAGTAAACAGAAACTGGAACAACTGACCATTTTGTGCAAAAGTTTAAATTCTACTAATTCATGATCAGTTGAAGACTACTGCAATTGCACATTAATAATTCTGTTCATTTGGCATAATGCACTTTCATTTTATGAGTGTGCTTGTGCACATGCACCTGTGTACAAAATTATCTTTATCTTCTTGCACTAATATACAATGAAAGACCATTGGATGTTTTTTGCACTATAAAGATGCTAATCATCCCAGTCCAACAATAAATCATTGCTCTTTTATTTATCAACTGCTGCTCTTTATCCTTTGACTTGGGCAAATTATGTTCACCTTGCCCAAAGCTGATTGTCACAACAGCAAAATACGGTTCAACACAAGACTGACTTCTGCTGTCATTGTAAGTGTTCAGAACAAGAATGTTGGGTGAAGCATCAATAAACAAACAGGAACAATGAGGGAAGACTGATGATGTTAGTGGCACAAGTTTGTGTTCTAAAAAGGAATATTTCCATGCATAATATAAAGTTTTGCAGTGGAATGTATCTAGATGAAATTTTCACCTCATTTCTTTAATTAGATTGTCATATATGGAATATTATAGTTTGACATAGATCAAGATAAGTATTTACATCCACAAAATATATTGGTCATCCCTGAGATGCTTTGTTAATGAAAATTGTGTTCTTAAAAAATATTCACTACGTGGCTGAGTTAATTATAGATGTAAAGGCCATTAACCAAATCTGATAGCACTGGTTTAACAATATGTCAGTACGATTCAGTCATCAATTATGCAGTCAGAGTCTAAGTGATCCCCAAATTAGTACAAAGCTGTTTTCTTAGACTGATGGCCGAAAAATGTAAATTTGGTTGACTAGTTTTCATCTGCCTGGGACAGAGGCTGTACAGTCAATTTCTACTGAGAGTCAGTAGCTAGTAGACACCAATCATGCCTTCAGCAGCAGCCTGTAGTCTAGGCTTCAGATGTTAACTCAAGGGATGAACTGAGTTGTGGATGAGAATTGGTTTTCCACCTCTCACAGGGAGCCATGTTGCCAACCGGGTGCTCACTTCATATATGTGTGTAACAGGCAGTTCTAATCAATCTAGTTCTATTTGTAATGGCCTCTTACTAATTACTAATGGGTCGCCAGTTTTTACTTCATAAATATCCATTTAGGAACATGATTAGTATGCAGTTGAACTTCAAACAGTTAATGCTGGTATAAGTATGAAAACAACAAGTTGTAGTTCAATTCTTCTCCAGCTCTGTTGATTTATCTTCTATATAATGTCAATCTTCGAAATCTTTATGCTAAAAGAAAAGAAAAAAATAATTAAGATTCAACTTTCATTTCAGATTTCATGCCTAAAAGTATTTTTTTCTTTAGAAATAACAGGTAAATTACATGGCAGGAAAATATTATTTTCAGGGTAGATTTAGTGGTGTTATTTTACTGTATGCCTCTTTCTTGCTTGTGTTGCAATTGCTGAGATTACAGCCAGAGAAATGGAGGCTGCAGAACAGGGTAAGTGGCTGTGTTACATGTAAATCAATCAAATTGTGTAAGTGGGAGTGCAAGAACTGAGAAGAAAACATACTTTCAAGTAATGAATACAGAATCAAACTAGAAAGAAAAACTAACAGTAATAAAGTGAAATAAGAGGAATAACAAAATAAAATGCATGAAGTCAGTATCTCATATTTTGAAAATATCTAACAGTTAAAGCTGAAGCAATAAGACTGTGCACATGTGATTGTTATCTTCCGTGCTTGACACGTTGATGGAAAATTACTGAAAGCATCTCTCAGAGCTAATCCTGGATTCACTGGGCATGTTTAATTGATACAAAAACAACTCTAAAACCAGAGCCTTGCTTACTCCAAGCCAGGTCTAACTTTCTGTGTTCCTTTATTTATGAGGCAAGTACAGGAACTTCCCAGCACTCAGTCCTCATCAGAGACGAGCTGGTCAGTGGCATGCTGTCACTCTATCCATGTTTGGATTTCTATATTTAATCAACGGAAGTTAACGTTATCCTGTGTTTTTGGACTCAAAGATTGCAGGGGGCTATCATTAGATTTAATACTTTTAATAGTAATGGAATTGATTTGAAGTCTTTCGATGGCATAGCATAGTGAAATTTATCAGGGTTTACCTTTTGATATGCTCCAACAGTCTTTTGAGGTTTCACTTCAGTTCCTTTGTACGCAATGAAGTGGATGAGGGTATTAATCCTGTAAAATAGTAAATATCACTTATTATTTGCTCACTATCAGATCGATTGAATGTAAGACAGAGTAATTTGCGATAAATACCTGTGGTACAACATGGTGACGAATTGGATTCCCAGCAGTATAGCAAATGATATCAAGAACATAAAACCAATTGGCTCAACTTCTAGAGATTCAGCTTCCGAGAGGCTGCCATTTGGGAGGATTTTGGGGATCTTTATGTGTATATCTGGGCCAATCAGTTGCAGAAAGAATGTTGAAACAAGCCACAGAACATTAATGATGAAAAATAGGAAAGTGGCCTAGAAAAAGAAGACGACATTGTTTAAAACCAAGCTTCATAATATACACAATCTTTTCCTTTGATTAGAATGAGATCAAAAATAAACTGAACTACTTGGTGTGGGTGTTCTGTGGGAGCTATTGATTTACTGACCTGTGCAAATCAGCTATACACTTCTGCTGCAGCAATTTTCCAATTCATGGCCTGATGGAGCAAAGATTTACTCAAGGAATGAAGCCATATAAGATGTGTCCTTTCATCCATTACCTTAAAGACTCTTGCATTCTGCTTTTCTTTCATTTAGGAGTTATTCTGCACAATGGTCAAGCTTCTGGCAAGAATGCATAGAAATAATAGTTGGCCTATTTTATTTATTGAGCTTAATAGGCCAAGTTGGAGGATGACAGGCCCTTCCTAACTTTAGACTCTTAAAGACTGTCCTATTTCTCTGTCTTTGCAGCTCCCTTGTTATTTCATCCTTCCACACTAAAATGAATTCACAAGATTTTACATTTATGTTTAATCAAAATGGTGATCAGATTCAGATCAAATATTTGTAACCAATCCCTACCTTGTTCCTCAGGGACTTCAGATTTTGGGCAATTTCCTTCTGTCTCTCTTTATCTTCATCAATTGGTTTAAGATACGCCTCAATGAGATCATTCCAGAATGGTTTTTCATTCTACAGATTAGAGAATATCATGGATAAAATGTTTGACTCAATTGATCTATGCATCTATCATATTTTCTTTATAATGCAGGTGAATAGTTACATGCAACATTATATGGCAGAATTTTTAAGGCAAACACAGCAGTGTCACGTTAGTGCTACAGAGTCACATTTCTAGTAATGCAGATTCAATCCTGCTGTGGAGTTTGCATGCTCTCCTCCCAAGGACTGTGCAAGTTTCTGTCCAAGTCTCGGATTTCGTCCCACATCCCAGACACTTCCTGGTATTCAAACTAGCCACTGTCAATGATCCCTCGCCCATACACAGTTGGTTAGTGGCAAAAAAAAATCAAGGATGAATTGATGGACATGCAAGAGAAAAGAGGCTGCAATCATGAGCTAAATAAGGAGAGGTGGGAATAAGACTGGTAGGATTGTTCAGCTAGAAGCTGACATTAAGCTGTTGGAATCTGAGGGACTGCATGGCCACTTTCTGTGTCATAATAAATAGCAAATTCACTCCAAAAGAAACCAAGAGTATGGTGATTTGGAATACTTACTTCATCAAGATTCTTTTGAACAAAATCTATATGGACAGACTCCTTTTGCAATTTGTAAATCCAGTCTATATAATAAAAAAAAAAGAAAAAGATTATTCTCAGGCTCATTGCAATTGGATCAGTCAAGCATCAAAACTGGGTGAGCCAATTGTCAGAATCAGAGTCAGAATCAGGTTTATTGTCACCAGTTAACAAACAAGCGAAAATCTCCAGATGTTGGAAATCAAAGTAATACACACAACATGCTGGAGGAACTCAGGAGGTCAGGCAGCATCTATGGAAAAGAGAAAACAGTCGACGTTTCGGACCGAGACCCTTCATCAGGACTGGAACAAAGGGAAAAAAGAGATCTCGTTTTTCTAGTCCTGATGAAGGGTCTCGGCCCGAAAATTCAACTGTTTACTTTTTTCCATAGATGATGCCTGACCTGATGAGTTCTTCCAGCATGTTATGAGTCAATTGTACCCAGCCATCCACACTGAATTAAGACCAATGTTTCAAGTGGGTCTCCCACATGCCTGGTACTACTGAACGACAGATGAAATCCCAGTGACAGTCACTCATTTTGCTAAGGGACATCATTCTATGCCAAATTAGGCCTGCTGTAGGATCAGAGGAAGATTTCTCTGAATAGGGTATTCTTGGCCTGTGTAAATGAAGTGCCTTTTTAAAAATTTTTTTGGCATTTTGTTATTTTCATGAATGTTAATCATTTCTAAATTACCCCAAAAAATGTTAACTTTCTTGACAACTTTGACAAGTTAATTTTCAAGACAGGGCATAGGGCCATCCATACCGAGGTCTTTTGATATTTTGTTGGTCACATCCAGGTTCCAGGGGTTCAGTCAGATTTCAAACCAGTTTAGTACGAATGGGAGGGAAGCACTGATGGCAAGATCGGGCAGCAGCCCAGATCCAGCACACCCAACACCTTTTACATTTTCCTTTGGAAAGTTGTAGCTCAAAATCCTGATTGCTTTTGAGGCTGGAAATAAGCTATTCGTCTTCCTAAATGGAGAGTATTAAAGCAATTCCAGCATATGATGTGGAACTTTAGAATTAGATGAAGCCTGTGTGGGGTTGATGTCAAAGAAGATGTGAAATCTAGAATTCTCAACCCCAAAAAGCCTTTGAGGTAAAGTCAACAGAAAGTATCAGAAGTGAGATTAATGGATTTATAAAGAGATTAAGAGTAATGGAAACAAGATGAGTAAATAGAATTAAGATGAAGCTAACTGAATACTTAAGTAAGTATGCCAGCATGTTCCCTTGTCCATGTTGTGAATGTCTTGGCTGACACATCAAAAGGATTTTCGAGAGAGGTAGGGGAAAGCCTGCGAGTAAATGTGTCAGGCTCTGATGGTGTACCTGGTAGAGCTCTAAAAGCCTGTGCCAACCAACTGGTGGGAGTGTTGAAGGACATCTTAATTCTCTCACTGCTGCAGTCGGAGATTCCCATAATTATTTAAAAAGTATTAATACTCACTTTCGTCAATTCTGGGTTCCAATTCTTCTACTTCATCAGTTGCACTACTGGAAATAAAATGAAAACACACTTGAACAGTTTGATGCTATGACACCAAAAAGAAAAATAATGCAAGAAGACAAAAATAAGTTTTGGACAAGCCGGAAGAGTCAAGTCAATCTTCCCAATAAATAAAGTCAACAGAGATCTACAATCAAGAGCAAAGTAAGGATGAACCTCTCAACAACCAAACACAAAGAGAATGGAAGGCTGTGCATAATGGAAAGATGTCATGGAAGGCAAAAAGAAAATAGATAATTCTTTTAACTACAGTATGTAAGAAGAAATGGTCATTAACATTCTTTATTTCCCTCACATTCACGTTAGCAATCTCCAAACTCAGGATAACTCTTAACTAATCCATTGTTGATCTTAAGCTTCCAAACAATGTAGTGAAAAAAAATGCAAGAACTTTGTGATGAAACAGAAGTTGTCAACCTTATATCAAAGTTCAAAGTAAATTTATTATCAAAGTACATAAATGTCACCATACACAGCCCTGAGATTCATTTTCTTGTGGGAAATCACAGTAAATACAAGAAACACAATAGAAAGACCACATGCAGCAAGATGGATAAACAACCAACATGCAAAAAAAACAAACTGCAGATACAAAAAGAAAGAGAAAATAATAATGAATAAATAAATTAAAATAAATAGATAGATAGATAAATAAATGGGTGGGTAAATAAATAAATAAACTATAACTATTGAGAACATGAGATGAAGAGTCCTTGGAAGAGAGTCTTTTTCAGTACGAACAGTTCAGTGATAGGTGAGTGAAAATATCCCCTCCGGCTCAATAGCCTCATGGATGCGTGAACTGAACCTAGCCATTTAAACTTCTGAGGTACAATTTGAGCAGAAAATACAAAACCAAAGAAAACACATCAATCAAAATACAGCTTAACCCACATCTCCAAAAAAAAGATCTAAAATAGAGAACAGCAAGTAATAAGATATGTCATTAAAATAGTTTTAGAAGTTAAGTGCCCTTTAACTTTATTGTCAATGTAACAAGTGAGATACCTGTCTACTTGTCGAATTTCTTCCTTTTTATCCTCTTTTATTACAAGTTCAACATCCCAGCAGATGCACTTGCATTTCTTTTCATATCGCTTAATTTGTTGCGGCTTCGCTTTGGTCTGTTTCTTTGAGGAGGCTGCTTCACGAGTGCCCCAAGAAACATTATTCATGTTCACCATAGAATAAATTGGCAATAGCAGGTATCCACTTGGAATGCAAATTATGTACAGCATTCCATATAAAACAAGGTGGAATTCCTGGGGATGTAGCAGTGCTGTTGAGACGAAAAGGATCATCATAGAGATGAAGAACAACCCAGTTGGTGTGATAAAAGTCTGCTCTCTGACCATCTCACCTGAAAGGAGCAAAACATTATATTAGAATTTTGACAACAGTAAAGGACAAGTTTATGACTCATCTTTCCTAACAAATGAAACTTGTAAATACATTCACATGAAGCTTCTTATATACCTAAAAATGTCAAATTACAGTCTACAATCAACAAAGAAGTTATTGTAATCCGTATTGAAATTGTCTAATAATGGATTAGACAGGCTTGTTTCTCACTCACAATAGTGACAACATTTATGTGACATCTGGACCAGGTATTTGAATGACCAGGGTACAGAGAGAAATGGAAGTATCTACACGCAAGTGGGATTAGTGCAGATAGGCATGATGGTTGGCGTAGATAGTGTTGGCTGATGAACCTGTTCTAACCTATATAATCCTGTGCTCTATCCTTTATGTCATTAAGTGAGCCTTAAGAAGACGAGTTAACCAAGGTGATGCATTTTTCTAGCAGCCATCAGTAATTGTGTTATATTTTCCCTCATCATTTTTCTCTACCTGTGTAAGTTAACGGCTTTCTTCCTGAAATTGAGTAGAGATGTTGCTATTTTAAATTGAAAGGTCTGCTGAAATTTAGAGTAATAATTTTAAGACTGTCACGCCCTCTGGTTTGGTAATTAAATACTGATATGGTTATACCTACCAATAAAAGCAGCGGTAACAGAAAGTTAGGGGAAATTAAAGGTATGGTAGTGGTACAAAAGAAAATAATGCAACTTGTCTGTTTATTGGCAAACATATGATACTAATAAATTAAATGAAGATATGGCAGACAGTCACAAAATGTAGCCTGAACCCTCAGTCACAAATTAATTCAATAATAAAGTACAGGTAATCACTTTAGTTCAGTCTTCCTTTTGCTTGCTCTGGATGTCTAGGTAGGGAATAGGGAATGGTGTCTGGAAAGTGGAAGGCGCTCCAGTAACAAAACAGGGTGCCTTTTAGGATTAAACTAAGTGCTGTAAGAATATAATGGATCAACATGGTAGGCAGCAGTTGATCTACAATACAGCAATAACTATGTCTTTACTGCAATGGAACTGAATTTTGACAGAACTGTCTGATTTGATAACTTCAAATGATAAAAGAATGCTTTGATCTCTCTCCACTGCCACAGCATTATTTGTAGTACCTCTTTTTAGTGGATAACAATGATGATTGATTAACGCAAATTAAATCAGTATATTAATATCAACATGAAAAACTAACCTAATGTACTCATATTTTAATATAATTAATTACAAAAGTATATTGACAAGGACAATTGATATGCAACATAAATGTTATCAAACAAATCCAGTAGTATAACAAAAGATACTACTCACCAATGATGGACATCATTGTTGCAATCATTAGAAAAGCATATAAGATGCTCAGAACTGCAGCAATATTGATCTGAGTATCAGATTTGACGTGGTAACAGATGAGTATATAAAGAGCTGGAGGAATAACTCCAAGAGCCAGGGCAACATTTCCATTCCAACCAAACACAAAGGTAAATGATCCTGTAAAAGATATTGTACAGGAAATAGTCATCTCCATTGAGTAATAAAAAGGCAGAGTGTCATATTTAATGAGTTTTCTGATTTTCTTTTACCGATCCAATGTATAATCATCTAATGTATTTCATATCAGGTTACAAGCAAGAATTTCCTGAAGTTACTCCTGCTGGGCAACTATGACTTTACCCCAAAGGCTTTCTCTCTCTAAATCTGTCAAATTAGTAGTGATAGAGCAGTGGCAATTCCAAGCAAATTTCTGGTTCATGTCTTCAATCATCTTACAATTTTCACTAATACAGGTACTATCTTGTGTTCATTCTGCCCATCTCTGCTGAGTTCTTTGTGAGTTTTTGTTATATTACCGTATTGTAAAATGGAACATTAATACCTTCTGAAGACTATGTGGCATCAGTGTGAGTGGAAAGTTTAAGTGGACATTGACTTCATGACTTTATTTATTTAGTGAAAATGACAAATTCAGATTTCACATTCCATCTGATGTATGACACAATGATGTTTTTAAGTAGGAAGCATTACTGATGAAAATTAGGGGTTGGAAACAGCAGAACAGCATCAAAGACAATTGACACTCCCATCGAACCATGAGCTTTTGCTTAAATTCTTCATGATGGACATTCTGAGGTGTGCATCTCACTCTGAGGCTATATATATATATATATATATATATATATATATATATATTATAAATCTACTATTGATATGGTGTTATTTCTGTAACTGGAGCCAAAGGCCTTTCTGGAATTTAATGTACTTTATAATTGGATTAATAAATCTGTGTTTGAATTCCAAAATATGAACCCTCATAATGGGACACAGAAGAAAAAAATCTATGTCATGTTTACTGTGTACAGCTAAATTTGTGACAATTTTACAAAATTGCCACATAAATAAAACAAGGAGTGATTAAATAAACAAGTAGTGTATTATCGTTAGTTATTAGTAAGAAAATATTGCATTTAGTGCATGATCACCTGCTATCATCAAGACCACAGTGGAGGGACCCAGAATTGAAGCTGCTGTTCCAACAATTTGGTACAGCATGTAGAGTTTTGAAATTGAAGGGTTTTTCTTTGATGTTTCCGCCGCACTATCCAGAAGGTCAATTGTATTTGCTAAAGTTGATGGTACCCAACGGCGTCGTTGGTTGTAGAATTCCTTGAATTCTTGTGGTGCATTTGTGTAGGCGTCTGAAGCTGCATTGTATTCCACTCTCCATCCTTGTTGCAACAATAGTGTGCATAGCCAACGGTCTTCTCCTATTGTTACATATTAACAAATAAAAATGATTAGCATTTCTTGAGCTATGATAAATTAAATCAAAGAATACCTTCAGCCAGATTGATTCAGACTTCTGCATACAGTTCCAATTTGTTTGTTTTAATGATTGTTCCAGTCTCTAGTCTATTATTGCTGTATGACATCAAATAGTCAGTACTGAAACTTGATCTATTTGCCCTGTCAGTTTACATTATCTCTTCATGTTGGAGGATGTTCACAAATTCCACTTTTCAAATAAATCTTTGTT
The DNA here is from genome assembly GCF_963921235.1 of Mobula hypostoma. Lineage (NCBI taxonomy): Eukaryota > Metazoa > Chordata > Chondrichthyes > Myliobatiformes > Myliobatidae > Mobula > Mobula hypostoma. The sequence continues at coordinate 63,780,946 of NC_086104.1, read as the reverse complement.
TTAAATGGTCTTGTTTCCATTATAAGCAACATGATAGAACTAGCATGGAAGCCTGTCAAATCTTTCAATGTACATGGAATTGGTAGAGTAAAAAAATCTTTTCCAAACAATACAAATACTATTAACTAGCTGCCAAAATTATAACAATAGATCAAGATAAGGTATAAAAGATTCCAGCTCAGTGCATAACCAAAAGTTAGAAGGATTATATGTGTTAATTTTACCTTGATCATATTGGACAAAATGTTGCGCTTCGGTTGCCCTGGTGGTGTATTTTTTCACAACATTGTCATCCATTAGAGCCTCTGCCCTGAACAAGCTGAAGCAGCCTGGACTGCACAGCACGCAGCCTAACACGTGTTCAGCTGTCTTCTGGAGCCAGTGACCAACAGCATATTCAAACTTCTGGTACCACACCATAGGACCTTTGAGAGGAAGAGGAAAAACTTCCAGTTTACTGTTCTGTATAAATTTGTTGAGGTTTTAAATTTGATACTTGTCAGGCACTGTTCTCTCTAAACCACGTGGGTGCACGGCTGTGCAGTAACTGAAATGCTCCTGCGCACATAGCCTTTGTTACTATACAGCTGGAACTTTCTTGTACGTAAAGTTAATACAATTTGAAATTTATATTATTATAATTGTGAAACCCTGTAATCAATTATGTATTAATGCATATAATCCATACACTTTCTAAATAATAGATTCACCAACTCAACACATTATGGTTAAGCCTGAGTATGGATAATTACAGGGGATTAAGCTCAAATTCCAATTTATAATTTCTAACCTATCCTCATGTTGAGCCATTCTCCCATTCCTAGGGGGCTAGAAGTTTCCCTAAACTTACTCATCTTTCTCAATGTGTCAAATCACAGAATTTGTTCCATACATTGCTGATGGGTCAATTGTTTTAACTCAGTAAACATGATTGGAATCTTTCTTTTCAAATAAAATAATACCATAGAACAATTTTCTTTGACCATGAACAAAGAATTGGTGATAATCGGTGATAATAATGTTACATGTATGATCCTGCGTATTATCTATATTATATACTGTGTCAGAAGTAAAGATAGATCATTAAGCAGGTAAAGTAGTTAGCATCATACCAACTCCTGTTGGATGTATTCTACCACATGCAGCCCCCACGTGTGGATATCTCCTCAGCCTGTCAACAAGCAAAATCAAAGCTGAGGGCTGGAAGTCAGTGTCTCCGTCCAATGCCAGAATATAGGTGTTTTCCTTCTCAATCTTTAAGCAAAATAAAACAAATAAAAACAAATTAAAATATGGCATGTTCCCAAATGAATTATAAAGGGCCACATGTGAAACCTGCTTGAAGTTCTTTCCCAGAAGCCATGGGCTTTGTTTGATGGTGTTGGTCAGGAAAAACCCCGGAGCAGGTCACAGCTCGAAGCAGGGAGTGTGTGAGTTCAAATCTTCGCTTTGGGTGAGCAGTTACTGATCTGTAGGGACTCTAGTCCCAGCTGAATTTAAAATCCTTATTACCAGGTGTTTTGTGTGAGAAGGAGGACTCCAGTCCATCTGGAGGGCAGGAAAGAAGTACTCCTACTCTGCCTGGCCAAAGGCACTCAGCTTCTCTTCAAGGTTATCTTCACCTGACTTGAATTGACAGGTTTCAAGAGGTCTGAAAACTCAGTTGGGCAGGATTGCCAGTTAATACTCAAGGCTGATTTCCTCACTGAGAATCGCCCACTTCTTCAAAGCAAGCTGGTAGACAGTCACCAATTAGAAATTACACTTTGATCTATGTGTAAAATAGGCAAGGAAGTTGGAGCTGGAAATGCTACACAATTCAAAAGGACCAAACTGCAAAAGCAAAGTGAATTTACATCTATACTGCATAAGTGACCAATGGCAAATTTCTAATCCTATGTATCTGATAAGTAACAATCTTCATTTTTAGGTTCTAGAAATTAAAACACAATCCTCACCAGTAAGGGAAGTTCACCAGATACTTCATCTGCAGATTTTCCTGACAAGGTGGTGTACTTCCTACTTAGCTTCCATCCCAGCAGATAATACATATACATGATCTGAAAATATATGTAGAGAATGTTGACATTCACAGGCAGGACATACAATAAAATACACGCATATTAATCACTCTTGCTACATAAACCATTAAATATAAAACATTTTTTCAGGTTGCCCAAAAGATAAATTATGAACTGTCTAAGAGTTGAATGTGGCTTCAAATCTCAAATGCTATTCAGCATTTCTGAATCTATGGAAGTGGATTTTACCAATTCTCAGCCATTATTAACAATTTCTATGAGTCAAAAACATCAAATCAGATTTCACATTTAGTTGCTGCATTTCTACTAAACCTTAAGAAGTTTGCAGATGAGCCTTGTTGTTAATGTAAAAGTCAACTTTGATCCTAATTGCTGAAATTCTTTCCCAGAGGTCATGGGCTTTGCTTGATGGGCACTTTCCAATTCACCAATTAAAGTGCCCATTAAATCTTAGTGTCAAATGCTTTCTAGTTGTTATAATTTATATGTGTGCATTGATGGTGCAGTTTCAAGTGGGTAAAAGAGTTGATAACCAAGTAAAATGTTTGTACTTGACACTGTTGAGCTTTTGAGAAGCTGAAGCTGCACACTTCAGGTTTACAGAAAACTATTTTATCACACTTCCATCTTGTGCCTCTAGGACATCAAGCGTAAGTCGCTCAATATTTAGCTGTACCTGAGACCACCTCTTCTTGTGTCGGATTTTCTGTTTGTCTTTCATATGGACATGCAGGGTGTTTCCATATGGAAGTGTATAGCTGATTCTTCCACCATACGGTGTCTCCATTATAGATTGCCTCACAAATTCATCATCTTCCTGTTCCGCTTCCTCCGTGGAAGTGCGCTTTTCACGTGAAAATATCCTGTTTAACAAATGATATATTTCCAGAAATTTAACAGCATGTGCCTTCTTGAAATTGAAATTTATATTATTTCGTTCTGCAGTATCATGGTTCATAACAAATATAAATTATTTCCAATACCTATAAATATCCTCCATTGTGTCAACAAGGTTCTTCACATACTCATTCACAACTCTTTCCTGCACATTTTCATTTGTATCCACAAAAGTAAATGCATCATCGAAGAAAATATGCGTTTCAAAATCAAAATTGTCTTTATGTGATTTTGCAGCATGGGGTTTGTATTTGTCCAGCCTGCAAAGACAAATGGCTAAATGAGATTTGCATATACATTGTGGAAGTAGTTAGTATATGACTCCTTGTTTTGAAAGTGAGTGCCAAAAATAATTTCCGTTAACATATATTATGTATGGTAACTAGACTATGCAAAAGTAAAGTCATTGCACTTTTAACAATCAAATTTCATAATTTTCACCAGAATGTCACTTGCTTTTGTTTGCTGATCTTTGTCAGTGCTATCCTGGGGCACCACATGGAGCATTGTTGAAAATCTTTAGGAGATGAAGGCAGGCTAGAAATAACCAGTTTCCAGCTTTGGAGTACTCCCCCATCTGCTGGCTGATCACCGGACTGAGTTGTTAAGAGCAGTGTGATGGGGCTCCCTCCATAAAGAGGAGGGGTAGTATGCAACTAATGGAATGTGATAGTACATTAAAAATAGCATATTAAAACTCCAAGCCAAAGTAGGAAGAACAAAAGTACATTGGAACAGTATGAACATTAAGTGGATTGGAGGAAAATACCATTTGTGGTAGTTCTAAACAGACCTTAGAACTTTAGTTTCCTAGCACTTCAAGATGACCATCATTTGACATTAGACATTAGACAGTGCAGTAATTATGCATAGACTGAAGATTGGTACAACTTCCCAGAGAAAAAAAAATCAGTTAAGAAATGCATATCATATTAAATTTTAGTTTGTTTCTCCACCGTGGGTGAGACTCAGTAATTTGGGCATTTTACCTGCTTTTCAATCAGCTATCCAATCTGCAAGAGTTGTTCATGCCCAGATATCAATATTTGATCTTTCATTTGCTAGTTTATTTCTCATCAATGCAGCCAACTTTAAGGGAACATGTCACTGACAATCAGTCCACGTTCAGTGATAAATGGCACCAAAGCTCAAAACATGTTTTATGACATTTGAAGATGCATAAAAAAAACTCATAATAGAAATTTATGCCTGAGACAGATGAGGTCTGGAAACAACTTCAAATAAATTAGTTGAAGCCTCAGGAATTTGTTTGTGAGGCGCAACCTATCAATATACCTGGCAAAAGTATTCAACTACAAGTTTTACAATGATTGAAACGTGTAAGCATTGTTTCAGGCAATTATACATACACACACACAAATTGTCTAGTCTAGTCTATCAGTGAACAAGCAACCTTGAAAAGAGTATCCGAAAACAATTCTTCTACATTTACCTGAATATTGAGGAAAGAATTTTTTCCATTTCATCCACTGTTTCATGCCACATTGTTGCACACAGATAGATCATGACATGATCTGATTTCCTGTTTAAAAAATTGTGAAAATTAAGTATGTTTTACAAAATGCATAAAAATGTAAATTAAATATGGTGTTGATATTTGAATCAATAAACCTCTGAGGAAATTATTTTACACTTTTTTTACCTAGATGTTTCTATACCCTCGGTAATTTCAAAGGTAAGTACGTGTTCGGCACAGCTTTGTGGGCAAAGGACCTATCTTGTGCTGTAGGTTTTCTATGTTTCTATGTTATAGGGAGCCATTTTTTTCTTAATCTTTGTCCAATTAATGCTACTTCACCATGTAAAGGTCAGAAAACAAGCAAGAAAAATCTAATATATGTGTTCCTTTATCTCCCCCTTTATATCTTTCCCCCCACTCTTGAAACTATTAGCTCCTGGCATGTCCATCAGAATAGTTTATCCCCATCCCACCCCAATTATGATGTAAGCACATTCTCCATTAGGTATTTGAATTCATCTTAAGCATTAAGCATTTTGCACCTCATCTCCAATACTATTAAAGAGCGTGCTTTTAGGAATATGATTACTTTAACTTCCTCAGTATAATTTTCTTTAGATTCTTATGAAAGCTTCGTGGGGTAAACTGTAAATCCTTAAGACAGCAAGAGGATCCTAGAATATTCTCTCTTGGAGCTGCAGCCTAAAACCAAAGAGAAAGCTCAACAGAGCAGGATCACAGAAAAAGACCTCTGGGCTTTGTGCTACAGTTACCACTAGTACGTTGTGACTACTTGCATTACAGATGTTGAAATTGCTAGATTTTACTATTTAGCATCAGAATAATATTATGTTGACATTAATACAATTTAAAATTGTCAGTTATTCACTGCTATCTACTGCGTTTTGGGGAAGTATAATTGAAGTTCAGCTGAATTACGGAATGAACTATCAGAAAACTTTGAAAGGGAAAGGTATTGGACAAAATGTTTCTCCGGCTAGCCCTGTACCTTCCAAAAGTTTCATTGTAGAGAAACTTGCCCATGCATGCTACTTTTCCACATAATGAAGGTCACATTATGTCAATAGATGCAGTACGTTTTGTAAAGTCTTATTTCAAAAAATGGTGGGAATTTGTTATCTACCACTCTGCCGCACTTTAAACACCACAGTGTGAAAAGAATCTCTTTAAACTTGGCTGTGATTGTCCAAAGAAATTCCCCTTGGGGAAGGATTAACCAAACCATGAAATGAGACGATATTTCCTTACTTGGCATTTACTGCGGTTATTCAATAAGGCAGCATGAAAAAGGAAATTTCAGTAGAATTGTAACAGTGAAATCAAGTGTATCGGATGTAACCACCCTCCTGCACTATATAAATCTGAAGAAAGAAACATTTTCCATTATTATAGCTGTGAAAAATTCTAACAGTGTACCTTTTGCATTCCTTGTTTTCCACCTTATCCTGGGCCCGTGTGTTCAACAGCATTGACTGTTCCATGAAGGCAGCTTCATATAGCCATCGGACAAAGAGATGGGATGTCCGTTCAATCCTTTGAAAGTGGCGGTTCCAAACGTAGAATGTTGAGAAAAATAGCCCAAGCCAAAAGCATACAGCTGCTGAGAAAAATAGTCCCAACCCAACATTGCTGGTATTTAAGATTGCCTGTGTTCTGCAAAAGCTTTGTGGGATTTCCAAAAATAGGATCCGTACAGAATTAGTTTCATTGGTAAAGTTTAAACTATTGCAGAAGATGGTCAGATTAAAAGTAATTCCTTCAGCATACTTGTTAGAGCTATCATAGAGCATGATCAAAATAGCAATAAATACCAGAGGTGTGGCTAATATAGATGGCACTATAAAGCTCCGTTTGACTGCATGCATTTTACACACTAGGATACTAAACCAGTAGTATAGGAGAGAAGAACATGCTTGTATCCCGAAGAGACTCAAAACAGTTTTTAATTCAATTTCAGAGACTGTTTTCAGATCTTCCCAGTTATACTTTTTAATTGGAATCCATGCCCCCATTACGGCTAATGTGACTATAATCCTAACCGCACTGGTACAGAGATATGTGAAATTTTTTTTCATATTCAGTGTTTCCTTTATTTTTTCTAAGTGTTTAACTTTACAATCCAAAATGAAATTTTCCCACCAGTTGAAGGATATTAGTATTAGGGAAACTACTGCTACGGCTACATATATCTGGAGGTATCTTGTATCCTTTGACAGCCGCTGAGGAATGTGGACCACAATAAAGAGCAATAGGCCAACAAAAGTCAACCCAAAGCCAATTAGCGGGGGTAGCAAATTGCATCTGAAATTTTTCAATTTAAGCAATATCTGTAGAAATGAGGGAAACAGACAGACCCCATTCAAAATGCACAGATTTGTTATAGAGTCAAAGTGAGGTAAACAGACTAGCACAAGGACTGCAGTGGCAAGTGCGATAATTGCTTCAATCAAGCATACCTAGCAAGAGTAGGAATAGTGGTGGGGTGAGGATGTAAGGAATGAGGGGGGAGGGAGGAGAGAAGACAAAAACAGAGATTACAACTCTAAATTATAATGTACTATTGGTTAAAGGGGTCAAGCTCCATTTATTTTCAATTACTTTTGTTTATGTTGATATAGAAGTTACTGTCTTAAATCTATATAAGTTCTTAGTGCACCAGAAATTCTGTATAAAACATTTTCAATATGCCCTTTGATAATGAGTAAGGCATTATCACTCCTACAATATTAATCCAGTTATAATATAGTGGAACATTTAGGTATGAACCTCAAGCACAAAAATAGAATACATTGTACAATGTGACATCTCATCATGAAAACCTCATTAGCAACTTTCTCTTTTCCATCTTTATTATTTTCCAGCATCTTAATCTTACAGTTTATCTTAATTTTATACTTTGATTAAATAGACACTCTCTAAATTTTTATTTACATCGCTTAAAACTTTGCCTATAGAGATGTATATTGTGAAGTTCTGTGTATTGAAATGTGCAACTGCATTTGGCATAATCACAAGATACAAAAAAACAGACTTGACATGTTTTGGAATGTAAGAACATGGAGAAGATCTAGGCCATGTGACCCCTCAAGCTTGTTCCACCATTCAAGAAGCTAATTAGTAATCTGATCTTCACTATGAGCTCTATTTTCCTGAGCAATCCCCATGATCTTTGATCTAAATTTGGTTCCAAAATATAGTTCATAGAAAACAAAGAAACATAGAAAACCTACTGCACAATACAGGCACTTCGGCCCACAATGCTGTGCTGAACATGTTCTTACTTTAGAAATTACCTTGGGTTACCCATAGCCCTCTATTTTTCTAAGCTCCAGGTACCTATCCAGGAGACTCTTAAAAGACCCTATTGTGTCCACCTCCACCACTGTGGCCGGCAGCCCATTCCACACACTCACCACTTTCTGCATAAAAAACTTACCCCTGACATCTCCTCTATCCCTACATCCAAGCACCTTAAAACTGTGTCCTCTCATGTTAGCCATTTCAGCCTTGGGAAAAAGCCTCTGACAATCCACACAATCAATCGCTCTCATCATCTTAAACACATCTATCAGTCTTGAAAATATTTAATGGCTCAGCACCCACAACTGTCTGAAATAGAAAATTTACCAATTCTTCATGTTCTCCAAGATAAAATTTCTCCTCGTCTCAGACTCATGACTGGCCTCTTAACCTGAAGTTAGCCAAAACCAGTTTCAAAGAATAGGATTTCTTCTGAACTACCTGTTGTCAATCATTAACAGTAAATGTATAAAAATATTTGTATAACTTATGATTCTTTATTTAGAAGTACAGAATGACTTAAATGTAATTGTAGACAGGTGTTAAATGTTTTTGTTTCAAATTCCTTTCTGAGCAGAATCCTCAATCCCCTTAAATAAATCAATTAGATATTTGCATTTTTATCCATTGCCATGCAATTTGAGTTTTTAAGTTCAAAGTATCTATAACTATGTTCTTCTGGAAAGATTTTTTAAAATTTGAATGTTAAAATCAACTCACCATGCCAAGAATTAGCTTTGGGGGACTAGAGGATGACTTAAATGATGTTTTCCATAAGGCTTTTCCAAATGACAAGACATGAGGCACCATTAATGTACAAGCCAAGACAAGATGGGCGAAAGGTTTGTTTTCAAAGGGTGAGTTTGGGTTTGAAATGCTGATCAATAAAAGAAGACTGGACTGCAAAGCAAAAGTAAATGTGTTTCAATATAAGCATCACTTGTAACATGCAGCACCAAAAATAATTATTACTTTAATGAAGGAAAATAGATTCAATTCCCATTTCTTCTCCACTGGAACCATAATAAACCATAATTTTCCCCAGACCAGCATGCTAAGTTGCTCCCTGCACTAGATAACTGGATAGAAGGGAAACAGCTACTGAGGAATTTCCCAGAATAGGAAACTCCACTCAGCCCCACATAATCACTACCGATTGCTGATCTTGTTTAAGGACCTAGCATACCTGGCTCTGTCTCAATTTCTCCTGCATGCACTGCATCTGAGGTGTCACACATCAAACAAATTTGCAGCAAATTTTGTTCACCAGACAATTTCCTTTGCATGAAAATTGCGTAATTTAAGTGAAAAACATATCACTATTTCAAAAACCTTTGTGTTACAGATGCCAAGCAATAAAAACTGTTTCTAGTTTCATTCCCTTTCTAGCTCATCCCCTTTCAAGTAAATTTAAGAACATCTTAGCTTGAAAATGTTGTAAAACAAAGGATGAATATAAGAAATGATCAAACAAGAACCTAAGCAAGTTATTCCATAAAGTGCATATTCCAATTGTCCAATCTGTTTCAATGAGTTTATCTACTCCGCAGTGCTAATTTGTATATCTTCCAGGGGTCAGTTAGCAATGCCTGTAACTCTGAATCGAAGGGCTGTGGGTCCTATGCCCCCATTCAAAAGCACTGAGTATGAAAGCTTTGCTGAAAACCCATAATAGCACTGAGGAGGTGCTTTCTTTTAAGGTGAGATATTTGACCGATGACTTAGGGACATGAAGGGTTTTTGCCACTATTCAAATAAGAAAAAATATCTTCCCAGTAGCTTGGCCAACAGTTGTAAATCAACCAGAAATTATGTTATTTGACTATTTATTTAATTGTCTTTCATTTATTTCTAGTAGTATATATTTCATGGCACAGGGGACTACAGATAGAAACTGGAGCAAAAAATAAGCTTCTAGGGAAACTCAGCTGATGGAATAGCACCTATGGAGGGAAATTGACAGCCAACGTTTCAGATTAAGAGCCTTCTTCTGGATCACAAGTATTTATTTGATAGAAAAGCACTATGCAAGACATAAGAACTTAAATGCTACTTATAACTACAAGCCATTCCTTATATCGTGGCCCACTAATCTACATTGAAAATGAACTACTTTATGCCAACAAAATTGGTATGCAGATGGAACTTGATAAAGACTGGACTGCAAAGCAAAAGTAAATGTTCTTCAATATAAGTATCACTTGCAACATGCAGCACCAAAAATAATAATTATTTTAATGAAGGAAAATCATAATAGATTCAATTCCAGTTTCTCCTCCACTGGAACCATAATAGACCACAGTTTTCCCCAGACCAGCATGCCAAGTTGCTTCCTGCACTAGATAACCAGATAGAAGGGAAACAGCTGCTGAGGAATTTGCCAGAATAGGAATCTCTCCACTCAACCCCACATAATCGCTACCAATTGCTGATCTAGCTCAAGAACTAACATACCATGCTCCGTCTCAATTTCTCCTACATGTACTGCAAATGAGATGCCATACCTCAAGCAAATTTACAGCAAATTTTCAAGGTCTCAAACAATAATTCAAGGTTTTTCATTATTTTTAGTAGTGCCTCTTTAAGGATTTACTGACCTTGCTGAGAAAAACAAACCCAAGCACACAAATTCCAAAGATTAAGCAGACTGTATACTGAAGAAACTGAATGGATTTCTTGGTTACTTCTTCTTCATCATTGACTGTTTTTAACATAAAAGGATCCCATGTTCTTCGGAAACTAAATTTTAAAAAAAATGTGATATTGAATTTTGAAGATAATCATTGTTCAATTAAGACTTTGTAATTTTTGTTCAAATTTTCCACTTTTTGTATAATATTTCAAATGCAATTATTACATATAAACTTAGCTAAAACACATAAATGTATTAAGTTTAGCAATGTTAAACTGAATATTTCTACCATGCATTATTCATTGCTACAGTGTTCAATCTGAAAAAATCAATTCTAATTAAAGGGTCAGAACAAATCAATCAAATGTCAGAGATTTAAGTAACTTCACCCTATTGAAATAATTTCATTAATTCTTTAATTCTCTTCATTCATTTAAATTCCCCCCCCCTCAAACAGTGAATACATGCAAAATTTATATCATAAACTGCACAAATACACTTTTAATTTATCAGAACCAGCTATGATATCAAGTAGTCAACTATTTCTGTTATATATTGTTTACAAAATTTAAAAATTAATGAAATAAATAAATTTACCTGCTTCTGCGGCGTCTATTCAAATCATAAAGTTCTACATCTGTATTATCCATTTTGTTTCAATGATTTTACTCTTCACTTAGAACAGGACAGTAGTTGGACTGAATGTTTGCTGTATTGAAACCTGTATATACCTGATGGGTGTGGTGATTATTTTGCATAATCATCTACACTCATCCTCTCACTTACGTCAGGATAATTCTGAAAAGGAGCAGCTTTAACACAAATTAAATGAGCATGAAATATTAAATATGAATTTGTTTCACGTTAAAACACTTAAAGCTTATGCTCAAAGTCAAAGCAGTTAATAACTATCAGATAACAATAAAAATTTAATTCCCATATTTATTGAACTCTAAACTAATTGACCAAATTTAAAATAACCTAATCACTGCAATTTAAGATTGGTCACTCAAATGAATCTGTTGATTTCCATATGCTGTCTGAAGCTTAGGTCAGGAATATCTGTTCATCATTTTACCCATTGCTAAATGTTTTTGAAGCTCTAGCTAGGTGTACACAGGCTTTCCAATTCTTTTGTATTGAATTGTGCAGCATTTTTCAAAGTTGTTGGTCTTACACTAGAACAAATTTATAGCACTGAGACATTTGTAAACTTTTAGATGTAAACTGTAGGGCAAATGCAAAATTAATTGTGCAATTGAGCAAAATCAGATGTCTTGCTCAAAATGACATTACCACAAATCTTTCCCTGGACTACAATAAATATTGCTTTTCATACTTTTCTCCACTGTATACTAATTGGTCAAATGTTTAAAGTTACAATTAAAAGTAATGTCTTAAACTTTTTATGATTTGGGTGAAGAGGTAACTACAAGATTGTGTACATGAATTTTAAACAGTACATATTTCTGAAATGCCTTTCATCTGCTTTCATGATGATTACCTTGCTAAAAATCCTTGAAGCATAGGTGTAGGTTAAGCAATATGAGATGTTACACCCAACTGGTGAGAGCAAAAGCTCATTTTCTAATTAAACAATCTTTATACAATCTAAACCTTATTCATTTATACCGTGCCTGGTGTTAGACCAAAGAACATATGATTTAGACCTAAGTGTGTATCTCCGTTCTCCAAAAGGTATACAATTTTTTAGGGCTCTATTAACTAAATGATTAAACAAGAGATCTTTTCCAGAGCTAATGCTATAATTGCGAATAGAGCCACCACCTGCCCTTTCCCCCGAGATTACTTTACCATTTAACTATCCCTTGCTTTTCAAAACATACCAATTTTACTTGTTTTGCCAAAGTAAAATACATACCAAAATATCAACATTGGTTGCACTTTTCTCCGTACATACACGCCAAAGGTGGAAATGTGAGTACGTCCAGCAAATGACATTCACACAGTCAGTATCAGCGGCCAAAGACAAGTTTCTTTTTACTCAATCATGACATTTAAATTGACACAGAACTGATAATCTCACATAGGAAGGATTCAAATTCCCACCATTCCTTTTGGGAAAACATTCTCCTTCATTTTGCTTCTCAGAACCGAAGCTCTGCTATTTAAAAAAGTAGTTCCTTGTCTTGGATTCCCCAGAGGAGAAGGTCATTTCTTTGCATTGGTTCTTTGTATCAATTTAAATTGGGTGGTTCAAGACCTCAATGAAACTGCTTGCTTATAACTTTTCTGTATTACCAATAAATTCTAATTTGCATTGCTGTGTCTGAGGTATTAGACGCAAAAGAGTAGCAGCGAAATAGCAGCTCGAGAGAGAGAGGCTGAAATGATGAAAGAGAGTAATAATGGAACAGAAGATGGGTTGAAATAAAAGATGACATTGTTCTGAATTATGAAAACACCATAATTAAAACACCTGTGTAGTGGCACAAAAAGAAGTGATTTAACCACCCAATAATATAGAGCCACAAGTCCTTTGCACCAGAATCATTGTGCTGCAACAATGTGTGTTGGAATTTTAGGCATGTGTAGTTGTTATACATTCACTTCTCAGTTGCTTCCAGCCTCCTCAGACCCTGAAAATAATAACAGAAAGCTTTGCTGAGAAGCCCTGAAAATGAACGATCTATCACACAGTCAGAACAATGAGAAGCAACCTCTCCAGAAGTCTGAAAGAAGATTTAATAAACAAGCTGTCAATAAGAACATTACACTTGATTCAAATTCCAGGAGTCACATTGCCCTAGCTACACTTCTTAAAATCATTTCTAATCAAATTTTTAATTAGGTGTGAAAATTAATGTGACCTCTCAAAATATTCTGTGTGCTTTGAGATATCAAAGGAATTAATCTAGTCTGTCAATTGCAAATAAGAGTTCTAACACTATCAACTGACGCAGAAAATCTGCTTTCTTAGAAAAACATGATTCAGTCATGCATTATCACTCTTACACAACAAAACTGAAATCTTACAAACAAGGAAGCATACTGGCTATTTCATGATTTCGTTTTTGTCATCGTTCTTTTATCCTTGAAAGACTGCACTCAAAATTTGCACTGCTGACAATAAAGAAAGTCTCCTCCTTGTGCTCGCTATTTGGATTGTTTTCAAAAGGTCCCCATTAGTTTCTGGTAGAGAAGTTCCCCAACAAGCAACAATACAGAAAGTGGTCCCCGTAAGTTTCATTAAATGACTTGCTTGAAAACATAGATGGTCTGACAAGTACAGGTAAAATTAAACCCTAAAACTTCCTGTTCAATTTAGTTGGCTACTGCAACACAATATTCACCCAAAGATCCCTCTGGTCATCAATACTTCGACTGGTCCTGCCAATGACTGTGTACTTTCCTTTTGAATTTGACCTTCCAAAATGCACCACCAGTACACTTGCCGAGATGAAACTCTATCTGCTCTTTCTCTCCCTAATCTATATCCTGCTGTATTCTTTAACAATCACTATCTGCAGTTCTATTAATTTTAAGTCATCTGCAGCCTTGTTTATCAGAGCACCTATGTTTTCAGCCAAGTCATTTACTATATATATATTACAAACTGATAGTCCAGCACCAGTCCTTATGGAACACTACTGGTCACAGACTTCCAGCCAAAACAGCACCATTACTCTCCACCACGACGCTCAGACTTCTATGACCAAGTCTATTTTGAATCCAGCCTACCAACCCATAAACCTTTTGGATCACCTTACCAAGGAGGACCTTGTCAAATGCTTTAGTAAAATCCATGAACACAACATCTATTGCTCTGCTCTCATTCAACATCTTAGTTACCTCTACAAAACACTTAATTATATGTCTCAGCTGTTTTACAGCTCTATAGGACCCTGGTCAGATCCCACTTGAAATACTGTGCTCAGTTCTGGTCACCTCAATATAGGAAGGATATGGATACTATAGAAAGGGTGCAGGGGAGATTTACAAGGATGTTACCTGGATTGGGAAGCATGCCTTATGAGAGTAGGTTGAGTGAACTTGACCTTTTCTCCTTGGGGTGATAGAGGATGAGAGGTGACCGGGTAGAGGTGTACAAGATGATGAGAGGCATTGATCGTATGGATAGTCAGAGGCTTTTTCCCAGAGCTGAAATGGCTAACACGAGAGGGTGCAGCTTTAAGGTGCTTGGAAGCAGGTACAGAGGAGATGTCAAAAGTAAGTTTTTTACACAGAGAGTGGTGAGTGCATGGAATGGGCTGCCGGCGACAGTGGTGCGGGTGGATACAATAGGGTCTTTTAAGAGACTCTCGGATAGGTACATGGAGCTTAGAAAAATAGAGGGCTATGGATAACCTAAGGTAATTTCTAAAGTAAGTACATGTTTGGCACAACGTTGTGGGACAAAGGGCCTGTATTATGCTGTAGGTTTTCTATGTTTCTATGACATGACCTTCTCCACACAAAGCTATGCTATCCCTAATAAATCCATGTTTTTCCAAAAATGAGTGAACCCCATCCCTAAGAATCTTCTCCATTAATTTCCTGCAACACACATCAAAGTTGCTGGTGAACACAGCAGGCCAGGCAGCATCTCTAGGAAGAGGTACAGTCGACGTTTCGGGCCGAGACCCTTCATCAGGACACGGGAAAAGTGAAAATGCCAGCCCAGATCAGAGGCGACACAATCGGCAATTGCCTCTGATCTAGGCCAACATTTACGTGCTGGGCAGCACCTAATCAATTAGCCTGTTTATTTCGGCTTTTTTTCTTAAAGACGTGTTGGGTGCTTTTAGGCCACCACTGTACCGCTGCATCCTTTGCAGCCCAGAGGTTGGAGACAACTGAATTATAAGTCACTTATAAGTCAAGAGTATCATAACATTTTAAGTAGCATTTTGATATTAAACACACAGCGCATATTTTCCTCGTATGAACATATAACATCATTGCAATACACCAATATCACTGAGTCAGTGGGAGCCCTGGGATTGTTTTCCTGCAACAACATGTTCTCATCGAGGGGTGATAGGAGACAGCGATTCTTGAAGGGGGTTCCTTATGTCCAGTCTATTCCACAATTTAGTTTTCGCTGCATTCATTGCAGAAAACTCCGCTTTGCAGAGATATGGTGTTGGAAATGGAAGCAACGTTTTCAGTGCTTTCATGGCTATCTCAGGATATTCAGCCTTGACTTTGATCCAGAATGCCAGCAGAGATGTTATGTCAAACGTACCTTTCAGCCCATTGTCATTTGCAAGCTCGAGGAGCTGATCTTTTTCCTGTGCTGACATGGAAGATTCACCAGAAACATTCACAAGTAGGTCACAGACCCATTCCTTTGCATGTCTTGGGTCACTGATGACCTTGCATGCGTTAAAGTTCAACAGTGGGCGTGACAGGAAATGGGAAAAGGTGCAGCTGACTCATATCGTTTCATATCACCAAATCATATCGTTTCCTCGCGGCTCGTGGCCCATGGCCCGGTCGCACATACTTTGTGGCCCGGTACCGGTCCGCGGCCTGTTGGTTGGGGACCGCTGCTTTGGAAGGTCGAACTTGAAGGCAGAGTGTAAGTTTAACGGCAGGATTCTCAGCAGCATGGAGGAACAGTGGGATCTTAGGATCCACGTCCACAGGTCCGTTAAAGCTGCCACACAAGGGTAGCTAAGAAGGCGTATGGTGTGTTGGTCTTCATTATTCAGAGGATTAAGTTCAAAAGCCACAAGGTAATGTTGGTTTAACTTTGGTTAAACCATGCATGAATATTGTGTTCTGTTTTGGTCACCTTATTATAGGAAGGATGTGGGAGCTTTGGAGACAGTGTGGAGAATGCTAACTGAATTAGAGAGTATGTTTTATGAGCAGATTGAGTGAGCTAAGGCTTTTTTCTTTGCAGTGACCGAGGATGAGAGATGACTTGATAGAGGTGTATAAGATGACAAGAGACATAGATAGAGTGGACAGCGAGTGCTGTTTTTCCAGGACATAAGTGGCTAACATGAGAGGGCATAATTTTAAGGGGATAGGAGGAAAGTGTGGGGGGATATCAGAGGTAGATGTTTTACACAGAGAGTGGTAAGTGTATGGAACGCACTGCCAGGGGATACATTCGGCACATTTAAAAGACTCTTAGATAGGCACATGGATAAAAGAAAAATGGACAGCTAAGTGGGAGGGAAGGGTTAGATTGACCTTGGAGTAGATTAAAGGGTTGGCAGAACATCATAGGCCGAACTGTGATATGTTGTTCTATGTTCCATGTACGTTAACCCTGCTGTTTCTATATTACTCCATAATCTGCCTGTGTATGTATTCCTGTACCTCCTGATGACTATTGGGAGGCCTATAATATAAACCCACCAGAATGCTTGCACTTTTCTTATTCCTGAGCTCTGCCCATCAACCCTGCTGAATGAGCTTCCAGCGTGTCCTCGCTGTGTAGCTGCGAAACTCTGTTTATCCAATGTGCTCAGAAAACTCCCCAATCTTTTTATTTACCTCTCCCTCTTTTGTTGTGAAGCAAATGGTGGGGCAAGCTGCAGTGAGAAGTACCTGAGGCCTGTGGTGCACTTGGTACATTATGACCTTTGAAGATGTACTCAGCACGGCCACAGGTGTTAGGTTATTCAGCTACTTGATATCCTGCATCCAGGTGCGGAGAAATCTATGCCTGGCTTTGACCATTGCAAAAATCTTTGCAATGGGAATCCAGAAGGGCTCTTGGATCCTCACCACACCTTCCACCAGGGCATCCAGTGTAACATTGCATAGTCCATTTACTTCAATGAGGCTTTGGAATGCCTGCCTGCTAGAATGTTTCCCAAATACCATTGGCTCTGTATGGCAAGTTCTGAGACTAGTAAATAAGAAATGCACTATTTTGGTACAAAAAGATAGAGTATTTTTAAATAGAAGATTTACAATTGCTTGTTTCTGCAGATCTGGTGTCCACATATGTAAACAGAGAATGGTAGCATGCAGCAATTAGGAAGGAAAACTATATACTTTTAAGCACGAAGACCTACCTCCATTCATAGCACCATTACTGCATCAAGGGCTTTGGCTTGAGGGCAACTGAGAGCTTATAGGTCAAGTCACAATACCAGGGAGAGGAGTGATTTGATGCTCCAATTTCTCTTTTAAAAAATGTGTTGACAGGACAAAATACTTTACTCAGTAGAATCTGTAAGAAAGGCATTCTTAAATGTGTGTTAATTCTATCTATACAGAACTTACATAAGAGAATCTGTAGATATTGAAAGATGTGAAGCATCGCCAAGGAATTTTTAGGATCTCTATCAAAAGTAGAGCATGAATTTTGGAAGAAATTCCTTAATTGTCTGCCTTTCAGTCAGGTGAGTGGAATTGGCTGCTGGAGTGCACGTCCTCTGATCCCACCAGAAGTTTTCTTTGAGATTGTTGTCCAGAATACTGATTTTTTTCATGACTGTTACTGTACCTGTTATACAAATGAAACTATTGGCTACATACCCACTTGCCTTCCACCTTATAGATATGCAGCAAGCAGGGATTTTCCAACATATTCTGACAAGTGAATTGCCCAGATGAGTCACTAAATTTACAACCATGCACTCTCGGCAGTCTCAGACCCTGAACAGTTCTTTGAGACCAGGCTGCAAATTCCAGTGGTGATGTTACAGAGTCATAGTGAAGTACCGCACAGAAACAGGCCCTTTGGCCCATCTAGTCCATGCTGAAACCATTTAAACTGACTACTCCCATCATGCTGCTCTGGGACCATAGCCCTCCATATCCATACTATCCCTGTACTTACCAAACGTCTCTTAAACATTGAAATCTCTGATACCATCCAAATTGACTTTTCTCTAATCTAGAATCTCAACCCATGGACCAGACCTATCTTTTTGCATATTTACTTTGAAGCTAATGACATTGTGGTCAGTGTTCCCCTACACGAATTTCTGACTCCTGCCCTATCTCATTCCCTGAAGGCAGATCCAGAATCGCTCCTTCTGAGTATAATTCATAGGAATGTAGAAATTCAGGGTAATCTTTGTCAAATATTATGCCATTCATTATGGTGATTCATTAGAGTTCAAATGTGCTGTGAATGCTGACTTAGTATCTTAAATGTCATGGATTTTTATTAGCTCAGTCACTGCTAATAAACAGCTTGAATTTTCTGTAAGTGAAGTTAAGACATAGGATTTATAACACTATTTCTATCTCTTTGGATGCCATCTGATCTGCTGTTGTAATAGCGTCAAGCAGTATCTAGGGAGGGAAGGGAATAATTAACCTTTCAGGTCAGCACCCTGCATCAGCATTGAAAGGGGAGAAGGAAAATAACCATTATGAAGAGGAGGGAGTGTGGTAAGACAGGGGCCGGTGAGTGAAAGGTGGATCAAGGGGGAAGTGAAGGATGATGTGCAGATGGAACTAGGGTGGTGATAAATGGAGACAGACAAGGACAAAGAAAACAAAAAGGCAGATGGAACCACATAGGGAAGGGGAGGCAAGGGTGAAGGTAGCAACAACTGTTAGACAGTGATAAGCAGACCCTACAAAGACTACCAGTGCTGGAATTTGATAAATAGGGCAGGTAATACTGAGAACCATTAAGGGAGAGTTGAAAGGCAGATGGAACCATATGGAGAAGAGAAAATGTGTGGGTAGCAGGTGGATAGAAGCAGGATGGGAATGGGACCAAAATTGAGAAGAGCAGAGGTGAACTGGAAGGAGAAAAGGGTGGGGGGGGAACATGGAATGCTCCATGCCAGCCTCCGGATCCGGCATATTATCCTCCGCAACTTCCACCACCTTCAACAGGACCCCACCACTAAGCACATCTTTCCCTCTCCACCCCTCTCCGCTTTCCGCAGGGATCGGTCCCTCCGCGACTCCCTGGTCCACACGTCCCTCCCCACGGATCTCCCACCCGGCACTTATCCCTGCAAGCGTAAGTGCTCCACCTGTCCCTACACCTCCTCTCTTGCCACCATTCAGGACCCCAAACAGTCCTTCCAGGTGAGGCAACACTTCACTTGTGAGTCTGTTGGGGTCATCTATTGCATCCGGTGCTCCCGGTGCGGCCTCCTCTACATCGGTGAAACCCGACGCAGATTGGGGGACCGCTTTGTCGAGCACCTCCACTCCATCTGCCACAACAGACAGGATCTTCCGGTTACCACCCACTTCAACTCTGTTTCACATTCCCATTCAGATATGTCCATACATGGCCTCCTCTACTGCCATGATGAGGCCAAACTCAGGTTGGAGGAGCAACACCTCATATACCGTCTGGGTAGTCTCCAGCCCCTTGGTATGAACGTAGAATTCTCCAACTTCGGGTAATTCCCTCCCCCTCCCTTCCTCTATTCCAGTTTCACTCTGCCCCCTCCTCCAGCTGCCTATCACCTCCCTCATGGTTCCGCCTCCTTCTGCTACCCATTGTGCTTTCCCCATTCCTTCTTCACCTTTCCTGCCTATCCCCTCCCTCACCCCTTTATCTTTCCCCTTACTGGTTTTTCACCTGGAACCAACCAGTCTTCTCCTTCCCACCTTCTTTATAGAGCCTCTGCCCCTTCCCTCTTCAGTCTTGACGAAGGGTTCCAGCCCGAAACGTTGACTGATCGTTTCCACGGATGCTGCCCAACCTGCTGAGTTCCTCCAGCGTGTTGTGAGTGATGGAATGAAAGGGTTGCCTGAAATCAGAAAATCCAACTTTGCTGCCACCGGGGTGTAGATTACCCAGACAGAATACAAGGTGTGGCTCCTCAGGTTTGCATTAGGCCTCACCCAGTAGTGGAGAAGGCCGAGGACAAACAGGTTAGTGTGGGAATGGGAACTGGAGATGAAACAGCATGCAAGCAGGAGGTTGGGATGGTGCTTGTGGATAGAATAGAGGTGGTCTGCAAATCAGGCTCCAAGTCTGTGCTTGGTCACATAGATTCCAGCATCTGCAATCTCTTGTGTCTGTTGTTTTATTAATTTACTTATGCTTCATAACTCATAAAAAAGATGCTGTGTGATTTTAGAACATCATAGGTTCTTTTAAATACTTGCACAACATTACTACCTTTTCCATGCTTGGTAGACTCTGGTACTATAGCTCCAACACTGGGAAAACTGAGAAACTTGAACATAAAAGAAAGTGCCTCAAAATATGAATGGTGTTAAGGTGCTCCTTCCAGAAAGACAGACCGAGAAAGATGGGAAATGGAATGTAAATTGGAATAGTTGTTAGATCTTCAATGTGTTGCCACCAGTTGTTAGTAAATCTTGCCTGCTCTTTGAACTTCTGGAAGATGTGTTTTGTTTATATCTTCATCAACATGGCTTCTGGGGCAAAATTGCATGTGCATTCTCCAAATGCTGTTATAGAGCATTAAAGGCACTTGCAGCCAAAATGTGAGATTTGAAAGAGCCAAAAAAATAAGAGGGCATGGAGTGAATTAGGTCCAAAAACTAGCAGATGTTAGAAATCTGAAAATGAGAAAAGGAATTTTTTGAATACCTAATAGATTGGGAAGCAACAGCATGGAAAGCAACAGAGTTGATGTTTCAGTTCAGCATAAGGACACTGGTTCACAGAGAAACAGTACTGCCTGTTTGTCTGTTCAGCCTGAGTTTTCACTGAGTGCTCTGGTTTTCAAAATTAGAATTCAGAATCATGAAATTTGTTTTGTGGCATCATTACAATGCCAAACACAAATTTTACAATAAGAAATAAAATAAATAAACAGCACAAAAGAGGGATAGTGAGGTAGTGTTCATGGGTGCATGGACTGTTCAGAAATCTGATAGTGGAGGAGATTAAGTTGTTCCTAGAATGTTGAGTGTGCATGTTCAGGCTCCAGTACCACGTCTCTGATGGTAATAATGAGGAAAGGCCATGTCCCAGATGATGAGGGTCCTTAAAGATGAATGAAGTGTTCTTCAGGCACTGCCTTTTGAAGATGCCTTCGATGATGAGGTGGCTAGTGCCCATGATGGAGCCAGCTGAGTTTACAACCTTCTGCAATCTCATTCAGTCCTGCATAATGGAACGTCCATAAAAGGCGTGATAGAAACAATCAGCAAGCTCATCTCTGTAGAAACTTGTCTTTGGTGATAGACTAAATCTTCTCCAACTCATAATCCCACATTTCTTCCCACGTCCCAAATATATGCAGGATTGTGTGTTGACTGGCCATTTCTAAAATCTAAAGAGAGTAGTGGAATAAGAACATAAGAAATAGGAGCAGGAGTAGGCCATCTGGCCCATCGAGCCTGCTCCGCTATTTAATAAGATCATGGCTGATCTGGCCGTGAACTCATCTTCAGCTACCTGCCTTTCTCCCATAAACCTTGATTCCCCTACTATGCAAAAATCTATCCAACCTTGTCTTAAATATATTTACTGAGGTAGCCTTCACTGCTTCATTGGGCAGAGAGTTCCACAGATTCACTACTCTCTGGGAAAAGTAGTTCCTCTTAATCTCCATCCTAAAACTACTGCCCTGAATTTTGAGGCTATGTCTCCTGGTTCTAGACTCACCTATCAGTGTAAACAACTTTCCTGCCTCTATCTTATCTATCCCTTTCATAATTTTATATGTTTCTAAAAGATCTCCTCTCATTCTTCTAGGATAGGGGAGGGGATTGAGGAGAAATGTGTAATTAATCTAGAAGATAATCATGTGTGGTGGGTAATTGATCTGCACAGACTCTAGGCTAAAGCAGTTTATCCATGTAGTTGTAATGCCTGTTCCTGTGCTGAATGTCTCTATTGCTCATTTTCTCAAAGACGCTTCACTAGAACTGGCAAAGTGAGAAAATAAGTCTACATTAAGGTCAGGCGAGGTAGGGAGCGGGGGAAAAGTAAGGAATATGTTGACAGAGTGCTCATCAAAGCAGTCAAGGTAACACTAACCTTAAAACAGTTAGTTTACACAAAATCTGAGAAAAACTTGAGAAAGACCTGTTGTCATGATGAAAGATATTATTTTGTGCTAAAATTGTTACAAACAAGAGAAAATCTGCAGATGCTGGAAATCCAACCAACACACATAAAATGCTGGAGGAACTCAGCAGGCCAGGCAGCATCTATGGAAAAGAGTACATTCAATGTTCCAGAACGAGACCCTGCTTTCACATCTTTGAAAGCTTGTAGTATGGAACTGCAGAAAGAAGAAAAAGAAGTGCAAGGGTACCAAGACTGACTGGGATTGGTTTAGTGTAAGGAGCCTGGATGGAGTGAAATTTGTGACACATGTAAGAGTACGTATTTCTGAAACCAACTCATAGACAGTCCTAATAGGGATAGGAATATATGTCACTTTGTGTAGAGAATGAGGATGGACAAATGGTTGAGGTGTTGAAAGTATCCATTGAAAAACCCTTTGGGTTGATCATAATTCAGTAAGTTTCAAGATAGTCATGAAAAAAGATAAGGCTGGTCCGAGAGGTAGGAAGAAGGCTGGTGTCGACAGTGTAAGACAAGACCTGGTGAAAGTAGATTTGGTGCAGTTACTGGAAGGAAAAACTACATCCAATAAGTGGGAAGCATTTAAAAGAGAGATAGTAAGAGCTCAAAGGCAGCATTTCCCTGTAAGGGTTAGAGACAGAAATGGTAAGATTAGTAAATTGAAGGTGTGAACAGGAAAAAGAAGGTACAGGTAATTAGTATCAAATAACTCCTTTGACTTTATAGGGGATAAAGTGAGAATAAAAAAATAGGAGGAGAAAAGAGGTACAGGAAATATCATTGATAAGCAGGATTAAGGAAAATCCCAAAACCCTTTAAAATTTAATGCAAGAAAGATATTGGCAAGTGGCCTATATGAATGGAAAATCAAGATGAGGCCTCATTCATTGAAAGAGGTATAACAAAAAAACTTTTTCACCAAAAATATATTAATAATTGAAGTTTTCAAATCTGATATTCATTGTTTTATCAAATCTTAAAGTACTATAGAAGGAAGCTGATCTTGAGCAAGAGTAGAATTGAATAGAACAGGAGTGCTGTCGGAAAGTATTAAGACATGACGTTACAATGTTTATTTTCTGGTTGGTTGTTGAGGATGCCATATAGTGATTGAAGTGATCGTGCATATACACACCATGAATCATACCATCCCTAACATTACAATGCCAAACATCCAATACTAACCTCACACAGTTAACTGTACATTCCACAACAGAAAGGAACCCTGTCACCCCATGAACATCATTTAAAGGGAAGAACAGCCACTTGCAGCTGCTTGGTTACCTTTGGCTATTGCAAACTTCAAGAATTCTCATTCCTGCAACAATACAGTTCTCCCAGGTGTGGGTACAAAAAGAGGAACTCCCCTCAGGAGCAATGCAACACAGGAATTGTGGGCAGCAGATAGACAAAGCAGCACAAGCTGTGGAGGAAGGAGGAATGGTTACAGATGGTGAACTCCAGCTTGTAAAGCATGCAAGCTGCTGTTCTGAGCAGGGGTGGAGTGGGTGTTTTGTGGGAGGAAGCAAAATGCTGGTAAGACACAGTAAGTTAGACAGTACTTTGTTTCACTTTCCAGGTTGATGACATTTAATTACAATCTGAAATAATAACTTTGTTTCCTTCCCACAAAAGTTACTAGTCCTACTAAGTGTTTCCAGCATTTTCTCTTTACTTTACTGAATGAAGAGCCTGGCACCGATGATTTTGCAGCTGCAGCAGGTTAAGAAATGAGGATAGAGCACTGAGATTATGGCAACAGAACTTCCTGTAGGGGTGTGATGGTGATGGACCGATCTGCTTCTCTGCAGGAAAGTGAAAAGCAATGGAGATTGTTGGTAGTTGTGTGGTGGGAGTAAGCTGCAATGAGAAATACCTGTGGCTTGCAGTGTGCATATGGTGGATTATGCCATTTGAAGATGTACTCAACACAACCACAAATGCAAGGTTATTCAGCTTCTTAAGTTATTGCTTCCAGATGTTTGGGGCTCTGTGCCTGGTTTTGACCAGCAAAGATTTATCCTTCCTTTATGGTGTGAATCTAGAAGGCTTCCTGGACCTCCCCCACCTTCTCCACCGAGACATCCAGTGTAGCACTGGTAAGCTATAGAGCCTGCCTTCTCCATTAGTAAATGGGTAAATTGGTTTATTGTAAACAATAACAGAGTGCAGAATAAAGTGTTACTGTTACAGAGAATGTGCAGAGCAGGCAGACAATAAGGTGCAAGGGCGATTGTGATAGCAATAGTCCATCTTGACTGATTAGGGAATCATTCAATACTCATAAGCGTGGAATAGAACTTGTCCGTGAGCCTGGTGGCACACATTTTCAGAATTTTGCATTTTCTATCTGTTGGATGAGAGGAAAAGGGTTTTTGATTATGCAGCCTGCTTTACTGAAACAGTGAGAATTATAGACAGAGTCATGGTGGCAGACTGGTTTCCATGATGTGCTGAGCTGTGTCCACAGCTTTCTGCCATTTCCTGTAGTCTCAGGCAGAGCACTTGCCATACCAAGCTGTGATGCCTCTGGATAGGATGGTGCATCAAGAAAAGTTGATGATGGCCAAAAGGGACGTGCCAAATTTCTTTGCCCTCCTGAGGAAGCAGAGGTGCTGGTGAGCTTTCTCGTCTGTGACATCAACATGGTAGGACCAGGGCCAGGACAGGCTTTTGGTAATGTTCACACCTAGGAACCTGAAACTCTTCACCCTTTCAACCAAAACAATATTGATGTAGACAGGAGAGTAGGCACTGCCCCCTTTCTGAGGTCAATAACCAGCTCTTTTGTTTTGCTGATATTGAGGGAAGGGTTGCTTATGTTGCTTTGTTGTTATGTTTGCTTAGGTTGTTATGATGCTTTGTAATGTCTGCTGATAGTATATCACTCAGAGAACTACCAGCGTCTGCAGTCATAGAATCATAGAGTAATATAGCACAGAAACAGGCCCTTTGGCCCAACTGGTCCATGCTGACCATAACATCATCCCTGATAGTCCCAGACACTCACATTCAGTCCATAAGCCTCCAAGTGCCTCCCCTACATGTACTTATTCAAATGTCTCTTAAATTTTGTAATTAGAAGTGCTTTGACCACTTCCTTTGGCAGCCATTCCATGTACTCAATCCCATCTGTGTAAGGAAGTTACTTCTCAGAGCTCTTTCTATCTCTCCCCTCTTATCTATCAGTACTCTCTAGGTTTGGACTCCCCAACTGGGGAAAAGACTATGACCGTCCACCTTACCCATCCCTCTTATGATTTTATAAGCTTCTATAAGGTCAACTCTCCTTCTCCTTCTCCACACAGAATAAAGAACCAGCATGGCCAACTACTCTGTATAACTCAAGACCTCTAGTCTAGGCAGCCTCCTTGGAAATCTCTGCTGCACCCTCTCCAGCTTGACAATGTCTTTCCTGTAAAAAGGTGACCAAAACTGTACAGACTACTCCAAATGCGGTCTTACTAATGGCATATAACTGCAACATAATATCCTACTCCTGAACCCCGACTGATGAAAGCGAACTTACTAAATACCTGTCCACTTGTGTGGCTGCTTACAGCAAACTGCGCACCTAGACTCCCATACTGAAGTTCATACAACCATGTAGGACCAAAGTGCTGTTTCCCACTGCAGATAATTTCAGTATAATTCATGAGCATGCAGAATTTCAAGGCATTTTCTTCAAGTGTTGCACCAGTTCCGTTGATTATACTGCACTGTTCAATCCCTCATTTGTCTTATTTCGAGTTATTATCCTTCATTGGGATTAAGGAGTTATAGAAGGATGTGAACAGCAAACACATAGTCACATTCATCTGTTTAAGACCCCATTCTTTTCAATAATTAAAAAAAAGAGGCTAAGGAAGCAGGTTATGTTTAGCCAAGAAGAAAGTTAGGCCCACTTTATTAGGAGCAAGAAAGTGTGGTATATCCATAAAATGCTTCAAGTATTACCATTCACTGAGTAACAGCCTGTCTTCTAAAGATTCCTGGTGATTGATTTGGAATGAACTTCTCATGCTGAACTTGCATTTTAAATATTATGAGCTTTTACTTGCTGAATCATTGATTAGAGTAAGTTACCCCAAAAAGGCAAGTTTGAACATGTAATGAGTTTAATTTTCTTTTCCAGCAAACAGTACCAGAGTTCAAACTACAAGATCTCAGATTATAAATATCATAAAATTGTTCAACCTTATGATTAACATATGAATCCAAATGCAAAATACTGATTAAAGTTTTATGATTTTTCATTGACTCTGGTTTCTATTTCATAAATTCTAAAATTCTTAAGTATTTAAA
Source organism: Mobula hypostoma (assembly GCF_963921235.1). NCBI lineage: Eukaryota > Metazoa > Chordata > Chondrichthyes > Myliobatiformes > Myliobatidae > Mobula > Mobula hypostoma. Next base: position 63,754,343 of record NC_086104.1, on the reverse strand, counting down.
ATATTTTCTCCTTCATAATTTAGACAAAGTTTTTTCTTGTACACCATAATCACTCTTGGTGAGCTCCATAAATAACACACATTCACCCTACTGAATTTTGTCATTCATCCTAATTTCCTATTTTCTCCTCATGTGCTTTTGTAAGGGGGTTTCTTTTTTTTATGTCACTGTGTAGTCTAATTAAAATGGCTTCTTTGTTATGTTATAATTGAAAGAACTTCTTTGTTATGTTAACTGCTGAGAAAGTCCTCCCGCTAGCAGTTTGTTTGGATCACGTCACTGATAAGAAGATGTTACGAACCAACTGGGATAGTTGTTATGCTTTTGGTGTGTCTGTAAGTTATTGTATGCACGGGGTTTGGGAGGGAGAAGGCGGGAGAGAGAGACAGAGGATGGACCAGGTGCTGTGTCCGCTAATGTGGTCGGACCCCGAGTGGGGCGCTCGGTGAGGAGAGGAGACGGAGACGGACTCGTGTGGAGCGTCTGGTCGACCACCTTTGTTGGTCCCAGGCGGCCAGTCGAGGTGGTCTGAGGGGTCGCAGGGTGAAGAAGAAGGGTCTTGAGCTCCAACAGTTTGTGCACTAAAATATTGAACTTTGATAAGTGTGGCACCTTTTATTTTCCTTTTATATTTTATTCTCTATTAATTATATAGTTCCAGTAATATCTATAAACTGTAAATCATTTCATCGTATCTGGTGTATTGTCTGTTATTTGGGTTGGGTGGGGTACATCACACAACATCCACACAAACTGATTACCCAGTTTGGCGGGGCCGAGGGCTGTTTCCCTGGATGACAGCGAGCCGAGCGACCCTGAGGCTGGCCAGGGGGGCTACACTTTAAATGCTTAATTCCTCTCTTAAGGATTTCAGTGGACTTTGTCTTTTGTGTTTCTCAGCAAATCATTCTATGTTCAGTAGCTCTCTGCATAAATATAATTCTTAAATGAATAGCTCATCATCAGTTCCCTCTAATTTGTAATGACCAGTGTGCGCAAAAATCTTGCATTGTGCAATTTTTCAACCAGTGACATCATGTGCGCAATGAATTTTTAAGTGGAAGTAATACCTGAAGCTATTCTAAGGATAATAAACTACCAAGTCCAGTTTGTTGTTCACCGTTTAAAAGAAATAAAGTACTTTTCAATAAGAACTTTGATGAATTCTGGGGTTGATCATTTTCACTCTTGTTCATCTGAACTCTCACAAAGCATATGTAGCAGGCCTATAGCGGGTAATGAAAAATCTTCTCCCCGGAACTTGTGCACAATGGGTATGTGATTTGCTTGTTAAATGAAGCTTTAAGAAGTCGAGTTTCCATTTCTTTCCACTTGCAAATTCTCCAGCATCTTTTGCAGTTAACACCAGTTGATGTACATAAATATTTCTTGTAGCTGCATGCTCCTGACCTCATGAGCTTTTGGTGCAGGAGTTTCTACTGCTTCATTAAGCGATTCTGTTTGAAATAAACTAGCAGTTCTTTTACACTTCCACACTCTTCTTTTCTTGGAATTTGACAAGGTGAATCAATAATTTCTTCAATAAAAACAGATTAAATAAGCTAGATCTAAAATCTGCAGAAAAATCATCTCAAACTCCATGTTGTCAACACCATCCGCATCAGAAACCAGTAAAAGGAAATGTGATTGTGTGTAATTGTGAAATACACTTAACGTACCAACGAGGTAGATGTGACAAGCAACCTTGATGAGGGTGGTTTGGACCCAAGTGCTGGAGTATCCAAGACTGGTATCGAGACACGGTATAAAGCTGGAACGAGAACTGAGCAAAAACAAACCATGAGACGATATTTCCAGTTAGGCTTATGATTGAGTGCTGAGCTGCTCTTTAAATATTCAATTATTGGCACCCAAAACATGATTGCCAATTAGTGGACAATCCTGAACCCCTAAAGGGGTCACAACAGCTATCCATACTCTGGAGAGTTAGAGTATCTAAAGGATGGAAGCAGCCGTAACAGGATCCCTTCTCCTACAGTTGACTCCTGCCAGCCCCGGTTGCTCGGAGAGATGGTGATGGTAGTTATTGATAGGAGCCAGATCCAAGATATCCCTTCAGAAACCCAGCACCGTTTCCCACATCTGAATCCCCCCCCAGTCCATGATGAACTGCTGAACACCCCAAAGAGTTTGTGAATCCAAGTTTTTTCTCAAGGGGAAAACCTGTTCCCCATCGATAAACTTGGGTGGTGGTGCGACTGATGATGCTGGGGATAAAGGGCTGGTGCTGACAGATTTTAATTTAGAGATGTGGAAAGTGGGATTGATCATTAGGGTCTTGAGGAGCTGCAAGGTATAGACTGCTAGATTTACTTTCCTGAGTACTTTGAAGGGGGTAATAAACTTGGGTGCCAATTTCCTAGACTCCATCCAGAGAGGCAAATCCTGAGTCAGTAGCCAGACCTGTCGACCAGGCTGCAAAACTGGACCTTGTCTTCTCTTGCCATTAGCCTTTATTTCAGCCTTCCGGGTAGAGGCTAACAAAATCTCCCTTGCCCTAGTCCATTTCTCCTTACAGCATCGGATGAGATCTTTGGTCACAGAAACCCCAACCTCTGCCTCCTGCTTAGGGAAGAGTGGTGAAGAATATCCAGACTGGCATTCAAAAGAAGACATCCTGTGTGCCGAATGCTGTAAAGTGTCATGGGTGACCTCTGTCCACATCAAATGATTACTCCACTCATCCAGTCTTTCAGAGGCCAGGCACCTAAGGCTACGTTCAAAATCTTGGTTCATCTGTGCCGTCTGGTGGTTGGACTGCGGGTGAAATTCAAAGGAAAGACTCACTGTTGCTCCAATCAGCTTGCAAAACACTCTCCAGAAAGTGATGCTAATTGTGGACAAGGATCCGTAACTATGTCCATTGGAAAACCATGGATACTGGAGACCTCGTCCAGGTCAATTCTGGCCACCTCAGCCACAGATGGTAGCTTGTCCAAGGCAATAAATCTGCAGGCCTTTGAAAATTGATCAGCAATTGCCATGATGAAGGAAGGAGTCCTTGGAGATGTGCGACCATGGTCTGTCTGGAACAGTGGAGAATCCCTTAAAGTTGGGTACAGGGCTCCTTGTTCCAGGCGCACACCACATATTGTCAAACCTCTTTCCCCATTCTAGGACACCAATGCCTTCTCCTGATGAACTCGAGGGTCCTGGCAATCCCGGGTAAGAGGTTATTCTCTATGAATGTCCCCACTGGAGCACCTGTGACTTCACAGAGCTTGGGACCAACAGTCAACCCAGAGCACTGTGCTTAGGAATCTCCCATTGAGCCTGGGCCTTCCAACCAAGCTGATCGATTCCCCAACGGGTTAACACTATCACCTTCACTTGCGGCAAAATAGTGGTAAGTTTCTCCTCTCATTTAGGTTTGTCAAACTGATGATACAAAGCATCTGGTTTTTGATTCTTTGACCCCAGTTCAATAGGTCAGGACAAAGCTAAAACGGATTGAGAAAAGAGACCACCTGGCTTGCTGGAATTCAGTCTCTTGGCCTCCTGAATGCAAGCCAGGTTCTTGTGGTCTATCAGACAATAAAAGGGTTCTGGGCCCCCTCAAGCCAGTGACACCATTCCTCCAATGCCAAGTTAACTGCTATTAGCTCCCGATTCACAATGTCATAGTTTCTCTCTGCCAGGGATAGCCTCCTGAAGAAGAATGCATACAGGTGCAGTTTACTGTCTGAATGTGACCGTTGAGACAACACGACTCCCACTCCAATGTCTGTGGCGTCCACCTCCATGGTGAAGGGAAGGTAAGGGTTAGGCGAAACCAAGATGGGAGCTGATCTGAACCACTAGTTAAGCTCTGCAAAAGCAACCGCCACTTCGTCCAGACAAAGAGACCCATTGATTTCTTAATTAGAGCCATCAGGGGAGCTGCCACTGAGCTAAGTTTCCTGATGAACTCCCGGTAAAAGTTAGCAAACCCCAGACATCTTTGGACTTGCTTAATACTGGATGGTTGTGGACAATGCCTGGATATTCATAGGGTCCATCCTGAGATTGCCAATGGAGATGATGAACCCAAAAATGAAATGGTCATCATGTGAAATTCAGACTTCTCCAACATGACAAAGTCCATGGTGTAGAAGCCTCCTTAGAATGACCCAGACATGAGCAATGTGCTCTCCATGGACTTCAAGATGATTAGGATATCATCCAAGTAGACAAAGGATACCCATGGAGAGTATCCCAGAGCACGTCATTTATAAAGGCCTGAAACACTGCTGGAGCATTCACAAGGCCATAGGGCATAACCAGATACTCGTAGGGCCTCGGTGCAATGAATACAGTCTACCACTCATTGCCTTCCCTTATACGGACCAGATTGTACACACTCCACAGGTCTAGCTTAGTGAAAACTCTTGCCCCTTGGAGAATCTCAAAGGCAGTATTCATGATTGGAAGGGGGTAACATTTCTTGACTGTTATAAGGTTTAATCCTCAATAATCAATACAAGGCCACAGGCTCCCATCTTTCTTTTGTACGAAGAAGAAGCCTGCGCCAGCTGGTGAGGGGAGGGCTGAATGAATCCCACAGCAAGAGCTTCTTTTGTATATCCTTCCATTACACTTCTCTCTGGATCTGAGAGCTTGTATAATTGACCATATAGAAGAGAAGTACTAGGCAGAAGATCTATAGCACAGCCACAGCGTTGGTATGGTGAAAGAGTGAGTTGAGGCCTTTCCTTTCCTGAAGATCTCTTCCAAGTCTTTCTCAGGTCTGTACCTAATTCTTTTTTTTGTAATTTTTTATTTTTGAATTTCATCATCAAACATTTCCATAAGATGTACAAATGTATTTCAGATACTGTACATATATATTATATAACCATATTTGTCACAATTCTCCACATCATATTTATCTGAGGTATACACTTATAGAAAGGAGAGGAAAGCAAGAACAATCGAAAGAAGAAAACTATGTACAGAGTAGGGAGTGATCTTTTTCTTACAACATATTCATTGACTTGTGAGAATAAAATCAGGCCTATGAGGTGTCATGTAGTTAAAACATCTTTTCCAGTATGAATAGAATTGTTCCAACTTATAATTAACAGATGCTGTTATCTTCTCCATTTTGTAAATGTCCATTGTAATTTCCATCCATACGTTTAAAGTTGGACCCTCCGGTGATAACCATTTCCTGGTAAGTGTCTTTTTACCAGCCACCAGCAGTATATTCATTAAATATTTATCTCTTTTCAACCATTCTTGAGGTATATACCCAAAATATATGGTCTTACTCTCTAAGGGTATTTCACATTTAAAGATGTCTTGTAGGGCATTATGTATCCCATTCCAATAGTCTTTGATAATGGGGCATTCCCAGAAAATATGATAATGGTTTGCATTTTGATTTCCACAATTTCTCCAGCAAACAGGGAAGTTACTATCATAATGGGATTTCTGAGAAGGTGTAATAAAATATCTTATCAAATTTTTCCACCCGAACTCCCTCCATTCCTGTGAACTGGTACACTTCCATTGATACCTCCATATTATTGACCGGTCGTCCTCAGATATCATTATCCCTCCTTCCTTCTCCCATTTTGTTTTAATGTATGAAGTTGAATGTGTTTTAAGATTTGACAAACCCTTATACAAGCTTGAAATGATTTTACTACCGTTGTCTGAATTATATGCTTTTCTAAATAGCTCTATCAGACATGTACTTCCCTTGGTTACATTTTACATACTGTCACATCTGTAAATACCAGTAAAAGTCTTGCTTTTCTAATCAGTGTTTCTCTTTGAGCATTTCAAAACTGAACAGTGTTCCTTCTTTCATTATGTTGCAAATAGCTGTTATTTCTTTAGCTGTCCAGTTCTTAAATCTAGCCTCCAGTTTATTCGGTGTAAAATCCAAGTCATATGCACACCATTTAAGAATTGCAATGTCTCTCTCTAGTTTATAAACACAAAATACTCTGCAGATGCTGGGGTCAAAGCAACACTCACAACACGTTGGTTCCTCCAGCATGTTGTGAGTGTTGCTCTCTAGTTTATATTCTTTTATAATACTTTTCCATATTTTAAGAGTCCATTTCACCCATGGGTTGTCAATATTATTTATGTAACTCTGTCAGTTGTTATCAGCCAAAATTGCCTGTATGGGGATGGAAAGTATCCTCTCCTCATTGTTTTTCCATTGAGTGTCATATGATGGGTTGCACCAGAATATCACATCTCTCAATTGTGCTGCAAAATAATAATCTCTAAGAGAAGGTAGGCCCCATCCCCCTTTTCCTTGGCTAATTACAAAGTTTTGAGACAAACCCTAGGCCTTTTACCTTGCCATATATATCTTGATAGCATCTTGTTTCATTCATTGAATTGATTTTGGTTAATCTCTATTGGTAGGGTCTGAAAGAGATATAGTAGTCTGGGCAGTATATTCATTTTAATAGTTTCAATCCTTGAACTGAGACCAAGAAAAGGAAATAGGTTCCACCTTGTTATATCTTCCTTAATTTTTTATATATAGGCTGATAATTGCATTCTGATAATTTTGCCAAATCTTTTGGCATAATGATGCCCAAATATTTGACGGACTCTGTTTGCCATGCCCAAGGATATCTACTTTCAATTTCTCTTGGTGGGTTATAGTTATATGAAAGTAGTTGGGCTTTATCTATGTTGATCTTGTATCCTGATAATTGGCCATATTGTTCAAAGGATTGCGTCAATTGAGGTAAAGAGTCTGTTGGTTGCCCTTTATAGATCAAAATGTCATCCGCGTAACAGGCCAATTTATGCTCTGTCCCTTTAATAGTAATTCCCCTGATATCTTCATTTTGTCTGATGTATTGAGATAATGGTTCCAGATATAACGCGAAGAGTAGCAGTGACCATGCACAACCCTGTCTCATGTTCCTTTCTGGGGTAAAACTATTAGATAAATATCCATTGATTTTAATCCTGACAGTAGGATTGTCGTATAGTGCCCGTATAGTTTTAATAATTGTGTCATGTAGACCAAATCTATGTAAAACTCTATAAAGAAAATTCCAATTAACCGAATCAAATGCCTTTTGTGTCCACGCTTATCACTATTGCTTCAATTTCATTTTTTTTATATGATCCATAATGTGAAGTGTCCTTTGTATATTGTCTTGTGTTTGGCGTTGTTGTATGAAACCTGTCTGATCTTTATGAATCAGTGTGAGTAAAAACTCTTCTAATCGTTTGGCCATGATGGAGGTAAATATTCTATAATCCACATTAAGAACAGATATTGGTCTAAATGACCCACATTCCATTTTATCCTTGCCTTCTTTCGGTATAGCAGAGATTATCGCCTCCTTCCAGCTGGGTGGCAATTGCACCTTTCTCAGGGCCCAGTTCAGTGTGGGGAGTAAAACAGGGATTAACTCACTTCTAAACTCTTTATACCACTCTGCCGTATATCCATCTGATCCTGGTGACTTGCTTAATTTAAGCCTACTAATTGCAGTTTTTAGTTCAGCCTCAGTTATGTCAGCAGTCATCTTTATATTTTGTTCTTTGCTTAAAGTGGGTAACTCTAAAGAATTCAGGAAGGTGTCAATTTGGGTTAAGTTTCCCCCTGGAACTTTGGAATATAGAATTTTGTAAAACATTTCTAAAGCTTCATGAATTTCACTTAGCTTTTTTATCACTCTTGTTCTTGGATCCCTGATTCTATGAACTGTATTTTCAGCTATCTTTTATTTCAGTTTCCACCCCAGTATTTTCATAGATTTAGATCCACTTTCGTAGTCTGTTTCAGAAACATTAAACTTTTTATAATTTCTTGTGTAGCCAAACTATTAATTTCATTCCTAATCTTTTAGTTTTCTCTAGTGTATCCTGTGCCAAACTCAATTTGTGTTTTTTTCTAGATCCTTCAGCTTATTTTGTAATTCCTCTGTTTTAATCCTGTTTTTTCTTATATGAAGATATCACTATAATTTTCCCTCTTAATTCAGCCTTCAGAGTATCCCATAGAATGGGAGGTGAAACCTCTCCATTAACATTGAATTCTAAGTAAAGACCAATTTCTTTATTTAATTTGTTCCTTAAAGTAGGGATCATTGAGTAGACTTGCATTTAGTTTCCAAATAGTATTCTTTGGTTGTAGGTCAAAATCAAACATATAGGTGCATGATCACTTACATCTATTGTCCCAATTCCACAGGTGACTATTTTGTCTCTATCTTTTCCAAATGTTATGAAATAGTCTATTCTTGTATATACGGAATGGGGGGGGGGGCAGAATAATGAGTGTAATCCCTTCTGTCTGGGAAAAGGTCCCTCCATATATCAATTAGACCAACATCCTCAAAAAGAGTGTTAACTTTCTTATGTAAGGACTTTGTTTCCTAAGTTTTTCTATTGGAAGAGTCTAACTTTGGTTGTAATTGTAAATTTAAGTCTCCCCCACATATCAAGAGACCTTCTGTTTCCGTTACCATAATATTAGTAATTTTCTGGAAGAAACTAATATCACTTCCTCGTGGTGCATATATATTCAATAAAGTAACTGGATTTCCATCTATATTCTCCCTTACCAGAATATATCTGTCCTCCTTATCTCCCATTTCAAATACTTTTTCAAAATTTAGCTTACTTGAGATGAGAGTAGCAACTCCTCTTCAATGTCCTGATTTATATGAGGAGAAAAACAAATTATTGAAGCCCATTCTCTTTAATTTTCCATGCTCATTATCACTTAAGTGAGTTTCCTGTAAATATACTACATGGGCTTGTTCTTTTTTCATTTTTGATAGAATTTTACTGCGCTTGACTCTATTCAACAGCCCACTGACATTAAAAGAAATGAATTTTACTTTGTCCTTAGCCATGTGCATTATCTGTTCGTATATCATTGAAATTTACAGAATATAATTTAATCGATCTACTCCCTGAACAAATAAGAGCCAAGAAACGTGAAAAACAAAAAAAAGGTAACAAAGGTGTGATTCCAAGTTTGGGGTCTCTAGATGACCCTGGGTTGAGCTAGAAGAAATGTCTAGCTGTGGGGGATAGCCCCTCCTACCTGCGAGTTGAGGGCCTCTACTGCAGTACTTATAAAAGTAAGTAAAAAACCTATGTCCATTACACAGAAATGATTTCCCTGTGTATTCCTCCTATATATATATATATATATATATATATTCTCATTTAGGTGGGGAAAAAGGAATGAATGAATGAATTTTTTAAAAATTGAGTAACATAAAATCCATATTATAATACGTATTTCTCGATATAGGTATATCACCGTCTATTTTTGCTTCCGTTTAGTTTCTCAGCACTTTTAAAGTTAGCCAAACCTTATGGCTCTTCTGGAGGAGGTGAGGGCTGTCCTCGGAGAACTTCCTAATATCCTTCTCTCATCGTGTTCCCGTCCCCTGCTTTCTTGGTTCTCTTAGTATTTCCCAAGTAGATCGGGATAACTGCTCAGCCAGACTTTCCCTTGGTTTGACCACGCTAATGGACAGTCCTCTGTTATTCATGTCTGTAGTCGCCTCTTCCACTGTCTGATATAGCTGTATCCCTTCTTGGTAAAATACCCTCAGTTTAGCAGGGTAGGAGGTTTGGAATTTAATCTTTTCTTGCTTTAATATTCGTTTTGCTTCGGAATGTTCCTTCCGTTTCTGTAAGACCGCTGGGGGGTAATCATGATCAAAGTATATTAACTTCCCATTCCAAAACACCCTCTTCTTACTCCAGGCCCTTCGCAGAATCTCCGCCTTGCTCTTGAATCGAAGGAATTTAAGTACTATTGAGCGCGATTTACTTTGTCTGTCTCCGGGAGGCCGTGGGACGAGCGAACAACGCGCCCTCTCAATTTCAATCTCCATAGTCGGGGGAACCTCCAGCGCTTCCCGCAGCAGCTTTTCTACAAACTCCGTCATCGACAATCCCCCCCCCCCGCTTCTTCGGGTACATTATAAATACTGATATTTTTCCGTCGCGATCTTCTGTCCTGGTCAAGCAATTTACTTGCCTGTCGGTGTAATATTTTTATCGTTTTTTACCTGTTCCACTTTTTGCACACGATCTTCCACCTTCTCAGTTCGAGTCTGCCACCGCTATTTTCTGATTGACGTCGGCGAGCTCTGACTTTATATTATTTTGTTGCTGTTTTATATCTTTTTGGACTTCCCTCATCTCTTCCGGAATCCTTATCAGATTTGCCGCTTCGCCTGAACGAGGCCCGCATCAGCCTCGCCACCACGCGCACGTGTAGGAGAGCCGTTCGTTGTACCTCTCTTCCACAGGCTCTGCAGTGGTGCTTTTTTAATCTCCATTCTTTTTCCCCATTCTTGCCTCCCTTATCGATTCAGATATTTTCAAAAGATCTTATATTTGATGGATTAACGGAGCAAAATATGCATTTTTCCAGAGGAGCTGTTGATTTAAGCTGCCATGCTGGACGGTGACATTACCGGAACAGGTCTGAACCTAATTCTGAACCTTCCTTTGAATTGACAGCCATAATTGGGGCAACAAACCCATACTATGTACTTTTGTCTGTCTGTATCTTGTTTTACGGCGGTTGGCATCCAGCTTAATGGTGCATTACCGCCACCCTCTGCTCCGGAATGTGCACTAGACATACATTCTAAATCCCTACACCCAATTGCGCGCACACACACACACACACACACACACACACACACACACACACATATATATATACATATATACAAACCTACACTTCACCCTCCCATCTTTGACCATCCTAGTATCCTATTCCTGTTTATTAGTCATATTCTATAAAAAAAAACCCTGTACCCCTTAAAAACGCTAAAAATACCCGGACTTGTGCTCTCTCACCCATGCCCAGCAACCCTTTTAATGTGAATTCCTGCATCCCCAACTCCCTTAATTTATTTCTCATCATCTCTCTCTGTATCCCATACTTCCTGCAACACAAAACTACATGTTCTACTGACTCCTCTTCCTGACATTCCTCACACAATCCTCTCTGGTGTTTCCCTATCATTTTCAATGTTTTGTTTAATGCACAATGCCGCAGCCTTAACCTAGTCCACACAATTTCCTCTCTTCTGTTTCCATTACCTACCCTAGTAACTGCAAAACTCTTTTGTATTTGATATAAATGCCTCCCTTTCCCCTCCCTGTCCCATCTTTCTTGCCACATTCGGTTGACTTTTTTCCCAGATTACACACTCTGCTTTACTGATACTAATGTGCATTTCCACATTTTCTTTCTTTAACGCCCTCTTTGCCAACTCATCCACCATCTTATTCCCCTTCACCCCTACATGTGCTGGAACCCATAGAAATTTTACCTGACCTCCCTGATTTGCAATTCTTGTAACTAACTGAAGGACTTCATAAAGTACATCTTGCCGACTGTTTGTGTGAAAACTATGTACTTTTCAGTCCACCTTGTTTATTTTAACATATTATATAAATACAAGGACATTAAATTACCAACTAGTTAGGAGAATATAGGTTCTCTAAATTTCCTTCTAAATCCTACACTTGGACATATACAGTTGCTTTTAATAAGCTACTGCAATATGTCATTGAAGATAGAGGATTTCAACAGTTATCACATGATTTGTGAAGAAATATTTCCCTCCATAAAATATGCCATGCCTAATTAATCTAAATGAATATTTAAAATAGTCATTTATAATTAGAGAAGGAAGAATACGTGAACATGTGGAGGTATTTGGTACAGCAAAACTTACGAGTTCTTGGAATTTATGGTAACTTTTTGGCCAAATTTAAATTTGGTAGGCAGTTAGTACGCAAACACCAGATAAATTTTTTAAATTAAAACAGGTATTCAGATGAGTCCTTGTTGGACTCCCTCTTAGATGCAGTCTTTAACTGGCCACTGTGAAGCAGGAATATCATAATTTATCACCCAATATAAAACAATCAAAATATATATATATATATATATATATAAGAAATAAATAACAATCCTGACTGGATTCTGAATTCTGGATAAGGGTAAGGTCTTTGTGAGCGAGAAACAGAGTTAACACATCAGATTTTTGATTCCAGTAGAACTGAAGAGAGGTAATGTTGCAGCTATATGGGACCCTGGTCAGACCCCACTTGGAGTACTGTGCTCAGTTCTGACCGCCTCACTACAGGCAGGATGTGGAAACCATAAAAAGGGTGCAGAGAAGATTTACATTGATGTTGCCTGGATTGGGGGGCATGCCTTATGAAGACAGATTGAGTGAACACGGCCTTTTCTCCTTGGAGCGAATGAGGATGAAAGGTGACCGAATAGAGGTGTATAAGATGATGAGAGGCATTGATCGTGTGGATAGTTAGAGACTTTTTCCCAGGACTGAAACGGCTGCCCAAAGAGGGCACAGGTTTAAGGTGCTTGGGAGTAGGTGCAGAGGAGATGTCAGGGGTAAGTTTTTTTATGCAGAGAGAGGTGAGTGAATGGAATATGCTGCCAGCAACAGTGTTGGAGGTGGATACGATAGGGTCTTTTAAGAGACTTTTGGATAGGTACATGGAGTTTAGAAAAATTGAGGGCGATGGGTAACTCTAGTAAGTTCTAAGGTAGGGACATGCTCGGCACAACTTTGTGGGCCAAAGGGCCTGTATTGTGCTGTAGATTTTCTATGTTTCTATGAAGCCTTAATATATGTGTCAGCATAAGTTGTGCATAATTGAAATTATGGAACTTTGAATCTATCATTGATGGTTGACCAAAGTATTGGAAGCAAACAAAACAATGTAGCACTCAGCCTAGTTCACTATGTACAGTTCTCCTCATGGCCATCTCAAGAAAATCTGAGAGAAATATTCTCACTTTACCATGAACCATGAACAAGAAGCCAAGAACTAACCTTGATGTGCAGAAGACCATAGGGCAGTGCCAAGCAGAAAGGATAAAGAGCTAACCTGCTGAAGCTGCCAAAAAGGATGATTTCCACACTGCCGATAAATATAGAACATAAAACAGTGCTGCACAGTACAGACCTTTCTAAAGTTCTATCAAGTCACCTCTCACCCTGCATAAATCCAAAGAGAAAATCCTGAGCTCACTCAACGTTTCCTCATAAGACACTCTCTCTATTCCAAACAGCATCCTGGTAAATATCCTCTGCACCCTTTCTAAAGTTTCCACATGCTTCCTAAAATAAGGTGGGCAGAACTAAATACAATACTCCAAGTGTGGTAACCAGAGTTTGCTACGTTACCTTGGGGCTCTTGAATTCAATCCCCCAATTAATGAAGGTCAACGCACCATACTCCTTCCCAACTACCCTATCAACTCATGTAACACATACAAAATACTGGAGGAATTCAGCAGGTTAGGCAGCATCGATGAAAAGGAATAAACACATATCAACATTTGATGTTCCAGGCTGAGACCCTTCTTCAGGACTGGAAAGGAATGAGGAAGCAGCCAGAACAAACGGTGGGGGAAGGAAAGTAGTACAAGCTGAATGGTGATTGGTGAAGTCAGGTGAGTGGAGGAGGTGTTTGAAGTGAGAAGCTGGGAAGTTATAGGTGCAAAAGGTAAAGACTGAAGAAAAAAAGTCTGATAGAAGAGTAAAGTGGACCACAGGAGAAAGGGAAGGAGGAGGAGCACCAGGAGAGGTGATAGGCAGGTATAGAGAAGAGAAGAGGTAAAAGGAGAGCCAGAGTGGGAAATGGAAGAAGGAGGAGGGGGAAAAGGAGGAAAAATTACCAGAGGTTAGAAAAATTGACATTCATTCCATCAGCTTGGAGGTTAACCAGACAGAATATGAGGTTTTGCTCCTTCAACCAAAAGATATCCTCTTCGTGGCAGAACAGGAGGCAATGAATCAATGTGTTGAGGTTGGAATTAAAATGATTGGCCATGGATAAATCCTGCTTGTTGCGGATAGAGCGAAGGTGCGTAACAAAATAGAAATCCACGTCATGTCAGATCTCACCGATGTAGAGGTGGCTGCATCGGGAGCACCAAATGCAGCAGATCACCCCAAAAGATTTTCAGGTGTGTGTCGCCTCACCTGGAAAAACTGTTTGGGGCTCTGGATGGAGGTGAGGGAGGAGGTGAACAGGCATGAGTATCTCTTTTCCACTTGCAGGGCTAAGTGCCAGGAGGTGAGGAGGGATGAATAGACAAAGGGAATGGACAGGGAGATAAAGATGTGCTTGGTGACCAAACACATCTTTACCTTCTTCCTACTCTCTGCTTTCCACAGTGATCATTCTGTTTGTGATTCCCTTTTCCATTCATCTCTCCCATTAATTTCCTTCCTCACATTTATTCCTGCAAACTGAAGAAGTGCTACACCTGCCCCTTTCCTCACCTCCATTCACAGCCCCAAACAATCCTACCAGGTGAGGCAACACTTTACCCATGAATCTATTGGAGTTGTCTGTATCCAGTGCTCCCAATGCAGCCTCTTCTACATTGTTGAGACTCAACGTACATTGGGGGACCGCTTTGTTGAGACTTTCGCTCCATCCGCAACAAGCAGGATTAGTAGTGACCAACCACTTTAATTCCAATCCACACTCCTATTCCAACATGTCAGTTCATGGCCTCCTCTACTGCCATGATGAGGCCACCCTCAGGCTGGAGGAACAACAATCCATATTCCGTCTGAGTAGCCTCCAACCTGATGGCATGAACTTTGATTTTCCCAGCCTCCAGTAATTTTCCCCCATGCTTCTTCACTCTTCTTACATTTCCCACTCTGGTTCTCCTTTTCTTCTCTGTACCTGCCTATCTCCTCCCCCTGGTGTCCCTCCTCCTTTTTCTCCCATGGCCCACTCTCCTCTCCTATTGGATTCATTTGTCTTCAGCCCTTTATCTTTTTATACCTATAACTTCCCAGCTTCTCACTTCATTGCTGCCCCCACTCACCTGGCCTTCATATAATACCTTCTAGCTTTCCCTTCTCGGTCACCTTCTTGATCTGGCTTCTTCCCTCTTTGATGAAGGGCCTCGGCCCAAAACATTGACTGTTTATTCCTTTGTATAGATGTCTCCTGCTTTTTCTATGAGTTACTCCGGATTTCCAGCATCTGTGGAATCACTTGTGCCTATCATCTTGCCTGGCAATGTTGAAGAACCTGTGGACTTTGACTACAAAATCCCTCTGTTTCTCCACACTGCTAAGAATCCTGCCATTAACCTTGAACTCTGCCCTCAAGTTTGATCTTGCAAAGTGGATCACTTCCCAGTTTTCTGGATTAAATTCCATCCACCGTTTCTTAGCGCAGTTCTGCATCCTGTCTATATACTGTTGTAACTAAAACCTTCTACACTATCTAAAATCCACAGCCAATCTTCATTTCATCTGCAAACTTACTAACCCCACCCTTCCACTTCCTCAGCCAAGACATTTATAAAAATCACAGGAGTCCCAGAGCAGATCATTGCAGAACACCACTATTGCTGGGCAGAATACACTCCATCTACGTCCACTCCCTGTTTCTATGGCCAAATTATTTCTGAATGCACATAATGACAAATTTTCATTGATCGAATGCTTCATGACTTTCTGGCTGAGCCTACCATAGGAAACCTTATCAAATGCCTTACTAACATCCATATACACCTCATTCACTGTTCTACCTTCATCAAGTTGTTTTGTCATCTCCTCGAAAAGCTCAGTCAGGCTCATGAGACACAACCTCGCAAAGCCATAATCAGAGTATTTCCCTAATCAAAACCATATCCCTAATATGAGTATTTTTCTCCGAATGTTCATAAGTCCTGTCCCTAAGAATCCTCTCCAATAGTTTACTCATCACTGACATGAAACTCGCATATCTATAATTCTCAGGATTATCCTTATTACCTTTCTTGAACAATGGAACAAAATTTGCTATCTTCCAATCCTCTGTTGCCACTCCTCTGGCCAGGAAGGACTCAAAGATCATCGTCAATGCCTTAGCAATTGTTTTTCTCGCTTTCTGTAGTGACCTGAAATATATCCCGTCCAGCTTGTCTATCCTAACATTGCACAGAAACTCCAACACGGCCTCATTAATGTAGAGGAGGCTGCATCGGGAAACCAGACCCAATAGATGACCCCAGCAGATTTGCAGTTGATGTATGCCTCACCTGGAAGGACTATTTGGGGCCCATTATGGAGGTGAGGGAGGTGGTGTGTGGGCAGGTGTAGGACTTGGGCCGAATTCAGGGATAAGTGCTTGAGAGGGACAAATGGACAAGGGAATTGTGGAAGGAATGTTCTCTGCAGAAAGTGAAGATGGGAGTGGGAGGTAAAGATATATTTAGTGGTGGGATCCCTTTGGTGGTGGCAGAAGTTGCGGAGGATGTTGTGCTGATGCAGAGGCTCATGGGGTGGAAGGTAAGGACAAGGGTAACTATCACTGTTAAAGTGGTGGGAAGATGAGTGAGCATGGAGGTTTGAGAAATGGAGGAGATGTGGATGAGGGCAGCATCACATTTTCTGCTATGTCAAACCCTTCAGAGTCTTGTATGTGCTAACAAGAACATCATTCGTTCTTCTAAAGTAGGCTCATCCTGCTCAATCAGGAGTCAATCCAATAAAACTTCACTACACAAGTCTATTCTTTCCTTATTAAAGAAACCAAAGCTTCACACAGAACTTCACCAAGTCTAGCAAGATTTCCTTAACTTTGTACTCCATTGTCCTTCCAATCATCACATTTGCCTTTTTAATTGCTTACTGTTGCTGTATACTAATGTTCAATGTGTTTTATGTATGAGCATCATGATCTCTCTGGCTACCAATGTTTATCAGCATCAGTCTATTGAATTAATCTTCTAGTTTTTGTGCCAAAGAGCATAAGAAAATAGGAAGAGTCAGCCAACAGGTTCTTCAAGCCTGCTCCACCATTCAGTGATGGGCTCTCCATACCAAGACTCATTTCTTTTTCTTTGCCAGCTCACCATGGCCCTCAGCTATCTATCATTCAAAAATTCATTTTCTCCTTCTTTAAATATCTCAAATGATCTAGACTCCACAATTCCCCAGGAAAGAGAGCTCAGGAGATTCATCACATTCTGCAAAATCACCATGTCCTAATTGTGCAACTCTTTCCCTACAAGTGTGAAAACTTCCTTCGTGATCTCATGTGTTTCAATCACCCTTAATTCCTTTAAATATCAAAGAATACAGACGTGATTTCCTTTGTAGCTGCTAATGAAAGGACACACAAGAACACAGCAAAACAGGATCGGAAGGAAACCACTTAGTCCATTAAATATGATCTACACCAGGCTTCAATTCCTCCACCATGCCAATTCTCATAGCACTTAATTGCATAAACTTTCAAAAATTATCTGTCTCCACTTTAAATACTTCCAATGCAATGGTTTCTACAACTCTCAGGGGTACAGAAGCCCAAAATGTCACAATCCTCTGGAAGAAGAAATTTCAACATTGATTTTAAATGACCAGCTCCTTATCTTGAAATTATGCTATCTTTTGAGATTCTTCAACTAGTGAAAATATGGCAATGGTAATCCTTCATGTGCCCCTCCCCCAAAGATCATATGTGCTTCCATCATAAGACCACAAGACATAGGCACAAAATTAGGCCACTCGAACCATTGACTCTTTTCCATCATTCCATAAAGGCTGATTTATTATCCTTTTCAACCTCATTCTCCTGCCTTCTTCCTATAACTTTTGACTTCCTGGCTAATCAAGAAACTATCAATCTTTGCTTTAAAAATATTCAATGACATGGCCTCCACAGCCATTTGTGGCAATGAATTCCAAAGATTCACTCACCTCTGGCTAAAGAAATTCTCCTCTTTATGTTCTAACTGGATGCCCCACAATTCTGAGGCAGTGCCCTCTGGTCCTAAACTCCTCCACTATAGCAAATATCCTCTCCACATCCACTCTATTAGGGCTTTCAATATTTGTTAGGTTTCAATGAGATCCCCCTTCATACTTCTAAACTCCAGCAAGTACAGGAACAGAGCCATCAAACACAACTCATACATTGACCCTTTCATTCCTGGATAGAGGAGAACCAGTGGATGTGGTATATTTGGATTTTCAAAAGGCTTTTGACAAGGTCCCACACAGGAGATTAGTGTGCAAACTTAAAGCACACGGTATTGGGGGTAAGGTATTGATGTGGATAGAGAATTGGTTGGCAGACAGGAAGCAAAGAGTGGGAATAAACGGGACCTTTTCAGAATGGCAGGCAGTGACTAGTGGGGTACCGCAAGGCTCAGTGCTGGGACCCCAGCTGTTTACAATATATATTAATAACTTGGAGGAGGGAATTAAATGCAGCATCTCCAAGTTTGCGGATGACACGAAGCTAGGCAGCAGTGTTAGCTGTGAGGAGGATGCTAAGGGGATGCAGGGTGACTTGGATAGGTTAGGTGAGTGGGCAAATTCATGGCAGATGCAATTTAATGTGGATAAATGTGAAGTTATCCACTTTGGTGGCAAAAACAGGAAAACAGATTATTATCTGAGTGGTGGCCGATTAGGAAAATAGGAGGTGCAACAAGACCTGGGTGTCATTATACACCAGTCATTGAAAGTGGGCAAGCAGGTACAGCAGGCGGTGAAAAAGGCAAATGGTATGCTGGCATTCATAGCAAGAGGATTCGAGTACAGGAGCAGGGAGGTACTACTGCAGTTGTACAAGGCCTTGGTGAGACCACACCTGGAGTATTGTGTGTCGTTTTGGTCCCCTAATCTGAGGAAAGACATCCTTGCCATAGAGGGAGTACAAAGAAAGTTCACCAGATTGATTCCTGGGATGGCAGGACTTTCATATGATGAAAGACTGGATGAACTAGGCTTATACTCCTTGGAATTTAGAAGATTGAGGGGGGATCTGATTGAAACGTATAAAATCCTAAAGGGATTGGACAGGCTAGATGCAGGAATATTGTTCCCGATGTTGGGGAAGTCCAGAACGAGGGGTCACAGTTTGAGGATAAAGGGGAAGCCTTTTAGGACCGAGATGAGGAAAAACATCTTCACTCTAATCCCATACTTGTTTATCTGACCATGGATAGCTAAGCTTCACCACAGATGTGAAGGAACCTGCTTGCACATCAGAGGAAGGAAATATATATATTTTTAATCTGTTCAACTATCAACTAAACTTTTAATCTAACTTCTCAATTCATTGTAGCAAACTTAATTGGAAAATTCAGATAGATGCATTTATTTAACTTTTAGGCTCTCGTTTCAGATTTTAGATTGGTTTTCTCAAGCTGACAGAAATTTTTCTCATGGTAAGATGAGAGGGAGAGGGCTCCAAGATTGGTGACACAAGATAGTGAGAGGAAAATTGACAAAGTACCACATGCTGGGGCAGAAAATATTAACAAACATATGGTGTACAGCAAGAATTCAGAGCCAGTAAAAAAAACTTGTGCCTTTATTTGAATTTATGTTGCATTTTCAATAAGACAGATGAGATGACAACACAGGGAGAAACATACAACTACAATCTAATAGCTATTCTGGAGGAATGTTCGCAGAGTGATCAGGCTTGGATGCTCCAAAAGAACAGTCTAAAAGGGAAATGAAGTGGGATAGCTTCGCTAATCAAGGTATCAGCAAGTATTAAGCTGTGATGCGGAGGAGATGAAAGATAATGTAGAGTCATGAAAAACAGGGGAAAGAAGACATGGGTAGGATCCAGCAGCAAAAGACTAATGCTTGCTTTTAAAAGAAAATGTGAATGTAATATTAAAGCAACAAAGTTGTATAGATATATAATTTGGAAGAAGATGGCTAAAGAGATGGTGTAGGACCTTCAGAGATTAAGGCTAATGAATTAATAACTGGAAACAAGGAAATGTCAGATATACAGTATTAAATCCATTTTTTGCATCAGTCTTCATCATGCAGATGCTGCCGATATCTCTAAGGTACCAGATGGGCTAATTTCGAAGAAGGGAGCAAATTTCAAATATCACAGCCACAAGGATAAAACATTAAAGAAACTCAAGTGGCTGAAGTTGGACAAATCGCTGACATCCAATGGCCTGCACGAAGAATTTAAACGAAATGGCTGTAAAGATAGTGGACACAATAGTTGAAAATTTTAAGATCTCACTAAATTCAGTGAAGGTAAAAAAATGAATGGAAAACAGCCAAATTGAATCCTTTGTTCCCTCATGGGTTAATGGTTTCATTCCTTTATTCCAAGTGAAAGCCTGTTACGTGTGACCATGAAGGACCTCTACTTCAAGATGTAATGTTGATATTTTCCAAATATCTTGAAAGAATTAGTTCTTAGTGTTTTTATAAGATTTGCATATTTTGCAACTAAGTAAGTAAAGTCAAGTTCATATTCATGTGAGACTATCTACTCATGTTTTATAAGAAGCCCATGAAATTTTGGAAGTTTAAGGATACTGAATCTCAGAATTCTGCTTGTATTTGTTGGCAGTCTTGACTTCCCTCAAAATTCTGGGTTTAGAATGATTCATACGTGACCAGAGGTGTCTGTATAGTTTTCAGGATAATTGGATCTGGAAAGGTGTTCTTCCATTCCCGCTTCCTTTTCACTGTCTCAACAAGTACTGAGAGCTTTGGCAAGAAAAGTTGATATTCATTCCATGTGATTTTCCCATTCTGGTTTCAACAATCATCAAGTTGTGTCAAGTTTATTGTCATGTGCACAAATAATTAAGGAACAGGTACAATGAAAAACTTGCTTGAATCAGTATCGTAGGCATGATGGTTCAGATAGCATACAGAATGTAAATTGTAAAGAGACCGTACAAGATACTGAAGAGAAAAAATAGACTGTGAAAACAAGGCATTAGTGCTAAAAAAAAATAAACAAATATAAGTTCATAGTGGGGCAAGGGGTGGTTCAGAATGTGTTCGGTTGCTGAAACTGGATTAGAGCTGTACAGACCGTTTCAAGAACCTGATGGTTCTAAGCAGCTGTTTCCGAACCGGGTAATGTTCCAAATCACAGATCATACAGCGGAGAAACAAATTCTTTGGCCAATCATTTCTACACTGAACTCCTGATGCATCTATTACAGTACTATTTCTCCCCCTTAGGGCAATATCCCACTGTGTCTTGCCTAATTAAGACTCTGTCTTAATGCCTATTGAATTAGTAATTGTTTCACAGCCTCCTTTGGGCAGCTTATTCTAGATATCAACCACACTTTGCATAAAAAAAACATAGTCCTACATCCCATTTAAAGCTCCTTCTGCTCACCTTAAAATTATCCCCTTCTGTTTTTGGTACATCTACCATAGGAAATAAGAGTTGGACTATCTACTCTATCTATGGCTCTCATAATCTTATACACCTCTATTAGATAACCCGTCAGCCTCCTTCGCTCAAGGAAAAACAAGCCCAGCTTATCCACTCTCTACATAATTAAAGACCACTAATCCAGTGGATCTCTTCTGTATCATCACTAGGATGGGTATGGTATCCTAGGAACCATATCCTTCCCAGAATGTGACAATAGGAACTGCACACACTATTCCAAGTATGGCAAACCAGCATTTTGTAAAGTTGCAACACAATATTCCTACAGCTATATTCTATGCATTGACTGGTGCAAGCACTCCAGAAGCGATCTTCACCACTCTGTCTATCTATGTTGCCAGTTTCAGGAAATACAGTATGGACTTGGATCCTTATTGCCCTACCATTTACTGTACACGTCTGACTCCTATTTGACTTCCCAAAATGCATCACCTCAAACTTGTTGGGGTAAATTTCATCTACCAGTGTTCCACCCAACTTTCCAACTGATCTATGTTCAGCTGCAGTTGGATTGTTGTGTCATTATCTATTACAGTACCAATGTTCATGTCAACTGCAATCATACTCATCATTCCTCCTATGTTTGCATCCAAATTGTTCATATGTAGCCCAAACAACTTAAGGCCCTGGCGCTGAACGTGAACCTGTATTTACACCTTCAAATGCCAATTCAGTTGTTTGTCAAAATGATATGCAAACAGGAAAGCAGCAGAGCTACTGCCAATCCAAAGCTTTTGCGACTCCACATCCACATCCCCACTGCCGTCTTGCCCTTTTCTCCTGAAGATTCCAGCTGATGAAAAAAGTAGCAAGAAATCTGCTTGATGCAAGTCCAGATGCCTAATTTCTTAACCAGTCTTGGGTCTTCCAGTGCAGACATTCTGTGCATACCATCTCTTTTGAATTGAATGACAACCAATAACAATTTTCTGATCACATTTCTGCCTCTGTTTTCCTCACTGCTATTCTGCTAAAACATTGTTCTTTCACGCTCAGGAATATTAAAGCCTAAATATTTAGTTTTCATAATTTTTTTCTCCCTACCCTTCCATTCATGGTAATTACTATTTACTTGAGAAATTTTTTTATGCTTCATTTATTTGGGAAATGACTACTTGAAATAACCATTTGCTACAGGTCCAGTCCTGTTGAAAGTTCCCTCTGGATATTAGAGGTTGATGGATTGTTATCATAGAAAAAAGTACAACACAAAAATTTATTGTAAGTTGATAATTTGCCAAATACTTGATAATGATCTATGGCATTTTTGGCTTAAGTTTCTGTAACATTACACAAGACTTTTCTCTGCAAATCAATGTTTTAATGTTGTCCCAAACAATATCTTAAATTATTTGAAAACTAGTTGATGCTGTGATATTTCACAGATATTTATGAAATATGTGTCAGCATAATAACTTGTATATGTTTGTCTTTTGTACATGTTTGTCACTACATTCAGTAGAGGAACAGGAAGAGATGACTCAATATAATGGAAATATTACCCTATTAGTGTTTCTAGTGTTGAATGGTAGGAATGAAATAATTGTATGGGTCCAGTGTCATCATTGATAATGGTAAATGTCCATAAGACCATACGACCATAAGGTATAGGAGCAGAATTAGGCCATTCAGACAATCGAGTCTGCTCTGCCATTCCATCATGGCTGATCCTGGATCCCACTCAACCCCATACATCTGCCTTCTCGCCAAAGCCTTTGATGCCCTGACCGATCAGGAAACTATCAACTTCCACCTTAAATATACCCATGGACCTTGCCTCCACCGCAGTCTGTGGCAGAGCACTCCACAGATTCACTACTCTCTGGATAAAAAAATTCCTACTTACCTCTGTTCTAAAGGGTCACTCCTCAATATTGAGTTTATTCCCTCTAGTTCTGGATACCCCCTCCACAGGAAACATCCTCTCTACACCAACCCTATCTAGTCCGTTCAACATTTGGTAGGTTTCAAAGAGATCCCCATGTATTCTTCTGAATTCTAGTGAGTACAAGCCCAAAGCTGCCAAATGCTCCTCATATGTTAACTTCCTCATTTCTGGAATCATCCTCGTGAACCTCCTCTGGCCTCTCTCCAATGACAACACATCCTTTCTGAGATAAGGGGCCCAAAACTGTTGCGGCCTGACTAGTGTCTTATAAAGGATCAGCATTATCTCCTTGCTTTTATATTCTATTCCCCTCGAAATAAATGCCAACATTGCATTTGCATTCTTTACCACAGACTCAACATGTAAATTAACCTTCTGAGAGTCTTGCACGAGGACTCCTAATGTCAATTAGCTACTAAAAAAACTGCCACCTTCAGACTGATGAACTGCTACTGCATTAAGAGATTGTATGGTTGTGGCACAATATGAGCAGTTCAGCTGAGGTCTAATTGCTGCAAATAAACCTTGTGATTACATCACGCAGTGGAGTTCTGCAGGGCTGGGGTTGGGTCTGCTGCTTTTTACAATATATGTTAATAGAGTCAGAGCACTACAGAACAGAAACAGACCATATAGCCCATATAATGCATACTGAACTGTAATTCTGCCTAATCCCATCAACCCGCGCCTGGACCCTACTCCTCCCATTCATGTGCATCTGCAGACTTGTCTTAAATGTGGTGATCAAAGCCAGACCCACCATTTCCACTGGCAACTCATTCCACACTCGCACTATGGTCTAAGTGAAGAAGTTCTCCCTCAGGTTTCCCTTAAATACTTTACCTTTCACCCTTAACCTACTGTATAAACTCTGGTCTTGTCTCACCCAGCCTCAGTGAAAAAGCCTGCTTACATTTACCCTTATCTATACCCCCATAATTTTGTATACCTCCGTCAAATCTTCTCTCATTCCCCTACACTCTAGAGAAAAGAAGTCATAACCTATTCTTACAGAAACATCTGCATGATGCTAAGCTAGGGCACATTATCAGTGATGTTACCCGGGGTCGTCAGGTGTTTCGGGTCTTTCAACATCATACACCCTTGCCCAGGCGACCCGACTGGGGTTGATCAGACCCCGGCCTGTGCCCTAGCAGCAACCCATGGATCTGCCCTCTTTACCCAGAGCCATCTTGACGCTTTCTCTGCTGCATCTGTGGTGGTAGAAATGGTTCTCTTTCTTCTCTCTCCTGTGATTCCAAGTACAGTGTATACCTTGCAGAGCAACTGGCCTGCAAAACCATGACACCCAACCTCCACGGGCCAACACTTTGCTCTCCAGCTTCTTCTTTGGCAGGTGTTCTTCAGATCTTCATACTTGGCTCTTTTCCGCTCATAGGCCTCCTCCATGCGTTCTTCCCATGGCACAGTAAGCTCAAGCATAAGGAGATACTTCAATGAGTCGTACCATAACACAATGTCAGGCTGCAATGTAGTCTCTGTAATGTGGAGAGGAAACTGCAGCTGTTTTCACGGGTCTGCTTTTATCTTCCAGTCCTGCGCAGTGAAGAGCAACCCGGTTGCTTTCTGGTGTTCTGTTGGTCTTTCACCCTCTTTGACAAAGCAGATGGCATTCTTGACCGAACTTGTTTTCCAGCAGATGTTAAGGGTGCTACAGATTGTCTCAGCAACTGTCCGGAGGACGTGGTCATGCCACCACCGATAACGGCCATCGGCAAGAGCTCTGGAGCAGCAGCTCAGAATATGCTCTAGCGTACTGGTCTTCTCACAGAGGGGGCAAGCTGGTTGTACTGAAAGGCCCCAATAGTGCAGGTTGGATGGGTTAGGAAGGACGTCATAAACAGCCTGGATAAGGAACTTGATGCAGTGTGAATCCACCTTCCAGAGATCGTTCCCCATGATCTTTCGCTCGATCACCTGCTCCCATTTGGTCCAAGCTCCTTAATGTTTCATTGCCACTGCTCTGCTGGTCCTATCCTCCTCCACAGCTGCTGTTACTTCATTCTGGACCAGTTCTCATCGCCCTTTCCCTGGTACTTTGTCAAAATGGGGGACTTCAAGGCCTCCAAGTCCAGCTCTTCCTTCGGCGACAGCTCCCACCAGCACTTTGTGGCACAGTCGCGCCTCAGCTTCTTCTTCCTCTGCAGCTCCTGCTCTCCACTCTCTTCCAGTTCTCACTGCCACTCTTGCTCCGGCAACCTTTGGATCTGAAGATTCCCGGAACTGCAGCACCTCCCTTGCTCGCAAAACCTTGAACTCCTCCTCGATGGATTTCAGGGGGAGCCTCAGTTTGCAGTTATTCCCGTACAGAGCGATGCTGCTGATGTTCCTTGGTAAACCCAGACATCTTTGCAGGAACCAGCTGACTACCCTCTCTAATTCAGCAACAGTGGAAATTGGAAACTCATAGAGAAGCAGAGGCCAGAGGATTCTTGGTAGTGTACCGTGCTGGTAAATCCATGCCTTAAACCGCCCCGAAAGGCCAGTCCTCTCAACCTCTTGCAACCATTGTTCAAACTCCGCACAGGTGTTTCTTATTGCTGCCTTATCTCTGAGTGTTGCATCAAACCTCCTCCCAAGACTTTTAACCGGGTTCTTTGTGATGGTAGGAATTGGAATGTCCTCAACAGAGAAATGAAATTTCTCCTGTACTCACCCCTTCTTCGGCACTACAGATCTTGATTTTGCAGGCTTAAAGGACATCCTTGCCCACCTTATCAACCTCTCCAGGCCCTTAAGAATCCATCTAGCACCAGGTACTGACTCTGTAGTGATAGTCAGATCAACCATGAAGGCTCGTATTGGTGGTTGGCGGATCCCAGATCTTGATTTTGGGCTTCAACACTCTGGCTCTGTAGATTTTACCGGCATGTTCATTGCCAGGGCAAAAAGGATGACTGAGATGGTGCAGCCTGTGAAGATACCAATCTCCAGCCTGCACCAGTCTGATGTTATTGGCCCTGTTGGGACTCTCAGGTGGAATTCGTTGTAGTAGTCCATAAGGAGGCCTCTGATTCCTTCAGGAACATGGTGCCTCTTCAGTGCGTCTTCAACAACCTTGTGGGGGATTGATTCATAGGCATTGGCCAAATGCAACCACAAAACCAGTAAGTCACCCCTATTTTCTCTGGCCTCTCTCAGGAGCTGTGTGATGACTCCAGGGTGCTCCAAGCAGCCTGGTACCCTTGGAACATCACCCTTCTGGACGGAAGTGTCGATGTAATTGTTCCTCAGGAAGTACTCTGTTGGGCGCTTTGCACCACGCTGAAGAAGATCTTCCCTTCAACACTCAGCAAGGATATTATCCTAAACTGGCTGATGTTCTCGGAGTTCTCTTCTTTTGGAATCCACACTCTGTTTGCATACCTCCATTGTTTGGCCACTTTGCTTCTCTTCCAGATGACCCTGAGGATTCTCCACAGCCACCAGAGAGGCCGGGGGCAGCGTTTGTAGATGTTGTAGGTGGTGCCATTCAGACCAGGAGCTGAGCCAGCTCTGGTTCTCTTGACTGCTTGCTGAACCTCCTTGAAGAGAGGCTCTCAAGGGTCGAAAGCCTCTGTTGGTTCTGCAGGGGCGATGAGGGCATCACAGTCTCCCAGTTCAACTTCTCTGTCCGGGTTACTGAAGGTGCTTCGAAGATGGTGGTCCACCTGTTCCTTTGTGCAGGACAGCTTTCCGCTTCTCTTCTGACCCAGCAGCTGTTTGGTGAACTGAAATGGGTCACTGATAAATGCAGATCTTTTTGTGCTCTTTCTGTCCTGCACCTCCGATATTGCTCCACTCTTTTCAGAGTTATTAGCCTTTTCCTCAGCATCACACACAGTTCTTCCAGTGGTGCCCTTTCCTCATGATTTGCCAATCTATGTTGTTGCTTGAGCGCCTTGAGTTCTTTCCAGATGTTGTGGATTTTGGTGGCTCTGTTATTTTTAACATATGGCTCTTTGGCACGCTTCCCTTCCTCGGTACCAAATCTTTCTGCTACCACAGTTATGATCACTGTTGTCATTAACTGCAATCTCCTGTCCACACCAACTTTGGCCACTGTTTCCAACACTAGATCTACGTCCTCATCAAATCTTTGCCACTCTGCTGTCTGGCAGGCTTTGGGCCATCTGATCCGCACGGTCTGAGATGTGACGTTGAGATGCACAGCTGGCACCACATGGAGGCTCTGGGTACCGTGAGGTGCTTCCTGACCCTGCTTCTCCTCTGTCTCATCAGACTGGAAATCTGCACACTGTGGTGCTGTTGCGCTTTACACTTCATCCTTGACAGTGGATTTTCAAGCCTCTCTGGTTCTTACAAATTTTGCCACAGATGCGCTGTATACTCATTGTCGTTTGCCAATTGCACTGGGTCGGTAGCCTTGTATCGGTCCGGCTGGGAAGCTCTTCCACCCCCACACCCCCTTGGGCTTCCCTGGGGGTATCTTTCCATTCAGTCTTTCCCTATAACTCAGGTCCTCAAGTCCTCGCAAAATCCTTATAAATATTCTTGATGACAGAATTGATGACATTGTGGTCAAGTTTGCAGATGACACAACAATAGGTGGAGGCTCGGGTAGTATTGAGGAACTAAGGGGTCTGCAGAAGGACATGGACAGATCCAGAGAATGGAAAAAGAAGTGGCAGATGGAACACATTGTAGGGAAGTGTATGGTCATGCACTTTGATAGAAAGAATAAAGACACAGACAATTTTCTAAACAGGTACTGAAAGCAGAAATCAGAGGTGCAAACAGACATGGAAGTGTGCACCTTTTTATTCTGGTGTCTTCTCCCTTCCTTTTCAGTCCTGAAGAAAGGTCTCCGCCAAAACGTTGAC
Source organism: Mobula hypostoma (assembly GCF_963921235.1). NCBI lineage: Eukaryota > Metazoa > Chordata > Chondrichthyes > Myliobatiformes > Myliobatidae > Mobula > Mobula hypostoma. The sequence continues at coordinate 63,726,386 of NC_086104.1, read as the reverse complement.
TGCTTATTCATTTCCATAGATGTTGCCGGACCTGCTGAGTTCCTCCAGCATTTTGTGTGTGATGCTTTGGGAGTTCTAGTGATTATTACAGCAACTTCAGGATGAGGGTCTCTTCAGGAGCAATTACATCAACCTGGCACAAGGTGGAGATCGGCATCATCACAGGGTGCACTATCTCAGTGACACTGTTCTCCCTAGCCATGAACATGCTCACTAAGTCTGCTGAACCAGAGTGCAGAGGGCCCAGAATGAATTCCGCTCAACGGCAACCACCTATCAGGGCATTCATGGATGACCTCACAGTCACCACAGAATCAGTCCCAGGCTGCCGGAGGATTCTGCAAGGGCTCGAAAAGCTGGTGGAGTGGGCCCAGATGCGTTTCAAACCAGCTAAATCAAGATCGATGGTGCTGAGGAAAGGGAAGGTGGAGAACAAGTTCCGGTTCAGCATCGCAGGCACAGCCATCCCAATCATCACAGAAAAGCCAGTCAAGAGCTATGGCAAAGTTTTTGACAGCTCTTTAAGGGACACAACATCCATTCAAGCAACCTGCACTGAGTTGGATGGCTGGCTAAAATCTGTGGACAAGTCTGGCCTACCTGGGAAGTTTAAAGCCTGGCATTCTTCCCGGAATCCTGTGGCCCCTCCTTGTCTATGCAGTCCCGATCTGGACAGTCGAAACCTTAAAGAGGAGGGTTAGCAACCACCTCAGGAGATGGCTGGGGCTGCCAAAGAGCCTGAGCAGCATCGCACTCTATGGACACCACAACAAACTGCAACTGCCCTTCAAATCCTTGGAGGAAGAATTCAAGGTAACAGGAGCCAGAGAAGTGCTACAGTATAGGGACTCAAGTGACCCGAAGGTGGCTACAGCAGGGATCCAGGTAAGTACTGGCAAGAAGTGGAGGGCAGAGGAAGCTGTTCAGGAGACAGAGACGAGGCTGTGTCACAGGAGGCTGGTGGGAGTGGTCACAGGAGGCCGAGCTGGGCTAGAATCCTTTCCAACTCCCCAAATGGACACCAGAGGGAAGGAAAGGCGTCGTCTAGTTCAGGAGGAGGTGAGAGCAGTAGTGGAGGAGATGAGAGCCTGCAAGGTGGTAGGAATGAAGCTACAGGGAGCTTGGACAAGATGGGAGAATGCGCTTGAGAGGAAAGTGACCTGGGCTGATCTTTGGAAAGCCGAACCACACCGCATCCAATTTCTCATCCAGGCAGTGTACGATGTGCTTCCAAGCCCATCAAACCTGCACACATGGGGCAAGGCAGAGTCATCTGTGTGCCCACTGTGCCCCAAGCGAGGAACCCTGGAGCACATCCTCAGTGGCTGTGCAAGGGCACTTGGTGAGGGACGGTACAGGTGGAGGCATGATCAGGTCCTGAAGACCATCGCTGAAGCCGTCAGTGCAGGAGTTGAGTGGGCGAAGCGGTCCCGACCCTCCAGGCAGACCATTGCCTTTGTCAGAGCTGGGGAGCAGCCAATACCTGCCAAAAGAACATCTGCAGGCATTCTGACCTCTGCAAGGGACTGGCAGCTATTGGTGGACCTCGAAGGGTAGCTGAAGTTCCCCAACCATATCGCAGCCACCACCCTGTGACCAGACATTGTCCTAGTGTCTGAGTCTACTAAGCAAGTGGTGCTGCAGGAGCTGACAGTCCCATGGGAAGGTAGCTTGGAAGAGGCCTTTGAAAGGAAGCTCTCCAAGTACGCAGGACTGGTCAGCAACTGTCAGCAGGCTGGATGGAGAGTGAGGTGTCTCCCAGTGGAGGTTGGTTGTAGGGGATTCGTAGCCCATTCTTTAGTTAGAGCCTTCAGCATTTTGGGCATCGAGGGAGAGAGGAAGAGGAGAGCCATCTGCAGTAGCACCGATGCGGCAGAAAGGGCCTCAAGATGGCTGTGGCTCAAAAGAGGGGAGCCATGGAATCATAAGTAGCTAGCCATCTGGACACAAGCTGGGGTCTGATCAGCCCTGACTGGGTCACCTGGAGGAGGCTGTATGATGTTGAAAGACCCGAAACACCCGATGATTCCAGGAACATCACTGAAGATGTGTCCAGAAGCATCAATAGATGTATGTACAGGTGAACTTGTAGGCTGTGTCAGTAGTAATGAAGGCAAACACAATGTTACATTGCATTGCAAGGTGAAGTTTACAAGGATGATCCTGGGAGTGAAATGGTTAACATATAAGGAGTATTTGATGGCTCTGGGCCTGTGCTCGCTGGAGTTTAGAAGAATGAGGGTATCAGTGAAACCTACGAAATATTGAAAGACTTGGATAGAGTGGCACACAGAAAATGCCGGAGGAACTCAACGGGTCGTACGTTCTCTCTGGCTGACGCAGTTCTTGCTGCAGTCTCCACAGGTGACCGTGTATACCATATTGATTTTGTCAGCTGTCTTTACTGGTACCTTAGTTCTTGAGTCAAGCTTCCTTAACGTCGCCATTGGTATGTGAGCAATTTTGATGCTGTGAGGTTCAAGAGGTTGAGCTGTCATTTCTGATATATCTCCTGATGAAATTCTGTTGTTCTAAAGCACTTTGCATAAGTGCTTCTCTTATAAGCACTTTGAATAAATGCAGCTTTTGTTGTGGCATACTGGGTAGTTGGTATGGAGAAGTTATTTCCAATAGTGGAGAGTGTTAAAAACTATGTACAATTGTTGGAGTGCAAATATTTACAACAGTGCCTGGTGGTTCATTATGGTTTGTAAAATTTGAATTACATGAACCTACATTAGGTAACTCTTTAGTGGTTTCTTGCATCTGGATAGTAGGGTCAATGTTGTTATCATTATACTAGAAAATGAGGTAAGGGTGACGGACGTGCAATAAGAACTGAAACAAAGATAAATCCACATGCTCCACAAAGAGGTGAATTCCTATCACTACACTTTTACTACGGAGGAAGTCAGTAGAGTGGAAGGAAAGTTGTTCTTTGTGAGCATGAGTTGAGCCTGGCAAATTAGTGTGTTGATGGAGGGGAAACTGTTTGGTGTCCTGTGCAAAGGAGAAGCAGAAAGCCCTGAAAACCTCCTTAAGTAGGGTGGAGACATAAGAGAGATGTATGTCCTTAAGAAGAAGATGGTTGGGACTAAGGATTAGAAGTGATGGAGGATATCTGAAGGATGGAATCAATGTGGAAAGAAATTTGGTAGGACAAGAGCAGGCTGAAATAGTGAGTCTGGACAGATAGTCTTGATTCTGGATCCTGGGTAGAAGGCCAAAGTGGACTGGGCGAGCCTGGGGCAGCACAAGATTGGAACCTATGGAGGAAACATCTCCTGAAAGAATGAGATCGGCAGCTGTGTAGGAGGACAATAGCCTCTTGTTCAGTGGTGGAATTACAGTCCAAAGGGTAGTGTGAGGATGTTGTTATATACCTGAAGGAGATCTTGTGACTTTCTTGTGAGAATGATGTAATGGTCTGGTGGAGGTCACCTGATGTAATTTTCCCGCTGATGTGAGATCACGTGATGACCTGTTCACCATGGGTATATAAGGGAAGACCTCAGATGACGCAGTTAGTTTTTAGTTTTTAGTTTTCCAGCTAGAACCTGCGTCTGTGCCTCCATTTCTGTTGCGCATTTATTTTATGATACAGTTTCATTTTTTAAAACGGAGTGTTACGTTCTGTTGCAAGGTACAAAAGTGCTGGACTGGCAATTTTTGCTAGATGCGTTGATGTACCTTTTTCCAACAGTATTGGAGAGTGAAGACTTTATCACAGTACAGAATATGAAGGATTAAGAGAAGTCAGGAATGTTCGGCAGTTTAACAAAGTATCGACCTTATTGAGTCTTCGTTGACGAAGTAGCGACCTGCATCAAAGATAACTCCTACCAAAAGAGCAAGGTAGTTCATGCAGGATTTGCTCTCTAGAAGAAATTAAGGTCAGTTGTTTTAAGCCGTTTATTTCCTTCATAGTGAATCCTTTGGACAGAACCAGCAGGAAAGTCGCGTCTATGAAGAAATCCTTCTCCAGAGAAGTCTCTCCTAATTGAATGTATAAATCTGTTGGACTTTCGAATTTACTGTTTTAAGAACTGTGTTTGACTTTATCGCTTTAAGAACTGTTTTCGAATTTATCTCTTTAGGAACCAGTACCGAATGACGATTTGTTGAACAGCTGCAAAGCAGTTAACTTATGGTTAAGGTTTTCGTTTGTTGTTTTTTATTGTTTATCTGTGTTTAATAAATGTTTGGTTGTTTTTATATAACCTGTCTCGATTGATATTCATTGTTGCCGGTTATGTAACAATGTCTGAGAGTAGATGTTTGGCTTCTGCAAGAGAGAGGTCATTCTAGCTTCTACTGATTCATCAGTGCATAGAACAACTAGTCTGTACAACCCTCCAAATCATCAATGCCTTTGAGCCAAAAATCCTACAGAAGGTAGTGGATTCGGTCTGGTACATCATGGGTAAAGCCACCCCCCCAACCCCGCCAAGCATTGAGCACATCTACATGAAATGTTGCTGTAGAAAAGCAGCATCCATCGTCAAAGATCCTCACCACCCAGGCCACGCTCTTTTCTCACTGCTGCCTTCAGATAGATAGCACCTCAGGATTCACACCACCAGATTCATGAACAGTTACCATCAGACTCTTGAACAAAAGAGGATAACTACATTCGTCTATTGAGATGTTTCCACGTCCACTGTTCTCAATTTAAGGACTCTTTATCTTGTTATTTCACGCTTTTGTTGTTTGTTGCTATTTATTTATAATTCTAGTTGCACAGTTTGTTGTCTCCTATGCTCTTGTTCTTTAATTGATCTTGTTACAGTCACTGCTCTATAGATTTGCTGAGTATGCCCACAGAAAAAGAAACTTGGGGTTGTATGCAGTGCTATGCATGTACTCAGATAATAAATTTTACTTTGAACCTTTGAAATTTATAGAAGTGTACCAGCAAAAAGTATCACTCCTATTAAAAAACTTTTAACAAGTATGGAAAGCAGACAAATCTGTTGAATTGCAGAAGCAGCCAAAAGTCAGAATTTAGCAACTCGCTTGTAAGTAGTTTATTTAATGACAACAGTAGCATGTTCTCACAAACAAGAGAAAATCTGCAGATGCTAGAAATCCAAGTAACACACACGAAATACTGGAGGAACTCAGCAGGCCAGACAGCATCTAGGAAAAGAGTACAGTCGACGTACGCTCCTGATGAGGGGTCTCAGCCCGAAACGTTGACTGTTTACTCTTTTCCATAGACTCTGCCTGGCCCGCTGAGTTGGCTCCAGCATCTTGTGTGAGTAGCATGTTGTCCTTTATTTTGAACTTGAGCCCAGAGAATTACATGGCCTCTGAAACAGTAGTGTTTGATCAGAATAGTGTTGTGTTGGGTGGAGGAAACGGATGAGGTCCTCCGTGACTGCTTTGAATCGGTGGACTGGTTAGTATTCAAGGACTCGGCAGCTAACCTCGATGAGTATGCCTCAGCTGTCATGGACTTTATTTGGAAATGCACAGAGGACTGTGTGTCTCGCAAGACAATCCGAATATTCCCTAACCGGAAACCTGGGATGAATTATGAGGTCAACTCCCTTTTAAAGGCTAGAGCTGCGGCTTTTAGGTCCGGGGACACCAGTCGCTACACGGAATCCAGGCGTGAACTCTGGAAAGCCATTAAGGGCGCCAAGAGGCAATATCAAACCAAGTTGGAAGCCCAGGCTAACCAAAGGGATGCCAGTAGACTACGGCAGGGTCTAAATGAGATCACTGGGCGCAAAGAAAATGCTGGGAATATCAATAACTGTGGCGCTTCTCTTCCTGACTAACATAACGTATTCTACGCAAGATTCAAACAGAAGAGGAGCGTCCCGCTCCCTCTGGATGAACCTGACCTGGTGCCATCGAGATTCATCATCACCGAGGAGGACGTTAGAAGGGCCTTCCTGAAGATAAATCCAACGAAGGCGACGGGCCCAGATGGTGTCCCAGGATGGGTTCTCCGGGCCTGTGCAAACGAGCTAGCTGGAGTGTTTGCTGACATCTTCAACTGCTCCTTGCTTCAGTCTAAGATCCCCTCGTGTTTTAAGAAGGCAACGATAATCCCAGAGCCGAAGAAGAGCAAGTGCCCGACCTGTGGCTCTGACATCAATTGCTATGAAGCGCTTCGAGAGATTGGTTATGGCACACATCAACCACAGCCTACCGGTCAAACTCGACACTTTGCAATTCACCTACCGGAGCAACAGGTCAACAGCAGATGCCATCTCTCTGGCCCTACATTCCTCCTTAGAACACCTGGAGAATAAAGACGCATACGTAAGGCTCCTTTTCGTTGACTACAGCTCTGCCTTTAATACCATCATTCCAAATAAACTGATTCCTAAGCTCTGGAACCTGGGCCTTAGCACTCAGATCTGCAGCTGGATCTTCAACTTCCTCACAGACAGGACCCAGGCTGTAAAAATAGGGGACAAGCTCGCCTCTACAATCACTCTGAGCACCGGTGCCCCACAAGGCTGTGTACTCAGCCCCCTGCTGTACTCTCTGTACACCCATGATTGTGTAGCCAAGTTTCCATCAAACCCAATATATAAGTTTGCTGATGACACAACAATTGTAGGCCGTATCTCAGGTAATGATGAGTTTGAGTACAGAGAGGAAATTAAGAACCTGGGGGCGTGGTGCGAAGACAATAACCTATCCCTCAACGTCAGCAAGACAAAGGAATTGGTTGTTGACTTCAGAAGGAGTAGCGGACTGCACGACCCAATTTACATCGGTGGTGCGCAAGTGGAACAGGTCAAAAGCTTTAAGTTCCTCGGGGTCAATATCACAAATGACCTGACTTGGTCTAACCAAGCAGAGTTCACTGCCAAGAAGGCCCAACAGCACCTTTACTTCCTGAAAAAACTAAAGGAATTTGGCCTAAAACCCTCACTAATTTTTATAGATGCACCGTAGAAAGCATTCTTCTAGGGTGCATCACAACCTGGTATGGAAGTTGTCCTGTCCCCAAGACCGAAAGAAGCTGCAGAAGATAGTGAACACGGTGCAGCACATCACACAAACCAATCTTCCATCCTTGGACTCACTTTACACCGCACGCTGTCGGAGCAGTGCTGCCAGGATAATCAAGGACACGACCCACTCTGCCAACACACTTTTCGTCCCTCTTCCCTCCGGGAGAAGACTCAGGAGCTTGAAGACTTGTACGGCCAGATTTGGGAACAGCTTCTTTCCAACTGTGATAAGACTGCTGAACGGATCCTGACCCGGATCTGGGCCGTACCCTCCAAATATCCGGACTTGCCTCTCGGCTTTTTTGCACTTTTTTTTTGATGATTGTACATTCTAGTACCAATTGTTTGGCAACAATAAAGTATAAAGAATAGTGCATCTGCAAACTCTGCATGTTGGCAGCAGCTATTTAGTATAAACCAACTATATTTTTACAGATAGCATCTTTTACAATTGTGGGAAAACCATGCTGTACTGAAAGGATTGTCTACATTCATTGGCGGATGTGTTCACACATGTTGGCTGTTTACCTCAGCTGCATTCTTGGCATCAATCCTGGAACAGAGGCGAATCATCATAAATGCTCTCCCACAAACATCGGCAGGAAATGTCCACATTACACAATTTGTACCAGCAGGCCAACCTCCAGAGCACCATATAACATCAAAAGATGTAAGCATTCTGCAGGTTGTTCGGGATTGGAAAATGGACGTGGACTTGGAAAAAAAGCTTGTGTTTCCCCCAGACATTGCAGCTACAACACTCCGGCCAGACATGATCCTGTGGTCCACAACAGCCAAGCTGGCATATGTTGTGGAATTGACAGTACCATGGGAAGATGGTGTCGAAGAAGCTTATGAGAGGAAAAAGACCAAGTCCTCTGAACTGACAACTGAAGCTGCCCAGAATGGCTGGAAGACCAAGACTTTCTCTGTAGAAGTGGGATGCAGGGGATTCGTTGCTTCATCTACGACCAGTCTATTGAAGAAGATGGGGGTGAGGGGTCACTCCCTCCAACAAGCAATCAAGTCCTTGTCAAATGCAGCAGAAGAAAGCAGCAATTGGATTTGGATTAAAAGGAAAGACAACAACTGGGCTGCAAGATGAAGACAGGAGGGTATGGAACTGAGGGGGGTGTATCTGGGACGCCAGGTAGCAACATTGAGCCCTCTGGAGATGTCGTGGGCTTATCAACGAAACGTCAAAGAAGGAAGGTGCCCACCTGATGACCCCGATGCTGTACCTACCCTCCCTCCTTGTCACCACTCCAAACCCACTGCCAACATCGAGAATGCCAACTTACCATAGGGATTGAAACATCAAGTCCTAGTAGCTCTACTAACATTGCTTTTCTTGTTTCTACTAACATTTTTTCCTTGTTTAAAATTCAAATGAAGTTAAGGTGCAAATTTTGAGTTCCAGTGAGTTTTTCCAGTATCACTGATTTGAAGGCAACAGTTCTTATTTACCAGCAGACAGCCTATCTTTATTTTCCTTTGAAATTATAATATTTCAGATAAGTAACAACCTATCTTCATTCTTTCCCCTTAATGAGATTTATATCCTCCTGTGACCTCAAATACAGTCTTATATGTACGCCTAGACTATTTGCCTGGGTAAGTCAAGGTTGCATTCAATCTCAGCCTCATAGCCAGAAGATGATTCTAAATGCTTAATTCTGATATATCTCACAATTTGTTGATCATTCTGCATTGCAAAGGTGCACATAAATCCACCCTCAAGGAGGGGAGACTTCATTTACTTTTCGTTCAGCCCACAGGAGCAGGCAGAGCACGGGCAGGCATTCCTTGCTTTCCAGGCTTCTTCAAAGTGCAGATATTCCTGAACTTATATCCATTCCTACACAAACTCCTGGGCAGAATCTCATCAGGACTGCCTAACTCTATTCTTCAATGTGTACTGCATCTGGGAGGATGTCTTGTTTGTGATATACTCCTTCATGAGCTAGGCTGTGAACATAGCACCTGCAGGACTAAATGATGACAGTTGTGGGAACCTGTAACTACACAAGAGAGAAGGTCATACTGAAACCACCTGTGTCAATTTTAGTACAGTATTGCACAGGGAAACCTCACAAATGAAGTACCTGCTCTTTATGTGACTTCAATATACAGCTTTACGGTGATCAACCATGTTGCTTAAATGTCATTAAAAGACTGTAATGGAAATTCTTGCTGTGAAATCCTGTTCACCGTGTAAGAGGTCTACATGTACCTTAAAATGCCATTTAACTATTTAAGAAACCTTTCCATCATAAAGTTTTACTTACAGAGCCCCATTCTAACTCGTATCTCCAGAATACACCATTAAACAAGGCAAAAGCAACTAGAATTATGGAGTGGTTCAGCACAGAACAAATCCCTTCAGCCCACACTTGTCCATTCCAACCAAGGTGTTTGTTGAAGCTAATCCTATTTCCCAGCACTTGACCCATATCTCTTTTATATATAGGCATCCATTAGTCTCATGAGACCATGGATTTGCACCTTGGAAGGTTTCCAGGGCGCAGACCTGGGCAAGGTTGCATGGAAGACCGGAAGTTGCCCATGCTGCAAGTCTCTCCTCTCCACACCACCGATATTGTCCAAGGGAAGGGCACTAGGGCCAATACAGCTTGGCACCAGTGTTGTCACAGAGCAATGTGTGGTTAAGTGCCTTGCTCAAGGACACAACACGCTGCCTCAGCTGAGGCTCGAGCTAGCGACCTTCAGATCACTAGACCAATACCTTTAAACTCCTGTTATCCATATATGTCTACATACTTCTTAAATGTATTTAATGTACCTTCCTCAACTACTTCCTCTGGTAGCAGTTTCATATATCTACTACCTGCTGTGTAAAAAAAATAAAGTTACCCCTTATGTTTTTATTAAACCTTTCACCTCTAACATTAAAACTATGTCCTCTAGGTTTTGTTTCTCTAATCTTCAAAAACCACTGACCCTATCTATGCCCCTCAAGATTTAATATACCACTAAAAGATCTTAAATCAGTCTCCCACACTCTAGGAAGTAAAGCTCAGTCTGTCAAACCTCTTCAAAGAACTCAGTTTCTCAAGTCTTAGCAAATTATTGTAAAAAAAAGTTACACCCTTTCCAGTTTAACCACATTCTTCCTATAACAAAAAGACCTAAACTTAACACAAAAAGTCACATATAATTGCAACATGAACTCCCAACTTCTATATTCTGTACTATGTTTGATGCCACACGCGTTCTTCACTACCCTGTCTACCTGTCACTCTACTTTAAGTGAACTATGCACCTGTACTCTAAGGACCGTCTGTTCTACTTCAGTACCCAGGGCTCGTCCACTTAATATAAAAAATCCTACTTTGTTTTATCCATCCAAATTGCCACACATGGCACTTAACTGAAATAAATTCCATTGTTTCATTCCTCAGTCCACCTACTCAGATGATCAGGAACCTGTTACAGTTCTTAATATTCCTCTTCATTGTCTATGACACCACCTGTTTTAGTCATCTGCAGACATTAACTATTCTTTGCATATTCTCATCCAAATCATTAATATAGATGACATAAAAACAATGAGCCCTGGAGATATATATAATAAAAAATAGTGCAAACACAGAAATAATACATATTAAAAATAGGTGAGGTGGTGTTCATGGGTTCAATGTCCATTTAGGAATCGTATGGTAAAGGAGATGAAGCTGTCCTGAGTAGTTGAGTGTGTGCCTTCAGCTTCTGTACCTCCTTCCTGATGGAAACAATAGGAAGAGGGCATGCTCTTACTGTTGGGGGTTCTTAATAATGAATGTTGTCTTTCTGAAGCACCACTCCTTGAAGATGCCTTGGATACTACAGACGCTAGTGCCAAAGCTGGAAATAAATCAGTTTACAACTTTCTCTAGCTTTTTCTGGTCCTGTGCAGTAGCACCACCCCTCCCCCACCCCCCCCCCCCATACCAGGCAGTGATGCAGCCTGTCAAAATGCTCTCCACAATAAATTTGTAGAAGTTTTTGAATGTTTTAGTCAACAAACCGATTCTCTTCAAAATAGCCGCTGCCTGGCTTTCTTTATAGCTGCATTGATATGCTGAGACCAGGCTAGATCTTCAAAGAGCTTGACACTCAGGAACTCGAAATTGCTCATTCTCTCCACTTCTGATCCCTCTAAGAGGATTGGTTCATGTTTCCTCATCTTACCCTTCCTGAAGTCCACAATCAACACTTTTGTCTTACTGACATTGAGTGCAAGGTTGCTGCTGTGATACCACTCAACTAGTTGGTTTATCTCGCTCCTGTGCATCTTCTTATCTCCATCCAAGATTCTACCAACAATAGTTGTATCATTGGCAAATTTATAGGTGGTATTTAAGCTATACCTAGCCACACAGTCCTGGCAGTAGAGGGAGTACAGCAGAGAGCAACAGACCTCCAGTCTGAGAAATATGCTTCCAAATTAGCCTCTGTTTTGAATGAGCTGCCCAATTTTGTATAAAGTTGGTGAGCTCACCTTGGATGCCAAATGATCTAACCTTTGAGAACAACCTGCCACGTGGAACGTTATACAAAACCTTAGTGAAGTCCATATGTACAGTATCCACCACCATCCCCTTGTAAACCTTTCTTGTCACTTCACCAAAAAATTCATTTAATTTAATAAGACAAGATCTCCCGTGCACAAAGCCAAATAGACTACACCTAATCAATCCCTGCCTTTCCAAATGTTAGTATATCTTATCTCTCAATATGTTTTCCAGCAACTTTCTCTACCATGGATGTTAATTTAATGGGTCTATAACTACTAGGTCTATCCTTACAGCTTAAAGAAAAGCACATTTGCTATTCTCCACTCTGCCAGAACCTCACCAGAGAATAGCGATGTTGCAAATATCTCAGTTAGTGTCCTGCAATTTCTTCTCACGTTTCCCATTTTGTTCTTGGATATACCTGATATGGACCTGGAGATTTACCTATCTTCATGCATCTTAGCACATTCAAAAACATTTCCATTAACTTTGTCAGGTTCCCAAGTCTTCACATTTTTTCTCTATGGTAAAAGCAGAGGAGAAATAAACACCAAGGACTCTTTTCATCTCCAGTGGCTCCACACACTGATTTCTGTCTTGGTCTTTGAGGTGCCCTACTCTCTTCCTAGTCACTCTTTATTCTCTTAATGTACTAGAATTCTCCTTAATTTTCTCTACAAACCATCTCACTCCTCCTCTTGGCCCTCTTTATTTCTTTCTTGAGGGTACTCTGGCATTCTCTACCTAACCCCTTTTTTCAGGATGTCTCTCGAGATGTGGCTCATTAGCCCCTCGCAAACAGCCGCAAGACTCAGTGTTGAGAAAACCACCTTTCTCAGACTCTGTATGTCTAGGGTAGATATGACCTCAGTCATGCTAAACCGGTGAGGTTGGGATGTCTTGCCCACCCAAAAACCGTTTTGTGTGATTTACTGCCCCGTGCAATTGCCTGTCGCAAGAAATAACAGACCGTGCACTGCATAGAATTATAAACAAAGCTCATTTATGAATGTTAACTTAACCAAATAGTTATTAAAGAAAAGAAATTAAAAAACAAAAATTAAATTATGATTAAACAGTCCAATGTGCACATGTTGGGGCTCAAATCTTCCAAACGCAGATGTGTCTGATGTACTCATGGCACCAACACATACTCACCGATCCCCAGTAGAACTGCCTCCTTGGACTCAAATTACGCATTCAGCTGGATCAAATCCTATGGCTAGTTCTCTTGAGATTCTTCTTTCTCCATGCCCCTCCAAAAATGACATCAACCCACTTCAGTGTCCGTCACAAATCTTCTCACCCAGCATTCTCTAGAACCTTCTCCCAGATCCATCGTCCTGATTGGATGACACAACATTCCTTTTTCAATCTTTTTATTAATTTCAAAATATAGAAACAAAACATAGCAATAATACAAATAGTAGAAGATATATTGTTACACTTAAAAAAAGTAATTGCAAAACCAAGTAGTGTAAATTGACAAAGCTCCCAAACATGTAGAACTAACCACAGATAATACAAAGCAAAAAAAAAACTGGAAAAAAAAATCATGGAAAAGAAAAAAAAAACAAAACAAAAAAAAAGCAAACCCCAACCCCAAAGAAAAACAAAATTAATCAACTAAACTAAAAGACTTGGGCAAAACTAACAACTTAAAAATGGAAAAGAAGAAAACCTTAGTGTCGACGACTCCATTCCCCTCCAACAACAGTACAGAGAGATAAAACAAGTTTGGAAATGATCAAATTACATCAAATGAAAATGCTGAATGAATGGCCTCCAAGTTTTTTCAAACTTAATCGAAGGGTCATAAACTGCACTTCTAATTTTCTCCAAATTCAAACACACCATAGTTTGTGAAAACCAATGAAATACAGTAGGAGGGTTAATTTCTTTCCAATTCAACAAAATGGACCTTCTAGCCATTAAAGTAAGAAATGCAATCATCCTTCGTGATGAAGAGGTTAAATTATTTAAGTCTATCATTGGTAGTCCAAAGATAGCAGTAATTGGATGAGGTTGTAAATCTATATTTAGGACCGTTGAAATAATATCAAAAATATTTTTCCAAAATTTCTCCAACAAGGGACATGACCAAAACATGTGGGTTAAAGAAGCTATCTCGGAATGACATCTGTCACATATTGGATTAAAATAAGAGTAATAATGAGATAGTTTATCTTTGGACATGTGAGCCCTGTGCACTACTTTAAACTGTATCAACACTTGCTTAGCACATACAGAGGATGAATTCACCAACTGAAGAATTTTTTCCCATTTTTCAGTCGGTATATTAATCTCAAGTTCTCTTTCCCAGTCAGCTTTAATTTTAATAGAAGCATCAGGACATAAATTCATAATTATATTATATATAATTGCTACTACACTTTTCTGAGAGAGATTTAAATCTAAGATTTTTTCCAAAGTGTCCATTGGATATGGGTGTGGAAAATTAGGGGAGACAGTAATTAAAAAGTTTCTAATCTGTAGATATCTAAAAAAGGGAGATCTGGGTAAGTTATATTTATTAGAGAGTTGATCAAAAGACATAAAACAATTATCCAAAAATAAATCACGAAAAGATATTATACCTTTGGTTTCCCAATCAAAGTAAGCTTGATCCATCGTGGAAGGTTGAAAAAGAAAATTTGATATAATGGGACTTGCTAGAATAAATTGATTAAACCCAAAAAATCTTCGGAATTGAAACCATATACGTAAAGTATGCTTAACTATTGGGTTGTTCATTTGTTTATATGATTTAAAAGTAAAAGGAAGTAAAATTCCTAAAACCGAACCCAAGGAAAACCCTTGTAATGAATTAGATTCAAGATTTACCCAATGAGAGTTTAAAGATGCGTCCAAATCTTGTAACCAAAATTTTAAATATCGAATATTAATTGCCCAATAATAGAATCTAAAATTCGGGAGGGCGAGCCCCACCTCCTTTTTAGATTTCTGTAGATACCTTTTACCTAACCTAGGGTTTTTATTCTGCCAAATATATGAGGAAATTTTTGAATCTACATTATCAAAAAAAGATTTTGGGATAAAAATTGGAACCGATTGGAATATATACAAAAATTTGGGCAAAATGATCATCTTAATAGCATTAATCCGACCAATCAAAGACAAAGAGATTGGGGACCATTTGGTAAATAAAAGTTTAATCTGATCAATTAAAGGTAAAAAATTAGCTTTAAATAAATCTTTATATTTTTTCGTAATTGTTATCCCTAAATATATAAATGAATCAGTAACCAATTTAAATGGTAAACGTCCATAAATAGGTACATGCTTATTTAAAGGGAATAATTCACTCTTACTAAGATTCAATTTGTAACCAGAGAAGTTACTAAATTGAGCTAAAAGATCTAGGATAGCAGGAATTGACTTCTCCGGGTTAAAGATGTATAACAACAAATCATCTGCATATAATGATAATTTATGTATTTCGTTTCCACGGGTAATACCAACAATATTTGGCGAGTCACGAATAGCAATTGCTAAAGGTTCAAGAGCAATATTAAATAGTAAAGCACTAAGAGGGCAACCTTGCCTAGTACCACGAAAAAGACGAGAAAAAGGAGATCTATAATTATTTGTACAAACCGAGGCTACCGGGGAGTAATATAACAAATTAATCCAAGATATAAATGTCAAATTAAAATTAAATTTCTCAAGAACATTAAATAAATAAGGCCATTCAACTCTGTCAAAGATTTTCTCAGCATCTAATGAGATAATACATTCCGGGGTAGTAAGTGAGGGGGTGTAAACAATATTCATTAACCTCCTAATATTAAAGGATGAATAGCGATTTTTAATAAATCCGGTTTGATCCATGGAAATAATTTGAGGTAACACCTTCTCCAGTCTAGTTGCTAGAATTTTTGAAAAAATTTTAGAGTCTACATTCAGAAGAGATATCGGTCTGTATGATGCACAATCAGTAGGATCTTTATTCTTTTTAGGAATTAAGGAAATAGAGTCTTCATAAAACGATTGTGGTAGTTTATCTAAACTGATTGCTTCCTTGAATATTCTAGACAACTTAGAAGAAAGAATGGAGGAAAAAAAATTTTTTAATTCCACTGTAAACCCGTCTGGACCAGGTGCTTTTACCGGAATTCAATGATGAGATTGCAGTTATTATTTCTTCCTCTGAAATGGAAGTTTCTAATGATAGGCAATCTTCGGGTGATAGTTTCGGAAGACTCAATTTACTTAAAAAATCATGCATGAAATTAGAATCATGAGGAAAATCAGAGTGATATAAAGAGGTATAAAATTCTTGAAAGGTTTGGTTTATCCCAACATGATCAACTGTGAAAGTATCATCCTGTTTGCAAATCTTAGTAATTTGACATTTAACCGAATCAAATTTCAATTGGTTAGCCAGTAATTTACCTGATTTATCGCTATGAATATAAAAATCACTTCTAGTTCTCATTAATTGATTTTCGATCGAGGATGTTAATAATAAGCTATGTTCCAATTGGAGTTCAACTCTGTGTTTGTACAGCTCCTTACTGGGAGAAATAGCATATTTTTTATCGACTTCTTTAATATTATCAACCAACAGAAGTATTCCTAAGCATCCCTCATCTTTCACTCTAACCCAAATACTACCAGAAGAACACACTGCTTCTAAAGAAACCCATTGCATGAAATACCCTGCGACATTAGCAGTAAAATCTTTACCAGGGCATTACATCTATATATATCCAGTAATTTCCTTGATCCCAGCTGACACAAGCCTCCTTCTTTTGCTTGACCAGTGTTACAATGACCCTTGACATCCCGGGTTCCAAATTCCCAGTAGTCCTTAAAATCTTGCTATCTCACTTTTAAAAGCCTCCCACTTGTCAGAGGTCCCTTTTCCCACAAACAACCTAAGCCCAATCAATTGCTGCATCACCTCGACGTTGTAAGTACAAGATGACTTTACTTTTCCAGAAATAAGGGATGATAATTTTAGCTTTTATCAGTCTGTGAGTTTACCAAAAACTACCTTTAAAAACAAAATGTATCTTTAGGCATTTCTGTCAATCTTTGGCTTTGCTACTGAGCTTCTCTAAAATTTTTGGAGGGAAATTTACTCTGGGGAGCTATTTCTTTTCACTTCTTAGGCTCTCTTGTAGATTGGCTAGCCTTTTGGAGGTATTTGCATCACTTTACCCTAAGGTACAGGAAGTTAAGGAAGAATGAGGAAGAATGATTTATATGGGGAGTTAACAAAATATTGCTGAAAATTTTGTCTGCAAATTCCAACCAGGTCTATCAGCCATTGTGCAATAATGTTGAATCACTATTGGTTAAATCCAGGTTTTTGTTCCAGGCAATTAATTACAGACAGGCAAGAATGATGAATTTAAGGTTTTTAATAAAAAGAGCTTAGTTCCAAAATAGAGGAGAGTACCACAATGAAAAATCCTAAAATAGAATGTTTACAGCTTAGAGAACTGACTAAAACTTGAATTAATGCCCCTCTCTGCCCATTCAAATTCCATTATTTTGCTTCTCAATGACCTTAGAATATAAAGTACATTAACGACTAATGAATTAGCTAGAAGTGACAAGCAACCGAAACTAGAGGAGTTATTGGTGGACTCCACTGATGCATAAGACCTTGATTCTCAGCAATGTACTCATTCATGATTAACGCAGTTTTTAATTGCAAACCTGCTGATAATAGGCTTCAATCATGTCCTTGTACTTCTCTGTCCCCATGTTCTACAGATCTCCCTGGGACCCTACCGTTCACCGTGAAATAATCAGGGTTCATTTCCTGCTGCTGTCTGTAAGGAGGTGTTACTTTCTCCATGTGACTGCATGGGTGTCCTCCAGGTGCTCTGGATTCCTCCCACATTACAGAGACATAGAGGTTAGCAAGCTGTGGATGTGCCATGTTAGCGCCAGAAGCATAGCAACACTTGTAGGCTGACCCCACACATCCTCAGATTAGCTTTACATGTCAACACATACAATGAAACGCAATCTTTGTGACTACAACCAATGATCCTTAAGCACAGGGTGATGACACAATGTTGTTTTTCAGGCTGGAGCCCCTTGGCTAGTGGTGTACAACAGGGGGTGGTGTACCCAGCCCATTGTTACATCATCTATATCAATGAATTGAATAAGATGGCATGATCGGCATGTTTGCAGATGACACCAAAACGGGTGGTGTTGTTGATGGTAAGATAGTTATCAGGATCTTGACTATTTTGAGTAACTGTGCCAAGGAATGGTAAATTTAATTTAGTTTGATTTAAGTCAGTGTGGGGTATTGCATTTTGGGAAAACAAATCAGAGTATGAAATTCACAGTGAATGGAGGGTCCTGGGGAGTATGGTAGAACAGAGGGACCAAGGAGTACAAGCACATGGTTTCATAAATAGACAGAGTGGTGAAGAAGGTTTTTAGCATTCAAATCACAAACAAGAGAAAATCTGCAGATGCTGGAAAACCGAGCACCACGCACAAAACGCTGGAGGAACCTAGCAGGCCAGGCAGCATCTATGGAAAAAAGTACAGTCGACATTTTGGGCTGAAACCCTTCGGCAGGACTGGAGAAAAAAAGCTGAAGAGTAGATTTGAGCGGTGGGGGAAGGAGAAAGAGAAACACCAGACAATAGATGAAACTTGGAGGGGGAGGGATGAAGCAAAGAGTGAAAAAGTTGATTGGTGAAAGAGACAGAAAGCCATGGAAGAAAGAAAAGGGGGAGGAGGAACACCAGAGGGAGGCGATGGGCAGGTGAGGAAATAACATAAGAGAGGAACAAGGGGATGAGAAATGGTTAAGGGGGTGGGGGGGGATGGCATTACTGGAAATTTGAAAAAAACGTGTTCATGCCATCAGGTTGGAGGCTACTCAAACAGAATATAAGGTGTTGTTCCTCCAACCTATGTGTGGCCTTATCCCAACAGTGGAGGAGGCCATGGATGGACATATCGGAATGGGAATGGGAGGTGGAACTAAAATGGGTGGCCACTGGGAGATCCCACTTGTTCTGGCGGACGAAGGGTAGATACTTGGCGAAACGGTCTCCCAATCTGCATTGGGGCTCACTGAGATACAAGAGGCCACACCAGAAGCACCAAACACAGTTTATGATCCCAACAGACTCACAAGTGAGTATTCGCCTCACCTGGAAGGACTGTTAAGGGCCCTGAATGGTAGCATGCTGGCCTTCATCAGTCAGGGCATTAAACAAAAGTTCAGATGGTATGTTCCTGTTGTATAAGATTAATTGTACAAAGTGAAGCTGCTTTTGAAGTATTGTGTTTAGTTTTGGTCACCTTGCTGTAGGAAAGATGCCATAATACTGGAAAGAGTGCAAAATTGATTTATGAGATGAAGCAGGACTCAGAGATTGAGCAAGCTGGGATTTTATTCATTGGATGTTGGAGAATGAAGGGTGATCGAAAGAGCTGCATAAAATCAAGAGGGGTTGTGATGGTTCAATGCACACATTCTTCTTCCCAGGGTTGGGGAATCAAAAACTACAGGTGAAAGAACAGATAGGAACCTGAGAGAAACCTTTCCACACAGAGGGTGGTCAATTTATGAAACAAGCTGCCAGAGGAAGTGGCTGAGGCATTAACAACATTTAAAAGGCACCGGAACAGGTACAAGGGCAAGAAAGTTTTAGAAGGTCATGGCCAAATGAGAACAAGTAAGACCATAAGATTTAGGAGCAGAATTAGGTCATTTGACCCATCGAGTCTGCTCCCCCATCTCATCATGTCTGATCCAATTTTCCTCTCAGCCGCAATCTCCTGCCTTCATCCCCTCACCAATCAAGAATCTATCAACCTCTGTCTTAACTATATATGAAGACTTGGCCTCCATAGCTGCATGTGGCAATGAATTCCACAGATTCACCACTCTCTGGCTAAGGATCCTCCCCATCTCCATTCTAAAAGGACGCCCCTCTATTCTGAGTTCATGTCCTCTAGTCTTAGCCTCTCCCACCATAGAAAACATCCTCTGCACATCCATTACATCAAGGCCTTTCACCATTCGATGGTTTCAATTAGGTCACCCTAATTGAATTCTAGTGAATACAGTGAATACAGCCCAGGGCCATCCAATGCTCTTCATACGACAAAACGTTCAATCCTGGAATCATTTTCGTGAACCTCCTTTGAACCTTCTCCAGTTTCAGCATATCCTTTCTAAGATACGGGGCCCAAAACTGCTCACACTACTCCAAGTGAGGCCTCACCAGTGCTTTATAAAGTCTCAACATTACATCCTTACTTTTATATTTTAGTCCTCTGGAAATGAATGCTAACATTACATTTACCTTCCTCACCACAGACTCAACCTGCAAACTAACCTTTAGAGAATCCTACACAAGGACTCTCGGTCCCTTGGCACCTCAGATTTTTGTATTTTCTCTCCATTTAGAAAGAAGTCAAGCCTTTCAATTCTTCTACCAAAGTGCATGACCATACGCTTTCTGACACTGTATTCCATCTGCCACTTCTTGGCCCATTATCCTAATCTAAGTCATTCTGTAGCCTCTCTGCTTCCTCAAAACTACCTGCCCCTCCACCTATCTTTGTATCATCTGCAAACTTTGCAACAAAGCCATCAATTCCATCATCCAAATCATTGCTCTATTGGTAAAAAAAAAATGCCATCCAAGCAATGCCATCCCCTCTGCCTTCCTGCCGATCCTTTTGACGCAATGTGTATCCATGAACATTAAGCTCTCAGCTATAATCTTCTTTCAGCCATGATTCAGTGATGCCTACCACATCATACATGCCAATCTGTAACTGTGCTACATGTTCAACTATCTTATTCTGTGTACTGGCACAATCAAATATAACACCCTCAGTACTGTGTTCACCCTTCTTGATTTTGTCCAACTTTTACATTGCAACTCATCCTGTTGATTGCATTTTTGCCCTATATCAGCCTCTCCTTGCTAGGAGTCTCACTATCACTGCCTCTGTTTGTAAACCAACTACCTCATCTTCAGTACTATCACTTGGGTTCCGACCCCTTGCCAAATTAGTTTAAACCCACCTGAACAACCCTAGCCAACCTGCCTACAAGGATATTGGACCCCCTCGGGTTCAAGTGTAACCATCGCTTTTGTACAGGTCATACCTTCCCCAGAAGAGATCCCAATGATCCATAAAGCTGAACCCCTGCCCCTTGGATCAGTTCCTCAGCCACACATTCATCTGCCAAATCATTCTCTTCTTGCCCTCACTGGTACGTGGCACAGACAGCAATCCAGTCATTACTACTTGTTTTTCGTCTTCCTACTTAGCTCCTGAAAACTCTCTCTTCAGGACTTTCTCATTGGTGCTGATATGCATCAAGACTTCCAGCTGCTCACCCTCGCCCTTGAGAATACCACGGACCCAATCTGAGACATCCCTGATCCTTGCACCAAGGATGCAACACACCATCCGGGTGTTTCTATTGTGTTCACAGAACCTCATCTCTGTTCCTCTGACAACACTGCAGTCCTCTTCACCTCTCTGCTCTTCTGAACCACAGCACCAAACTCAGTGCCAGAGACCGGATCACTGTGGTTCCCACCTGGTAGGTCAACCCCTCAATAGTATCAAAGTTGTATACTTGTTATTGAGGGGAATGGCCACTGGTGTACTCTGCACTGGCTGTGTATTTCCCCTCTTTCTTCTGACAGTCACCCAGTTACCTGTCTCCTTCAATCTAGGGGTGACTAACTCCCTGTAACTCCTGCTTATTACCTCCTCATTCTCATGTAGGAGTTAAAAGTCATTGAGCTGTAGCTCCAGTTTCTGACTATGTTCTCTCAGGAGCTGCAGCTCGGTGCCCCTGGTACAGATGTGTTTATCTGGGAGACTGGACACCTCCCAGACTTCCCACATCCCACACACTGTACAGAACCATAACAAATAAGGAATGAACAAATAAGGACAGAGAGAGTAACTTACAAGTCAATCTACCTCATCCAGGCCCGATGAGCCAAAGCCACTCTAACGATTGGCACACTCATATGAATAGTTGCTCTGCTTGCACTTGAATTATTCTTATTGGCCCTTTCTAAGGAATCCCTCTTGCTGACTGGTCACTCCCCAAATCAGAAAAACCACCACAAAACTCTACCTTCAAAATTTTGATCGCTGCCCTGATTAAAAAGTAGCTCTTTTCATGAACGCCTAGTGTGGATTGTCCAACTGTGGTCCTTGCTCAAGAAAAAGAGATAAGATAGTTTTACCTCATTAAGAGCGAAGCTGGGGACTCCCAAATGCTACTGTATGTGACAGAGTGGGAAATGTGCTATCGCACAACACCTGCTACCTGGAATGATCCTGAGGTTAGCATGTTCAGGCTTAATACTCCCCCAATAGTAGCTTTAGCTTTGTAGTGTAGCTTATTGAATAGTACAGTTTCAACAGATTATATGGCTTTCTCCAGCTCTTATTCCAATATACCCTTAAGAATTTGGTGTATTTTTTATGAATTTCTTGGCCTTGACTGTTCATGTAAGTATGTGGTTTTACGTAAATTCTATATTTCAAGAAATATAAAATGGGCGTCAACAGATTTTTGTATGAAATGCGCGAGGTGAAACATGTGAGACACAAATATATTATGATTTCCAGTGAAAACTCCCGAGGGTATGACATGTCAACATGCATTTATTCAGAACAGATTGTGTAACGTTAAATCAAACATGACTCATCACAAGAAAGTAAAGGCTTGGGCACAAAAAATTATTTTAAGACTTACATTCACCAGCAACTTTGATGTATGTTGTTTTAAGACTTCATTGTAGCTTTGTCAAGCAGTTCCTGAAAATTTAGGTCAAGAATGCACCAAATGCCCATGAAACAGCCCAATTCCAAAGTAATGGCTTCTCCACTCATATGATAAAATGCGATCTGTTTTGATTGGGTGGATATTGACATGTCATGCATTGATGAGTTTTACTGATGTTTCTGTTCCTAAATTTCTTATCTGCCTCAAACATGCACTTTCGACATTACTTGCTAGGTGTTATGGTAAATTTTCCTTTGATTTCCCTGAAGTTCAGAATATAACTTACATCAAATTTATGCCACTAATTTTCCCGAAAAACCATCTTATCCACATTCTTCTCCCAGATTCTACCATGCACCTGAACATCAGGACAATTTCGTTGTCGTTGTCGTGGATATCCCTCGAGGTCGAGGATGATGGCCTTCGTTCTGAAGAAGTGGCCCACAGAGCGAAGACGCCCGTGTGTGTATTTGTTTAATGTGTACTTGATGTTGCACTCCAAGAAGCACACGATACTTCACAAATCAACCAACTAATTCCAATGGCATGGAAACCACAACGATTGGAGCTGATGGATTTGTTGCAGCCTTCATCCCCCTTCACAGCCGTTGAGTTCGAAGTAACTTCGTCTGCCTGTTCCACAGGTGGACGAAGGTCAAGGGTGCAGTCCCTGACAAAGAACAATCCAACCAAGAAAATCAGGACAATTTAGTGGTTAATTAATCTGCCAACCTGCATATCTGTGGGATGTAGGAGAAAATTGGAAGAAGACCACGCAGTCATAGGAAGAATATGCAAACTCCAGAAGTCAAACAGTCTCCAAGGACTCCAGTAAATTTCTACAAAAGTACGGTGGACAGCAATCCGACTGGTTGCATCACCACCTGGTAAGAAAACTCCAATGCAACTGATGAACAAATTGAGATTGTGAGGCTAGGAGTTGGATAATGTGATGATTATCGGTATGGGAGAAGAGCACAAAGGGATAGGTGAAAAGAGGAAGGTCTAAAGAGTGGGCTCAGTTAAGAAGGTTTGGTAAGGGGAGGGAATAATGGTACAGCTGCTAGATGATGAGAAGAGAAGGAAAACAATAAACATGGAATCAGAATCAGATTTAATATCACCAGCGTATGTTGTGATATTTGTTAACAGCGGCAGCAGTACAATGCAATGCATGATAAATTTTGAAAAAATAAGTAAATCAATGCAAGTATATATAGGTACCTTAAATATTTAAATTAAAATAGTGCAAAAGCAGAAATAATTTTTAAAAAGTGAGGTAGTGTTCATGGGTTCAATGTCCATTAAGAAATTGGATGGCAAAGGGGAAGAAGCTGTTCCCAATTTTCTGATTGTGTGCCTTCTTCTCCCATACCTCCTTCCTGATGGTACCAATGAGAAGAGGGCATATCCTGGGTGATGGGGGTCTCTAATAATGGATGTTAACTTTCTCAGGCACTGCTCCTTGAAGATGCCTTGGGTAATATGGAGGCTTGTGCCCATGATGGAGCTGACTAATTGTACAACTTTCTGTAGCTTCTTTCCACCCTTTGCAGTAGACACCTCCCATACCAGGGAGTGATGCAGCCTGTCAGTATGCTCTTCATGGTACATCTGTAGAAGTTTGAGTGTTTTAGTTGACAAACCACATCTTCTCAAACTCCTAATGAAATATAGCTGCTGCCTTGCCTTATTTATAACTGTATCAATATATTGGGACCAGGTTAGATTCTCTGAGATATTGACACCCTGGAACTTGAAATTACTCATGTTTAATGAGCAAATGATCATGGAAGGGAGAAATCTGGGGTGGGGTGGGGATTGAGGAGTTGAGACTTTAAGAAGTTAGTTGAGGAGAAGATTCTTAAATTTTTAGCAGACCCTTGAAATCACCAATATCAGGGAGAAGCCATTTGATAGGTCTTAGATTGAATGGAGTTTAGGAGACAAGATGGTAAGGAGACATTCCCTTTGAATTGCATAAAACAGGACGTTACTTCAAAGAAGAACAATTTCTGTCTTCCTGATGACAGTCCAGATCGAGATGCATTCTTCAACATGAAGCAACTTTCCATTTAAGATCTACTCTAGTGTTTGAGCCCTGAGTCACTCAGGAACCATATATTTGTGGTTAATCGTCCACATACTGATGATGTCAATCATGTATTGTCCAAGAATTGACATCACTACACATTGTCAGCAGACTCCTTGCATATATATATTACATGTACAAAGAAAAAGATCTAATTTAGGTAAATTATGGGACAAATAAAGCTGAAAAAACTTATTCAAATGATATCATAAACAGCAATGCCTAAAATTCATTATCAGTGACACTTTCTAGCAAAATATTCTGTAAAGTAATAGTTGCTGTTAGCTCACAGAAATACCAGCTTTTACTAATACCGGAGGTTCAAAAACAAAGTTCAGTTAAAAGGCTACAATGGATTCCTAACCAAGCTACTGCATAGACTCTACACGTCCAGATTTCTCTGCACACTGCTTATACAAAATAATTGTAACACTTGAAACACTTAAATACACCCAAAATTTTCTTCCAATGAACATTTGTTTTGCCCTAACTTTTGTCCTAGTGGATGCCATGGATCCATAAGGTTTCTCACAGGTATCAGAGATACCCAGAAGGGCAAAACTGCAGAATGGATACAAGTTCTCAGTACTTACCTCTACTCTGAACCATGGCATCTACTGTACAGTACAGTGTCTGTGCATTCTGTGAATCCAAATGGTAGTCCTCAAATCTGTGACCTATTAAACCTCATGTTCAAGATTTACAAATCTCTATACTGTTCATAGAGGCAAAGCCAAGGACATCTGCAGCCTCAGCTTCTTAGCATCATCAGAATCACTGAGGAAGACATGGGGATACTTAACTACCAGCAAGAACTCCCATTCACCTACTTCCCTTGTAGCATCAGGGAGGTTCATTGATTTTACTATAGGTACTACCATACAGTACTGTCAGCACTAACAACATGCCATCTTTTACTGAGGGTAGCCATTATCAAATTAAACAAGACTATCATATTACATGCTATATTCATGCCCTAAACATTCAGCCATTTATACCACACTGACACGATTAGCAGATCTGTGTAGTACTGAGGGACTTTGTAGATGGCATAGTATTGGAATACCCTGGTAAAGGTTTTACTGCTAATGTTGCAGGGTATTTCATGTTACGGGTTTTCTGTAGAAGCAGTGCATTCTGTTGGCAGTATTTGGGCTACCGTTAAAGATAAGGGATGCTTAGGAATGTGTGTATCATCCATTCAGGAGGGTGGAACTGGGAGAAAGTTCTGGAGAATGCTGGGGGGGGCTGCTGTTGTGACTGATACCAGTGTGGGTCGAGGTCTTTTTTGGCAGGAGATGGAGAGAGAAGGAGCTCAAGAGAACTGGCTGTAGGATTCGATTCAGCAGGAACATGCAATCCAACGGAGTCCAAGAGGGGAACTTTTAGTGGGGAGTAGTGAACAGGAGTTGGTGCAGTGAGTACAGCGAAAATAATGGCTTCTGGAAGATTTGAGCTCCAATGTGGACATCTGACTGCTTAATTAAAATGGACCCTTTTTGTTTTTTTCTTTCTTTTCTTTAACAACTATTTGGTTAAATTAGCATTCATAAGTATACTTCCTTTATAACTGTATGCAGTGTACAATCAGTTATTTCTTGCAACAGGTGTTTGCAGGGGGCAGTAAATAACACATCATTCACACAAACCGGGGTTTGGGTGTGCGAGACAACCCAGCCTCACAGGTTTGGTGGGACTGAGGTCATACCTACCCTAGACATACAGAGCCTGAGAAAGGTGGTTTTCTCACCGCTGAGTCCAGTGATTCTTAACGAGGGGCTAACAAGCCGCATCTCTAGAGATGTTCAGTAGATAGGGTGGTGTGAAAGTGGTGGAAATAATTAATGTTTAGGGTGGTCGATAAGCTGCCAATTAAGCAACTATTTTGTCTTGCATGTGTTGAGCTGCTGAGCTACGCTCATCCAGACAAGTGACATCAAACTACCAGTTTGTGTCTTGTATATGCTGGGGAAGTACTGCGATGTCAGGAGGTGCAATATAACCAATTTCAGACTTGCTCTCACAGCCACAATACTTTGTGTGGTCAGTCAGGTGAGATTCAAAAAAGAGGTAACCTCCAAGTTATTGATGCTCTGGGACTCGACGATGATGGCATTGGATATCAACAGTAGGTGCTCAAACTCTCTTTTGTTAGGGATATTCATTGTCTGATATTTTGTGGTGTGAATACTATTTGCCAATCAGAAATCTAAGCTTCAATGTTGTAAAGATACGATAGATGTTGCTGCATGTAGGAACAGACCGGTTGGTTTAATGAGAAGTTGTGAATGGAATTGAACACCCTCATTAAGTGTTAACACTTCTGCCATTATACTGTAAGGAAGGTCACTGATGAGACAACCAAAGATAATTGAGCTGAGGATTCTCCACTGGGGAAATATGTCAGAAGACTCTGAGGTGGGATGATTGATATTCAGCAACAGAAAAGGTGCATACATGTCCAGACCACGATATGCTGATGAAACCAACATTAGAGGTGTTACTGATGCACACTACTCCACAAAACCAGACCATTTATATTGCACAAAGAAAAGCAGACTGGAATATGCTGCCCTTGCCCACTTTCCTAAAATGCAGACTCTTACAGATTACACTTGTATCCTCAAAATAAAAGGTCCTTCTGGGGATCTTCCTCTCTATTTCAATAATTACAGAATCCAAGCAGCACTAATTATACTGTGATTGGTTAGACACAACAACGGGGCAATATGATCAATGGCTAATACTTGTTAAAGCTACATAAAATCTGCTTGCAACATTTAAAAGGAAGGTTCCTTTATGCACAGACGATAGTCATTTGAACTCATTTTAGCACACAGTTGTATCATTTTGAACATAGCTTATAATAGCAATGTTTTATCTTAATGATGGCTAAATTGTTTGATAAAATCATATGCTTGATTTACTCTACCCTAAATTCTGGCATTAAAGCAGTACTGATTGTCTCTCTCACACTGCTCTTAAGTGTCACAAACAGATTGAGAACTTTATTTATGATGTTCACAAAACTATTGTTGGTTTTTTCTGTAATGTCAGACTGAAACTGTAAGCATCAGTTTCAGCATAGCCTAATGATATCTTCAAAGTTCTTGCATCTCTCATCGAGATCCACAGCTGATGCTATCTTTTCAGACAACGTTCTCTAAGTATCAAAATATAAGGAACCCTCTTCCATCTACACTGAATGGATGGATGCTGCAACAATGGGGAAAAGTCAGAGTGCTGCCTGGGCATCAAGAGTTATGTGGATAGGGTGGTGAGAAAAACACTCACTGAAGGCACACTGACTCCCTCAAAGACCCCTCCTGTCCCCATTCAGTCAGGTGTTCCCAAACTACGGTCCACAGACCCCTTGCTTAATGGTATTCGTCCATGGCATAAAAAAAGGTTGGGAACCACTGAGACCTCACCGATGCCACATACCCTTTGTTGTCAAGCAATAGGATGTGAGAAAGCTCTTCAGGAAATAAAGTACCAAAAAGTCTGCTAGCCCTGATTCTCTCTCCCCTGAAAACTCTAAACACTGCAAACCATCTGTCTACAGTCTTTACAGATGTTTTCAAACAGTCACTTAGAATATGCACTGTTCCAGCATGTTTCAAGAAATCTATTATTGTTCCAGTTTTCAAAAAAGTCAAAAATCACTGAACTCATTGAGTACAGACCAGTTGCACTCACATCAGTCATAATGAAGACTTTTAAAAGGCTGGTCATACCATTTTTTTAAATCCATAATTCAAAAATTTTCTAGATCTGCTGCAGTTCACCAACAGAGCCAACAGATCTCAAAAGTTCAAAGTAAATTTATTATCCAAGTACATATATGTCCTAAGGTTCATTTTCTTGCTGCTATTCAAAGTAGAACAAAGGAATACAATAGAATCAATGAAAAACTACCCAGACTACCAAAGAAGACAAACTGTGCAAATACAAAAAAAAGTAAATCAATAATATTGAGAACATGAGTTGAAGAATCCTTGAAAGTAAGTCCCTAAGTACTGGAATCAGTTCAGTGTTGAGGTGAGTGAAGTTATCATTGCTGGTTCGGGAGCCTGATGCATGAAGTCTATAATGGTTCCTGTACCTAGCACTATGCGTCGTAAGGCTTCTGTACCACCTTCCTAATGGCCTCAGCAAGAAGACAGCATGGTCTGGATGGTGGGGGTCCTTAATGATGGTTGCTACTTTCTTCTGGCAGTGCTCCTTGTAGATGTGCTCAGGGTGGAGACATTTCCTGTGATGGATTGGATTGTATCTACAGCATTTTGTTGGCTTTTCCATTCTTGGATATTAGTGTTCCCATACCAGACTGTGATATAACCAGTCAAGGTACATTTCATTGTGCATCTAATGAAGGTTGTCAAAGTTTTAGATTCCATGCAGAATCTATGCAAATTTCTAAGGAAATCGAGGTGCTGCCATGCGTTTTTTGTAATGGCACTTATATGCTGGTCCCAGGACAGATTGTCTGAAATGATAATGTTAAAGAATTTTAAGTTACTGACTTTCTCTACCTCTGATCTCCTGATAAGGACAAGCTAATGGACCTCCAATTTCCTCCTCTTGTAGTCAATAATCAGGCTCTTTGGTTTTACTGACATTGAGTGAGAGGTGGTTGTTGTAACACCATTCAACCAGATTGTCATTCTCCCTCCTATATGCCAATTTGTCACCATCTTTCATTCATCAAACAACTGTCGTTTTGTCAGCAAACTTAAAAATAGCACTGGAGCTGTACTTAGCCTTACAGTCACAGTCACTAGACATGACTGCTAACAATAGTCAGCATGGTTTTGTGGGTGGTAGTTCATGTCAGCCACTCTGAATTGATATCATATTTGTTAAATAGGGGCCGTGCACAATCCTGATTTGATGGAGACAGACGTGAGAAGCACGGAGGAACATCTGGAGAAACTTCTGAAATACCTGCTTCGTTGACGCTGCTACTGTGTGATCGAGAATCTCCAGAGGGGAAAGCCCCGAATCCTCAGCTTTGCCTATTGCCTGTTGCCGGGGCCGGAGCTGAAGCGCTCGGCAGAGATAATGCTCGGTGCTCAGTGTCGGAGGGCTGGTCGGAGGCTCCAAGTTTCCGGATGGACTCAGAGTTGGACTGTGGTCGGGTGCTTCTAGGATTCCAAGTTTGCGGCGCTGGAAGCTCATGGCAGGGAGAGTATCTCCCTTCAAACGTCTGGTGAGATGATGGGACTTTCGAGAGACTTTGAGACTTTTTTGTACCGTGCCTATGCTCTGTTCTTCATCAAATTACTGTATTACTTTGCACTGTTGTAACTATATGTTATAATTATGTGGTTTTTGTCAGTTTTTTTTAGTCTTGGTTTGTCTTGTGTTTCTGTGATATCATTCTGGAGGAACAAATTGTATCATTTCTTAATGCATGCATTACTAAATGACAATAAAAGAGGACTGTGTGTCCTCATAATCTAATCTAATCTAATCCTATAGAGTTTACTGAGGAAGTTACCGGGAAAGTTGATGAGGACATGGCATGGACTTTCATAAAGCATTTGCAAAGTCTGGCATGGGAGGTTGGTCAAGAAGGTTCAGTCACTCAGTATTCAAGATGAGGTAGTAAATTGGATTAGACTTTGGCTTTGTGGGAGAAGTCAGAGAGTGGTAATAGATGGTTGCCTCTCTGACTGGTGGTTTGTGCCTAGTGGAGTGCCGAGGGTTTGTTGTTTGTCATCTATATCAATGATCTGGATGACTGAGGACATAAATAATCTTCCAGAAATAGTAGGGGACAGAGAGTCTAGTGAGATGGAGGAACTGAGGGAAATACATGTTAGTAGGGAAGTGGTGTTAGGTAAATTGAAGGGATTAAAGGCAGATAAATCCCCAGGGCCAGATGGTCTGCATCCCAGAGTGCTTAAGGAAGTAGCCCAAGAAATAGTGGATGGATGCATTAGTGATATTTTTTCAAAACTCTTTAGATTCTGGACTAGTTCCTGAGGATTGGAGGGTGGCTAATGTAACCCTGCTTTTTAAAAACGGATGGAGGGAAAAACCGGGGAATTATAGACCAGTTAGCCTAACATCGGTGGTGGGGAAAATGCTAGAGTCAGTTATCAAAGATGTGATAACAGCACATTTGGAAAGTGGTGAAATCATCGGACAAAGTCAGCATGGATTTGTGAAAGGAAAATCATGTCTGACGAATCTCATAGAATTTTTTGAGGATGTAACTAGTAGAGTGGATAGGGGAGAACCAGAGGATGTGGTATATTTGGATTTTCAAAAGGCTTTTGACAAGGCCCCACACAGGAGATTAATGTGCAAACTTAAAGCACACAGTATTGGGAGTATGGTATTGATGTGGATAGAGAATTGGTTGACAGACAGGAAGCAAAGAGTGGGAATAAACGGGATCTTTTCCGAATGGCAGGCAGTGACTCATGGGGTACCGCAAGGCTCAGTGCTGGGACCCCAGTTGTTTACAATACATATTAATGACTTAGACGAGGGAATTAAATGTATCTCCAAGTTTGCGGATGACACGAAGCTGGGCGGCAGTGTTAGCTGTGAGGAGGATGCTAAGTGGATGCAGGGTGACTTGGATAGGTTAGGTGAGTGGGCAAATTCATGGCAGATGCAATTTAATGTGGATAAATGTGAGGTTATCCACTTTGGTGGCAAAAACAGGAAAACAGATTATTATCTGAATGGTGGCCAATTAGGAAAAGGGGAAGTGCAACGAGACCTGGGTGTCATTATACACCAGTCATTGAAAGTGGGCATGCAGGTACAGCAGGCGGTGAAAAAGGCGAATGGTATGCTGGCATTCATAGCGAGAGGATTCGAGTACAGGAGCAGGGAGGTACTACTGCAGTTGTATAAGGCCTTGGTGAGACCACACCTGGAGTATTGTGTGCAGTTTTGGTCCCCTAATCTGAGGAAAGACATTCTTGCCATAGAGGGAGTACAAAGAAGGTTCACCAGATTGATTCCTGGGATGGCAGGACTTTCATATGATGAAAGACTGGATGAACTAGGCTTATACTCCTTGGAATTTAGAAGATTGAGGGGGGATCTGATTGAAACGTATAAAATCCTAAAGGGATTGGACAGGCTAGATGCAGGAAGATTGTTCCTGATGTTGGGGAAGTCCAGAACAAGGGGTCACAGTTTGAGAATAAAGGGGAAGCCTTTTAGAACCGAGATTAGGAAAAACTTCTTCACACAGAGAGTGGTGAATCTGTGGGATTCTCTGCCACAGGAAACAGTTGAGGCCAGTTCATTGGCTATATTTAAGAGGAAGTTGGATATGGTCCTTATGGCTAAAGGGATCAGGGGGCATGGAGAGAAGGCAGGTACAGGGTTCTGAGTTGGAGGATCAGCCATGATCATACTGAATGGCGGTGCAGGCTCGAAGGGCCGAATGGCCTACTCCTGCACCTATTTTCTATGTTTCTATGATAATGTGGTAAACTGGATCAGCAAATTTGTGGATGACACCAAGACTGGGGGTGTAGGGGACAATGAAGAAGACTATTGTGGCTTGCAGTGGGATCTGGACTAGCTGGAAAAATGGGCTGAAAAATAGCAGATGGAATTTAATGCAGACAAGTGCAAGGTATTGCACTTCAGGAGGACAATCCAGTGAACGGTGAGGCACTGAGTAGTGCGGTGGAACAAAAGGATTTGGGAATAGAGCTTATAATTCAATGAAAGCAGCATCACAGGAGATAGAGTCATCAAGAAAGCTTTTGGCACATTGGCCTCCATAAATCAATGTACTTACAGGAGGTGGGATGTTATGTTGGAGTTGTATAAGATGTTGATGAGGCCTAATTTGGAGTATTGTCTACAGTTTTGATTACCTACCTAGAGGAAAAATGTAAATAAGGTTCGAAGTGAATTGAGGAGATTTGATAGAGGTGTACACAATTATAATGCAAGCAGGCTCTTTCCACTGAGGTTGTGAGGGACTAGTACTGGAGGTTATGGGTGAAGGGTGAAAGGTGAAAAGTTTAAGGAAAATATGAGGGGACACTTATTCACTCAGAGGGTCATGAGTGTGGAACCAGCTGCCAGCACAGTGGTGCACGTGAGCTCGATGTTAATGTTTAAGAGAAGTTTGGATAGGTACATGGATGGGGGTGGGGTATGGAGGGCTATGGTCGATGGGAATAGGCAGTTTAAATGGTTTGGCACAAAGCAGATGGGCCGAAGGGCATGTTTTTGTGCCATACTTTTCTATGACTCTAAGCATAAAACGAGTAGAGCAGCAGGCTATGCGCACAGCCTTGGCAGATGGTGATTGTGGAGGAGATGTTTTTGCCAATCCGAGCTGACAGGAGACTACCAGTGAGGAAATCAAGGATCCAGTTGCACAAGAAGGCATTGAGCCCTAGGTCTTGAAGTTTATTATTAGTTTTGAGGGGATAATAATGTTCAATGCTGAACTATAGCCAATGAAGACCATCCTGATGTATGCACCTCCGTTGTCCAGATGTTCAAAGGCTGAGTGAAATGGCATCTGCTGTTGACTTGTTGTGATGGTAAGCAAATTGGAGTGGATCCAAGTTACACATCAGGTAGGAGCTGATATGTTTCATGACCAACCTCATCACATTGGATGCAAGTGCTTCTGGATGATAGTTATTGAGACGGGTTACCACGTTCTTCAGCACCAATATGATTGAAGCCTGCTTGAAGTAGCTGGGTACCTCAAACTGCCAAAGTAAGATTTATAGATGATGCAGTTAACATTGGTTTGGACGTCATACCATAGCACCTCCATTTTCCCTAATACATATGTCAGGATTAATTTGGTCAATTTCAGTTTAGCCTTCAATATCATCATCCCTGAAGTAATGCAAGAGAAACTCACCAAACTTAAGATACAGCAGTTAGTACGTGAGACTAAGCAAGCACAACTCCACAGCTTGCTCAGTCGGTACTGGTGCATCATAGGGGTGTGTTCCCTCCTCTCCTATTTTCTCTGTATACCAATGACCACATCTCCAGTGAGCCATCACTTAAACTGATAAAGTTTATAGAAAACACTACTGTCATAGGATTAATCACCAGACACAAAGCATCCAAGTACCACCAGGAAGTATACGAGCTTGTGTCCTGGTGCAACCACAGCTTGAGCTGAATGACTCAAAACCATGGAGATGATATTAACTTCAGCAGAAATACATCTCCTTTCTACCTATGCATCATCAACAATTCTACAGTTAGCACCATTACAACATTCAGGTTCCTAGGTATCATTATTTCACCTCATGTGAGATGCTTATGTGAGAATGCTGTTCTTGGACTGCAGTTCAGCATTCAACACTGTAATTCCGTCCAGGCTCAACGAGAAGCTCAGAGACCTCGGCCTTTACTCTGCCTTGTGTAGATGGATCCTGGACTTCCTGTCAGATTGCCGGCAGGTGGTAAGAGAGGGCTCCCTCACCTCTGCCCCTCTGACCCTCAACACAAGTGCCCCTCAGGGCTGTGTCCTAAGCTCCCTCCTTTACTCTCTGTATACCCACGACTGTGTCGCCACCCATAGCTCCAATCTGCTAATAAAATTTGCTGACAACATTACACTGATTGGCCTAATCTCAAATAATAATCACGTAGCCTGCAGAGAAGAAGTCATCACCCTGACACAGTGGTGTCAAGAAAACAACCTCTCCCTCAATGTTGCAAAAACAAAGGAGCTGGTTGTGGGCTACAGGAGGAATGGAGACTGGCTAATCCCTATTGACTTCAATGGATCTGGTGTCAAGAGAGTGCACAGCTTTAAGTTCCTCAGCATCAACGTCACCGAGGATCTCATGTGGTCTGTACATACCAGCGGCTGTGTGGTGAAAAAAGCACAACAGTGCCTCTCTCACCTCAGACGGTTGAAGTAGTTTGGTATGGGCCCCCAAATCCTAAGAACTTTCTACAGGGGCACAATTAAGAGCATCCTGACTGGCTGCATCACTGCCTGGTACAGGAACTGTACTTCCCTCAATCACAGGACTCTGCTGAGAGTGGTGCGGACAGCCCAGCGCATCTGTAGATGTGAATTTCCCATGATTCAGGATATTTACAAAGACAGATATGTAAAAAGGTCCCGTAGGATCTTTGGGGACCCGAGTCATCCCAACCACAAACTGTTCCAGCTGATACTATCCGGGAAACGGTACCTCAGCATAAAAGCCAGGACCAACAGGACAACTTCTTCCACCAGGCCATCAGACTGATTAATTCACGTCGACACTACTGTATTTCTATTAATTGTCCTGTTGTACATACTATTTATCATAAATTACTATAAATTGTACATTGCACATTTAGACGGAGACCCAATGCAAAGATTTTTACTCCTCATGTTGGGCATGTGGCCAAGTGGTTAAGGTATTCGTCTAGTTACCTCAAGGTTGCTATTTCGAGTCTCAGCTGTGGCAGTGTGTTTGTGCCCTTGAGCAAGGCACTTAATCACACATTGCTCTAGTCTGTGCAAGGAGTAGCGCCCCACACAGACTTCCAATCTGCGCCTTGCAAGGCATGAAAATGCCCGACGCAGGCCCCTCATGGTCTGAGTCGATGTTCCCTCCCCATGTATATGAAGGATGTAAGTAATAAAGTCACTTCAATTCAATTCAATTCATGTGGGAGAACCATATCTCCTTTGTTAACAAAAAGGCTTGGCACAGAATGTACTTCTTGCAGCAGATAGGAAAATTCCATCTTCCCCAAAACATACTGGTGCAATTCTACACTGACAACATAGAGAGCATCCTCACATCAGCCTGGTTTGGAGCAGCATTCACTCACAGAATTCAAAAACTACAGCTAACTGTGAGCACAGCAGAAAAGGTCGTTGTCTTCAGTGCATCATCACTGCAGGGCTTGTATGGGTTGAGGATAAGGTGGGCAGGAAAAATCATTGTGGTCACTACCCACCCAGCAAACAGACCTCTCCAAAGCTTCCATCTGAAAATCTCTAATGGGCTATTAAAACAAAAACTTCATGTCATCTTAAAAGCTTCTTCCTCTAAGCAGTTAATCTGATCAATCATTCTTGTCAGCCACCTCCTCCCCCTCCATTTCTGTGTTGTATTGGGAACACTTTACACTGTAAATACATGCTGGTATTGACATACCGTATCTATGTACCTTTATTCCATATCTGTACGCCTAACTTTTTTTATATTCTTTATTTTTAATAATTGTGAATTGTTGCACCAACACACCAAAGCCGATTCCCAATATATGTAAACATACATGGCGGATAAAATTGATCCTTGATATAGAGATAGTGTTAGAAAGACAATCCAGGGCCAGGCTTTTGGCCCACTAAATTACCAAGGAGATCCTTATATGAACATAAGTTCAAGCCTACAATTCAGGCAAAACTCTATACCACATCTGCTTGTTCGTGCAAGCTGAGGAAAACTACATAGACATGCGGCAAATCCTGAGGTCCTACTCTGAAAAGAGTAAACAGTCGACATTTCAGGCCAAAGAGTCTCGACCTGAAACATCAACTGTTTACTCTTTTCCATAGATGCTGCTTGGCCTGTTGAGTTCCTCCAGTATTTTGTGTGTATTGCTTAAACAAAATCTAATAGATTTAAACAAAAATACATTAAAATACATTGAAAAGCTATAAATACTAAAATATTTTAAGTAATAATTAAAATCATTAAAATAGAAATAAAACAGAATTGTCTTTAGTTAACTTTTCCATCCAGGTCAGTGACATTATTCATGGGTTATACCCAACAATCATGGTTGGTAACAAGATAAGATGGTTAGGGGCAGGCTTTCATATTCCATACGCAGGGTCATCTGATCTCCGACATGTTCCTGATTTATAAAATGCATTGTACAAGCATGGAAGTCAGAGGTGACCTGATACTTACAAGATATCTGCAAGAGGAAGGTAGAATTCAGCCCAATGCAACCCCCTCTCCTTAAGCATGAAACTTAGTTGACCTTCTTAAGAGAGCAATAAACCAGAAACTCCGAAATGTCATTGAGATTATTTTAAATACACAAGTGACATAATGACATAATCCATAAGCAAAACAGTCAAGACAAACAAGTGGGGCTATTTTTTGGATTGTTGGAGGGCAGGGATCTCAATGAGGACAAATAATATATTGACCCATGGCCTTATAAACAACAGGGGGAAACTGTGTTTGTTCTGAGTATGTAAGATTTTTCTTTTCTTGGCCCTGCTGCATCCTGTTCACCTCATTTGAGGGAGATCTATATCAGAAAAAAATGAGGAGCTAAACTTAGGAATGTCACCTAAGGCACCCAGAAATGTTGCACAAAATTACTCACCCTCAGCTAACCTGTCTTACACTAGATTTACACTTCTGTTTTGAGTCCTCTGAACAATTTTATTGGCCCATTATATGCTGGCATGTCATTTATCCACTTCTTTGAAATACTGCTTTGAACCTGCAAGAACAATATTTCCTGAATAACAGCAAAACAGTCAAAAAAATCTCCTGTAGTATCACATTTACAGTACATTTTGCAAAGACCATATATTCATCCTCTATTACATGCAATGTTATAATTCTGCAGATAATGAAACTAAATTTCACAAACCAGAAATGTAGAGCAAATTTGTTACTATATGCTATTTAACACAAAAAAGAGGACAAATTTCATCTTTGTTGTATTTAAATAAATATAAAGAAAACTGGATGTTGGATCTGGCAACTTCACCAAAGTGGCGGACATTTAAACATGCCTTTCCAAATGTGGGTGTCAGCAACCTAGGAGAGAGGAAGAGAGATGTCAATGAGGAAAACATACATCTCTCTTTTGGTAAACACACATAATTAAAATTATAAGAAATTACATTATCAAGAAGCCAAGTATTAATTTAAAATATCTAAACTGATCTTTCTACCATCCAGGCCTTGCTTTCTTCTTGCTGCTGCCATCAGGAAGGAGGTAAAAGAGCCTTAGATCCCACACCACCAGATTCAGGAACAGTTACTTCCCTTCAATCATCAGGCTCCTCAATTAACATAGATAATCGCTCACCTCAATTCTGAACTGATAACCACAATCTATGGACTCACTTTCAAGGGCTCCTCAACTCATGTTTTCAGTGTTATTAATTTGTTATTGGTTCTTTTGTATTTGAACAGTTTGTCTTTTGCACATTGGTTATTGTCCATTTTTGTTTTTTTTTGTAGTATTTCATCGATTCTATTGTATTTACTTGTTCTACTGTGAATGCCTGCAAGAAAATGAATCTCAAGGTAGCATATGGTGACATATATGTACTTTGATAATTTACTTTGAAAGTTTGAACTTTGATCTTTGAAAACTACATTTTACAACAAAACAACATGTGACTTAAGAATGAGTGTCTCTTCTTCCTCCCTTTTGTCAAATGTGGTTCATCTCCTCAGACACTCCAAAATCAAATCTCACTACAAATGCCAAGGTCAGCTCCATGCTCTAACTTTAACCTTCCTCTCTTCTCAAACTGTGTCACACTCATCTCCAGAACCCAATGCTTCCCTTAGCCTCGAGTCCAGAACTCCAATTTTGGTCACTACTGAATGCCAAGTACTATCCCCTGGTTCAGCCTTTTGACAATAATTGTTTCAACAATAAATTAGCCAGCATGTTCACCTTTTTTTACTTAGATATCAATTTTAAAGAGACCTTGTCATTTGTATGCAGATTTTACTTCTGATTTCTCAGACCCGCTTTGATTCCTCCTGAGTTTGCTAGAAGTAAGATTAAATTCGGACATTAGCAATTATACTTACACTTTATGCTTGTTCTAATCCTGCATTGTGATTTTCCATGGTATTTTCCATGGCCAGCTCTGGATATTTCTTGCAGCTACATGATGTTCAATTACATCCATAAGAAAACATTATTCTTATGTCTTCATTTTAAGCATTTTGTTTCTTTGAAAACTATTTTGTGGTATTAAAATAACCTATTTTTGAGGCTTCCAAGTTACAAACGAGCTTCAGTCTGAGAAAAGTGATTTCATCAGAAACAAAGTCATGCCCATCAGGTCTTTGGGCACTAGTGAGATGCAACACTTTGTAGCAAAGAAGGGTAGAGAGAAGGGGAAGGGTTTTCATCTCAATATAAGGAATTCCAGTCTTTCATCATTTACTGAATTTGCTAGTCAGAAATTCTACAGAGCCAGGATTAATTAATTTATCAGTCCATTGTAATCAAAGTTCAAAGCAAATTTATTATCAAGGCCCTGATGGTCAGAAAGAACTACAGTCTACAAATCAGTGAATTTGAGTAAATCAAGGACAATGAAAGCAGACAGACCAATTGCCTTTGAGCTTGCCATGAGGGAGGAGATGGAGGCTGCCATTTTATGAAGAGACTTTATGTTCTACATTTTATGAGCTATAGACATTTGGCTTGATCAGTGTTTTAAAGTCAAGTGTTTGAAAGCTCCAGAGTCTTAAGACCATAAGACCATAAGACAAAGGAGCAGAAGTCGGCCATTCGGCCCATCAAGTCTGCTCTGCCATTTTATCTTGAGCTGATCCATTCTGCCATTTAGTCCCACTCCCCCGCCTTCTCACCATAACCTTTGATGCCCTGGCTACTCAGATATCTATCAATCTCTGCCTTAAATACACCCAATGATTTGACCTCCACTGCCACCCGTGACAACAAATTCCACAGATTCACAACCCTCTAGCTAAAAAAATTTCTTTGCATCTCTGTTCTGAATGGGTGCCCTTCAATCCTTAAGTTATGCCCTCTCGTACCAGACTCCCCCACCATGGGAAACAACTTTGCCATATCCACTCTGTCCATGCCTTTCAACATCCGAAATGTTTCTATGAGGTCCCCCCTCATTCTTCTAAATTCCAAGGAGTACAGTCCAAGAGCGGTCAAACGTTCCTCATATGTTAACCCTCTCATTCCCGGAATCATTCTAGTGAACCTTCTCTGAACCCTCTCCAAATTCAGCACATCCTTTCTTAAATAAGGAGCCCGAAACTGACACAGTACTCCATGTGAGGTCTCACCAGTGCCTTATAGAGCCTCAACATCACATCCCTGCTCCTATATTCTATTCCTCTAGAAATGAATGCCAACATTGCATTCGCCTTCTTCACCACCCACTCAACCTGGAGGTTAACCTTAAGGGTATCCTGCATGAGGACTCCCAAGTCCCGTTGCATCTCAGAACTTTGAATTCTCTCCCCATTTAAAAAATAGTCTGCCTGTTTATTTCTTCTACCAAAGTGCATAACCATACACTTTCCAACATTGTATCTCATTTGTCACTTCTTTGCCCATTCTCCCAATCTATCCAAGTCTCTCTGCAGACTCTCTGCTTCCTCAGCACTACCGGCCCCTACAGATATCTTCTGCTGGACTAGAGATCATTTCCAAATAAGAAGTTATTTGAGAGGTGTTCTTTGGATGGATATAACATGCGGGTTTGTGACTGTTGAGGTCTGTATTTGCCCTGCATGATGCAAGGTGGTTGCTGATTGAGAACAAAGAGCTATAAATTACTGATTGTGACTTGCTGGAAGAGGGCAATAAATGGGTGCTGGCCTGGAGCTGAGTCAATAAAAAGGGGTTAAAGGTCAGAGAGTTGACCAATAGCCAATGACACTGGAATGCAATATTTGAATTGGTAAGAAATTAGTACAAAAGCAAAGGTTTTCACATAGAAGACAGCGATGACTCAGTAGGAAATTCACCGTCATGGATGTGAGGTGCCCCATGGACATGTAGAAATTCGAAACCGGACTACAAGGAACATACGGCCCCAGCAGCAGAAACTCCTTTTTGACTGGTAATATATTTTCTGTACTTTGACTGTTCATGGATGTTCAGGAAAATTTAGTAGGTGTGCACACAAGTACTTAGTTGTGTAAGTTGACAAGTTCTTCTGTTGAGAGAATGAAGGTACTTATCAATAATTAGAGATTCTCTCTGTGCCTCCCTGATTATTATTACAAGGGTGATTCTTGTAACAGTACCTGAGATTCATTTTCTTGCAGGCATACTCAATATAATCATACTAATAACCATAATAGTTTCAATAAAAACTGCGCCAATGTAGGTGTTCACCCAGTGTGCAAAAGACAACAGAAAAAGACTGCTCAATCAAACCAACCCTGTATTGGCAGAAATATCTGATCAATTCCATTCCCTGCTCTTTCCCCATAGACCAATGTGTTCCTGTCCAATTTCATTTTGAATGTAGATTTATTCTACCTCCACCACACTTACTAGCAGCAAATGTCATGAGTCTGCAGGCCCCTACGGCTTACCATAGAGCTTTTGGCTTCTAGGTTTCTCGAGCACCTGAATTTACTAACTGTTGTCTTAATAAGAGTTGTTAAGCCCTTTGCTTTCTGATTTATCTGGTCAGTTAACTGTGACTGGCACGGGTTTCTCATATTCTGTGATTATTTAAAGAGAACTCTCATTTAGTGTTATTGTGTTGGAGAGAATGATTTGTCTTGCGGTGTCACTCAGTCATTCCTCCAAAGCTCTGCTAGTACAGGTGTCCCCCGCTTTTCAAACGTTCGCTTTACGAAACCTCACTGTTACGAAAGACCTACATTAGTACCCTGTTTTCACTAACAGAACGTGTTTTCACTGTTACGAAAAAAATCAGTGCGCGAAAAAATCAGCGCGTGATAAAAAGTAGCGCGCGCCCTGAGCAGCCGCCCTCCCCCGGATTCGGAACGGCATTGCTTTAACACGAGCCTTTGAGCAGCCGTTTGCCAGATGAGTTCTGAGGTATTGGAAAAGCCTGAAAGAGCTCGTAAAGGTGTTACACTTAGCGTAAAACTAGACATAATTAAGCGTTTTGATCATGGTGAACGAAGTAAGGACAACGTGAGTTTGGCTTGTGGAAGCTGACGAAGATGATGTTGAAGAGGTTTTGGCATCCCATGACCAAGAACTGATAGATGAAGAGCTGATGCAATTGGAAGAGGAAAGGATAACAATCGAAACCGAGTGCAGTAGCGAAATGAACGTGAAGCAACTGCGAGAGATTTTCGCTGCAATGATTATGGAAAAGTATTTCTACTTTATATAGGCTGTGTATTTATCATATTATTTCTGCTTTTACTATATGTTACTGTTATTTTAGGTTTTATGTGTTATTTGGCATGATTTGGTAGGTTATTTTTGAGTCTGTGAACACTCACAAAATTTTCCCATATAAATAAATGGTAATTGCTTCTTCGCTTTACGACGTTTCGGCTTACGACCCATTTCATAGGAACGCTCTACCTTCGGATGGCGGAGGAAACCTGTATTCCTATGTCTAACCTCTTTTTTCTGTCTCTTCACAGGGAATCTGCTGCTCTCTGTTCCTGGGGTCGAGTCGCTCTCAACGCTT
Source organism: Mobula hypostoma (assembly GCF_963921235.1). Lineage (NCBI taxonomy): Eukaryota > Metazoa > Chordata > Chondrichthyes > Myliobatiformes > Myliobatidae > Mobula > Mobula hypostoma. Next base: position 63,684,640 of record NC_086104.1, on the reverse strand, counting down.
CCCATGACTGAGGCCCCCTTCCGCCACACCCGGTTGAGTCACTGCCAGCAACTGCTGTGACAGAGAGAGCCTGCGGTTACTTTGCACTTGAGGCCAGTCCTGTGAATGCACACTGTGACAGAATAACTCCGCTAATAATGGACCCAGTGAAGGCTTCATTCTGAGAGGTTCCCGAAGGCTTTATTCTGAGCTTCTCCAGTCTACATTCATGATGTTTTTCTGTGAGTCAACAAGGTTCGTAAGGTCTCCCATTTTATGCAACGTTTTCAAATTATATGCAATGTTTGGAAGCTATACGCTCTATTCCAAGAAGCATCTGGTCTGTGCCGAGTTTTCCAGACCCGCTCCAAGAAGCATGAGCTCTTTGCTGGAGTTTCCAGACCTATTTCAAGAAGCATGATATCTGTGCTAAGTTTTCCAGACCTGACTCGAGAAGCATCAGGATTGTGCCAGGGTTTCCAAACCTGCCTCAAGGTCTCCAGGCTCCCTGGGCCATCATGAGCCTACAGGCCTCTGCAGCTTGTCGTAGAGCATTGGACTTCTCAGTTCCTTGAGCACCTGTATATACTAATTGCTGTCTTAATAACAGTTCTTCCGAGATTCTTTTGGTATTCCTTTGTCTAAACTCTTGTTTCTATCTCTTCACGGGGAATCTGCTGCTTTCTGCTCTTGGGGTCGAGTTGCTGTCAACGTTTCTAGTGACTGAGGCCGCCTTCCGCTGCACCCGGTTGAGTTGGTGCCAGCAACTGCTGTGACAGAGAATGCACTTGGGTCCGTTCCTGTGAGCGCACACTGTGACAGCAAATTCCAAACCTCAACAACATTCTCATATTTAGGGCCTTCCTTGAATCCTTCTTGTATGTTTTACTTAAAATCTTCATTCAAATACTAGGATTTAGCTGTTAATGCCAACTCTCCTGAATTTACTCCACCTAAACCAATCTTGATCTAAAACAACAGGAATTCTGCAGATGCTGGAAATTCAAGCAACACACATAAAAGTTGCTGGTGAACGCAGCAGGCCAGGCAGCATCTCTAGGAAGAGGTGCAGTCGACGTCAGGACTAACTGACGAAGGGTCTCGGCCTGAAACGTCAACTGCACCTCTTCCTAGAGATGCTGCCTGGCCTGCTGTGTTCACCAGCAACTTTTATGTGTGTTGCAATCTTGATCTAATACAGTTTTACCAGATCTCCTCTCCACCTTTGTCACTCCCAGGAGAGCAAACCCAGATTTTTCTGCTGTAGCTGAAATTCCTTGCATTTGAAATCATTTCAGTACAGATTTTCTGTACTCTCTTCCAAGCCTTCACTTCCATCCTAAAATTAGATGACCTTGATTGAACACAATACTCCAGTTGAAATCTCGCCAGATTTCCAGTTTTACACAAGTACAACATAACCTTCCTGAGTTTGCACTCGGTATCTCTAATAAGCAATCAAGAGAACATAAGCTTTAGTAAACATTTTCTCAGCAGGCCCTTCAACTTACAGCGATTTTCTGAATCAATATATCCTGTTTCCTTTGTATCTACATGCCCTTCAGGAGGATGTTGAAATGAGGAGGAAGTGTCAGAGTAAGTGGAAAAATAAACTAAATAGGAAACAAGGTTTAGTTTCAACAGAAATCAAAGACAGAACAGCAATTACAGGCCAATTAGCTTGATGTCAGTAGTAGTTACTGGGGGCAATTCTTAAGGACAAGATCTATCAGCATTTGGATGGACAAAATCTGATCAGGAGGAATCATTATGCTTTTGTGCAAGAAAAGTCATGCTTGGCAAATATTTTAGAGTTTCTTGGATGTTATCTATTTGGATTTTAGCAAGACTTTCAATGATGTCCCGCATGGTAAGCTAGTCCAGGGGTCCCCAACCTTTTTTGCACTGCGGACCGGTTTATTCTTGTGGACCGGCCGACGCGGGGGTTGGGGGGGGCAGGGGGTAGGGTTGCCAACGGACAAGAGTAGCAGTCAAATACGTTGTGTTTACTCCGAGAAAGACTACGATGACCATGAAGCCTTGCGCGTGCACCAGCGCGCATGCGCAACGTGCGTATGCGTGCGCCTGCCGATCTTGTTTCCTGCAAATCATTTTTGGCAATTCTGTGGGGGGGGTGTTAATCACAACCAGAATATAGGTGATAAGTGGCTAATACACTCAGTTTCGTTTCTAAAAGGGTTTATCTAACGAATTTAATATTAAACACACAGTGCATACTTTCCTCGCATGAATACAGTCCATTATCAGGGGAGGACAGGGGAGCTTGAAGTAAGTGTTGAACGAACTTCCAGTAGAAGTGGCAGAAACAGGTTCAATATTATCATTTAAAGAAAAATTGGATAGGTATATGGACAGGAAAGGAATGGAGGGTTATGGGCTGAGTGCAGGTCGGTGGGACTAGGTGAGAGTAGCATTCAGCACGGACTAGAAGGGCCGAGATCGCCTGTTTCCGTGCTGTAATTGTTATATGGTTATAAAAGTCACTTAAGTCAATAGCATCATAACATTTTAAGTAATGTTTGGATATTAAACACACAGCACATATTTTCCCCATATGAACATATAAAATCATTGCAACACACCAATATCGCTGAATCAGTGGGAGCCCTGGGCTTGTTTCTCCGTAACAAGACAGTCCCGTCGAGGGGTGATGGGAGACAGCGATACTCGAAGGGGGTTCTTTATGTCTAGTCTATTCCGTAATTTAGTTTTCGTTGCATTCATTGCAGAAAACTGCGCTTCGCAGAAATATGTTGGAAGCAACGTTTTCAGTGCTTTTGTGGCTATCTCGGGATATTTAGCCTTGACTTTGATCCAGAATGCCGGCAGAGATGTTATGTCAAACATACTTTTCAGCCCGTCGTCATTTGCAAGCTCGAGGAGTTGATCTCCTTCCCACGTTGACATGGATGACGCGCAGAAATTGACCTCGCATGCGTAATGGCTCAACAGTGGCCGTGACAGGGAATAAGGAAAGGTGCAGCTGACTCATATGGCCAAATCATATCGTTCCCTCACGGCCCGATAACGCATGCTTTGCGGCCTGGTGGTTGGGGACCGCTGAGCTAGTCCATAAGGTTAGGTCCATTGAAATCCAGTCAGAACTAGCGAGGTGGATTCAAAATTGGCTCAGAGATAAAAAAGAGAGGATGGTGCTTGAAGGTTGTTTTCAGATTGGGGTCTGGTAACTAGTGGTGTGTTGCGACCCTTGTTATTTGCTATTTATATAAATGATTTGGATGCAAATGCATGAGGCTTAATCAACACATTTATGCATGACACAAGTTAGGTGTCATTAATCATGAAGCATGTTACTGTAGATTACAGGGAAATCTTAATTAGTTTGAGAAGTGGGTCAAGGAGTGGAAGATGAATTTCAATACAGATGAGTATGAAGTGATGCATTTTGGATAGTCAAACTAGTATAGGACTTGTACTTTGAATGGTAGGGCACTGCAGAGTGTAGTGGAACAGAAGGACTGAGGAATACAAGTACATGGTTCGCTGAAAGCAATGTCACAGGTGATGTTTAGTATACAGACCTTCATCAGTCAGAGCAATGAGTAAAGATGTGGCGACATTATGTTTCATTTATCTAAGTTGGTGGAAAGGTCACACTTGGAGTACAGTGTATAGTTTTGGTCACCCTGTTAAGAAACATAGAAAACCTACAGCACAAAACAGGCCCTTCGGCCCACAATGCTGTGCCGAACATGTATTTACTTAAAAATTACCTAGGGTTACCCATAGCCCTCTTTTTTTCTAAGCTCCATGTACCTATTCAGCAGTCTCTTAAAAGACAACTCATCCGATTCCAGAGACTTATCCAACTTGATGCTTTCCAAAAGCTTCAGCAAATCCTCTTTTTTAATATCTAGATGCTCAAACTTTTCAATCCACCATAAGTCATCCCTACAATCACCAAGATCCTTTTCCATAGTGAATCCTGAATCAAAGTATTCATTATTATCTCTGCTATCTCCTCTGGTTCCATACACACTTTTCCACTGTCACACTTGAATGGTCCTATTCTCTCATGTCTTATCCTCTTGCTCTTCACATACCTGTAGAATGCCTTGGGGTTTTCCTTAATCATGCTTGCCAAGGCCTTCTCATTGCCCCTTCTGTCTCTCCTAATTTCATTCTTAAGCTCCTTCCTGCTAGCCTTATAATCTTCTAGATCTCTATCACTACCTAGTTTTATGAACCTTTCGTAAGCTTTTCTTTTCTTCTTGACTAGATTTACAACAGCATTTGTACACCACAGTTCCTGTACCCTACCATCCTTTCTCTGTCTCATTGGAACGTACCTATGCAGAATGCCACACAAATATCCCCTGAACATTTGCCACATTTGTGCCGTACATTTCCCTGAGACCATCTGTTCCCACTTAATGCTTCCAGTTCCTGCCTGATAGCTTCATATTTCCTTTTACTCCAATTACGCTTTCCTAACTTGTCTGTTCCTATCCCTCTCTGATGCTATGGTAAAGGAGGTAGAATTGTGATCACTATCTCAAAACTGCTCTCCTAATGAGAGACCGGACACCTGACCAGGTTCATTTCCCAATACCAGATCAAGTACAGACTCTCCTCATGTAGGCTTATCTACATATTATGTCAGGAAACCTTCCTGAACACACCTAACAAACTCCACCCCATCTAAACCCCTTGCTCTAGGGAGATGCCAATTAATATTTGGGAAATTAAAATCTCCCACCACAACAACCCTGTTATTATTACACCTTTCCAGAATCTGTCTCCCTATCTGCTCCTTGATGTCCCTGTTACTATTGGGTGGTCTATAAAAAACACCCAGTACAGTTATTGACCCCTTCCTGTTCCTAACTTCCACTCACAGAGCCTCAGTAGACTACTGGTCACCAACCTTTTTAAGCCCAAGATCCCCTACCTCGACCTCAGTGAAAGGCAAGATCTACCTACTAAATCGTTTAGAGAAAAAACACACATCAAAGTTGCTGGTGAACACAGCAGGCCAGGCAGCATCAATAGGAAGAGGTACAGTCGATGTTTCAGGCCGAGACCCTTCGTCAGGACTAACTGAAGGAAGAGCTAGTAAGAGATTTGAAAGTGGGAGGGGGAGGGGGAGATCCAAAATGATAGGAGAAGACAGGAGGGGGAGGGATGGAGCCAAGAGCTGGACAGATGATTGGCAAAGGGGATATGGGAGGATCATGGGACAGGAGGCCCGGGGAGAAAGACAAGGGTGGGGGGGAGACCAGAGAATGGGCAAAGGGTATAGTCAGAGGGACAGAGAGAGAAAAAGGAGAGTGAGAGAAAGAATGTGTGTATAAAAATAAATAACGGATGGGGTACGAGGGGGAGGTGGGGCATTAGCGGAAGTTAGAGAAGTCAATGTTCATGCCATCAGGTTGGAGGCTACCCAGATGGAATATAAGGTGTTGTTCCTCCAACCTGAGTGTGGCTTCATCTTTACAGTCGAGGAGGCCATGGATAGACATGTCAGAATGGGAATGGGATGTGGAATTAAAATGTGTGGCCACTGGGAGATACTGCTTTCTCTGGCGGACAGAGCGTAGGTGTTCAACAAAGCGGTCTCGCAGTCTGCGTCGGGTCTCGCCAATATATAGATATATATATATATATTTACGTATTTATATATTTAGGAGCAACACCTTATATTCCGTCTGGGTAGCCTCCAACCTGATGGCATGAGGAACACCTCTTCTCCCCAGTTCCCTGCTAATCTACAGAGCCAGACTCTGTGGCAGCGATCTGACCACTGTGGCTTTTATCTGCTAGGTCATCCAACTACTACTACTTCAACGTTGACTCATGCCTAGGGGGCCGGCGTCGGGAACGATGACGGACTCTCTACTTCTCCCTCTCCCTTATCAGTGTGTTCAGTTCATCTACATTAGCCATGCTGCTGTCTTCTAGGAGCGTGTTGACCATAGTCTTGGGAGGGCGCCCAGGGTTCATCTTCCCGTGCTTGGGCTCCCATGTGATCACTAGGCTGGCAGGTAGCTCGGGGTGGTGTAGACAGTGCCCCACTAGTTGCAGTCTTCTCACCTCGATTTTAGTGGTGAGCATCGGTAGGTCGTTATAGAGCTCGACGTTCGTCATCTGCTGTTGCCAACTCGTGTCAAGAGCCATCCAGAGCATTCGTGTATAGCAACCATCTAGAGACTTTCGCATAGTATTGATGAGTGTCCATGTCTCGCATCCGTACGTGAGAATGGACTCTATGACTGCTATGAAGATCCTCTTTTTAAGCCCTCTGGTCAGGCTCGACTTCCAGATTTCCTTCACGTCGTTCACAGCCCTCCAGGCCAGCACCTTCCATATCTTTATATCCTTCTCCGAACTCATCATTCTTGACCCGAGGTACTTGTAGTCAAAGACTTTCTTAATGGTATCATTCTTTATGGTCTTGACAGTACCTTCGTCGCAGTTAAACACCATGTACTCTGTCTTTTTAGCGTTTAGGTGAAGTCCAACTTTACTGCACTCAATTTCCACTTTTGTCAGTAGCTGCTGTGCTTCCTCCATCTGGTCAGACAGCAGGACTATGTCATCTGCAAAATCGAGATCTGTGAGCGTAACTGGTCTGACCCTTTTGGTTTGTCCTGGTTTTATGGTAAAACCAAGCTTGTCATAATCTTTGGTAGCTTGATGTAGAGCGTAATCAAGGACGATTATAAAGATGTAGGGTGCAGAGTGTCTCCTTGCAGCACACCAGCTAGGAGCTCGAACACTGCTGTTTCTCCATCTGGTGATACAACTTTCGCCATGGTTTTGCTATAGCTGGAGTCTATTGCTCTCAGTAGATGGTCTGGCATTCCGTAAGGGATAGAGGGCGGGGGGGAAGGGGAGGAGGGGTGGCATTACTGGTCAGGGATACTAATACAGCTACAGAAAGGGTGGGTAATGTAGCAGGATCCTCTTTTGAGTCAGTATGGGTGGAAGTCAGGAACAGGAAGGAAGCAGTTACTCTGTTGGGGGTATTCCATAGGCCCCCTGGTAGCAACAGAGATACAGAGGAGCAGATTGGGAGGCAGATTTTGGAAAGGTGCAAAAATAACAGGGTTGTTATCATGGGTGACTTTAACTTCCCTAATATTGATTGGCACCTGATTAGTTCCAAGGCTATAGATGGGGCAGAGTTTGTTAAGTGTGTCCATGACGGATTCCTGTCACAGTATGTGGACAGGCTAATTAGGGGGAATGCCATACTAGATCTAGTACTAGGTAATGAACTGGGTCAGGTCACAGATCTCTCAGTGGGAGAGCATCTGGGGGACAGTGACCACCACTCCCTGGCCTTTAACATTTTCATGAAAAAGGATAGAATCAGAGAGGACAGGAAAATTTTAATTGAGGAAGGGCAAATTATGAGGCTATAAGGCTAGAACTTGTGGGTGTGAATTGGGATGATGTTTTTGCAGGGAAATGTACTATGGACATGTGGTCGATGTTTAGAGATCTTTTGCAAGATGTTAGGAATAAATTTGTCCCGGTAAGGAAGATAAAGAATGGTAGGGTGAAGGAACCATGGGTGACAAGTGAGGTGGAAAATCTAGTCCGGTAGAAGAAGGTAGCATACATAAGGTTTAGGAAGCAAGGATCAGCTGGGTCTATTGAGGAATATAGGGAAGCAAGAAAGGAGCTTAAGAAGGGGCTGAGAAGAGCAAGAAGGGGGCATGAGAAGGCCTTGGTGAGTAGGGAAAAGGAAAACCCCAAGGCATTCTTCAATTATGTGAAGAACAAAAGGATGACAGGAGGGAAGGTAGGACCAATTAGAGATAAAGGCGGGAAGATGTGCCTGGAGGCTGTGGAAGTGAGCGAGGTCCTCAATGAATACTTCTCTTCGGTATTCACCAATGAGAGGGAACTTGATGATGGTGAGGACAATATGAGTGAGGCTGATGTTCTGGAGCATGTTGATATTAAGGGAGAGGAGGTGTTGGAGTTGCTAAAATACATTAGGACGGATAAATCCCTGGGGCCTGATGGAATATTCCCCAGGCTGCTCCACGAGGCGAAGGAAGAGATTGCTGAGCCTCTGGCTAGGATCTTTATGCCCTCGTTGTCCACGGGAATGGTACCGGAGGATTGGAGGGAGGCGAATGTTGTCCCCTTGTTCAAAAAAGGTAGTAGGGATAGTCCGGGTAATTATAGGCCAGTGAGCCTTACGTCTGTGGTGGAAAAGCTGTTGGAAAAGATTCTTAGAGATGGGATCTATGGGCATTTAGAGAATCATGGTTTGATCAGGGACAGTCAGCATGGTTTTGTGAAGGGCAGATCATGTCTAACCTGCCTGATAGAGTTCCTTGAGGAGGTGACCAGGCATATAGATGAGGGTAGTGCAGTGGATGTGATCTATATGGATTTTAGTAAGGCATTTGACAAGGTTCCACATGGTAGGCTTATTCAGAAAGTCAGAAGGCATGGGATCCAGGGAAGTTTGGCCAGGTGTATTCAGAATTGGCTTGCCTGCAGAAGGCAGAGGGTCGTGGTGGAGGGAGTACATTCAGATTGGAGGATTGTGACTAGTGGTGTCCCACAAGGATCTGTTCTGGGACTTCTACTTTTCATGATTTTTATTAACGAACTGGATGTGGGGGTGGAAGGGTGGGTTGGCAAGTTTGCAGATGACACAAAGGTTGGTGGTGTTGTAGATAGTGTAGAGGGCTGTCGAAGATTGCAGAGAGACATTGGTAGGATGCAGAAGTGGACTGAGAAGTGGCAGATGGAGTTCAACCCGGAGGAGTGTGAGGTGGTACACTTTGGAAGGACAAACTCCAAGGCAGAGTACAAAGAAAATAGCAGGATACTTGGTAGTGTGGAGGAGCAGAGGGATCTGGGGTTACATGTCCACAGATCCCTGAAAGTTGCCTCACAGGTGGATAGGGTAGTTAAGAAAGCTTATGGGGTGTTAGCTTTCATAAGTCGAGGGATAGGGTTTAAGAGTCGCAATGTAATGATGCAGCTCTATAAAACTCTGGTTAGGCCACACTTGGAGTACTGTGTCCAGTTCTGGTCGCCTCACGATAGGAAGAATGTGGAAGCATTGGAAAGGGTACAGAGAAGATTTACCAGGATGCTGCCCGGTTTAGAGAGTATGCATTATGATCAGAGATTAAGGGAGCTAGGGCTTTACTCTTTGGAGAGAAGGAGGATGAGAGGAGACATGATAGAGGTGTACAAGATAATAAGAGGAATAGATAGAGTGGATAGCCAGCGCCTCTTCCCCAGGGCACCACTGCTCAATACAAGAGGACATGGCTTTAAGGTAAGGGGTGGGAAGTTCAAGGGGGATATTAGAGGAAGGTTTTTTACTCAGGGAGTGGTTTGTGTGTGGAATGCACTGCCTGAGTCAGTGGTGGAGGCAGACACACTAGTGAAGTTTACGAAACTACTAGTCAGGTATATGGAGGAATTTAAGGTGGGGGGTTATATGAGAGACAGGGTTTGAGGGTCGGCACAACATTGTGGGCCAAAGGGCCTGTACTGTGCTGTACTATTCTATGTTCTATGTTCTATGTAAGCTTTGAGGATCTTCAGCATTTTACCTCGGTGAATGGAGTCAAAAGCTTTGCGAAAATCGATGTAAGTAAGCACGGCTAGTAGGTTGCTCTTCTTGACTTCCTCGATAACTCTACGGAGAGCAAGTATTTGCATTACTGTTGTGCGCTTCTGCCGAAAACCATTCTGATTGAATCTTAGCTTAGGGTCAATGGCGGTGTGAATCCTCTTCAAGGTCATCCGATTGTATAACTTTGCTAAGACGCAGGTCAAGCTGATACCACGGTAGTTGTCTGCCATCGTGAGGGATCCAGACTTGGGGACTGGGATAATGTTTGAGAATTACCACTGTTCTGGTTTGTCAACTTTCATCAGTGCCATATTACATATATCCAGCAAGATGTCATCCAGGTCGCAGTTCTTCAGGACATCTGGTGGTATCCCATCTGGTCCAGCGCTCCTGCCCTGTTTGAGTGCATATTTGGCCTTCTTCGGTTCCTCAATGCTGAATGGGCCGTCATTGATGTCTACTTGCGTTAGTATCGTGGGTATGTCCTCTTCTTCTTCCGTGATCGTTGGAGGGTTTCCCAGCAGGTTCTTAAAGTGGGTAAACCATGCCTGGACACGGTCCTCTGTTGTTTTACCACTTATTTGACCTGATGGGGTCTTCTTCCATCTACTGATCTCATTGACTAGGCGCCATGCTTCTCCATGCTGCTTGTCTTCATTAGCAGCCTCTACCTCTCTAATCCTCTCAGCTAGTTCCTCTTCCTTCAGTCGGTCGTAGGTGGCAAAGAGATTCTTCTTTGCTGTCTTGAACTTGTCTCTTAGCCCTTCTGTTTCGTTCCTTCTAAGGTCGGGATGACAAGCGTTGACCACACTTCCTGCTGCGACGACGTCAGGATGTTTCGAGATCCAGCTCTTCTTGATTCGCTTCACAGTAGGCAAACTCTTTGTTGCATCTGTGTGTACGTCTATGAGCTGTTGATAGCGGTCGGTGGCAGTCTCTTCCTCTCCCCTTTCCAGTGGGCCGAAGCGATTTCTCACCTCCACTGTGTACTGGGCTTGAAGAATAGGTTGTGAGGAGAATGCCTTCCAGTCTATCTTCTCCTTGGGACCTGTGGCTTTGGGTTGCCACAGGCTCAGTCTCACTTGCATTGACACTACTCTGTGGTCAGAACTGACCGAGTTGAAGATGCTGTAGGCTTCTGTGTTGATCACACAATTACGCCATTTTGTTCTTACGAGGATGTAATCGAGCTGTTTCCTGTAGATGGAGGCTCTGTTTTCATATATCCACAGTTTACCATCACGCTTCTTGAATTGTGTGTTGGCGACAATGAGACTGTGGTCCTAGATGAAATCAACTAGATATTGTCCATTTCTGTTGGTAAAGTATTGGTATGAGTATGGAACATCTTCCAGTCCGACCTGGGCATTAAAATCACCAAGCACAGAGAGCAAGTTATGTGTGCCAGTATTGAAGTGACAGCTTTGTGAAGTTTACTGTAGAAGGTCTCCATCTCCTTCTCCTCGCTGCAGTTGTGCGGGGAGTAACAGATGATGACAGAGGTTGCCGGGTTTCTGTCGAATTCCGCAGTAAGGATTCTGTCAGTGACTGACACTACGCCCCTCAGTGCCATCTTCGCCTTGCAGCTCAACATCACCCCTACTCCACCTTGTGCTGACATCATCGTCAGCTCTGTCCATGTGGACGAGGTGATAAGGTGCATCCCCTCTACCTCTGTGAACCTTATCTCTTCGTCAGGGTGTACATGACCGTGTTCTTGGATACCCAGGATGGAGATCACGTAGCCGCTTGCCTGTGATGCCAACTCTATGCATCGAGGCAAGAGGCGGATGGTGTTTGCGCTGAAGGTTGAGATGATCGTTTTTATCTTACAGCGCAAAAGAGGCACAGTTTGCTCATCCCCCTTGTTGAACTCAACCCTCCCAGTGGGGTTTGAGGTTGCATCTTCATAATGCCTGTCTAGGCCAGGGTCTGGGCGTTCCACAGAGTTCCTGAGCACTCCCGGCTCTGGAAGTATAGGGTTTGTTGGGTTGTCTGTCATCATAATGCCTTACAAGGCGCGAAACGAAAGACCATGTGGCGCGCCACTCCTCACACAGACAGTAGGTGGCCATTGACTCACAAAGAGTTAATCCGCCCTTTCACAAGTTTTGTTCTCAATCCTGCTGGGTGCCTAAACACCCTCCTCCCTGGTTAACCGAAGTGCACCAGGGCGTGTGCCAGTTGAGTCACCAACAACCCGACCCAGGCCAGGTAGTACTAGGCTACGTGGTCCCAGTACCAAGGCAAGGCCCTGACTTGACTCTAAGGAAGGCCGTCCCCCCCAGCAATACCCAAACAGGAGTACTTACTATTAAGCGGGACAGCCACAGGGTACTCTCTAATATCTAACTCTTGCCCTTCCCTTTCCTGACTGTTATCCACTTATCTGTCTCCTGAGGCCCTGGTGTGACTACTTGCCTATAGCTCCTCTCTATCATCTTCTCACTTTCCCCGACCAGATGAAGGTCATCGAGCTGCAGCTCCAGTTCCCTGACCCGCAGGGAACTTAAGGAGCTGCAGCTTGACGCACCTGGTGCAGATGTGGCCTTCCGGGAGGCTGGAAGTCTCCCAGACTTCCCACATCTGAAACCCAGCACAGAACACCAGCCTCACAGACATACTTCCTGTTTCTATTCTTCACAGGTAACCTACCTCGCCTCGACTCATTATCGCTGAAGCCCTGTTGAGACAAAGCTCTCCTACTCTGTCTACCTCTACTCAACGCCCACTCTTTAAAGCTGTCTCCTTTTAAACCCTTCAAGTTGGTCTAACTCACTGACATGCCTTGATCAATGTTGGAGGAAAGATGTTCTTAAATTAAAAAGAATACAGAACAGATTTATGAGGATATTACCAGGACTAAAGTGCATGAGTTATAGGGGGAGATTGGCCAAGCTACATCGTTACTCCTCGAAGCATAGGAGAAAAATAAGGTGGATGTTGACAGTCTCTTCCCCCGGTTTGGGGAGCCCAAAATTAGGGCATAGATTCAGTGTGAGAGGGGTAAGTTTTAAAATGGACTTGAGGACATCAATTTCACATGGAGCGTGGTGAGTATATGGAAGTGGCTGAGTCAGGCACAATTGTATAATTTAAGAAGCATTTGGATAGATACATGCAAGGGCATACCTTAGATGGATATGGGCCAAGCACAGGAAATTGGGACTAGCTGGGTGGGCACTGTGGCCAGCATTGACATGTTGGGCCAAAGGCCTGTATCAATATTCTATGACTCTATGACTGTAAACTTTTCCTGTCCTGGGAAGGAATTAACAGTAGGTATCCTACAGGTGAGATCTGGATCTGGGCTGTACCCTCCAAATATCCGGACCTGCCTCTCAGTTTTTTGCACTACCTTACTTTCCCTTTTCTATTTTCTATTTATGATTTATAATTTAAATTTTTACTATTTACTATCGATTTGTACTCCAGGGAGCGTGAAGCGCAGAATCAAATATCGCTGTGATGATTGTACGCTCTAGTATCAATTGTTTGGTGACAATAAAGTAAAGTAAAAGGTGGAGACAAGAACAACTGCAGATACTGGAAATCCAGAGCAACACCCACAGAATGATGGAGAATAGATGATGGGCAACCTGACTAATGGGCCACAACAATTCACTGGTGGAGAGGTAGGGGCACACCGGGAATGGTGTTATCCCAGCAAAAATTGATGGGTTTCTTAAACTACGTACATTACCGCTAATCTCACAGGTAAAAGCTTCAGCAATCCATCTAATTGACTAGATAACGGAATGTTAGGCTGCTAACTAGGAAGCTCTTTTAACTGAGTCTTCCACGGCCAAAAAGGCAGCAGTTTAATTTTCTGGTGAATTTTTATGTGTGTTCCTTGAAATTCCAGCATCTGCAGATTTTCTTGTGTTTGAGCAGTTTAATTTTGTACTGCTGTAGTCAGTACTTTAATAGAAGCACTCCTGGAAAGCAATGGCTGCATTCAATTGTCAATTAAGAAGGGAGCAATAACTCAGCGTGTTTCCTGACAGTATAATGATTGAGTAGTGGTTATTCATGGCCTTAGAATCTTTAGCCCTGTTATCAGAGGTGGTCAATATTTCATTCAGTAAGCTCCAGACATTCTCAAGTGCATTTAATGTGAATCTCTACTCACGTACCTGCATTCTCTGATTTAAGAAATGTAGCTTCTGGTTCAGCAGCCCCATTTCCTGAAAGAATGTAGACAGGTCAACATACTTGCATTTTCTATCCTTACATTTTTAAACTGTACAAGAATCCTGCTTCAGTAATGAAATCTATAATTAAGAAAAGTTTTACAAACATATGAATTAGATAAAGGAAAAGGCCACTCTACCCTCAAGTCTACTCCATCATACAATAGAATCATGAGTAACTTGATAATGACCGCAACTTCACATTCCAGTTTACATACATTAATAGAATTAATCTTTCACAACCTTGCTTAGTGTGAATCTATCTAAACCTGAGTACAAAATTCGAAGATTCTGCTTCCAACCTAACATGGCGAACACCTAACATTCTGTTATCTAGAGAGTTAGATGGATTGCCAAAGCTTTACCTGTGAGATGGCGGTAATATACGCAATCTAAGAACCTACCAGTTTTTCCAAGGATAGCATCATTCCTGGTTTACCCCTACCTCTCCACCAGTAAATAGCTGTGGCCCATTAGACAGATTCTGCTTTGAGGAAGAAGATTTCAAAAACTTCATTCTGAGGGAGAAAATAAAACCAACCCAGTTCTGTCTTAAATTGGTGGCTCCTTATTTTTAACATGGTGACTTCTAGTTCTGGATCCTCCCACATGGGGAAATACTCAATCAGTGCCTATCCTACCTAAACTCTAATCAAGCCCTTCCTCATTATTCTAAACTCTAGCAGATAGAGCCTAGTCTGTCCAATTCTTTCTTAGAACAAGTTATGTTACAGCTTTATAAAACTCTAGCTAGGCCTCATATGGAGTATTGTATTCATTTCTTGTTGCCCCATCATCGAAAGGTTATGGACAGGGTGCAGAAAAGATTTGTCAGGATCAGAGAGTATGTACTATAAAGAGAGATTGGACAAGCTTGGATTGCTTTACTTGGAGCAGCACAGACAGGGGGACACTTGATAGAAAATTATGAGAGAAATCGATAAGAGCAGACAGCTGGTATCCATTTCCTAGTGTTGAAATGCCTAACGCTAGTCGGAGGGGATAAGTTCAAATAAGATATGCAGGGTCATTTTGTTTTTTACAGACAGAGTGCTGGGTGCATTGAGTGCACTGTCAGGGGTGGCAGTGGAGCAAAAAAGTGATAAAGGCATTTAAGAGGCTCTTAGGTCAGCACATCATTAAAGAAGAAATTAGATCAGCTATCATTAAAGAAGAAATAGCAAGAAATGTGGAAAGAAATGAATTCATCAGGCAGACGCAGCATGGATTCAGCAAAGGCAGGTCCTGTTTATCAAGCTTACTGCAGTTCTTTGAGGATATTACGAGCGCAGTGGATAGAGAGGAACAGATGGACATTAATTAACTGGATTTCCAGAAGGCGTTCGATAAGGTGCCACATAAAGACTTACCCATAAGATAAGGATGCACAGAGCTGGGGGTGATGCATTAGATTGGATAGAGGATTGGTTAACCAATAGAAAGCAGAGAGTTGGGATACAAGGGTGTTTCTCTGGTTGGCAATCAGGGGTCGGTGCTGTTCACAATATACATAAACAATCTGGAAGAGGAGACCTAGTATAGTGTACCTAAGTTTTCTGACGATACTAAATTGAATGGAAAAGCAAAGTGTGTAGAAGATACGGAAAGCCTGCAGAGAGATATCGATAGGTTAAGTGAGTGGGCAGATGGAGTACAATGTTGAAAAATGCAAGATCATCCACTTTGGAAGGAAAAATGAAAGAGCAGATTATTATTAAAATGGTAAAAAAAAAAATTGCAGCATGCTGCTGTGTAGAGTGACTTGGCAATGCTTGTGCATGAATCACAAAAAATTGGTTTGCAGGTGCAGCAGCAATCTATCAAGAAGGCAAACGGAATGTTGGCCTTCAATGCTAGAGGGATTGAATTTAAGAGCAGGGAGGTTATGCTGCAACGGTACAGGGTACTGGTGAGGCCGAATCTGGAGTACTCCGTGCAGTCCTGGTCTCCTTACTTGAGGAAGGATATACTGGCTTTGCAGGCGGTGCAGAGGAGGTTCAGCAGGTTGATTCCAGAAATGAAGGGGTTAGACTATGACGAGAGATTGAGTCACCTGGGAGTGTGTTCACTGGAATTCAGAAGAATTAGAGGAGATCTTATAGAAACATATAAAGTTATGAAAGGGATAGATAAGATAGAGGCGGGAAAGTTCTTTCCACTAGAAGGTGAGACGAGAACTAGGGGACATAGCCTCAAGATTCAGGGGAGTAGATTTAGGACGGAAATGAGAGGAACTGTTTTTCCCAGAGAGTGGTGAATCTGTGGAACTCTCTGCCCAATGAAACTGTGGAGGCTGCTTCAGTAACTATATTTAAGACAAGGGTGGACATATTTTTGCATAGTAGGGGAATTAGGGGTTATGGGGATAAGGCCGGTAGGTGGAGATGAGCCACGATCTTATTGAATGGTGGAAAAGGCTCGACGGGCCAGATGGCCAACTCCTGCTCCTATTTCATATGTACAAACGTTGTACATCGGCAGAGAATTCAAGGATATGGACAATGTGAACACAGAAGGAATTAGTTTAGTTAGGCATTTAATTATTATTTTAATTAATTTATGGGCCAAAGAGCCTGTTGCTGTAATGTACTGTTCTATGTACGATGTATTAAGCCCTGCCATTCCCAATATAAGTCTCTGAATTGCTTTGAATAAATAATAAATGCGACAAATGTATGAAACCAAATAGTATTGCATGAACCACGGCTCATCACATCTTTGGCTAACTACTTGCATAACTCACACAAATTGCTGGAGGAACTCAGCAGGCCAGGCAGCATCTATGGAAAAAAGTACAGTTGACATTTCAGGCGGAGGCCCTTCAGCAGTACTGGAGAAAAAAGATGAGGAGTAGATTTTAAAGGTGGGGGAGGGGAGAGGGAAACACAAAGTGATAGTGAAACCAGGATTGGGAGGGATGAAGTACATAGCTGGGAAGTTGATTGGTGAAAGAGATACAGGGCTAGAGAAGGAGGAGTCTGATAGGTGGGGATAGAAGGCCGTGGAAGAAAGAGAAAGGGGGGGAGGAGCACCATAGGAGTTGATGTGCAGGCATGGAGATTGGAGAGAGGGAAGAGAGGATGGGTACTGGTGAAGGAGGGGGCAGTGGGGGGGGCATTACCAGAAGTTCAAGAAATCGATGTCATTGCCCTCATGTTGGAGGCTACCCAGATGGAATACAAGGTGTTGTTCCTCCAAACTGAGTGTGGCCTCATCGGACAATAGAGGAGGACACGGATTGACATATCAGCACAGGAATGGGAAGTGGAATTAAAATATGTGGCTAGTGGGATATCCTACTTCTTCCGGCAGATGGAGCATAGCTGTTCAGCCAAACAGTTTCCCAATCTACGTTGGGTCTCACCGATATACAGGAGGCCACACTGCATGAAGTGTCACCTCACCTGGAAGGACTGTTTGGGGCCCTGAATGGTGGTGAGAGGGAGGTGTAGGGGCAGGTGTAACACTTGTTCTGCTTGCAAGGATAAGTGCCAGGAGGGTGATCAGTGGGAGGGATGAATGGACAAGGGAGTCGCATAGGGAGCAAAGTCTGCAGAAAGCAGAAAGACTGGAGCATTTCCTACAAATTAATATTTATGTTGAACATCAGACTGCTCTTCTTTCTCATAGGGTGAGACATATTACCACTGGCGACTAAAATGCTTCACATTATTGATTTGAATTGAAATGAGTTGACTTTATTTCTTACATCCTTCACGTACATGAGGAGGAAATATCTTTACCTTACATCTCCATCTAAATGTACTACTACAACATTGACTCAGGCCTAGGGGGCCGGCGTCGGGCATGATGACGGACTCTCCACTTCTCCCTCATCAGTATATTCAGTTCATCTACATTACCGTGCTACTGTCTTCTAGGAGCGTGTTGACCATAGTCTTGGGAGGGCGCCCAGGGTTCATCCTCCCATGCTTGGGCTCCCATATGATGACTAGGCTGGCAGGTAGCTCGGGGTGGCGTAGACAGCCCTGTTAGTTGCAGTCTTCCCGCCTCGATTTTAGTGGTGAGCATCAGTAGGTCGTCATACAGCTTGACGTTGGTCATGCGCTGTTGCCAACTCACATCAAGAGCCATCCAGAGCATTCGTGTATAGCAACCATCTAGAGACTTTCGCATAGTCTTGGTGAGTGTCCACGTCTTGCATCCGTACATGAGAATGGACTCTATGACTGCTATGAAAATCCTCTTTTTAAGCTATCTGGTCAGGTTCGACTTCCAGATTTCCTTCATGTTGTTCATAGCCCACCACGCCAGCGCCTTCTGTACCTTTATGTCCTTCTCCGAACTCATGGAAGGTTAGTGCACAAAGACTCGAGATAATGAGTATATCAAAGTTAACTTTGGTTAACTAACAGAAATCAGAAAGACAAATGGGCCGTTTCAGGTTGGCAAAATGTAATCAATGCAATGCCAAATTGTTCAGTTCTGGGTCTTCAGCTATTTAACATCAATGAAAGAACCATATTGTCGTGAGCATTTGGTCTATGATGACAGACAAGAGAAGCTAGTTTAGCTCAACTTCTGGTTTTATTGCAATAAGCACAAAAAACAAACCAGGAGGTATGACCAGAAAACAGAACCACTTAGTCTCATACAGACGACGGAGGTGATTATCACGC
Source organism: Mobula hypostoma (assembly GCF_963921235.1). Classification (NCBI taxonomy): domain Eukaryota; kingdom Metazoa; phylum Chordata; class Chondrichthyes; order Myliobatiformes; family Myliobatidae; genus Mobula; species Mobula hypostoma. The sequence continues at coordinate 63,666,227 of NC_086104.1, read as the reverse complement.
ACCCGGTTACAGTCAGGACCACCCACAAACACAAGCGAATAACTGTATAACCCAAGTTAAAATGTAACATTAAATGAACTTGAACATCCCACAATATTCCCATCAACGCATTTTAAACCAGAACAATAAATAGCACTGGCCAGTAGGAATACTGGGGTGGGCTGTCAACCATGCCCCCAGACAGGCACACTGCCCCCACCTGAGGGGTCAGCTGTCCCAGGCAACCCCAGAATCCACAGCAAGTCCAAAAGTCCCAGTGGCGGTCGACACCATCGCCTGGACACTGTGGAGTATCTGTGGCCCTCCCCCAAGGGAGGAACTGTTGGGTGAGGCAAGAGGCAGGGTACCCAGAATGTTACTTCCTTCCTTCCTTCAGCCTCGCCGGTTCGGTGGCAGCCAAGGGCTGATACCGTACCAGCCGGTCCTTCTGCCGCTCAGGCATTCGCACCTGGTGTACGACATCGGAGATGTGGTCAAGCACCTCTCCCAGCCTCTTCCAGCACCTTCCAAGCTTGGGGGATAGTCCCTTCTCCTGAGTGGAGCAGTAGACTATACCTGGGCTCCCCCCATCTACTGCTACATTGGTACCCTAGATTGACGGCCTGGCCCCTTCTGGGATGCGCAAGTATGAACATCTCCATGCCTGCCTGTATCCAGGCCAACAGAAGCATTCACACAGCTTGCCCAATGTCTTTGCAACCCCGAAATGCCCACCCCCGCCAGCCCGCGCACCGATCGTAGCACCGTAGTGAGAATCCCCCAGGGAACTACCAGCTGCAGGAGATGCCTGACGCCACCCAAACGTCAACCTGCTGGAGGGTCTCCAGCGTGTCCCACTGAGAGTATAGGGCTTTGGTCTCTCGATCCAGGGCAGAGACCTCTGCCACGCGCAACCATCCCCTCACCCAGGCCATCTCACTGCTGGTGGGGAGGTCCACCTTGCCACTGGCTACCACCTGAAGCGCCGCCACCATCGCACGTCCCTGGCTCCGCTGTGATGCGCTGGGCCACCGCGGGGTGCGCTGCAGTACAGCGTGCCGCTGTGAGACCAGTGGTGTTTGTTGCCTGCCTGCCTGGTCCACTTTCTGGAGCTGCCCTGCCAGAGAGCCAAGGCTTCAGTGCAGAGGTAGCATGTTGCCCCCGGCATATCCACACAGGCCCACCAGCACGACAGCAGGTCCAGACCAATAATGCAGAACACCCAGATGTCGGCGAGCCACACCTCGTGCTCCAATGTGTGAACAGCCACCTCTCCCCTCTCATCACCACACAGCCAAATGGGCCGCTGTCATTGTCCACCCAGGCAGGATGGCAGGATAATGTTAGGCAGGACAATGTTGGGGAGGACACTGGGATGATAGTGATGGCTGACACCATGTCCACCAACACACAGCATCTGATGTCCTCCACCACGCAATCCACCTCTAAGCCTTGCTCTTCACCCAAATGGCCTACCCAGAGAGGCGACAATGGAGGGATTCTGATGGAGGCCTCAGGCAGCACTGTCTGCTTGGCACCTCCCGATGGCTGTGCTGGGCTGTGACATGTCGCTGGTGTGGAGCAGTCCCGGGCAACACGGCCTGCCTCGCCACAGCGGTAGCAGCGATCACTCTGTGGCATGATCTGTCTCAAGGGCTCCTCCTCTGTCTTGATGACACTAGACACTAGGTGGAAGGCTAAAATTGCTTCGGCCCTCTCCACCTCGGCCAGTGACGATGGTGATGTCAGGCGAATATGCTGCTGAAGGCACTCTGACATCATGCAAAGGCATGGAGGGCAAGCTCTTTGTGGGCCGTAGGAAAGAACTGGGGTTAGCCATGCTGGGCACAGTGGCAGAGATCTGCTGTTAATGCCCCCAGGCTTTCGCCCACATGGCACTGTCTGCTGCCCAGTTCTTCCCTCATTACTTACTCTGATGACCTCTGCTCAAGATGCCGCTACAGCATTGCTATGAGGGCCCTGCATTCGCGCTGCACAGCTGGTGTTAGGTTGAGGAGGGCCCGCAGCACCAGGACAAGGTGCGTCACAGTCTTGGTGGGGCTCCACCCATCGTGCCATGTGGCATTTGACTTGCGCCAGGAAAGGCTTCAGGAAGCTGGTACCACTGCATCTGGGGAGCTTCAGGGTGGACCTTGTGGTGTTAATTGCTGAGCCTCATCGTTCTTCCTCTTACCCCGGCGGCACTGGCAACGCCTGCCACGTTGCCCATCCTCCCATGGCTGCAGTGTTTTGGTTCCTTGGTGCAGACCACAAGTGAGGCAGGTGATGCGCTCTGCTGTGTCCCCTGGGATGGGGAGCCTGGGTACATTTGCTCCGTCAGGCTTCCCTGGAACGGTACGATGCTGAGTCCCAAGGGCCTCCATCCGTGTCAGTGTCCCGTCTTCGAGAGCCCACCCCAGGATGCAGAAAAGGGCATACTGCTCGGTCCCTCAACTTATTTCCCGGGTCTTAAGGCACTCCATCTGACGTTATAGCTCTTCAATCTCACTGTCAATTTCTAATTACACTCCTGACACCAATGACAGAGGAGAGAGGCTCGTTTAGCTCAGCTGCTGGTTTTATTATACGCAGCACAAAAACAGACTGGGCACTGTGACCTGGGGAGAGAAATGCTCCGTCTCATTCAGATGGGGGAGGTGATCATCACTCTACCCCGGTTACAGTCAGTGTGACCCGTAAACACAGGCGAATAACTCTAAAACCTCAGCTAAAATTAACAATAAATGAACTTGAACATCCCACCATTATCCCACAAACACATTTTAAAACAAGAACAACAAATAACAAGGACCACTAGGAATGCTGGTGTGGGTTGTTGACCATGTCCCCAGAATGCCACGATATGTTTGAATATTAATTGCATATTAATATACGCTATTCATTCAAAGATGTGTGCAAAACCAAGTTGAGAAGAGGACACAAGATTCTACCTAAAGACAAAATGAGTGGGTCAATCTTTCACTGCTTCAGTATAATGTAGAAAAATACAAGGTTATAGATTTGGGTACGAAAAATAGAAATACAGAATGTGATTTAAATGGCCTGAGCCTATCGAATATGGGATAGAGAGTAAAATATCATTTGACTTTCAACTATGACAATACTGGATTTTGATGAGGCTTTCCAGGATCACTGCATGCAGTTTACATTTCCTTATGTAAAGAAAATATACTTGATTTTGTGGCAGTGCGGAGGAGGTTTACTAGATTAATTCCAGGTGTGAAGATATTATCATAAGAATCTGTAACAATTAGAGTCTGTAGCTTCTTGAGATTCGAAGAGTGAGAGGTGATCTTACTGAAACATAAAAGATCGTGAAAAGGTTTGACAGGGATGGAGGCTAAGAGAATGTGTCCCTCTTTCTCCAGATTCAACGGGTACCCATGGGCACCCACATCGGCCCCAGCTATGCCTTCTATTCATTGGCTACATGGAACAGTAAGCTCCTAGCCTCCCCGGGTAATGCTTCCCTAATCTTTCTGCACTACATTGATGGCTGCATTAGTGCTGCTCCATTTGCCGATACTGAGCTCGTCAATTTCATCAACTTTGCCTTAAACTTCCACCCTGCCCTTAAATTCACTTGATTCACTATCATTTCTGATAGTCTCTCCCCTTGTTCTCCATCTCTGGAGACAAACTGTCTACCAATATATTTTATATATCTAGTGATTCCCATGGTTATCTTGACTATACCACTTCCCACCTTGTCTCCTGTAAAAATGCTATTCCCTTTTTTCAATTCCTTCATCTCCACCACATCTGTTCCCAGGATGAGACTTTCTCTTCCAGTACATTAGAGATGTTCTCCTTCTTCAGACAAGGGAGTTTCCTTCCTTCACCATTGATGCTGCTCTTACCGAAATCCTCTCCATTTCCTTCGGCAGTAGAATGAATTACACTTGTTTACATATTTCAAAGGTACCAGGAAGTAAATTTACAATCAATTTTCAATTTTGTTCATTAAACATGTATTACATTATTCACATTTATAATCTACACATTGACAGCAAAAAATGGCTACCTCGTGTAGCTTGTCTTGCCACTTCATTTTTATTTCTGGCGCTAGTTTTTCTGACCTCTCAATCTAAAAGAAATTTGGCAATAAGGAAATATAATGAAATTAATTAAATGCAAATACAGATGGGGAAATGAAGAAAAAAATCATTTCCTCCAGATTCCTTGTATAAAAATTATATCAACATTTTTGATGATACAAGCACAATAACCATTAAATATCAAGTCATCTCATGACACAAGTGAGATATACAATCAATGGCCACTTTATTAATTACCTCCTATAGCCCATCCACTTCAAGGTTCAACATGTTATGCATACAAAGATGTTCTTCTACACACCATTGTTGTAGTGCATGGTTATTTAAGTTACTGTCACCTTCCTATCACCTTGAACTATTCTGCTCATTCCCCTCTGACCTCTCTCATTAATAAGACATTTTCACCTACTGAACTGCCGTTCACTGGATGCATTTGTTTCTGGCACCATTCTTTGTAAATTTTAGAAACTGTTGTGCATGAAATCCAAGGAGATCATCAGTTTCTGAGATACTCAAACCACAGTGTTTGGCACCAACAATAATTTCACAGCCAAAGTCACTTATATCACATTTCTTCCCCATTCTGATGTTTGGTCTGAACAACAACTGAACCTCTTCACCATGTGTGCAGCTTTTACGCATGGAGTTGCTGCCACATGCTTGGCTATTTGCTTTAGTGAGCAGGTGTACAGGTGTACCTAACAAAGTGGCCACTGAGTGTATGCAGTATACCCAATTGAACAAAGACTGGGTCAAATTACGGCTGGAGTTCTCCATTCACTTTTGGACACCAAAATCAAGGGATGTTGCCTTTGGAATGAGCGCAATATAAATATGTCAGGTTTTTAAATATTATATTGCAAAGACATGTGACTTTGCTTGGCTGAAGCTTGCAAAATGAATTAGAACAAAGAAACAGCAAAAACAATTAAAGGTTTTAAATATCCAAATATTATTTCAAATAAAAAAGCATGCAATCAATAAAAGGATTTGTTACTACCTTACATTTCAGTTGTCGATTAGGTTGTGTATTCCCATTAAAGTCACAAGATTGTGTTCAAGGCCTACGATTGAGACTGAAGCACATAAACCATCTGGGCTATCATTCCACTACAGATCTGTGGAAGCATTCAGAAGTATTGTATTTGAGATCTTAAACCAAGATCCCATCTGCTTTCTTTGGCAGATATAAACTTTGGCAGTGTTTAAAGAAGTGTTCTCTGTATATTAGAATAGTACAGCACAGGAACAGGCCCTTCAGCCCACAGTGGCATGCCGACAATAATGCTAAAGGAAAATAACCCCCATCAAGTTGCACCCTGTCTCTATCCCTCTTTTCCTTGCATGTTTGTGTGTCTATCTAAATATGTCTTAAACATTACTATCATATCTGCTTCCCATGTCAGCACGCTACCACTCTCTGTAAAACATCTCATCCTGTATATTTTCTTTAAACTTCCGCCTCTCATCTTAAAGCTACACTCTCTAGTATTTGACATTTCCAACCTGAAAATGGCTCAATTATCTGTACCTATCGTAAATTTTATGAATTTCTGTAAGGTCTCAGTCTTGTAAATGGCGAGAAAATTTACTGAACGATTATAGATAGATAGATAGATATACTTTATTGATCCTGAGGGAAATTGGGTTTCGTTACAGCTGCACCAACCAAGAATAGAGCATAAATATAGCAATACAAAAACCACAAACAATCAAACAACAAAATGCAAACTGTGCCAGATGGGACTAAGTCCAGGACCAGCCTATTGGCTCAGGGTGTCTGACCCTCCACGGGAGGAGCTGCAAAGTTCGATGGCCACGGCAGGAACAACCTCCCATGATGCCCAGTGTTGTATCTCGGTGGAATATGGCCGGAGTGCAACAGCAAAAAGTTCAATATCCGATCTACAAACACGTTCCTCGATCGTAATATGACCAGGATTGCACCATCCATTGTTAACCAGAACAGTAAGCCCCCACCTTCTTTACGCTTACCGCTCTCAGTGCACTTCACGCTGTATACATTCACTCAGTATACATTCACTCTGTAGCTACTACCAGGTAGCTGAATGGAACCCTTTGTGGTCTTTTGCTACTGTAGCCTATCCACTGCAAGGTTTGACATGTTTTACACTCAGAGATGCTCTTCTTACTCTACCACAAAACTCTTAAATGTTTACAATCCACAACTTTTCCCCCAACTAGTCCATGGATACATCTTGAGGCACTCCAGAGATTACTCCCCAAAGCCACTATCATTCAACAGGATTCCTTGGTGTTACTTTCCTTCCTCTCACAGCTTTTAACCCCAAAGCTTTCTCAAATTGCTTAAAATGTTTACAAAACACAAATAGTGTCCCATCTCTTAAAGGTTTTGTACTCACAATATCTCCTAATGATTTTTTCAAATCCTTAGCTGGATTGTATTGATATCAGAAACAGGTCCACATTCAAAACTCAACAAACCTTTACACTCTTCCTTCCTTCTTTAATTTAAATCTAGTCTATTGCCTTCATCACCACAACAATCTTCAATCAGCTGCTTATTTTTCCATTTCCAAGAAATGTGCCACTCACCTTCCACCAGTCAACTCCTATCACCCAATACCATCTCCCTTTCACTACTTCCATCTTCTCTGTCTCTTCCTGCCATCTCTACTCCATCCCCTTCCTGCCTAACAGCAACTCCCAACAGCAGGTTCAGCTCTTTGCTCCAAAACTCTAATCAGGACTCCAGGGTCCTACTGGAATATTCCTCCTCTCAGCTAAACCTCTTGACCATGAGTTGCTGCCACACGATTGACTGATTAGATATTTGCACTAAAGACCAGGTGTACCTAATAAAGTGGCCAGAGAGTGGAGATTGATGATTATGGGTGGCTCAGAAGGGAAGAGGGGAGAAGAAGAATGCAGTTAGAGGAGTAGATTGGAGAGTCTGTGGAGGTGATAGAGTGACTGAGATGGCACCGTAAATTCCGGTGTATGAGCTGAGAATTTGGCCCTAAATTTTGGTCTAAAATTAGGGGGTTGGCTTATACAGAGGGTACCAACTTTGGAAAAACAAATACATGGAAGACCGGTCGTATTTATTGGCTGCTTTTGAGTCAAATACAAATGAAAATACAAACGCTTATGAAATCTACACAAAAGAAAAGATCTACAAAACATTCTGTTTCTCAATTTACTTGTACACACTATTGTCGTCAAACATTCAGAGCTTGAAACTCCCACACTCTTCATTATCTGACTCTCCGAAAATCGCGTCCCATTCTTCAGCAGTCACCATATCATCGTAAGGATTGTCAATTTCTGCTTCAACATCGTCATATGCAGCTTTACTGGCTGCCAAATCTCCATCGTCTTCTTTCCAAAGCAAATGATCTTCAGTGTCATTCAAAGCATTGCTGATGCTGCACTTCTTGAAGGCCTTCACAATGCACTCGGCCTTCATTTCCTCCCACGATTGCACTACCACTCGCAAACTGTAGCTAGAGATGCGGCCCTCATATTTCCTGCTGGAGTGAATGACTGATTTCCAGACATCATCCATTCGTTCCACTGTCGACGCACGAATTCTTTGAATGGTCTGTTTAAACTCACATCTAGTGGCTGGAGCACGGACGTCGAACCACCGGGGATGACTGTAATGTCCATATTTTCAGCTTTCAGTGCTGCTTTTGTCTCACCTGACAAGTGCACTTTGAACATGTCCCAGACAAGTAGCGACTTTTCCTTCCTGAAACCTTCAGAACGTCGATGCCACACCTCTTTAACCTACTTCAAGCAACCCGCTTCATCCATCCAGCTGCATTCTTGAACGTAAACAACAACACCCCACGGGAATTTTTCTTTCTTTGGGAATGTTTTCCTCTTAAAAATCACCATCGGTGGTAGTTTGGTCCCATCAGCCATACACGTTAACACGACAGTAAAATGTTGCTTTTCGTGTTCAGTTGTTTTGACAAGGACTGTTTTCTCCCCCTTCTGATTGAAGCAGTTGCCAGCAAAATCAAAGAACATTAGTGTCTTGTCCATGTTACCAACCAGTGAGAGCAGGTAAGAATGTGCCTATTGATGCTTGATTTCAAATGATTGGAAGGCCGTAATCTTAATCTGAAGGTCGCTCAGCAACTTCTGAGCAATCTTTAACACAAAATAATCTGCAGATGCTGTAGTCAAAGGAACACTCACAATGCGCTGGAGGAACTCAGCAGGTCAGTCAGCATCAGTTGAAAAGATTAGTCGACGTTTTGGGCCAAAACCCTTCGTCAGGACTGAAGGAAGAACTTTGGGGAGGGTTTGAAGAATGCTGGTAGTTGAAAAAAACAGTAATTTTAAAGACAAAGGGATGAGGGAGGGGAAGCAGGGAGGTGATTGGCAGGAGAACAATGCGAAGTAGTAGAAGGAGGTGGAACTATGAGGGAGGTGATGTAAAATAGGGATAGAAGAAGGGAGGGGGAGGGAAATACCGGAAGTTGGAGAATTCTATGTTCATGCCAAGGGACTGGAGACTACCTAGACGGATGCAATAGATGACCCCAACAAGTCCACTGACACTTCTCTCCCCTGTCTTGATGTCTCGGTCTCCATCTCTGGACATAGACTGTCCACTGACATCTTCTACAAGCCCACTGACTCTCATAACTACCTCGACAATACCTCTTCCCACCTCGCCACATGCAAAAATGCCATTCCCTATTCCCAGTTCCTCCATCTCCGCCGCATCTGCTCCCAGGATGAGACTTTCCATTCCAGGACATCTCAAATGTCCTTTCTTTAAGGATGGTGGTCTCCCTTCTACCATCATCAATGATGCCCTCACCCGCATCTCCTCCATTTCCCGCACTTCGGCCCTCACCCCATCCTCCCGCCACCACAACAGGGACAAAATTCCCCTCGTCCTCACCTACCACCCCACCAGCCTCCGGATCCAGCACATTATCCTCCGCAACTTCTGCCACCTTCAACAGGACCTCACCACTAAGCACATCTTTCCCTCTCCACTTTCTGCAGGGATCGGTCCCTCCCCACGGATCTCCCATCCGGCACTTATCCCTGTAAGCGTAAGTGCTACACCTGTCCCTACACCTCCTCTGTTGCCACCATTCAGGGCCCCAAACAGTCCTTCCAGGTGAGGCAACACTTCACTTGCGAATCTGTTGGGGTCATCTATTGCATCCGGTGCGGCCTCCTCTACATCGGTGAAACCCGACGCAGATTGCTGGACCGCTTTGTCAAGCACCTCCGCTCCGTCCGGCACAACAGACAGGATCTCCTGGTAGCCACCCATTTCAACTCTGCTTCCCATTTCCATTCAGATATGTTCATACATGGCCTCCTCTACTGCCATGATGAGGCTAAACTCAGGTTGGAGGAGCAACACCTCATATACCGTCTAGGTAGTCCCCAGCCCCTTGGCATGAACATAGAATTCTCCAACTTCCGGTAATTCCCTCCCCCTCCCTTCCTCTATCCCTATTTTACATCACCTCCCTCATAGTTCCACCTCCTTCTACTACTTCGCATTGTTCTCCTGCCAATCACCTCCCTGATTCCCCTCCCCCATCCCTTTGTCTTTAAAATTACTGTTTTTTTCAACTACCAGCATTCTTCAAACCCTCCCCAAAGTTCTTCCTTCAGTCCTCACGAAGGTTTTCGGCCCGAAACGTCGACTAATCTTTTCAACTGATGCTGACTAAACTGATGAGTTCCTCCAGCGCATTGTGAGTGTTCCTCTGAGCAATCTTTGTTTTTTGTCTGAATACAAGATCATGTCTATTCATAAATCGGGTGCACCAACTTCATGTAGCTTTGAAATTTTCGCTGACCTCACGCTGTTTTTCCACCCATTTCAATGCTTGAACTCGAATCATTTTTCTGGTAACAATGTATCCTGGTGATGTATGCTGGTGATTCACCCACTCTAAAACTTTTTCTTCCAGTTCTGGCCACTAGCATGTTTTCCCGCGGTTTGCACATTTCGTCTTTGGCATTTCCCTCAGTGTGTCCTCTGACTTTCTCCACTCTCTCACTTGTTTCTTGTTTACACTAAACTCCTTAGCAGCTGCAGAATTATTCGTTCCTTTAGCAAAATCAACAACCTTTAGCTTGAAGCCAGCATCATATTGCATTCGTTTTAACCTTTTGTACATGGTGGTCACAAACTCAATACTGAGTACACGTACTGATCCCGCCACCCCGTGTTATGTTTTAACGAGATTACGATGGGCGCTAAATGTTTTCACAGGGGTTACATTTCAGAAGATTCTTTACCATTGGGAACCTATTACAAAACTTCCCTCCCTGATCCAAAACCTCTACAAAAGGGGTCGGCTTATACAAAGGTAACATGAAAAGTCACTTTTTTTAACCTTGAAAATGGGGGGGTCGGCTTATACTCCAGAATTTACAGTATGTTGCCTCCCAAGTGCCAGGTCAGGGATGTCTCGTGTCCAGGACACAGTATACGAAATAAGGCAGATGATCTTGTAGCACAGTTAGAGATTGGCAGGGATGACATTCTGGGGATCACAGACTCAAGGCTGAAAGACGATTGTACTTGGGAGCTTAATATCAAAGAATATACAATCTATCAAAAGGAAAGACAGGTTGGCATTGGAGAAGGACTGGCTGTGCTGGTAAAAATGAAATCAAATCTTTAGAAAGAGGTGACACAGGATCGGAATATGCAGAATCCTTGTGGGTAAAGTTAAGAAACTGCAAGGGTAAGATGGCAAAAGAGGGAGGCCTCCCAACAGTAGCCAGGATATGGTCTAAAAATTACAGAGAGAAATAGAAATAGCATGTCAAAAAGGAAATGTTACATTAGTCATGAGGGATTTCAATATCCAGATAGATTTGGAAAATCAAGTTGATGCTGGATCCCAAGAGAGAGAATTTGTAGAATGCCTCCGAGATGGCTTTTTGGTGCAGCTTTGGTTGAGCTCACTAGGGGATCAGCTATTCTTGATTGAATATTGTGTAATTAACCCAATACGATCCGGGAGCTTATGTTAAAGGAACCCTTAGATAACAATGATCATAACATGATACAAATCTCCCTGCAATTTGACAGGAAGAAGCTAAAGTTAGATCTATCGGTACTACAGCAGAGTAAAGGGAATTACAGAGGCATGGGAGAGGAGCTGGCAAATTTGATTGAAAGGGGCTATAAGCAAAGATGACAGCAGAGCAGCAATGGCAGGAGTTTCTAGGAGCAATTCAGAAGATGCAGGATAAGATACATCCCAAAGAAGAGAAAATATTCTAAAGGCCCGACTAAGCCTGACAAAGAAAGTCAAAGCCAACATATAGCAAGAGAGAGGGCATAAAATAGAGCATATATTTATGGGAAGTGAGAGGACTGGGGAACTTTTTAAAATCAACAGAAGGCAGCTAAAAAAAGGGAAAAAGAGAGGAAAAGATGAAATATAAAGGTAAGCTAGACAATATCAAAAATGATACCAAAAGATTTTTCAGATATGTAAAGAGTAAAACAGAGGCAGGAGTAGATTTTAGACCACTGGAAGATAATACTGGAGAGATAGTAACGGGGGACAAGGTAATGATGGACAAACTGAATAAGTATTTTGCCTCAGTCTTAACTGTGGCGGACACTAGTAGTAAGCCAGAAATTTGAGTGTGTCAGGGGACAGATGTGAGTGCAGTTGCTACGACTAGGGAGGTGGAAACGGAAAGATCTGAAGTAAATAAGTCACCTGGACCTGATGCACTACACCCCAGGGTTCCAAAAGAGGTGGTTGAAAAGATTATGAAGGAATTAGTAATGATCTTTCAAGACTCAAAAGATTCTGGCATGGTTCCAGAGGACTGGAAAATTGCAAATGGTACTCCACTCTTCAAGAAGGGAGAGAGACAGAAGAAAGGGAATTATTGGGCAGTTCGCCTGACCTCAGTGGTTGCGAAGGTGTTGGAGTCGATTGTTAATGATGTGGTTTTGGGGTACTTGGAGGCACATGACAAAATAGGCCAAAGTCAACATGGATTCCTTAAAGGAAAACTGTGCCTGACAAATTTGTTGGAATTTTTGAAGAAATAACAAGCAGGATAGACAAAGGTAAAACTTGTGTACTCAGATTTTCAAAAGGCTGTTGACAAGATGCTGCACATGAGGCTGCTAAACAAGATAAGAGCCCAGGGTATTACAAGAAAAATACTAGCATGGATAGATCATTGGCTGAATGAAATGAGGCAAAGAGTGGGAATAAAGGGAATCCTTTCAGATTGGCTACTGGTGACTGGTAGATTTCCACAGGGGTCTGTGTTGGGACCACTTCTTTTTACGTTGTATGTCAATAATTTGGCTGATGAAATTGATAGCTTTGTTGCCAGGTTTGTGGACAATATGAAGGTAGGTGAAGGGGCAGGTAATGCTGAGGAAGCAGAGAGGCTGCAGAAGGAATTAAATAGATGAGGAGAATGGGCAAAGAGATGGCAGATGGAATACAATGTTGGAAAGTGCATAGTATGCACTTTGGTAGAAGGAATAAAAGCAAAGTATTTTCTAAATGGGGAGAAAATTCAAAAATCCAAGGTGCTAAGGTATTTGGAAGTCCTCATGCAGGATTCCCTAAAGATTAATTTAAATTGGCATGAGGAAAGTGAATGCAAGGTTATCATTTATTTCAAGAGGACTCAAATATAAAAGCAAGGATGGAATACTGAGGCTGTATAAGGCACATGTGAGGCCTCATTTGGAGTATTATGAGCTGTTCTGAGTCCCTTATTTAAGTACGGATGTAATGAGATTGGATAGGGTTCAGAGGAGGTTCACAAGAATGATTCCAGGAATGAATGGCTTGTGAAACGAGAAGAAATTGAAGGCATGGGCCTATACTCGCTGGAATTTAGAAAAATGAGAGTAGATCTCATTGAAACCTATTGAATGCAGAAAGGCCAGGATAGCGTGGATGTGAAGAGGATGTATCCTTTGTGGGGCAGTGGGGGGGGGGGGAGTCGAGGACCAGAGAGCACAGCTTCAGAGTACAAAGACGTCCAATTAGAACCAAGATGAGGAAGGATTTCTTTATCCAGAGGGTGCTAAACCTGTGGAATTCATTGCCATGGGCAGCTATAGAGGCTGGCTCACTGGGTGTATGCAAGGTGGAGGTTGGTAGGTTCTTGATTAGTCAGGGCATAAAGGGTTATGGGGAGAAGGCAGGAGACTGGGGTTGAGAGAGAAATGGATCAACCATGATGAAATGGCAGAGAAGAGTCGATGGCCCAAATGGCCTAATTCTGCTCTAGGTCTAATGGTCTTATATTAAAGTTGTAAGCATACATAGGAAAGTTAAACAAGCAAAAAAAACCACACTAGGAATATAACAGTTTGACACCCTCATGTATCATTTGCCAAAGTTCAAGAGAAAACTATCTAAGTTTGCCCAACCCCTCCTTAAAGTTGATACTCTCTAATACAGGAATCATCCAGATGTTCGTATAATGCAGTAACCAGAATTATATAAAGAATATTCCAAGTGCTGCCTCCCCAAATTTTTATATAGTTGCAACGTGACTTCTCAGCTTTCATGCTTGACACCTTCTCATCCTCTCTCCTTCTGTTGCTGCTTTCCAGGAACTGTAGATTTTCACCCCAATGCTCCTGAGTCCTTCCATTTACATTTTTTTCAACTTTTTTATTTAGAGATGCAGCTTGGAACAGGCCCTAATGAGTTGCTCCACCCATTAACCCATAAAACCATAAGACATAAGAGCAGAATTAGGCCATACAGCCCAACGTGTCTGCTCCAATATTCTATAATGTCTGATCCCGGTTCCCACTGAACCTCTTACACACGTCTTCTCGCCATATCCTTTGATGCCCTGGCCAATCAGGAAACTATCAACTTCCACTTTAAATATACCCATGGGCCTGGCCTCCACCACAGTCTGTAGCAGAGCATTCCAGAGATTTACGACTCTCTGGCTAAAAAAAAATTCTTCTTAGCTCTGTTCTAAAAGGTCGCCCCTCAGTTTTGAGGCCATACCTTTTAGTTCTGGATACCCCCACCACAGGAAACATCCTCTCCACATCCACCATATAGCTTTCAGTGAGATCAAAATGCAGTTTTCTGAATTCCAGTGAGCACAGGCCCAAACTGCCAAATACCCATCACATGTTAACCCTTTCATTCCTGGAATCATCCTCGTGTACCACCTCTGGATTCTCTCCAATGACAACACATCCTTTCTGAGATACAGGACCCAAAACTGTTGATAATACTCCAAGTGCGGCCTGACCAGTGTCTTATAAAGCCTTAGTATTATCTCCTTGTTTTTATATTCTATTCCCCTTGAAATAAATGCCAATATTGAATTTGCCTTCTTTACCACAGACTCAACCTGTAAATTAACCTCCTGGGAGTCTGTACGAGGACTGCTAAGTCCCTCTGCACCCCTGATGTTTGAATTTTCTCCCTATTTATATAATAGTCTGCACTATTGTTCCTTTTACCAAAATACATTTCACAACACGGTATTCCATCTGCCACTTTATTTGTCCATTCTTCCAATTTGTCTAAGTCCTGCTGCAATCACATTGCTTCCTCAGCACTACCTATCCCTCCACCTATCTTCGTATCATCCGCACGCTTTGTCACAAAGCCATCAATACCATTCTCTAAATCATTGACAAACAATGTGAAAAGTAACGGCCCCAATACTGACCCCTGAGAAACGCCACTAGCCACTGGCAGCCAAACAGAAAAGGACTCTTTACTCACACTCACTGCCTCCTGCCAGTCAGCCATTCCTCTATCTAGGTCAGTAGCTTTCCTGTAACGCCTTGGGATTTTATCTTGTTAAGCAGCCTGATGTGAGTCACCTTATTAAGTACCTTCTGAAAATCCAAGTAACTGACATCCACTGCCTCCTCTTTGACCATCCAGCTTATTACTTCCTTGAAGAACTCTAACAGATTTGTCAGCCAAGATTTCGATTTACAGAAGCTATGCTGACTTTGACATTTTATCATCAGTCTCCAAATACTCCAAAACCTCATCCTTAATAATAGACTCCAACACCTTCCCAACCATTGAGGTTAGGCTAACTAGCATACAACTTCCTTTCTTTTGCCTTCCTCCCTTCTTAAAGAGTGGAGTGGCATTTGCAATCTTCCAGTCCTCTGAGACCATGCCAGAATCAAGTGATTCTCGAAAGATCATGACCAATGCATCTGTTATCTCTTCAGAAACCTCCCTCAGGACTCTGGGATGTAGTCCATCTGGTCCAGAAGATTTATCCACCTTAAGACCATTGAGTATGCATAGGACTTTTTCCTTTGTAATAGCAATGGCACTCACTCCTGCTCCCTGACCCTCACAGAACACTGCTAGTGTCTTCCACAGTGAAGACAGATGCAAAGTACTCATTAAGTTCATCTGCCATTTCTTTGTGCCCCATTATTACCTCACCAGCATCATTTTCCAGTGGCCCAATATCAACTCTCACCTCCCTTTCACTTTATATATAACTGGAAAAAAACTTTTGGTATCCTGCTTTATATTGTTGGCTAGTTTGCCCTCATATTTTGTCTTTTCCCTTCTTATGGCTTTTCTGGTTGCCTTTTGTTGGATTTTAAAAGCTTCTCAATCATCCAACTTCCAACTCACTTTTGCTACCTTATATGCCCTTTCCTTGGCTTTTATGTAGTCCTTAACTTCCCTTGTTAGTTACGGTTACCTACCTCTACTTGTTCTTCTTTGGGACATATCTATCTTGCACCTTGTGAACCATTCCCAGAAACTTCAGCTATCTCTGCTCTGCCATCATCCCCGCCAGTATCCTCCTCCAATCCACCTGCGCAAGTTCCTCTTTCATGTCTCTGTAATTCCCTTTATTCCATTGTGATACTGATACATAAACCCACCTATTTATCCAGAGCCTAAATACAGGGATATTCCATAACTGGCTACCATCTGGATGAAAATGTTCAAGGTAAATTTATTAACAAAATACATCTACTGTATATCACCATATATAACTCTGATATTCAATGTCTTATGGGCATTTACAGTAAATACAAAGAAACAACAAAACATGCCAAATAATAATAACAAATAGGCAATAAATATCAAGCCGATGAAATAAAGTATCCCTGAAAGTGAGCCCATAGGTTGTGGGAACAGTTCAGTGAGGGGGCCAGGTGAAGTTGAGTGAAGTTATCCCCTTTTGTTCATGAGCCCAACTGTTCCTGAACCTGGTGATGTGTGTCCTGAGACTCCTGTACCTTCTTCCTGATGGCAGCAGCAAGAAGAGAGCATGGCGTGGATCGTGGAGGCCCATGATGATGGATGCTGCTTTCTTGTGACAGCGTTTCATCTACGTATGCTCAATAGTGGGGAGGGCTTTATCTATGATCGATTGGGCTGTATCCACTACCTTTTTGTCAGCTTTTCTGTTCAAGGGCATTGATGTTGCGATTCTAGCTTGTGACGCAACCAGTTAATATACGCTCCACTACACTTCTACAGAAGTTTGTCAAAGTTTTAGGCACCATGCCAAATCTTTGCAAACTCCTAAGGAAGTAGAGGTGCTGTCACGCTTCTTCGCAGATGCACTTATGTGCTGGGCCCAGGACAGGTCTTCCGAAAAAATAACACCAAGGAACTTAAAGCTGCTGACTCTCCCCACTTCTGATCCTGCAATGAGGACTGGCTCATGGACCTCTGGTTTCCCCCTCCTGAAGTCAATAATCACCTCCTTGTTCTTGCTGACATTAAGTGAAAACTGTCCTCAAGTTCATATTGAAATGTGTCATTTTGCCTTTAGAATACTTTTCTTTAAAATGTATCCATCCTGTTCCTTACAAAGTGCTCCCAGAAACTCCAACCGTTGCTGCACTGCCGTCATCCCATCCAGTGAGCCCTTCCAATCAACCTCAGCCAGTTCCTTTCTCAAGCCTCTGTAATTCCCTTTACCTCACTTTAATACTGATATATCTGACTTCATCTTCTCCCTTTCAAATTACAGGGTTCCTTTACCTTAAGCTTCCTAATCAAACCTGGTTATTACACAACACCCAATCCAAGATAGCTGATCCCCTAGTGGGCTCAATCACAAGGTGCTCCAGAAAACCATCTTGTAAGTATTTTACAAATTCTCTCTCTTACGATCCAGCACCTACCAGATTTTCCCAGTCTCCCTGCATATTGAAATACCCCATGACTATCGGAACATTGCCCTCTTGATATGCCTTTTCCATCTCATGTTGTAATTTGTCGCCCACATCCTGGCTACTGTTCAGTGGCCTGTATAAAACTCCCATCAGGGTTTTTTACCTTTGCAGTTTCTTCACTCTACCCACAAGGATTCTACATATTCCAATCCTATGTCACCTCTTTCTTAAGATTTGATTTCATTTTTACCAACAGAGCTCCCCAGCCCCTCTGCCTACCTGCCTGTCCATTTGATACACTGTGTATTCTGGGATGTTAAGCTCCCAACTATAATCTTCTTTCAGCCACGTCTCAGTGACGCCCACAATGTCATATCTGCCAATCTCTAATTGCGCTACAAGATCATCTACCTTATTCTGTATACTGTGTGGATTCTAATATAACACCTTCAGTCCTTTATTCAGCAGCCATTTGCCATATCCATCTGCCTGTGCTTCCTGACAGTCTCACCACACACTGCCTCTGTTTGTACACAAACTGGCCCATTCTCAACCCTATCACTCCGCTTTCCATCCCCCTGACAAATTAGTTTTGAACCCTCCCCAACAGCTCTAGCAAACCTGTCCACAAGGACATTGGTCCCCTTCAGGTTCAGATGTAACCCATCCCTTTTGTACAGGTCATACCTGCCCCTTGCACCAGTTCCTCCGCCATGCATTCATCTGCCAAATCATCCTATTCTGACCCTCAATGGCGTGTGTAACAAGGCAGCAACCTAGAGATTACGACTCTAGAGGTCCAATCACAAACAAGAGAAAATCTGAAGATGCTGGAAGTCCAAGCAACATGAACAAAATGCTGGAGGAACTCAGCAGGCCAGGCAGCATCTATAGAAAGAGAATAGTTGACATTTCAGTCCGAGATCTTTCATCGAGATGGAGAGAAAAATGTTGTTTAGCAAGATGTTAGATTCCATTACCAAGGAGGAGGTTTCAGGGTACTTGAAGACACCTGATAAAACAGGCTGAAGTCAGCCTGGTTTTCATCAGGGGAAATCTTGCCTGACAAATCTATTGGAATTCTTTGAGGAAATAACAAGCAGGATAGACAAAGGAGAGTCAGTGGATGCTGTTTACATGGATTTGTAGAAGGCTTTTGACAAAGTGCCACACAAGAGCTGC
Organism: Mobula hypostoma; assembly: GCF_963921235.1. NCBI lineage: Eukaryota > Metazoa > Chordata > Chondrichthyes > Myliobatiformes > Myliobatidae > Mobula > Mobula hypostoma. The sequence goes on along the minus strand of NC_086104.1, from coordinate 63,647,852 downwards.
TAAACAAGATAAGTGCCAGTGGCTTTAAAGGAAAGATACTAGCATGAAAAGAAGCCTAGCAAACTTGCAAAAGGCAGAGAGTGGGAATAAAGGGGGCTTTTTCTGGTTGGCTGTCAGTGGTGAATAGTGTTCTGCAAGGATCACTCTTGGGTCCACTACTTTTCACATTATATGTGAGTAATCTGGATGACAAAATTAATGGCCTTGTAGTCAAGTTTGTAAATGATACAAAATAGGTAAAGGGACAGGTAGTGTGCAAACAGGGTATCTGCAGAAAGACTTGGACAGATTAGAACGAGCAAAGAAGTGGCAGATGGTCATTCACTTTGGCAGAAGGAATGAAGGCATAGACTATTGTTTAAATGGAGAGCAGATTCAGAAATCGGAGGTTCAAGAGACTTGTGAGTCCTAGGACAGGATTCCCTAATGGTTAAATCGCTGGTTGAGTGATTGATGGCTCAAGCATGTACTCACTGGGGTTTAGAAGAATGAGGGGGCATCTCATTGAAACCTACCAAATATTGAAAGGCCTAGATAGAGCGGACCTGCAGAGGATGTTTCCTGTAGTTGGAGAGTTCAGGGCCAAAGGGCAGTGGGAGTTCTATTCTTGGACCAGAATAGAAGGATGTCCTTTTAGCACACAGATAAGGACACAATTCTTTATCCAGAAGATGGTAAAATCTGTAGAACTCGTCCTTGATTACGCTCTACATCAAGCTACCAAAGATCATGACAAGCTTGGTTTTACCATAAAACCAGGTTGAACCAAAACCGTCAGACCAGTTACGCCCACAGATATCAATTTTGCAGATGACATAGTCCTGCTCTCTGACCAGATTGAGGAAGCACAGCAGCTACTGACAAAAGTGAAAATTGAGTGCAATAAAGTTGTACTTCACCTAAATGCTAAAAGGACAGAGTACATGGCATTTAACTGCGATGAAGGTACTCTCAAGACTGTAAAGAATGATACCATTAAGAAAGTTTTTGACTTCAAGTTCCTCGGGTCAAGAATGGTGAGTTTGGAGAAATACATAAAGATACGGAAGGCGCTGGCATGGAGGGCTATGAACGACGTGAAGGAAATCTGGAAGTCGAACCTAACCAGAAGGCTTAAAAAGAGGATCTTCATAGCAGTCATAGAGTCCATTCTCACGTACGGATGCAAGACGTGGACACTCACCAAGACTATGCTAAAGTCTCTAGATGGTTGCTATACACGAATGCTCCGGATGGCTCTTAACGCGAGTTGGCAACAGTAGATGACGAACGTCGAGCTCTATGACGACCTACAAATGCTCACCACTAAAATCAAGGCAAGAAGACTGCAACTAGCGGGGCACTGTCTACGCCACCCCGAGATACCTGCCAGCCTAGTCATCATATGGGAGCCCAAGTATGGGACAATGAACCCTGGGTGCCCTCCCAAGACTATGGTCAACACGCTCCCAGAATACTGCAGCGTGGCTAATGTAGATGAACTGTACACACTGATGAGGGAGAGGGAGAAGTAGAGAGTCCGTCATCGTGCCCGATGCCAGCCCCCTAGGCATGAGTCGATGTAGTAGTAGTAGTTCTAGTGAACGGTCTGGACCTGAAGGGCTAATACTTGTCTGTTTTCTACAGACACTACCCAACCTTTGCTTTACACTTATGACTGTGTGGCCAAGCACAGTTCCAATGCCATATTCAAGTCTGCTGACAACACCACTATTATTGACCAAATCGGAGGTGGTGACGAATCAGCATGTTGGAGGCAGGCTGAAAATCTGGCTGAGTGATGCCATAACAACAACAACTCAAAGTCAACAAGACCAAGGATCTGAATATTGACTTCAGGAGGAGGAAACCAGAGGTCCATGAGCCAGTCCTCATTGGGGGATCAGAGGTGGAGAGGGTCAGCAACTTTAAATTCCTCGGTGTTATTATTTCAGAGGACCTCTCCTGGGACCAGTACCTAAGTGCAATGATGAAGAAAGCACGGCAGTGCCTCTACTTCTGTTGTAGTTTGCAAAGGTTCTGCACAACATTTAAAACTTTGACAAACTTTTATAGATGTATGGTGAAAAGTATGTTAACTGGTTGCATCACAGCCTGGTATGGAAACACCAATGCCCTTGAATGGACAATCCTACAAAAAGTCGTGGGTACAGCCCAGTCCATCACAGGCAAAGCCCTCCCCACCATTAAGCACATCTACATGGAGTGTTGTCGCAGGAAAGCAGCATCCAACATCAGGGACCCCCACCATTCAAGTCGTCCTCTCTTTTTGATGCTGCCATCAAAGAAAGTACAGGAGCCTCGGGATTCACACCACCAGGTTCAGGAACAATTACTAACCATCAACCATCAGGTTCTTGAAAAAGAATGGATAACTTCACTCAACTTCATTTGTCCATCACTGAACTGTTCCCACAACCTGTGGACTCACTTTCAATGACTCTTTATCTCATTCTCGATATTTATTCCTAATTTATTTATTGTTATTATCTCTTTTTTCTTTCTTTTTGTATTTGCACTGTTTGTTGGAATGTGCATCTCCTTTGATGCAGCAGGCAGCAAAATAGTGCACAACAAGTCCAGCTGCACTGCAATCAAGCAACTTGCTGATGGTGTAGACCTGCAGTACTTGATCTTCTTAATATTCAGCAATGGCTTGCAATCGTAAAAAAGACTTAAAAGGTATTATATGGCCAGACCCAGAGCTGAACTGGATCAATGCCCCAAAATTACAGAGATCTGATCCCTGCCAATATCACTTTTGTCTTTGGAGTCATTTTCTGTAAGCCTGAACAGGCCTTATCTTTATAAAGAAATGTAATTTGAGTGGAGTGGAGACTATCTAAATCCCCTGCACATCTCTGAAGATACCTCTGGAAGTTCTCAAGGCCTTAACAAGCCATTTCTAGGTAACAGAGATATCCAGAGGCCTAGATTAAAACTGTACTTAGGGAGTAAATCCTGGTCTTAAAGTTGCCACATCCAAGAGAAGATACATAAGCACTGGCAGCGACAATCAATTTTGTGCTCCCGTATACCTGAACAGGACAGTGACAACTGAGATGCTACACGTTAGTGAAGGGGTAAATGTAAGGTAATGCTGTGACAATCAATATCAGCTGAAATGGATTGAAGATGGCCAAAATGCATCAAGCTGGACTAACACTAGACTCATTGGTGGAGAATGGATTGTATACTGTGCAAGGTGTTAGAGTTAAACTTTCTCTTTGCAACTAAGATTTTGAAAAAGCTAAGGATACATTTTCACCATTTGTTGCTGCTGTTCTAATTTAGCAGAGTGTTCAGGCAACCCAGAGGGATAGAACCTCAGTGGGTAGGAAATTTTTAAGAAATTGAACATTGTTGAAATTCTTAAAGGAAAATGATTGAGAATTGGAGCTCCAGAGTTATTTGAAAAATTACAATCTAGAGAGGAGGAAGCTCAAATATTAAAGACACGCTTTAGAATATTCAGAAAAGAATAGCAAGAGGGAGCACAAACACCAAATCCAGTTCAGACACTTTCGATGAGTGGATTTCTGAATCAAGCTCGAAGGACTGAGTATAACTGCAGCAAGGCTGAGAGGGGAACAGACTTGGCCAAGGAATAGCTTACATAAACGGAGCAGTGTTCAACAGTAGACTGACGACGGGTTTTTTTAACTCAATACACAGAATAATTCTGTACAATATTCACCCAATCATAGTAAACATCAACAAGAAATACATAAACTACTATCTCAGCTTTCAGGTAACAAATGCAAACATCATTGACGAAGATATCAATGATGATATCGCTGAGGAGATGGAGAGATTAAAAACTCAACATACTCCATTCCTTCTACAATAATTCAGATAACATGAAGAGAGCCATGCTGGTGTTGTACCCAAGGGCCAAGCAAACATTGTTGAGCTGTTGCCAAGGAGGGAAGAGCAGCCCCAGGTGGACCTGTGCTCTGTCACAACACATCGCAGTTAGAATCAATGTTTAGCATCGTGGGAAAATTGAACATTTTGGCTGCAGCTTTATTTTGACAACTCCAGAGTATCATGGCAATAGCCTGATCATCTCCACCCCCGGAAACCCACCCGATGCCACCCACGGATGATGCTGGTAACGCTATGACTGCATTCAATCGTTCAACTGAGGAAAAAAAAACAAAACTGATTTCATGATACCAGTTCCCAGAAACACATCAACACGAGGATAAATCAAATTGATGTGAATTTACCAAGGTTGGGTGAAAAGCTTATCTTGCATTCTGTTCATACAGATCAATCCATTACACAGTGCATTGATGTACTACAAACTAAAGCAACGATAGAATTAGGAATAATGCGTAATACCGACAGCCAAAGTGCACTACAGGTAGACAATAAGGTTCAAAATCATAACAAGGTAGATTATGAGGTCAGAAGTCCATCTGATTTACTAGGGTGCAATTCAATAATCTTATAATAGCTAGATAGAAACTGTCTTTGATCCTGGAGGTACATGCTTCAGGCTTCTCTATCTTTTACCTATGGGAGAGCGGAGAACAGACAATGTCTGGGGTGGTGGGGCTTTGATTATGTTTGCTGCTTTACCAAGGCCGTGAGAAGTATAGACAGAGTTCAAGGAGGGAAGGCTGGTTTCCCTAATATGGTGAGTAATGTCTACAGCTCTGCAGTTTCTTGCAGTTACAGACAGACTAGTTGACAAACCCAGCCATGATGCATCCAGGTCAAGTGCTTTCTATGGTGCATCGAACCAACTAAAGATTTAATTGTAGACAATGGCATGTTGCCTTTAAAGCAACAAAAGTTCTGACTGCAAAATGGAATCTGGATCCACTGGAGTTCAGGTTCAACAACCAACCTGTGAGAAGAAGTTTGCGAGTGAAGCAACATCTGTGGGAGGAAAGGACTTTTTAATGTTTCAGGTTGAAACCCTGCACCACCCTGAGGGTGGAGAGCCAAAATGGCTAGCACAGCGTGGAGAAGTGGCGAGTAGGATCAATGAAAGAGCAAACAGAGAATAGAAGACAACAAGCTGTGCAAATGTAAATAAATAACATTAGATAACAAGAGCACGAAATAACAAGATAAAGAGTCCTTAAAGTGAGATCTTTGGTTGTGGGAACATCTCAGTAGATCAGTGGAGTTATCCTCTTTATTTCAAGAGCCTGATGGTTGAGGGGTAGTAACTGTTCTTCAAACTGCAAGTCCTGAGGCACTTGTACCTTCTACCTGATGGCAGTACTGAGGAAATGGTACGGCCTGGGTGGTGAGAATCTTTGATGGTGGGTGCTGCTTTCCTATGACAGCATTTCATGTAGACGTGCTCATGTTGCACAGGGCGACTGAGGAGAACCCAAGTGCAGGACACCGGTACGTCGACTGAGTTGGGGATGCTGGCGTAGACGTCAACGTAGAGCAGTAAACCAGAGGAATCTTGACAAGGAGATGGGATCTACAGGGACTATCTTCAAACTAGAGCAGAACTTGGAATTTAACGTAGGACTAAGAGTTCTAAGCAGACGAGAGAGCGAAGTATCACACAAGAATAGACCAACAAACTGGCGACCTGTGACCTGTAGTGACGCAATCGTACTTATTTCACAGTCTCTGATGCAAACCAGGTGTACTGTAATTAAGTAAACTAGCAGCAATTGGAAATTTAATCACTGTAATTAGGGCATAACCAGGGAGAAAGGAACGTTAAAGGGGAACAACCAAACAGAACCATGACAGTACCCTTCCCTCAACAGGAACCTCCTGGCGATCCCCCAGGCTTGTCTGGATGGTCCCGATGAAAATCCTGGATGAGAGAAGGGTCCAGAATGTAGGAGCGGGGAATCCAGGAACGTTCCTCCAGGCTGTACCCCTCCCAGTCAACCAGGTACTGGAGACCCCTGCCCCGATGGCGGACATCCAATAACCCCCAGACAGTGTATGCCAGATGGTTGTCGATGATCCGGGGGAGGTGGAGGGGGTTCGGTCGGAGGGCACAAGGGACTGACAGAAATTGATTTTAACTGGGAGACGTGAAATGTAGGATGGATCTGCATAGACGTAGGTAGTTTGAGCCGGACTGCCGTGGGGTTGATAATGCTCTCAACCTCGAAAGGTCCCAGGAAGCAGGGCGGAGGTGGGGAGGGGCTAGCTTCTTGGGCTGGTTCTTCAGAGAAATGTCTCTAGACAAGAGCCACAACATCTGCCCAGGTCAATGCTCAGGAGCAGGGGTATGACGGCGGTCGGCAATTTTCCGGTTATGGTTGGCTGAAGGAAGCAAGGCCGTGCATGTGTCTTCCCAGATTTTTTGGCACCTGTGTATATGGGCCTGGACTGACGGCAATGAAATCTCTTCTTCCTAGGCGGGAAACAGCGGGGGGTTGATAACCAAGAGAGCATTCAAAAGGAGATTTTCCAGTCGTGGTGCTGACCAGAGAGTTGTGGGCGTGTTCTACCCATGCAGGATGGTTGCTCCAAGTAGACGGGTTGTTGGCTGTTATACAACATAACGCCACCTCCAACTCCTGGTTGACCCGCTCCGTTTGCCGGTTGGTCTGTGGGTGAAACCCGAACGATAGGCTAACTGAGGCACCAAGGGCTCAACAAAAAGATCTCCAAACTTCCGAAATGAATTGAGGTCCCCGATCGGAGACAATATCTGAAGTGACAAGGTCCCACACAGGAGATTAGTGTGCAAACTTAAAGCACACGGTATAGGGGGTATGGTATTGATGTGGATAGAGAATTGGTTGGCAGACAGGAAGCAAAGAGTGGGAATAAACGGGACCTTTTCAGAATGGCAGGCAATGACTAGTGGGGTACCGCAAGGCTCAGTGCTGGGACCCCAGTTGTTTACAATATATATTAATGACTTAGACAAGGGAATTGAATGCAGCATCTCCAAGCTTGCGGGTGATACGAAGCTGGGCAGCAGTGTTAGCTGTGAGGAGGATGCTAACAGGATGCAGGGTGACTTGGATAAGTTAGGTGAGTGGGCAAATTCATGGCAGATGCAATTTAACGTGGATAAATGTGAGGTTATCCACTTTGGTGGCAAAAACAGGAAAACAGATTATTATCTGAATGGTGGCCGATTAGGAAAAGGGGAGGTGCAACGAGACCTGGGTGTCATTATACACCAGTCATTGAAAGGGGGCATGCAGGTACAGCAGACGGTGAAAAAGGCGAATGGTATGCTGGCATTCATAGCGAGAGGGTTCGAGTACAGGAGCAGGGAGGTACTACTGCAGTTGTACAAGGCCTTGGTGAGACCACATTTGGAGTATTGTGTGCAGTTTTTGTCCCCTAATCTGAGGAAGGACATTCTTGCCATAGAGGGAGTACAAAGAAGGTTCACCAGATTGATTCCTGGGATGGCAGGACTTTCATATGATGAAAGACTGGATGAACTAGGCTTATACTCGCTGGAATTTAGAAGATTGAGGGGGGATCTTATTAAAACATATAAAATCCTAAAGAGATTGGACAGGCTAGATGCAGGAAGATTGTTCCCGATGTTGGGGAAGTCCAGAACGAGGGGTCACAGTTTGAGGATAAAGGGGAAGCCTTTTAGGACCGAGATGAGGAAAAACTTCACACAGAGTGGTGAATCTGTGGAATTCTCTGCCACAGGAAACAGTTGAGGCCAGTTCATTGGCTATATTTAAGAAGAAGTTAGATATGGCCTTTGTGGCTAAAGAGATCAGGGGGTATGGAGAGAAGGCAGGTACAGGATTCTGAGTTGGATGGTCAGCCATAATCATACTGAAAGGCGGTGCAGGCTTGAAGGGCCGAATGGCCTGCTTCTGCACCTATTTTCTATGTTTCTATGATTCTGGGAAGTCGGAAAACGTGGGTGACGAGAAGGTTTGCGGTCTCCTGCGCGGAAGGGAGTTTAGGGAGAGCTACAAAATGCACCGACTTGGAGAAACGGTCCACCACAGTTAGTACGGCAGTGTTTCCACGTGAAGGGAGTAGCCCAGTGACGAAATCCAGAGCGATGTGTGACCAGGGACAGGCAGGGGATGAAGCAATCCCGCAGGTGGCCGATGGGAAGCTTTTCCACGGGCGCAGACGGAACATGCAGAGACATAGGAACAGGTGTCAGCGTCCATGGAGGGCCACCAGAAATGTCTCTTCAGAAGAGTCAGAGTCCGATCGATTCCGGGGTGGCAGGTGAAACGAGAAGTGTGCCCCCACTGGAGAACCTGTGATCGGACAGAATCGAGTACAAAGAGGCGATTGGGAGGTCCGATGCCTGGGTCAGTTTGAGTCCATTGGGCCTCTTTGACTCTGGACTCGATCTCCCAGGTGAGGGCAGTCACTACACAGGATGATGGAAGGATGGTCTCGGGGTTGGGAAGGTCCTCCTCGGAAACGTATTGACGGGAGAGAGCATCAGGCTTCCCGTTCTCGGACCCCAGATGATAGGTGAGGGTAAACCTGAACCGGCCAAAAAATAATGCCCAACGGGCCTGGCGAGAATTCAGGCCTTTGGCGGTCTGGATATATTCAAGGTTCTTATGGTCTGTCCAGACGATGAACGGGTGTTCCGCCCCCTCCAACCAGTGTCTCCATTCTTCCAACGCCAGTTTGACAGCCAGTAGCTCCCAGTTCCCCACGTCGTAATTTCGTTCAGCGGGAGACAGTTGGCGAGAGAAGGCAGCACAGGGATGTAGTTTCTGATCTGAGCCCAAACATTGGGACAGTACCGCTCCCACCCCGGAGTCGGAGGCGTCAACCTCCACAATGAATTGACAGGAGGGGTCCGGTTGAATCAGAACGGGAGCAAACGTGAAACGCCTCTTTAGTTCCGTGAATGCTGAGTCCGCCTCAGAGTTCCAAAGGAAAGGTGTGGCAGGTGAGGCAAGTCAGGGTCAGCGCAGCCGCCACCTGACTGCAGTTTCTGATGAACCAGCGACAGAAGTTCGCAAACCCCAGGAACCGTTGGAGTTGCTTGCGGTCCGTGGGTTTGGACCACTCCGCCACAGCCCGGATCTTCTCGGGATCAGCTCTCACCTGTTCGCTCTCCATGATATAACCTAGGAAGCTGACCGAGGGGACGTGGAATTTGCACTTCTCCGCCTTTATGAATAACTTATTCTCCCCCAGCCTCTGCAGGACTTGACAGACATGAAGAACGTGTTGTTGGGGACTGCTGGAAAAGATTAGGATGTCATCCAGATAGACAAACACAAAGCGGTTAGTAAAGTCTCTTAGTACATCGTTAATCAAGGCTTGAAAAACTGCGGGGCATTGGTGAGGCCAAAAGGCATGACCAAGTACTCGAAGTGGCCCAAAGGGGTATTGAATGCCGTCTCCCACTCGTCCCCCTCCCTTATTCGGACCAGATGGTAGTCGCTTCCTAGGTCCAGCTTCGAGAAGATGGTGGCTCCGTGAAGTGGTTCGAACACAGAACTTATCAGAGGCAGTGGGTACTTATTCTTTATGGTTATATGATTTAGGCCTCGGTAGTCGATGCAGGGACATAGTGAACCATCCTTCTTCCCCAGAAAGAAGAACCCTGCACCCACCGGGGAGGAAGAGGGTCGGATGATGCCCGCTGTGAGAGATGCCCTGATGTAACCCTCTATTGCTTCCATCTCTGGCCGGGACAAGTTATACAGCCGACTGGTGGGTAGAAGAGCTCTGGGGAGAAGGTCAATAGCACAATCGTATGGTCGGTGTGGAGGCAGGGAAAGGGCGCGTTGTTTACTAAACACTTGTCCCAGGTCGTGGTACTCCGCTGGAACCCTGGACAAGTCAGGGGGTTCAATGGCAGGTGAGGTCGATGTGGTTTTTACCGGGGAAAGGGCTGACTGCAGATAAGTGGCGTGACAAAATGGACTTCAGCTGGCTATCTTCTCGGTGGACCAATCAATGTAAGGGTTATGGCGGCTTAACCAGGGGTACCCAAGAACTACTGGTGCTTGAGGAGAGGAGATCAACTTAAATTGTACCTGTTCCCGATGGTTCCCAGAGAGAATCAAAGACAGTGGTGGGGTACAGTGAGTGACTCGGGCCAGAAGTCTTCTGTCCAGTGCCCGGGCTTCCAGAGGGATACTCAACGGCTCCCGAGGAATTCCAGCCTGGGAAGCTATATCTTCATCCAACAGATCCCCCTCAGCACCAGAGTCTATCAAGGCAGACAAGGACAGGGACTGTTGGTTATAGCTTACAATGGCTTGGACTTGCATTGGGGATTGGGGGACAGAAGGGAATGTGGTCTGACTCACCAGGGTCCCCCTTTCTAATGGTGAGCCCTCCCTTTTGGCCAAAGGGAACAGGTAGCACGGAAATGGCCAGACTGACCGCAATAGAAACAATCCCCTGCTCTTAATCTCCGGAGTCGCTCTGAGGGAGAAAGACAGCTCCGTCCCAGCTGCATTGGTTTCTCTCCCAGGGTGGTGGAAACGGCCGGGCCGGATGCTATTCTAGGAGTGGGAGGAGGAGAGAGGTTAGCGCTAGGGGAGTAGATAGTAAAGCATGCCGTGGGGTGGCCAAAGGACAACCGGTCCTCTCCCTCTGTCGTTCTCGGAGTCGGTTGTCCAGCCTGGTGGCGAGGGAGATCAATGAATTCAGGCTGTTAGTGTCATCCCTAGCCGCCAACTAGTCCTTTACCTTGTCACAGAGGCCTTGCCGGAATACCTCCTGGAGAGCCTCATCATTCCAGCCCGAGTCGGCCACTAGCGTCCGGAACTCCACCGAGTATTCGGCAACACTACGTGAGCCTTGATGGAGGGTGAGTAGCCGCTTAGTGGCATCTTTACCGTAGACGGGATGGTCAAAAATCTTCCTTATTTCTGAGATGCAGGTGGGGAAGGAAGAGCAGGTCTCTGGCTGATTATCCTAAATCACGGTGCCCACGCTAAGGCATTTCCTCGTAACAAACCCATAATGTAAGCTATTTTAGATCTGTCCGTGGCGTACATGGATGGCTGCTGCTCGAACACCAAGGAGCATTGCAGCAGAAAAGCCCAGCACTTCCCCAGATCTCCAGCGTAGGGTTCTGGTTCAGGGACGCGCGGCTCCCTTAGCGGATGTGTTGTTGACATCTTGGGCGTCGCCACCACAGGCTGTCTGGGCAGGTCAGACGGAGTTCACGGAGTCAACGGGGTAAGATGGGTGGATACTCGGTTGACCTGTTCACTGACCTTTCTTACGTCTACTGATAGGGAACAGAGGTTTTCCATGACTTCCTGGAGCAGCCGATCGTGCAAGCCCAGTAGGGAGCACTGGCTGGCGAGGGCTTGTTGCAAAGGATTCGTGTCTGCTGGGTTCATGTTGGCCAGTTTGTTCCATTGCACAGGGCGACTGAGGAGAACCCAAGTGCAGGACACTGGCACGTCGACTGAGTTGGGGATGCTGGCGTAGACGTGAACGTAGAACAGCAAACCGGAGGAATCTTGACAAGGAGGCGGGATCTACAGGGACTGTCTTGAAACTAGAGCAGAACTTGGAACTAAACTTAGAACTAACAGTTCTAAGTGGACGAAAGAACGAAGTATCACACAAGAATAGACCAACAAACTGGCGACCTGTGTAGTGACGCCATTGTACTTATTTCACAGTCTCTGATGCAAACCAGGTGTACCATAATTAAGTAAACTAGCAGCAATTGGAAATCTAATGGCTGTAATTAGGGCATAACCAGGGAGAAAGGAGCGTTAAAGGGGAACAACCAAACAGAACCATGACAGCTCAATGGTTGGGAAAGCTTTACCCATGACATACTGTCCAAATCCACCAACTTTTATAGCATTTTCTATTCAAAGGCATTGGTGTTCCCATACCAGGCTGTAATGCACCCTGTCAGTACACTTTCCACTGCACATCTATAGAAGTTGATCTAAGTTTTTGATATCATAACAAATCTCCGCAGGCTCCTAAGGAAGTAGAGGTGCTGCCGTGCTTTCTTTGCAATTACATTTACATGTTGGGTCCAGATAGTGACACACAGAAATTTAAGTTACTGACCCTCTCTGCTTCTGATGCTCTGATGAGGACTGGCTCTGGATTCCTTCTGCTGAAGTCTACAACCAGTTCCTTGGTCTTTCTGACATTGACTGAGAGGCTGTTTTTATGACACCACTTAGCCAATTTTTCAATCTCCGTCCTATACACAGATTCATCTCCACCTTTGATGCAGTGGTGTCATCAGCAAACTTGAGTATGCTGTTGGAGCAGTACTGAGCCGCACAGTCAAGGGTGCAAAGTGAGTAGAGCAGGGCTCTAAGCCACAGCCCTGTGGTGCACCTGTGCTGATGGAGATCGTGGAGGAGATCTTTTTGCCAATTTGAACTGACTGGATCTACAAGTGAGGAAATCCAGAATCCTATTGCACAAGGTGGTACTGAAGCCAGGGCCTACTGAGTAGTTTTGAGGGGATGATGGTGTTAAATACTGAACTGTAATCATTTAAGAGCATTCTGATATTTGCGTCATTGTTCTCCCGGTGTTTCAGGGTTGTGTAAAGAGCCATTGAGGTGGCATCTGCTGTGGACTTGCTGCTCTGATAGGCAAATTGAAGCGGATCCAAATCGCCATTCAGACAGGAGATATATTTCATCACCAGCCTCTGAAAACATTTCATCACAGTGGATGTAAGTGCCACTTGATGATAATCATTGAGGCAGGTTACCATGCTCTACTTGGGCACCGGTATGATTGAAGGCTGGTTGAAGCAGGTGGGTACCACACACTGCCAAAGCAAGAGCTTAAAGATCTCAGTGATCACACCAGCCAGCCAGTCAGCACAGGTCTTCCCTCTAGGAGAAGGCTCAGGAGCTTGAAAACTCGTACGGCCAGATTTGGGAACAGCTTCTTTGCAACTGTGATAAGACTGCTGAACGGATCCTGACCTGGATCTGGGCCGTACCCTCCAAATATCCAGACCTGCCTCTCGGTGTCTTTTGCACTACCTTACTTTCCCTTTTCTATTTTCTATTTATGATTTATAATTTAAATTTTTAATATTTACTATTGATTTGTACTCCAGGGAGCGCAAAGCCCAGAATCAAATATCGCTGTGATGATTGTACGCTCTAGCATCAATTGCTTGGCGACAATAAAGTATAAAGTCTTCAGTACTCGGCCAATACTTCATCCGGATGGCCACATTCCTTGGAGGCAGCCCACACATCATCTTCAGATACTGATACCAAAGGATCTCAAAGATTACCTGGTTGACTGTCAGGAGAGGGAAAGGCAATAGGTAGCTGATGCTGAGTAGACCTGTGGCCATCTCCCTCAATAATAAGTATACCGCTCTGGATACTGATGGGGGGGGGTGGGGCGGGCTAGGAATGACCTACCAAGGAGAAGCTGTATTGAACAGGTCTCTGGCACTGAGCCTGGCTCTGTGGCTCCAAAGAGAAGGGGAGAAGAGTAGTGTAGTATTGATAGGGGATTCCATAGTTACGGGAGCAAACAGGAGATCCTGTGGATGTGATAAAGACACCTACTTGGTATGTTGCTTCTCAGGTGCCATGGTCAGGGATGTCTCAGATCGGATGCACAGCATTCTAAAGGGCAAAAGTGAACAGCCCAAAGTTATGCTACATATTGCTACCAAAAACATAGATAGGAAATGGGAGGACGTCCTAAAGAAAGAATATAGGGAATTAGATGGAAAGCTGAAAAGCAGGACCTCCAGGGTAGTAATCTCTGGACTGCTACCTATGCCTTCGCCACTGAGGGTAAGAATAGGATGATTTGACCGATGAATGCATGGCTTCAGATTTCTGGATCATTAGGATCTCTCCTGTACAAAATGGGCAGGTTACACCTGAACCCGAGGGCAACCAATATCCTTGCGGGCAGGTTTGCTAGAGCTGTTGGGAAGGATTTAAACTAATTTGGCAAGGAGATAGAAACCGGAAAGTTAGGACTGAAGATGGGGCAGTTGGTAATCAAGTAGATGCAGTGTATACTGAGACTTTCAAGAAGGACAGGAAGATTATAGCACAAAATTGTAGTCAGTGGGATGAGTTACAGTGTAATACGGGGCAAAATCAAAAAGGGTGATGAATACAGGACTAAATGTGTTATATTTCAATGCACACAGTTTACAGAATGGTATCATCGAGTTGTGGCTGAAAAAAAAATCATAGTTGGGAGCTTAACATCCAATGAGAGACCTTGTATGAAAAGGACACACATGTAGGCAGAGGGGGAGGGGTTGCTCTATTGGTAACCCTTAGAAAGAGGTGACATAGGATCAGAAGATGTAGAATCCTTGTGGGTAGAGTTAAGAAACTGCAAGGGTAAAAATACCCTGATGGGAGTTATATACAGGACTCCAAATATTAACCAGGATGTGGGATACAAATTACAACAGGAGATAGAAAAGACATGTAAAAAGGGCATTGGGGGGTGGGGTTCAATATGCAGGTAGGTTGGGAAAATCATGTTGCTGCTGGATCCCGCTCTTTCGAATGCCACGAGATGAACATTTAGAGCAACTTGTGGTTGAATCTCTGGGGACGAGCTAGTTCTGGATTGGGTGTTGTGTAATGAACCAAATTTGATTAGGGAGCTCAAGGCAAGGGAACTCTTACAAAGCAGTGATCGGAATATGATAGAATTCACCCTGCAATTTGAAAGGGAGAAAATAAAGAGAGGTGTACCAGTATTACAATGGAGTAAAGGAAATTACAGAGGCATGAGAGGAGCTGGCCAAAGGGGACACCAGCAAGGATGATGGCAGAACAACGATGGCTGGACTTTCTGGGGACAATTCAAAAAATGTCCCACAGATTCCTTAAAGGTTAACTTGAAGGTTGAGTTGATGTAAGGAAGGAAGGCAAATGAAATGCTAGCATTGGAGGATTAGAATGTAAGAACAAGAGCTGAGGCTTTATAAGGAATTGGTCGGACGTCAGTCGGTATATTGTGAACAGTATTGTGCCCCTTATTTAAGAAAAGATGTGCTGGCATTGGAGAGGGTCCACAGGAGGTTCACGAGTGTGGTTATGGGAATGAAAAGGTTAATGCATGAGGAGCATTTGATGGGACTGGGCCTGTACTCGCTGGAGTTTAGGAGAATGAAGGAGAATTTCATTAAGACCTTTCGAATATTGAAAGGCCTGGATAGGGTGGTTGTAGGAAGGATATTTCCTATTGTGGGTGAGTCTAGGACCAGAGGGCACAGCCTCTGACTGGAAGGACATCCATTTTGAACAGAGACTAGGAGGACTTTCTTTAACCATAGGATAGTGGATCTTTGGAGTTCATTGCCACAGGCAGCTGTGGAGGCCATGTCATTGATTATATTTCAAACAGAGGTTGATAGGTTCTTGATTAGTCGGGGCATGAGGGGTTGCGAGGGATAATAAATCAGCCACAGTGGAATGGCAGAGCAGACTTGGTGGGCCAAATGGCCTAATTCTGCTCCCATCTTTTCTGGTATTATAAGGTTGAAGGAGATGTATGTGAACTTTTGCCTCAGCTGGGTGAAGTTTAGGACCCTGGATGGTGATGAGGGAGGAGGAGCACAGACAATTGGTAAATCTACTATGAGGGCAGGGCCATGTGTCAGGGGTCAAGGAAAGATGGGTGTGGAGGGATGAGGGGACCACTGAGTCACCAGGAGAGTGGTCCCTGCAGAAGGCAGAAGTGGGGGATGGGGAGAAGATATGACTAATGGTGAGATCCTGTTGCAGCTGGCAGAAATGATGACTTTAGATTAATGAGATGTTTGTATCTATGTTTTTGCATAGATTCCTGCATTCCTTTGTGTTAGACCTTAAAAGTTTTTCTTGAGGTATGAGTGATTTTGTTGTACAGTACATCATCCTGTGTCCTTGAGAGTAAGTCATATGTTGTTTGACATGTGTGAATGCACTGTGCGTTTTTAAATGTTAAATGATGTTTGGCAGCTTTTGTGTTACAGCAGAGATAATTGAGATATTTTGTTTCGAAACAGTTGTGAACAGGAGAGAAATAACAATTGATTACCTATGGAATGGAGATGCAGGAAACTACAAATAAGACAGGGCCTTGGATACAAAACTTATTATGTATCTGTGTCTAAGTCAACGAATCTTCTGAAATAGATGTTTTAATTTAGTTATAGTAAGACTCAGCTATTATTTTATCGAATAGAAACTGAAATCAGTGGAACTCTTTGGTTTTATTTCAAACATGTATTAAAAAGCAGTTCAACTGAGTTAACTCCAAGTCTGAGAGATAGGTTTTGGATTGGTTCTCCCCAAAGAAAGTTGTGTCCACTAATAAGATGTTAGTTATGGTTTTAATTTCGATCAATTCAATTTGGATCTTCAAGACAGACCTTTGCGTGAGTTATTGAAAAATCAAAAAGCCAGTGTAAGAGAATTAATTTATTGTAGTATCAGACTCACTTTTCATTGCTTCTGATCCTGCCACTGGTGAAAAGTGCGAGAAGTTAATCCTATCTGTTTTCCATTCCTTCATCTCTATGCCAAGGTCGGAAGTTTTAATTGTGGAAAATATTCCTGATATGAAACCGTAACTGCTTCTCTTTCCACTTGCTGCTAGTCTTACTGCTTGTTTCTAGCATTTTTGTTTCCCGTTTCAGATTTCCTGCTCCTGCATTTTTTTTAAGTATGATTACAAAACCTGCCAGTCTAATAATAATTTGGTTTCTAGCCTGTAAGTGAAAAGAGGCATTTCTGGGACTGAGATCACTGATGGATATTAGGCTAATCTCGCTGTTTTTAAATCAGGAAAGATTAGGTTATTAATTATTTTCCATCTTAGTGGTGTTTCAGGCTGAAATGTAAAAAGACTGGCTTGCATTAGAAAGCTAATTTGACATGCCGCTGGTCTACAACAATGTGTGTATGCAGGTGTGATTAGTTGCAAGGAAGTACTTTGACTGAGGAACAGGCTGCACACATGAAGTTACTTAACAAATTACTATAACATGATAACAGCAGCATGAGAGACAGAGGGACACTGTGCCTGAGTGGAGGCTGTTAGGTGTGTGTTAAGATGAGGCAGTGTTCTCTTTAAGAAATTAAGTAAATATTGGAAGTACGCGAGCTTTTCTTCTTTCATGAAGAGTTTAATTTTTATTTCACTATAGAATTAAGCTTTCCTTTTAGAAATTTTTACTGTTTTTTTAATGAAAGGAAACAAGACTGAATTATGTTGGTCTATTTGAAGCAGGTTTTCTGTATTTTTTGCTCCCTTTCTTTGTGTTTATTTCATTCAATTAATATAGTTACTAAATTAGAATTGTTATTGGATAAAATCACACTTAATTCAATGATGGTCATAATATTTGGCTTAATACTGCGAAGTAAGTGAGAATCTCAAGATCCAGCCTCAAAATTACTACATACAGGTTTCTCCCGCCATCCGAAGGTAGAGCATTCCTATGAAACGGTTCGTAAGCCGGAATGTCGTAAAGTGAAGAAGCGATTGCCATTTATTAATATGGGAAAAATTTGTGAGCGTTTGCAGACCCAAAAAATAACCTACCAAATCATGCCAAATAACACATAAAGCCTAAAATAACAGTAACATTTAGTAAAAGCAGGAATGATATGATAAATACAGAGCCTATATAAAGTAGAAATACTTTTCTACAATTATTGCCGCACTGTTTTCCATAGCGAAAATCTCACGCAAGCGCTCTTGGCAGAAACACTCTCTCCAGTAGTCTTTAAGCTATGAAGCTGCCAAATCATACCAAATAACACATAAAAATACACAGCCTATATAAAGTAGAAATAATGTATGTACAATGTAGTATCACTTACACAGCACCGAGCACACTGACGATGGTGTGTTAGGCTGAGTCATCGGAGGTTGGGGTGGTGCAGTGGTCCCCAACCTCTGGGCCGCCAACCGATACCAATCCGTGAAGCATGCAGTGGTGCAGCAGTAGCCGGGACGCACCCAGCACATCTTTAAGAAAAAAGTCAAAATAAACAAGCTAATTAATTAGGTGGCGCCCGGCACGTAAATGTCGGCCCAGATCAGAGGCAATGCAATCAACAATCGCCTCTGATCTGGGCTGACATTTACGTGCCTGGTGGCACCTAATTAATTAGCTTGTTTATTTCGTTTTTTTTCTTAAAGATGTGCTGGGTGCGTCCTGGCTACCACTGCATTCTTTGTGGCAATGTATCGGTCCGTGGCCCAGGGCTTGGGGTGGTGGGACACTGGGGTGTCATCTCATCGTCGATCAGGGCAGGCAGGTCATCTTCTTCTATGTCTGCCTGCCTCGATGTCGAAGGTCGAGGTTTGTTGTCTGCTGTGGCTGATGTGGAAGGCTTGAAAAACGACAGTATGCTTGACTGCTTAGCCTCGCGCATTTTTCTATCATACAGTTGTTTGTAAGCACTCAAACCATCCTGCAAATATGCCCTAAACCTACATACCCTTTCAAAATTAAAGTCGTACTTTTCTGCAATCATTGCAGCGAAAAGCTCACACAGTTGCTTCACGTTCAGATCCTGGACAACCTACACTTTCGGTCCGTTCGCTACTGCATTCGGTTTCGATTGTTATCCTTTCCTCTTCCAATTGCATCAGCTCTTCATCTATCAGTTCTTGGTCATGGGATGCCAAACCTCTTCAATATCATCTTTGTCAACTTCCACAAGCCAAACTCACTTTGTCCTCCTTCATTCACCATGATCGAAATGCTTAATTATGTCTAGTTTTACGCTAAGTGCAACACCCTTACGAGCTCTTTTAGGCTTTTCCGAAACCTTAGAACTCATCTTGCTAACGGCTGCTCACAGGCATGTGTTTAAGCATTGCCGGCGAGAATGCAGTTCCGGGGGAGGAGCTTGGCTGCTCGGGGCATGCGCTGCTCTTTATCGCCTTTCGCTGCCTTTTTTTGTAACAGTGAAAACACCTTCTGTTAGCGAAAACAGGTAACTAATGTAGGTCTTTTGTAACAGCGAGGTTTCGTAAAGCGAGTGTTCGAAAAGCGGAGGACACCTGTATTAAAAAGTGATAATATCAAAACTATAATTCCAAGCAAACTCATCACCAGACTCTGAGACGCAGGAGTCAACACTCCCTCGGCAACTGGATCCTTGGTTTCCTGACTAACAGTCTGCAATCAGTAAGGACAGGTAACAATACTCAGGTCAAAATTTTTCAATACTGGTGCTTCACTAGGCTGCGTCCTCAAACCGCTACTTTACTCCTTACCGCACAAACAGATTCTATTCTAACTCTGTCTACAAGTTTATAGATGATACCTCTGTAGTGGGCCATTTCTCATAATAATGAGTCAAAGTACAAGAAGGAAATAGAGAGCTTAGTAACATGCTATCATCACAACAACTTTTCCCTCAATGTGAACAACAGAGCTGGTTGTAGACTTCAGAAATAGGGACAGCGCACATTCTCCTGTCTAAGTCAACGGTGCTGAGGTTGAAAGGGTTGACTGCTTGAAGTTCTTAGGAAAGAACATCACCAGTAGCCTGTCCTGTAGCATCAACGTTCAACCACATTGATGCTACAGCCACAAAAGCTCATCAATTCCTCTATTTCCTCAGGATACTAAAGAAATTTGGCCTGTCCCCACCGATACTTACCAATATTTATTGATGTGCCCTCCAAAAAAAAAGCATCCTGTCTGGGTACATCACAGCTTGGTGTGGCAACTGTTCTGCCTGTGAGTGCAAGAAACTGCAGAGCTAAAGACACAGGTCAGCACATCACAGAAACTAGCGACCCTCCGTGGACACTGTGTGCATGTCAAGATTGTTTAATGTCATTTCCAGTACACAAATGTAAAGGAGAACAAGATAATTATTCCTCTGATTCCAGTGCATCATGTAAAAACACAAAGATAAAGAACACAATAATAATAAAAATTATATAAATACATAAGACAGCTTATATATATGGATTGATTATATGTACACCAAGAGTCTCTCGGTAGGGGGTGTCTGTACATAAGGTGACTCTGAAAGGAAATGATAAAGTAGTGATGGTGGATGGTGTATTGGAGTGGGTTTGTGGGTGGAGGTGTTAATCAGCTGAACTGCTTGGGGTAAGTAACTGTTTTTGAATCTGGTGGTCCTGGCACAGATATTACGTAGCCTCTTCCCTGAAGGATGGGTGGGATCCTTCATGATATTGCTGGCATTTTTCAGGCACCATTCTGTATGTAATGTCTCTGATGGTGGGTAGGCTGCTGCTGGTGACGCACTGGACATTTTGACTACCTATTGTAAAAATATCCTGAACTTGACAGTGCAGTTTCTGTACCAAGAGGTGATGTGGCATGATAGGAAGCTCTCTACTGCACATCTGTAGAAGACTGTGAGTATTGATGTGCATAGTTCAGCTCTCTTCAGCCTTCTCAGAAAGTAGAGGTGTTGGTGAGCTTTCTTGATTGTGTAGGATGTGTTTTAGGACCACGAGAGGTTGTGCGAGATGTGCACCCCCAGGAGTCTAAAACTGCTTGTAGTTTCCACTACTGAGTCGCCAACATAAAGACGGGTGCGAGCGGTGCGAACTCTCCTGAAGTTGATAGCCACTGCGGCTCGCTGCCTCAGTAGAGCAGCCAGCGTAAGCAAAGACCCCGCCCTCCCTAAACATTCTCTCATCTCCCCTCTCCCATTGGGCAAGAGATACAAAAGCCTCAAAGCGCAGATTGCCAGGCTCAAGGCAAGGATAAGTTTCTACCCCATTGTTATAAAACTATTCAATGGTTCTCTAGTACATTAAGATGGACTCTTGGCCTCACAATCCACCTCATTATGCCATTGCACCTTATTGCCTACCAACACTGTACTTTCTCTGCAGTTGTTACATTTGATTCTGCATTGTCTTATTGTTTTATCTTGTACTACGTCAATGCACTATGTAATGAATTGATCTATATGAACGGTATGCAAAACAAGTTTTTCTCTATACCTTGATACTTAATAAACCAGTTCAAATTCCAAAAAGTAAATAGTGAAAAATTTGTCCAATTTAGTCATAATCACTTCATATGTTACTCCAAGCTCTGCATTAAATAAATTACCTTCCATCCATATTTTAAAAATAACTTTATCCAAGTCTTAAATACAAGAGATTCTGCAGGTGTTGGAAATTCAGAGTAACACATACAAAATGCTGAAGGAACTCAGCAGGTCATACAACATCTATAGAAAGAATAAACAGTACACAGTTTGGACCGAGACCCTTCATCAGGATCCGAAAGGAAGGGGGAAGATGCCAGAGTAAGAAGGTGGGGAGAGGGGAAGGAGGACAAGCTAGAAGGTGATATGTGAAGCCAGGTGGGTGGGGGGGGGGAATGAAGTAAGAAGCTGGGAGATGTAGGTGGAAAAGGTAAAGGACTGGAGAGGAAGAAATCTGATAAGAGAGGAAAGTGGAGCACGGGAGAAAGAGGAGGGATGCCAATGGGAGGTGATAAGCAGGTGAGGAGCAGAGGCAAAAGGGAATTGAAGAAAAGGGAAGGGGGAGGGAGAAAAATTACCGTAAGCTAGAGACATGGATGTTCATGCCATCAGGTTGGAGGCTACCTAGATGGAATATAAGGTGCGGCTTCTCAAACTGAGAGCTGCCTCAACCACATCTGAAGCACAAGATGGGAAAATTATGTCCAGATACAAAACCTGGATGAAGTATTCCATGGTTAAAAGAGAGTGAATCAATCCTCCTTTAGATTTGGATCACATTCCAGAACCCCCCTCCTCAGACAGTTTCAATAAGATCTCCCATCTTCTCTTCACTTTGGCCTTCTCCAGAAAAGCAGTAAATTAAAGCAAAAAGTTGAAAATGATGAAGGAAGATGCTTTTGATTTCAGATATGTGTCTCAGGCTCAACCTCAGAGTGGGGGAGAAACAAGGAATGCTGTAAACTCTCAATAAATCAAATAGTATGCATGCAGAGAGAATCAAAGTCAGCCTTTCAAGTCAAGAACGTTTCACCAAAACCAGAAGAGACAGAAAGCAAACATGTTCTAAGTGGCAGAGAGGGAAGGATAGAGATATCAGAGGGAATGTCTGTAATAGATAAAATCACTGTTTTCACAACAATAATTTAAAAACCTTGGAGAGGGATAGAAGATTAAAGCAAAGAAACTAATTTAAACAAGAAAGTACAGTGACATATTTGGACAGAGAGGAAAAATAGAATGGCGACCCGAAATTGTTGATAACAAGCCAATATGGAAGGTGAGATGCTTTTGGGTATTGTTAGAGCAATGTAAAAAGCTAAAGACAAAGAGGTCGGATTGAGATGGATAGAGATTAAAGTGACAAGGTAGGCACAGGTGTGGCTACAAAACAGGATGCATGCACATAGTTCCTGTGTATTGAACCAGTGTTATGTACAAGTGTACATGTATAGTACTCATTATTATGCAAGGAATTACCTATGTGGAACAAATCATATTGACAGTTCCTTAAAATTAAAACATTAATGCTTCTCACATGCATTGCCTCAAGTATGATTCCAGCTAAAAAAACATTCTGTACCCACAGTGAAAACAGGTGTTTCTCTCTGTTAAAATGCTTCCAAATTTGCAGAATTAAGAGGAATATTTTCAATTTTAAAATATAAATAATTAGCCTGAATCTCCAATCCCAGTAGTTGCCTAATATTTTGTTAAACTTCATATAAATACAAATTACAAATTAACATTACTAAAACCTTCCCCAGCCGCAATTTTTCACATTGATCTTCTACAACATAGAACAGTAAGTGCAAGCCCTTCAGCCTAACTTGCATAAGTTTGGCAAATGATTTATTCTGCAATCTAGGCACTTAAGTTTTCATACCCTCTTCACGATGCTTTGCAGTCTGTTCTTCAAACCTTTATTGATAACCGTCAAGGTAGCAGTACGAGGTCTGGGCACAACTGAAGATGAAAGAACAGGCTAATAGAAAAAATATACTTTGTATAATTTATAGCCTGTTTTCTATTCACAATTTCTATACCACTTCTTTAGACATGTGACCAATTCCTAAACTCCAAAGGCTTGATCCTGTTATGCACAGGGATATCAGTAAGGTGCTTCAAGCAAGAGGCTCATTGAGAGGAATTTAAGTGGTTCATTAGCTTATAGTATTCCTCTGGTGGTGTTCTTGCCCCTGTATTCTGTTTTTCAAGATGCCACATATTTTAATCTTTCTGGTATTCCATCACTCATCATGGTTGTACTTGTTTCTATAACCAATACTGCTACAGTACTTCTTTCTTATTCCATGTTTTCCAAAGGCCCTCTACCACGAAATACTGAATTATCAGTTTGCTCTTAAATAATTAAGATGTTACACTTTTAAGTGACCGTGTCTCATAAGCTTTCCCACAGCTCTGGCTGTTCTTCCTCAGATTTCCAGGCAGTAGCAACACCAAACAGTGGTAGGTAAAATTTTGCTGCCTGTGTGCACAATTTACTGAATAATACATAATGTTAGTGTATAGCAATACCTTTAAAGTTCTGCATTGTAAGAATGTAATAAGCCTCTCAAATGTAGTAGTTCTGTAGAGGTCAAAAATCAGAAAACACTGATGTGCTTGACTTCAGTCACAAGAGCACCAAGATAAATAGATTATAGTTATCATTCTGCTTCAAAGGGTATCAATGCAGCAACGTTTATTTATTTATCAACATTATTACATGAAGACCATTTACTTAACAAATTACATACCATGTTGAAACAACTTTACTACTTCCAGAACATACGGCCTACAAAGAAATTCAAACATAATTAAACAGAGAATTTCAAAGTTCAAAGTTCAAAAAGTAGATTCATTATCCAAGTACATATATGTCTCCATATACAACCCTGAAACTCACTTTCTTGCAAGCATGCTCAATAAATCAATAATGGAATAATAACCATAATAGAATCAATGAAAGATCACATCAACTTTGGCGTTCACCCAGTGTGCAAAAGACAACAAACTGTGCAACCACAAAAAGACAGAAATAATAAAAATAAGTAAGTAAGTACTTATAATTTTAACATTTAACTGCAGGTTGCACCATGAAGTGTCAAAATTATAAGTCTGTCTGGTATCCAGATAATTAAAATCACATGTTGAGATCTTTAAGATACAAAATTCAAGAACAAATATTAATTTGAGGATGACCTCAAATTAATTAGGGGGAGCCTAATTAGTGCGAGCCAGCATGGTTTTGTGTGGGGCAAATCACATCTTACTAATTTCATTGAGTATTTTGATGAGGTGACACAGGTGATTGATCAAGGTAGAGCTAAGGATGTTTGGGGATGATCATGCTACCTTCCTTTCCTTTTCTTTCTTGGGTGTCATGGCTACCAGAAGAATTTTAGAGCTGTATACCTCGATAATAAATGAACCTTTGAGATGCAAGAGCAATTAATTTTTTTTTAAAAAAACATTAGAGTGGTAGGTGCCTGGAATGCTGGAATGCGCTGCCTGGAGTGGTGGTGGAGGCAGATACATCAGGGACTTTTAACAGACATTTAGATAGGCATGTGAATATGAGGAAAATGGGGGGATATGGACATTGTGTAGGCATAAAGGATTAACTTATTTGGTCATTTGCTTTTGCACAACATTATGGTCCAAAAAGCCTGTTCCTGTGCTGCACTGTTCTATGTTTCCTGCCTATTGGGTGCAAATCAAGTGAACAAAGGTTTCCAAGAAACATGCGTGAGCAGCATGAAATATAGCTTTCTTCAATCTTCCAAAAGCTTTGATTCTACCAATTCTTCATACATGGAATACCTACAAATTCTGATGCCCACATGTGTGCTACCTAGTTTTATTTGGCATAGCAACTACTATTTCAATTGTGAATTAGCTATTGTAAACCTACATGGTACTGAAGGATGCCGAAAGCTAAGGAGAGAGAAATAAGAGAAGATTATTGATTGGAAGCCTGATTGGGTCCCCCCTGCCAGGAGGGAGTTGTGACAAGCTGGCAGGATATTGCCATTTGGAGCTGGGGTGACTGATAGATGGATGAAAATAGTTAGGGCCAGGAAGGACTGGAGATAGCACAACTTTGATGATCTGAGAGTAAAAGTGGGTGTAGGGAGGTTGTATTCCTATAGATTGCACCTTTTGTATGCGGAGGATACAACTAGCATGAAAACCATGTCAGACACACAATCATGATTTGTGACCAGATGTGTCTAGCTATATTTTCCTAGTTTCTACTTTCATAATCTTCTGGTTTGATAATTCTTCTGAACCAGTGCCAATATGTCATTATGCAGTTAATGTAATTGAATAGCATTGCCTTTAACTCTGTATATTTTCTCTACTATCTTTACCACATTAGACAATGTTCTGCACTGAGAAAACCTAGACCAATCTTACAGAATTCTAGAAATTTTACATGAAAGTACAGGAAAACAGCAACCTTGCAATCTTAAAATATCCCTCACAGCCAAGATAAATAGCCAGGAAACTCCAATGGGTTGAAAAAGCAATCATCAATAGCAGACTGCACAGGGGTTTGAATTCAAGTATTAGAAAAGCAGAAAGTGCACATGGATTGGTAAGACTGGAGGAGAACGCTGAGGCAGCACAGGGCAAGAACAAGGGACACTTTGTGGGCAAGAATACGAAACCTGAATTTAGGTAACTCAGAGAAGTTTGGAGGATAATTCTTAAGGCATTAAGACTTTGTATATGTAAGAAAAATGCCTATTTTGAAAGAGATCAGCCAGAAAATTATTAGGGAACCCTAGTTTCAGAATTATTCCGTAACAGACTACAACTTTGGAAGGAGTGAAACAACTCCTGCTATTCATGAAAAAAAATTTATTCATACTGTAGAAACAGAGGTTCAATGACAGGGCTAACATTTAATGACCATCTCTAATATCCTTTAAGGTGGTAGCAGATTTTGTCAATTAAATACTGCTGTACTCCAATGAAGCTATATCATCCATAGTGATTAGGAGAAGCTCAAGAATTTAGACCCATCAATGATAAAGGAAAAGCATTTTCTAAGTAAATCTGAATAATTTTTGACTTGTATGGGAATTGGCTACCCTGTTCTTCTCAGGTGTAGAGATCACATACTTGGGATAAGTTGTCTTGCCAAGTAAATATGGTATTTTTTTGTAAACAGACACAGAAGCTTTTGCACATTAGTGGTGGGGTCAATAAATATTTACAGTAGTAGATGAAATGCCATGGAATATTCGGTGTGCTAGATGGCAAAAAGAGTAGCACAAGGAGCAAAGTACAGAAAAATCATATGATTAGATTCATAAGATTCATCTACAGTCACTTCTGCTATAGCTGACTGAAGAATGCAGCCAGTTCATTGAGAAAAATTATTACTTACTTTTGTTTGCTGTTTATGTTCAGTTCACTATTAATTGGAATCAAATAACCTTGGCTGTTTCGAAGCTGTAAAACAACATTTTAGCATGTAAATCAATTAATACCGTGAAATGTTGACAACTTTGGATACAGCAAGCTTCCATACTAAAAAGAAACTAAACAAACTCTACAAGGCCCTGAGATAGCCTTCAATATGAAGTGGCATTTAGATTCAAGTTGGCAATTTCTCAGTTAATGAGAATATGGTAGAAATGTGATTATTAAATTCATCGATTTATTTTTCTTAAGGTAATTTCAGAAACTAATAATAACTGTATTCAAAATAAGAGTCAAAGGTATACAGCACAGAAACAGGCCCTGTGGCCCAGTTGTCCATGCCAACCAATATTAGTTCCATTTGCCTGTGTATGGTCCATATCCCTCTAAACCTTTCCTATCCATGCACCTGAAAAGCACCTGCCATACGAAACAACAACAACCTGTCTAAATATCTTTGAAACACTGTAAATGTCCCTGTCTCTATCATTCCCTCTGGTAGCTTGTTCCCCAAACCCGCCACCCTGTGTGTGAAAAACTTACCCTTCTGAACCCCTTTAAATCTGTCTCCACTCACCTTAAACTATGCCCTCTACTTTTAGCCTCATTTATCCTGGGAAAAGGACTGTGACCATTCAATTTATCTATGTCCCTCATGATTTTACATACTTCTTCAAGATCACCCTTAGTTTTCTCTGATTCGGGGGGGGGAAATCCTAGCTTATACAGCCTTTCCTTATAACTCAGGACTCCAGTCTCAGTAACATGCTCATGAATCCTTTCTGCACTCTTTCCAACTTAATGACATATTTCCGACGAGAAATGCATTCAATACTTCAGGTGCCATCTCACCAGCAACTTGTACAACTGTAACATGATCCAACTCTTGTAGTCAATGTAATATGGCTTCTTCATAGAATCATAAAGAGGTAGAGCATAGAAACAGACCCTTTGGCCCATCTAGTCCATGCTGAAAGCAGTTAAACTGCCTACTCCCATCAACCTGCATCGGGACCATAGCACTCGATACCCCGACTATCCATGTACTTATCCAAACTACTTAAACATTGAAATCGAGCTCACATGCACCATTTGTACTGGCAGCTCATTCCACACTCTCACAACTCTCTGAGTGAAAAAGTTTCCCCTCGTGTTCCCTAAACTTTTCACCTTTCACCATTAACCCATAATCTCTGATTGTAGTACCACCCAATCTCAGTGGAAAAAGCCTCCTTACATTTAACCTATCTATACCTCCCCCCCCCACCCCCAATTTTGTGTATGTCTATCAAATCTCTCAATCTTCTAAGTTTGAAGGAATGAAGGCCTAACCTATTCAATTTTTCCTTATAACTCAGGTCCTCCAGACCCAGGAATGTACCCGTAAATTTTCCCTGTATTCTTTCAATCTTATTTGCATCTTTCCTGTAAGGAGGTGACCAAAATTGCACACAATACTCCAGATTAGGCCTCACCAATGTCTTATACAACTTCAACATTACAGCCATCTCTTGTACTCAATACATTGATTTATGATGGCCAATGGGCTAAAAGCTTTCTTTACAACTCCTTCTACCTGTTGCACCACTTACAACAAATTATGTACCTGTATTCCCAGATCCCTTTGTTCTGCCACACTCTTCAGCGCCCTACTGTTCACTGTGCAAGACCCACCCTGGTTGGTCCTACTGAAGTGCAAAACCTCATACTTGTCTGCATTAAATTCCATCTACCACTTTTCAGCCTGTTCTTCCAGCTGATGCAGTTTCCTCTGCAAGCCATGATAGTCTTCCTCACTGTCCATTGCATTCTCAATCTTGGTGTCACCTGCAAATTTGCTGATCCAGTTAACTATCCAGATCACTGATGTAGATGACAAACAACAACGGACCCAGGACCGATCTCTGCAGCACACCACTAGTCACAGGCCTCCAGTTAGAGAGGCAGCCATCTGCTATCAATCTCTGGCTTCTCCTACAAAGCCAATATCTAAATTAATTAATTAACTCATTTTCAATGTTGAGCAACTGAACCTTTTTGACCAACCTCCCATGCTGGCTAAGGTGCATGGAGCAGCACAGTAGCATAGTGGTTAGCGTAACGCTTTACAGTACCAGCAACCTGGGTTCAATTCCCGCCGCTGCCTGTAAGGAGTTTGTACATTCTTCCCATGACTGCATGGGTTTCTTCCCACAGTCCAAAGATGTACTGGTTAGTAGGTTAATTGGTCATTGTAAATTGTTCCATGATTAGGCTAGGGCAGTGTTTCCACAGCTTTTTTAGCTCAGTGCCCCCGTAAAGCACTTTTGTACCTGCCAACACGCCCCTAAAGCATCTTCACACTTGCCAATGCCCCTCTTTGGCACAATATACCTTCTGGCACCCCTATCGTGTAAAAGCATGTTTACCAGATGCTAAGATAAGAAAAGTGATCCTGCTTTAATTTTTTTTTTGTCTTTAAACCTAGTTTACACAGCATCTGTGCACTGTACAGCAGCTTCGATATTAATATGATCCTTGAGCTTGATGGTTTTTATCAAGAGTTGAAATATCTAGTTCAAGTTGTGACAGCAAAACCCTTAAGTCCCCACACATAACAATGTACAAGTGGTTTCTGTTTTTTGTGAGTATGTGGTTTACTGCACTGAAGACTCTTTTAACAAGGTAGCAGGATGAAGAAGCAATGAAGAACAGTTTGGTTCTTCTCCAAAGGCCAGGAAACTTCAAAGGACAGTATAGCCGCATACCACAAAATCCAAAATTTTTGAGAAGCATTTTTGCTTCTTCATCATTCTGAATTCCTATAATTTTTTTCTTGCAAGCTCTCTTCCTCTTCTTCCATCTTGCAAAAACATGGGTTAATTACCCAGTCCAGAATTTCCAGATTATTCAAAGACTTGAATCAATTCTGAAAATTCGTCTTCAGTGACTGCACGTGTAAACAGTACTCTTGCAAATCACTGTCTGTGAAAGAGAATGCCATACTTCCCATGCAGGTAAACTCTGAGAACATTCTTCTCCCAATGTTTTGCTTATATTTTCCCTATTTTCCAATAAAAGTGAACACTGCGCTTTTTGTCTGGGTTGAACTGAAATTCTCACCCTGCAGTTTCATATTTAGAATGTTCATTTTGTCATACAGATCAGCTAGACATACCACACCTCCATGTTTCCATGTTTTTCCTTTTCAGGGTTCTTTTAAAGACCCCGATCTGGAGTTGCACGCTGACTTCGGTTCTTTGCAGGAATGGGACCTGTTCTTGGGGTTTCAGGACTGGCCATTGTTCGGCACGCCAAGGGTTCAGCCTGAAAGTCCAGCTCGAATTCGGAAGCCTAAGATCTCGGAGCTCTGCAGATGTGCGGATCGAGGGTCAGAGTCACAGCAGGAGACCCGTGTGTTGTCGGGGGAGTCGGTATATCTGCTATGGGCTCGAAGATTCGGGATCTTTGTGATCTTCAGGCACAGAGCTCGGAAAAAGCAACGTAACAGACTTTTAACATCATAAACCAGCGAGTTGTTTGTTATGACTCCCCACTCACTGGGGAAAAATACAGAGACACCTCCTTCTCCCTTATTAGGGAGAGACAGAATCTGTGGGATGTCGAATGTCGGGTGTAATGCGCAGTCTTTGGGGTAACTGCAAGTCTGTGTCTTTGCTATTGCTTTGCTCATGCTTGAGTGCTCGATGGAGGTACCAATGCTTGTTTTTTTTTTGCCAGTGGGGGGAGGGGGGATAGTAGCTCGCAGCCGCTTACACGTGGGAGGGAGGGGAGCTTGGGCAGACCTTGGGGTTCTTAAATTCATTTGTCGATCATTCTTTGGGGCACTTCTCTGTTTTTGTGGATGTTTGCAAAGAAAAAGCATTTTAGGATGTATATTGTATACATTTCCCTGACATTAATTGGACCTTTGAACCTTTGAAGAAGTTCAATCTTGTTACCCAAGCTCTTGTCAACTTTGAGCAAAAATTCAACCACAGTGTCAAAAAGATCAAAGAAATGTTTTAAGCAGCAGCCTTTTGCTAGCTAATGCACTTCATTGTGCAAAAGCAAGCATTCAAACTCTTCATCATTATCATGGCATAACTGGTGTAATATTCTGCTATTTAATGGATGAGCTTTAATTTTGTTGATACCAGATATTACAAGATTCATGCTTGAAGAAAGTTGCTGGCTGAGGTTTTTGGTAAGATGTTAACAATGAATTCCACAATAGATTGCAAACAGACTTGGAATTTCTTTTTTCATAAATGCCACTAAAACCTCTCACATATGGTACTCCATCGGTTGCACAAGAAATCATGTTCCTAATCCAAATACTTTTATCCTCAATATACGTTTTGAGTCATCATAAATTGATTCTCTTCAGATATTTGGTTTTAACATTGTACAAAAGAGAATCCCTTCATAAAAGTTCCCATTTTTCATAAACCATACATATGTCATTAGCAATGCCTTATTGTCTTGCACAGTTGACTCATCCAGTTGTATCCCAAATTCAGTTTTTTTGTAGCTCCATGCACAGGTGATACTCAATGTCTTCACTCATCTCATCAATATGACAAGCTACTGAGTTATTACTCAGAGGAATTGATTTTAAAATACTGTTATCCACTTTGAGAACAGTAGTGAGTACTTCTGATACAGCATGCATTATTAATCTTTCACCAATTGTATGAGATTTTCCACACTTTTCTATCATTTCAGAAGCAATACAAGAAGCATTGAGACCACTATCAAGGTCGTTTTTAGCTTTCTTGGCAAATGACTCAAGTGAGCAATGCTTTTCACATGCTTCTTTCATCCCCTGGAACTGAGTAATACCATAAGTAGCCTTTTAAGGGTGTCTTTTACAGAAGCGTTCCTACAATCTTGATGGTTTCATGGCTTCATTAGACAGTACAGTATTACAAATAAGACATATGGTGCATTGCTGATCTGACAGGAACGGAATCAAAACCATACTCCAGGTAGGTAACATTATATTGGCACACTCTCTTTAGTTTCTGTTTTTTAGCAGATTAGAATTCAAGGCTACACTGCCTTCAGACTCAGATCATGCTGTACGTACTTACCCATCATCAACGGGGCCAAATTAAAATAAAAAATTAACACAATCTATCAGATGTTGACAACACCAATGAGTTGACAAGGTCAATCAGGTCTCATGCTTACCGCCACCCCCAGCAACTTCTAGTCCCCCTAATGCCCACCTAGGACATGTAACCACCCCCACTGGGAATCAATGGACTGGCATTAAATGGGGGGGGGGGTTGCTCAGTGGCACAGCTCAAAGGGTTGCAAGGGCCTGTTCTGCATTGCATCTCAATAAAATTTTTAAAAAGTAACATATATTCAAAATAGTGAGAGAAAAAAGTACATATCATTATGCAAGAAAACACATGTATAGTCCAAGACTCTGAGCGACATACAAATTGACAGTACAGCACCCGGTAATCCAGCCTATACTTCCACTCGAGAGCAGCACCAACGGGAGAGGCCAACCCACAACTGAGCGCAGATGCCATCCTACACCACCGCCTGCATCTCCTTGAGGCCCAGTCCTCGCTACAACCGAGGCCATGCTGCTGCCTCGTCACCAGTCTCACCACCAAAGAACAGAAACAGGCCTGCGGCACATTATGTTATCAATGTCCAACAGGGTCTTGCGATCGGAAGAGAAACATCCAAGACAATCACTCACAGTTATACTGCATGCTGCTTTCGTGCATCAACTTTGATGTCTTCGAGTAGCAGGAAGCATTGTACACTGAACTTGAGGAGAGATGAATGGGTTCAACGAGGAGTGGTGGGGAGTTCACGTCTAGTATTTTAAGTTAAATACAGGTAATTATGAGGGATGAGCCAGCGAAATAGAATTGATAGATTAGGTTTAGAGAAAGCTCAATGCACACACAGTGGAAGACATTTAAGAGTACCTTTCAGAATATATTGAATAGGTACACTGCCTATAAAACCCACCCCACCCCCTTTAGAAGAGTTTTACAACATTGAATTACAGTGGGTTTAATTTGGCTTTTTTTGACACTGATCAACAGAAAAAGTGAAAACAGATCTCTACAAAGTGGTCTAAATTAATTACAAACACAAAACACAAAATAATTGATTGCATAAGTATTTACCCCCCTTTAATATGACATACCAAATTGTCACTGGGGCAGCCAATTGGTTTTAGAAGTCACATACAGTAATTAGTTAAATGGAGATCTGTTCAATTGACTGTAGTAAAAATATACCTATATCTGGAAGCTCCAACTGCTGGTGAGTCAGTATCCTGGCCAAAACTACACCATGAAGACAAAAGAACACTCCAAACAACTCCACAAAAAGATTATTGCAAAGCATAAGAAAATTTCCAAGTCACTGAATATCCCTTGGAGTACAGTTAAGTTAATCACCAAGAAATTGAAAGATTATGGCACAGTTGTAAAACTGCCTAGAGCAGGCTGTCCTCAAAAACTGACTGACTGTGCAAGAAGGGGACTAGTGAGGGAAGCTACGAACAAACCTGTGACAACTCTGAAGAAGTTACAAGCTTCAGTGGCTGAGATGGGAGAGTCTGCGCTTTAAACAACTGCTGTCCAAGTTCTTCACGAATCACAGCTTTATGAGAGAGTGGCAAGGAGAAAGCCACTATTGAAAAAACTCACATGAAATCTCAGCTAGAGTTTGCCAGGTGGCACGTGGGAGACTCTGAAATTAGCTGGAAGAAGGTCCTACAGTTTGATGAAACCAAAATTGAGCTTTCTAGTCATCAGACTAAATGCTATATTTGGCATAAGCCAAACACCACACATCATCAAAAACACACCATCCCTACCATGAAGCATGGTGGGGGCTGCATCATGCTCTGGGGATGCTTCATTGCAGCAGGCCCTGGAAGGCTTGTGAAAGTAGCAGGTAAAATGAATGCAGCAAAATACAGGGAAATCTTGCAGGAAAACCTAATGCAGTCTGCAAGAGAACTGCGACTTGGAAGAAGATTTGTTTTCCAGCAAGACAATGACTCCAACCATAAAGCCAAAGCTACACAGGAATGGCTTAAAAACAATAAAGTTAATGTCCTGGTGTGGACATATCAGAGTCCAGACCTCAATCCAATAGAGAATTTGTGGCTGGACTTGAAAAGGACTGTTCTCCATGCAATCAGACAGAGCTGGAGCAGTTTTGTAAAGAAGAAAAGGGAAAAATTGTAGTGTCCAGATGTGCAAAGCTGATAGAGACCTATTCACACAGACTCAAGGCCGTAATTGCAGCCAAAGGTGCATCTACTCAATACTGACTTGAAGGGGATGAATACTTATACAATCAATTCTTTGGTGTTTTATATTTGTAATTAATTTAAATCACTTTATAGAGATCTGTTTTCACTTTGACACAAAAAAGCCTTTTTTCTGTTGAGCTGTATCAAAAAAAGCCAAATTAAATCCACTGTGATTCAATGTTGTAAAACAATAAAACATGAAAACTTCGGGGGGGGGGGTGTGAATAATTTTTATAGGTACTGTCCATTCCAAAATGAAAGAAGAAATCTAAAGGGGGTACCTACTAAATGTGGTTAACGAAGAAGATTAAAAATAATACCAAACTTGAAAACACATAAAATTGTGCAAAGATGGGTGCAAAGTTCACAAAATTGTACAATTTGGGCTTTGCCAAGACCGCATGGCCCCAGAACTCTTCAAAATCTTGTTCCAATCATGAACGTAAATTTCAGAAGAGAGGTGAAATTAAGTGCCCTTGACATCAAATGTAGCACTCAAATGCTCTGATAAAACTAAAGTCAATGGGAAGCAAAGTGAAAACATTCTAGTTACACACATAAAAGTTGCTGGCAGAGTTCCTCGTGTTGGCATTCTAGTTACTGATGTCATATTTTGCAAAGAGGAAACTGGTTGTGATGGTCAGAGATCAGCCTTGGGACATTCCGCAGGCATACTTCGGGGCAGTTTTCCAGTCCAGTCATCTTCAGCTGTTTCCCCAATGACCTTTCTTCCAACATAAGGTCAGTATAGGGGATGCACACTGAAGATTACATAATATTCAACTGCATTCACAAATCTTATCCAAATAAAACTGCTCATTAATGCACACAGCACGACTCAGAAAATATTCAGGCATAATGTTGATATGTGGCAAGTAACAATTCTGCCACAGAAGTGCCAGCCAATGACCATCTCCAACATAGACAGCCTGGGCATCAATGGCTTGTGTATTGTCGAGACCCTCATCAGCAATATTCTTGTCACCACTGACCAGAAACTAGTGCAGCCACATAAATACCACAACTACATGAGCAGATTAGAGACTGGATGTCGTGTGGTGAGTGACCTCAAGGCTTTTCTACCAGGTAATGCCAGATGTAGAGTCTGACAGAATATGCCCATAACAAAAACTGCAGAACCTCAACCTTTCCTCATGGGCAGACCCCAGTTAGTTTGTATTGGTAACATCTCCTTCACATCCACCATCAGCGCAGGTGCACCGGAAAGTTATGTGCTTAGCTCCCTGCTCTACTCATTTTAGACCCGTGATTGTGAGGCGAAGGACAGCTACAATACTGTATTTAAGGAATGTGGGGGGGAAGTGATTTTTTTTTATTTTCATTGCCCATCTGTATTTAAATTTTATTAATTTTATTGAACTTCCTTATTGTGAAATTTCTTTTAGATTGACAAGTCAGAGAAACTGGCATCAGAAATAAAAATGAAGTGGCAAGACAAGTAATATGAGATAGAAAAATTTTGCTGACAATAAGTATATTAAAAATGTAACTTATTTAATTGTGTATTAAGCAAAAATGTAAATACATCGATATACAGGTTTTCCCCGCCATCCGAAGGTAGATGAAACAGTTCATAAGCCGAAATGTCGTAAACCAAAGAAGCAGTTACCATTTATTTATATGGGAAAATTTTGTGAGCGTTCGCAGACCCAAAAATAACCTACCAAATCATGCCAAATAACACATAAAACCTAACAGTAACATATAGTAAAAGCAGGAATGATATGATAAACACACAGCCTATATAAAGTAGAAATACTTTTCCAAAATCATTGCCGGCACTGTTCTCCGAAAGCGAAAATCTCACGCAAGCGCTCTCGGCAGAAAATCTCACACAAGGGCTGTTGGCAAAAACACGCTCTCCAGTAACCTTTAAGCTATGAAGCTGCCAAACTGCCAAATCATACCAAATAACACGTAAAAATACACAGCCAATATAAAGTAGAAATAATGTATGTACAGTGTAGTATCACTTACCGGAATTGGGACAGGGCCGAGGTGGTGTGTTAGGCTGAGTTGTCGGAGTTTGGCTGGTGCAGTGGCCCCCACCCTCTGGGTTGCCGACTGATACTGATCCACGAAGCATGCAGGGGTCCAGTGGTAGCTGGGAGGCACACAGCACATCTTTAAGAAAAAAGCCAAAATAAACATGCTAATTAATTAGGTGTCGCCCAACACGTAATTGTCGGCACAGATCAATGCCGATTGCATCGCCTCTGATCTGGGCCGACAATTTATGTGTCGGACGACACCTAATTAATTAGCATGTTTATTTCGGCTTTTTTCTTAAAGATGTGCTGTGTGCCTCCCGGCTACTGCTGCATTCTCCACGAATCGGTATCTGTCCGCGGCCTGGGTGTTGGGGTGATGGAACACCGGGGTGTCGTCTGTTTCCATTAGAGCAGGCAGCTCATCTTCTCCTATGACTGCCTGCCTCACTGTCGAAGGTCAAGGATCGTCGTCTGCTGTGGCTGATGTGGAAGGCTTGCCTGACTGCTGAGCCTCGCACATTTTTCTATCATACAGTTCTTTGTAAGCACTCAAACCATCTTGCAAATAACCCCTAAACCGACGTACCCTTTCAAAATTAAAGTCATACTTTATCACTGCAGTGAAAATCTCATGCAGTTGCTTCACGTTCATTTCGCTACTGCATTCGGTTTCGATCATTATCCTTTCCTCTTCCAATTGCATCAGCTCTTTATCTATCAGTTCTTGATCATGGGATGCCAAAACCTCTTCAACATTATCTTCGTCAACTTCCACAAGCCAAACTCACTTTGTCCTTGATTCATTCACCACGATCAAAATGCTTAATTATGTCTAGTTTTACGCTAAGTGTAACACCCCACAAGCTCTTTTAGGCTTTTCCGACACCTTAGAACTTATTTTGCAAATGGCTGCTCACAAGCACATGTTTAAGCAATGCCAGCAAGAATGCCATTTCGAATCCGGGGGACAGCGGCTGCTCAGGGCGCGCGCTGCTTTTTATCACGTGTTGATTTTTTTCATAACAGTGAAAACACCTTCTGAAAGCGAAAACAGGGAACTAATGTAGGTCTTTCGTAACAGTGAGGTGTTGTAAAGCGAACGATCGAAAAGTGGGCGACTCCTATGCTGTATAACTTCCTAGAACCTTTGAAATATGTAAACATGTAATTCATTTTACACTTGAGTCCTTTTCGTGTTTGTCATTTAGATGATACTAATCGGTATCTCTTAGCCTTTATTTGCCCTTCTTTGATCCTGTTAATATTTTTACGGAAGACATCTCTTGATATCAGCCTTGCAAGTATCAGTTGACGTAGCAATCACATACTTTTGGAAGGGAGGGTGTTCTAGATTAAAAGATACAAATAGTAGTGGTTCTAACTGAGAAAGGGTGGTGAAGGCTTTTAACTACATCTGATCTGTCTAGAGGCAGTATTATTATAGGAGAGAAATGAGAACAAGAGTGAAGTAAAAGAGAATATTAGCTAGTTCTGACAATGCAATGCAATGTCTGGTTGCCTGAAATTGTTGAATTTAGCATTGAGTCCCGAGCTTTGTAACTCTGCACAAAACTAGGATGTTTTCCTTTGGTTTACTGCAAGAAGTTTAAAGGTTACTAGACAACGGGATGACCCATTGGGGCACCCTTTGAGAGAAGGGTAGTGCAGTCTGACGTGACCAGAATAAACACTAAATTTTCCTGAATGCTATTGGTATCGCTTTGCTTTGGAAACTGAAGTAGAAAACCTCAGTTTATTAAAGAAGAATGACACATAGCAAATCAAATATAGCTGCTCTTCATTTAACGAAGGACACCTTTGATGGCATTATTTCTGGTTTATCTGCCACCCTTCTGAAGCCATGCAGCCTTTTCATCCCCCACCTCTTCATCTCTTCTGCTGTTTGTTGTTTGTCTCTGATCCTGGAGACGTGCATAGCTCTCCTCCTCTGCCTCTTCTTCTCTCATCTTTTTTTGTCCTGACTCTTTGATCCTGGAGTCGTGCGGCCCTGGCCTCATCCAATTCTTGTTCTCTCCCTCTCCTTGCTGCTTCCCAACGACTTTTGGCATCATCTCTTGACCATAATATCCCCCTTCCCTTTCCACGCGGCATAATTAGGCTGACCATTTTTTCTTTTTACCCTAATGCTGGATAGAAGATACGAAGCATTAACACCAAAGGATGCTGATTATTCTTGATGATGCGGTTGGCACTCTCCTAAATGGACGTGATATAGTCACTGCTGTCTTTTGACTGCAGCAAAGGGTTTTATGGGTGTCTCGAAGTATGTCATTACAATAAGATTCAATCATCTCTTATTGATGGGTGGCAGTTAAATCTGTCCCAATCCTGCACATGCTGATGGTGGTGATTAGCAGAATGTGACCCCGCGAAATAGAGCTGCCCTGCCCTTTTGCTCTGGTAGGTGTCACTGCTGAGATGGGCCGTGCGCATGCGTTGGGCTGTCGCATCCCGATTTCCATGATGGCCGATCAGGTCTCGGGTTAAAAGGGAGTCTGTTTATTTTGGCGAAGGAGCAATTTTATACAAATATATAACCCTGAACTTTGCCTGCATTATGTAAGTTAGTGCATTTTAATTTGATTTAGCCAAAAAAAGTGCCACTGTAATGCACAGAGGTCTCAAACAGACAAACAGAGCATGAGAGCTTTAGTAGTATATATAGACAGACAATGCCATGTTAATGAGAGAGATCAGAGGAAAATGGCGAACTGTTTCAAGCTGATAGGAAGGTGACAGTAACTCAAATAACCATTCATTACAACAGTGGTGTGCAAAAGAAGAAGAAGAAGTCGAACCTTGAAGTGGATAGGCTACAGCAGCAGAAGGCCACACCAGGTTCTACTCCCGTATCTAATAAAGCATACCTATTAATTCATGAAACAGTTACTGAATAAAGGTTTGTTAATCTTGTTTTTAAATTACTGTATTATAAACAAGAGGCAAGAATTCTTAATTTAACCATGCAGCAACGGAATCAAAAAATTTTGACTTAGATTTATGGTCATTGATCATGCACATTTATTTTAGCTTTGAAGATCAATATTACCTTCAAAACAAAGACGCCGTTGTCTAGCCCAAAGGAATGAAAAAGAACCTGTAATTCAGAAACATAGAAACTCAATTGGTGATGTCTCTACTAATAGATACAATCATTTCTAAAATGCAAGGAATTGAATACAACTTTCCTGATGCATTAAATAGCCCTTCATTCAAAGAAAATATTTAAGAATGAACAGAATGGATTTGATGAACCCTACTAGATCTAACTAGTTCTTACGTCCACAGCTAGAACAAAAGTTAGACGTACTAACTTCTTGGGCAGCCCCTCGGACATGAAGAAAACTTACTTCTATTTGTTCACTGTGAGGTTATCAATGAGGACAATGTGGGAACAATAGATTCATCCAAAAAGTGAAACCAAGCGACATAGGTGGCTACAAGCCCTGATTCCCAGATGAGCTCAATTCCTTTTATGTTCACTTTGACCAACAAAATATAGAGGACCCTTCAGAAACTCCACAGCACCCAAAGACCCTGTTATTTCAGTCTCTGAGATCGACAGGAAAGCATCCTTCAGGAGGCTCAGCCCACGGAAAACATCTGGCCGAAGCAGTGTAACTGGCCGCGTACTAAACACCTGTGCTGATTTGGCAATCTGAGGTACCTACCAGCTTCAAACAGGTTTTAATTATCTGGTGCCTCAAAAGAACGTGGTAGTCTGCCTCGATGACTAGTGCCCAAATGCTCTTACCTCCACTGTCACCAAGCGTTTTCAGAGGTTAGTGATGAAATATAGAAACTGCTGCCTGAGAAGCAACTTGGATCTGCACACCGTCACAACAGGTTAACAGCAGATGCCATTTCATTGGCTCTTCACTCAACCCTGAAACATCTGGATCATGAAGATGCATACATCAGGTTGCTCTTCAATGACTACAACTTGACATTCAATACTATCATCGCTTCAAAACTAATCAATAAGCTTCAAGACGTTGGCTTTGTTGGAAACCACTTTTTTTTTAAATAATACCTTAAGGTTGTTATAGCCAGGGGTGGTAATAGGGACAAGCTCCCAATACCTATTAAATGCTCCCAATGGCATGCACCTCAAATAGCCTCTGACAACCAAGTCCAGCTCCTGGCCTTCACGAGTGGTTTAGCTACTAAACCCGGTGGAACCGTTTCTACTGACAGGAGAAGGGGCAAAGGCAGGTTAAACCAGTCGCTTCAGGCAGATGAGGCTCGTCAGCCGTGATTGGCAGCTCATCTAGGAGAAGGGAAACTCTGATCTCAAACCTCCGCTACCTTACCTACTCATGGGAAAGGCTTCAGGAGTAAATCCTGAGGGGAAAATCCAAAACTGGAGTTCCTAAGGCTGTCCTACATAGAGTTTGATTCTGACTAGCAACTCCTGTGACGCTGCTGGTACCTAACTGAATCAGTCTTTGCCGTTCCTTTGGGTTCAGCAGGTGCATAGAGACTGGGAGCTTGCTACATGGGCAACAGCTTGCTCTCCCTGTCGTACTGCCCATGATTGCATATCTATACAGCTAGGATGCAGCATCCATGATCAACACTGAACATAAGAACATTAGAACATAAGAAAAAGGAGCAGGAGTAGGCCATCTGGCCCATTGAGCCTGCTCCACCATTCCATAAAATCATGCCTGATTTGGTCATGGACTCATCTCCACCTATCTACCTTTTCCCCATGACCCTTAATTCCCCTACTATGCAAAAATCTATCCAATCTTGTCTTAAATATACTTACTGAGGCAGCCTCCACTGCTTCACTGGGCAGAGAATTCCACAGATTTACCACGCTCTGGGAAAGGCAGTTCCTCCTCATCTCTGTCCTAAATTTACTCCCCCTGAATCTTGAAGCTATGTCCCCGAGTTCTAGTCTCACCTACCAGTGGGAATCAACTTTCCTGCCTCTATCTTATCTATCCCTTTCATAATGATATACGTTTCTATAAGATCTCCTC
The DNA here is from genome assembly GCF_963921235.1 of Mobula hypostoma. NCBI lineage: Eukaryota > Metazoa > Chordata > Chondrichthyes > Myliobatiformes > Myliobatidae > Mobula > Mobula hypostoma. The sequence goes on along the minus strand of NC_086104.1, from coordinate 63,607,249 downwards.
TCTTTCTTCTGAATTCCAGTGAGTACAGTCCCAGTCAACTCAATCTCTCCACATAGTCTAACCCCCTCATCTCTGGAATCAACTTGGTGAACCTCCTCTGCACCGCCTCCAAAATCTGTATATCCTTCCTCAAGTAAGGAGACCAGAACTGCAAGCAGTACTCCAGAAGCGGCCTCATCAGTACCCTGTACGGTTGCAGCATAACCTCCCTGCTCTTAAATTCAATCCCTCTAGCAATGAAGGCCAACATTCCTTTTGCCTTCTTGATAACCTGCTGCACCTGCAAACCAACCTTTTGTGATTCATGCACAAGCACTCCCAAGTCCCTCTGCATAGCAACACGCTGCAATGTTTTACCATTTAAATAATAATCTGATCTTCCATTTCCTTCTAAAGTGGATGACCAACATTGTATTCCATCTGCCAGACCCTTGCCCACTCACTCAACCTATCTATATATCTTTGCAGACTCTCCAATTCTTCTGCACAATTTGCTTTTCCACTCAATTTAGTATCATCAGCAAACTTAGATACACTACACTCAGTCCCCTCTTCCAGATCGTTAATGTATATAGTAAACAGTTGCGGGCCCAGCGCCGACCCCTGCGGCACACCACTTGCCACTGACTACCAACCAGATCCCACCTCTCTGCTTTCTATTAGTTAACCAACCTCTATCCATGTTAATACATCACCCCCAACTCTATGCATCCTTATCTTATAGGTAAGTCTTTTATGCAGTACCTTATCGAACACTTTCTGGAAATCCAAGTAAATGACATCCATTTGTTCCCCTCCATCCACTGCACTCATTATATCCTCAAAGAACTCCAGTAAGTTTGTTAAACAGGACCTCCCTTTGCTAAATCCATGCTGCATCTGCCCGATGGATCCATTCATCTAACCGAGCAGACCCTCACCCTCACTTTTTATAAGATTTGTACTTTTTAAACAAACGTATTTTTCACAGTCACTGGCGGAAAGTAGTATAGCAGCTAAACTAACTGTTCATTACCTTTCTCATTTTTCAACGGCTAAGTAATAGCACATTACCCATGTAATGTAATTGTTTTAATTATGTAGCCTATTAACTAAGTTATCACTATCTAAGGAATTTTCTTTATCTTATCTATAAAAGTGATAGATTTTTCAGAAGTGCCATCTTTATTTTCTTTTTTCCTTTGTTTTACATCCCTTAGCATTAATTTCCCTCTTAACATCATTTCTCAGCTCTGTATTTAGTTTGCTTAGTATTTGTTCAATACCTCCTTGAGTAACTGGATCCTCAATTTCTTCTCTTGCGGACCCCTGTCAGATTGGATTGGCAAAAACATCTCCTCCACAATCTCCATCAGTACAGGTGCACCACAATGCTGTGTGCTTAGCCCGCTGCTCTACTCACTTTATACTTAAGACTGCGAGGCTAAGCACAGCACCAATGCTAAATTTAAGTCTGCTGACAACAGCAATATCATTGGCAAAATCAAAGATGGTGATGAAACAGCAGACAGGAAGAAGATTGAAAATCTAGCAGAATGGTGCCACAACAACATTAGCAAGACCAAAGGGATAATTATTAACTTCAGGAAGAGGAAACTGAAGGTCCACAAGCCAGTCCTCATTGGGGGATCAGAGGTGGAGAGGGTCAGTAACTTCAAATTCCTCAGTGTTACCAGCTCAGAGGATCTATCCTGGGTCCAGTACGTAACTGCCATTACAAAGAAAGCACGGCAGCACTTATGCTTTCTTAGGAGTTTGGCAAAAATTTGGAATGTCAACTAAAACTTTGACAAACTTCAATAGATGTATTGACTGACTGTATAACAGACTGGTATGGAGATTCCAATGACCTTGAACAGAAAAGCCTACATGAAGTAGTGGATACGACCCACCTCATCCCAGGTAAGGCCCTCCCCACCGTTGAGCACACCACACAGAGTGCTGACGCAGGAAAGCAGCATCCATCATCAAGTACTCTCACCATCCAGGTCATGCTCTCTTCTTGTTGCTGTCATCAGGAGGGAGGTACAGGAGCCTCGGAACGCGCACCACCAGTTTCACCAACAGTTGTTGCCTGTCAACCATCAGGCTCTTGAACCAGAGGGGATAGCTTCATTCATCTTCATTTACTCCATCATTGAACTGTTCCCACGACCTATAGATTCACTTTCAAGGACTCTTCATTTCATGTTCTTACTCTTTATTATTTATTTATTTATTATTATCATTGTGTTTTTTTCTCTTTTGTACTTGCAAAATTCGTTGTCTTTTGCACATTGATTGTCTGTCCATCTTGATGGGTGCAGTCTTTCATTGATTCTATTGTGTTTCTTGTATTTACTGTGAACACCCACAAGAAAATGAATGTCAGGGTTGTATACGGTGACATGTATGCACTTTGATAATAAATTTACATTGAACATTGAGCTTAATAGTGCAGGCTATAACTGTCAGGCTGTGTGGGCAGGTAAGTTGAGAAAAAGTCTCCACCTTTTGCCACTTCCTTGTGATCCTGATATATAGCCTCCGGTTTCTCAATATCATTCAGAATATTCCTTCTCTACACCAAGAGGTCATAGGCCAGATTTTCTCAAGAGTCAGTGAAGATATTGTATTTCTTCCAGGAGACTTTAAACATATCCTCAGAACAGTGCATCTGTTTTGGGAGTCTGATTTTGCATCTTGTCCTAAGGTATAGTAGATAACAGGCCATGTTCTGGTAAATGGGACTAGTATAGAGGGATACTTGCGTTTTGTCCTTTTGATGAAGGTGGAAAATTTTGCAGAGTCAGCCATGGTGATTTTTTTCTTTCACCTGTTGCAGGCAACTCAGGTCTCATAACCATATAGAAAGTCAGTAATCACTACTACACAAGCGAAATTGGTCCAAAAAATTAAACTTCATTGGATCCAAGACAAATTTGCATGAAAGATTGAAACTTTATTTAAGCAAACATTCCTATTGTACCTGCTTAGCAGCAAATGCATCTAGCCCTTGTGAAATCCAGACATCTTTGATAATAGTAACTTCATCATCTGAAAGAAAAGTGGATATGTGTCACAATATTTATAAGATTTAGATTACCAGCAAAACAGGATGCAACCGTTACCTTCATCTAAGTAACTAACATAATTGTGAAAGAATGAAAAGGGATTTCAATACAACATATAAAAAGGAGGTAGGAGATGTTGTGAGGAAAATATCTCCTGATGGGGTCATTTAGGGGGCAAGGTCTCTTCTTAAGATTGAAAGGAAGAGAAATTACTGAGTTATTAAACACATCCAAGGCTGAGACAGATTTTTTGAGCTCAGGTATATGAAAGGTTATGGACAGAAAGCAAATAAAATGGCACCATGGCCAAAGGATGGATCAGTCATGATCTTATGAGCAGTGCAGGAAGCTCGAAGGATACCACTGCGTACCCTATCCCCTTTTTTATGTTCACTCTATCAAACAAGTTAACAAGATGAAAAAATTAAATCAATAAAATCCAAAAACAATAACCACTTGACATTTCTAGAGCCAGTGAATGGAAGTGGTGACATACTATCATTAGTACTAAAAGCCATGTGTATTTCCAAAGGAGATAACAACTGTTGATGCCCGTTGTTTCTATTTTACCAAGGTGAAAAATATTTCCAACATAAACTTTGTGGTTGGCTGCTTTGTTAATCACAATAGTTTTGATGAACTCATTACTGTCAATGAACCGCAGGTGATTAGGGAGCTTAAGGCAAAAGAACCCTTGGGAAGCAGTGATCACAGTATGACTGAGTTCAATTTGAAATTTGATAGAGAGAAAATAATGTCTGACATGCAGTATTTCAGCTGAATGAAGTAAATTACAGTGGTATGAGAAAGAAGTTGGCCAAAGTAAATTGGAAGGAACTGCTGGCAGGGATGCCAGCAGAGCAGCAGTGGCATGAGTTTCTGGGGAAAATGAGGAAGGTGCAGGATAGGTGTATTCCAAAAACAAAGAAATATTCAAAAGGCAAAATAGTACAACCATCTGACAAGGGAAGTCAAAGCTAATGTAAAAGCAAAAGAGAGGGTATGCAAAGCAAAAATTAATGGGAAGACAGAGGATTGGAAAGCTTTTTAAAACCTACAGAGAGCAACTAAAAGAATAATTCAAATGAAGCAAATGTAATATGAAAGCAAGCTAACAAACAATATCAAAGTGGATAGTAAAAGCTTTTTCCAAGTATGCAAAAAAAAAGAGATGAAAGCGCATATAGGACCATAGAAAATGAAGCCAGGTAAATAGTAAAGGGTGAAAGGAGATGGCAGATGAACTAAATGAGTATTTTGCATCAGTCTTCACTGTGGAAGACACTAGGAGTGTGTAGTTGAAGGGTGTGAGGGAAGAGAAGTGAGTCCAGTTACAGTGAATCCAAAAATATAAGATGCAAAGAGACTTGCAAGTCCTTGTGCAGAACAACCTAAAGGTTACCTTGCAGGTTGAGTCTGTGGTGAAGGCGGCAAAGGCAATGTTAGCATTCACTTCAATCGGTCTGGAATACAAGAGCAGGGATTCATAAGGCACCGGTGAGGCCTCGCCTTGAGTATCGTGAACAGTTTTTGGCTCCTCATCTAAGAAAAGGCCTAACAGAGCAGATGTGAAAAGGATGTTTCCCATGGAGGGGGAATCAAGGACAAGAGGGCACAGCCAGAGGATGGTGAATTATGGAATTTTCTATCACAGGCAGCTGTGGAGGCCAGCTCATTGGGTGTATTTAAGGCAGAGCTTGTTAGGTTCTTGATTGGACACAGCATCTAAGGTTACAGAGAGAAGGCCGGAGAGTGGGGCTGATGAGGGGGAAAAAGGATCAGCTCTGATTGAATGGCAGAGCAGACTCAACAGGCCAACATGTGAGTTGATTATCACCATCCTGTACAAAGAGAAATTTACCTTCAGGGCTGACTTAATATCTAGTCACTCAACACAGAACTGGAATTGGCACATGAATCCCATATACAGTCTCAGCTTTGCAGCCAGCCAATGGTTAAATTTAAAGACAACTGCCAACTGTACAGTTTGAGTTAGTGTTTAATTGTCATTCGACTATATATGAATATACCCATGAATAAAGCCAAACAAAATAGCAATCCTCCTTGAACTTGAACTATACTGTAGAAGACTAATTTAAATATCATCTTCAAGACTCCTAATTCTCCAAGGTGAGACAAGGTCAATCAACTGCCTAGAAAATAACAGCAGATAAATATGTGATGAATTAGGATTGTGTTATGATCCACAATTTTAATATTTTCAATTCATTCAGGTTGTTTCAAACCACTTTTTTTGGAGTAGATTAATAGAAATAAACAAGATAGAATATTTTGTAGAATGTTCCAATATTCCCCAGAACACTAAGTTCACATGTGATTTTCTTTGCAACTATTTGACAATGTCTGTTAAAAAGACAGTCCTCTCTCAGTTGTCACTGACAAGTAAAGTGCTATCTCTGGGTGCACTTGGTCTCCAGGAGGATGGGGAACTAATTCCAAGAAGAAATGAAATAGAAAAAATGAACAAGTCTTCATGTTCCTCATGAAGGTGCTCACCCACTAAGTACATCTTTAAATATTTCAGTCAAAACACTACAGATCGATCACATCGTTCATTACAGGGCAAGGGTTGAAGAGAAGAATGAGAACATTTTTCTTCAAATCAGAGGGAAGTGAACCTGTGGAATTTAATATATAGATTATAGAGGCCAAGTTGCTGAATATACGTAAAAAGGAAATACATAAATTTCTCCTTTTTTATTTCTAAGATTCTCTGTGCTGATTTGCAACAATAAATTGTTGACAGTTTAAGTGATAGCTAAAGCTGGTGGCGAACAATATTTTAAGAATTATGATTTGTAAAATTGACTATTCAGTTAGCTTAATTAGAGCACTGCTAGAAGTCAATAATCACTCCTGATAAATGTTTGACTGCAAATACTATCAGTAAAAGATAAGTCTTCATAGAAATCATTAAACCTTTGTTATCAAAGATCAATATTCATTATAAAAGATGGCAAACCATTGTGCAGTGCAAATTGAAGTGCGATAATGCATTTGCACAATAATATTGGAATTACAACTAATGTAAATAATCGTTAAAACACAGAATAAAGATTGTTATTAGAGGTTAAATCTTTCTATTTAATGTCCATTTGATGTTAACAATAACTAGCTCTGCAGGTTGCAAGAGGTACAGGATGGAAACAGTGTAGTCCCTCCCAATGGACCTGGGATTTGGGTGTACAGGGCAAGGATGCTCACTAGCTTTTTTTTCACTCTCTTGCTTCACCTGAATGTTTTAAAGAGTTATAATATCCCTTAAGTGATTAATTGCCAGTGTTGTAAATAAAAGCAAAACATTGTAGACGGGGAAGAGGGAACCTGAAATGGCAGAATGAGTGAGTAGTTGACTAGGAAATATTCAACAGTCAGCATCTGTGAAGAGAAAAATAATATTATAAATCAGTGCAACACACACAAAATGTCATGTCAGGCAGCATCTGTGGAACTGAATAGAGAGTCGACATTTTGGGCTGAGACCCCTCTTAGTAGTCATAGTCATAGTCATACTTTATTGATCCCGGGGGAAATTGGTTTTCGTTACAGTTGCATCATAAATAATAAATAGTAATAAAACCATAAATTGTTAAATAGTAATATGTAAATTATGCCAGGAAATAAGTCCAGGACCAGCCTATTGGCTCAGGGTGTCTGACCCTCCAAGGGAGGAGTTGTAAAGTTTGATGGCCACAGGCAGGAATGACTTCCTATGACGCTCTGTGTTGTATCTCGGTGGAATGAGTCTCTGGCTGAATGTACTCCTGTGCCCACCCAATACATTATGTAGTGGATGGGAGACGTTGTCCAAGATGGCATGCAGCTTGGACAGCGTCCTCTTTTCAGACACCACCGTGAGAGAGTCCAGTTCCATCCCCACAACATCACCGAATGAGTTTGTTGATTCTGTTGGTGTCTGCTACTCTCAGCCTGCTGCCCCAGCACACAACAGCAAACATGATAGCACTGGCCACCACCGACTCGTAGAACATCCTCAGCATCATCCGGCAGATGTTAAAGGACTTCAGTCTCCTCAGGAAATAGAGACGGCTCTGACCCTTCTTGTAGACAGCCTCAGTGCTCTTTGAGCAGTCCAGTTTATTGTCAATTCGTATCCCCAGGTATTTGTAATCCTCCACCATGTCCACACTGACACCCTGGATGGAAACAGGGGTCACCGGTACCTTAGCTCTCCTCACGTCTACCACCAGCTCCTCAGTCTTTTTCACATTAAGCTGCAGATAATTCTGCTCACACCATGTGACAAAGTTTCCTACCGTAGCCCTGTACTCAGCCTCATCTCCCTTGCTGATGCATCCGACTATGGCAGAGTCATCCGAAAACTTCTGAAGATGACAAGACTCCGTGCAGTAGTTGAAGTCCGAGGTGTAAATGGTGAAGAGAAAGGGAGACAAGACGGTCCCCTGTGGAGCCCCAGTGCTGCTGATCACTCTGTCGGACACACAGTGTTGCAAGCACACGTACTGTGGTCTGCCAGTCAGGTAATCAAGAATCCATGACACCAGGGAAGCATCCACCTGCATCGCTGTCAGCTTCTCCCCCAGCAGAGCAGGGCGGATGGTGTTGAACGCACTGGAGAAGTCAAAAAACATGACCCTCACAGTGCTCGCTGGCTTGTCCAGGTGGGCGTAGACACAGTTCAGCAGGTAGACGATGGCATCCTCAACTCCTAGTCGGGGCTGGTAGGCAAACTGGAGGGGATGTAAGTGTGGCCTGACCATAGGCCGGAGCAGCTCCAGAACAAGTCTCTCCAGGGTCTTCATGATGTGGGAAGTCAATGCCACTGGTCTGTAGTCATTGAGACCACTGGGGCACGGCGCCTTCAGCACAGGGACAAGGCAGGACGTCTTCCACAGTACAGGAACCCTCCGGAGCCTCAGGCTTATGTTGAATACATGGCAAAGTACTCCACATAGCTGAGGGGCACAGGCTTTGAGCACCCTGGTACTGAAACCATCTGGTCCTGCAGCCTTGCTTGGGTTGAGACGTTTCAGCTGTCTTCTCACCTGTTCAGCTGTGAAGCCCACCGTGGTGGTTTTGTGTGGGGAAGAGGTATAGTCATGAGAGCAGGGTGGGGGACTGTGAGGAGGGGTAGGAGGGGAGAGTGGAATATGTGTTGGTTGGGGGCCGACAACAGATGGCTTATGTGGGGGATGGGCAGGGGCCACAATGTCAAATCTGTTAAAGAACAGATTAAGTTCATTGGCCCTGTCCACACTGCCTTCAGCTCCTCTGTTGCTAGTTTGCCAGAACCCAGTAATGGTCCTCATTCCCCTCCAGACCTCTCTCATATTGTTCTGCTGGAGTTTCCACTCAAGCTTCCTCCTGTACCTGTCTTTAGCCTCCCTGATCCTGGCTTTCAGGACCCTCTTGTATTGCCCTCAGCTCCTCCCTATTTCCATCTCTAAACACCCTCTTTTTAGCATTCAGGATGTCCTTAATGTCCTTTGTCACCCATGGCTTGTTATTTGAATAACAAAGGACAGTTCTTGTCAGAACATTGCAGTCCACACAGAAGTTGATGTAGTCAGTGATGCATTCTGTGAGCCCATCAATATCCTCTCCATGTGGCTCACAGAGTGCCTGCCAGTCTGTCACCTCAAAACAACCCTGGAGCACCTCATAAGCCTCCTCAGACCATTTTCTCACCTCTTCCAGGCAGACAGCTATCTTTTTGAGCCCTGAAGAAGGGACTAGGCCCGAGACATCAACTATCTATTCATTTTCATAAATACTGCCTGATAATGCAAAGCTTCTCCAGCATTTTGTGTGTGTTGCTTTGGATTTCCAACGTCTGCAGACTTTCTTGTGTTTATTATAAATCAATGACGTTTCATCAAAACTCTGCATCCGACCATATTAAATGATTGTGAACCAAGCCAATTATCTCAAAGAAAGAAACTGATCCAGAATGGTCAATTCATCATCATATTGGATATTAAACAGAAAATAAGGAAAGAGAAAGCAAGATGGGATTAATTTGAACAAAGGGCTGAAGAGAAGGTTTTAAGCATTCTTTTTATCAGTCACTAGCAAAAGTTAAAACTCCAAACTAGATGCCAGAGAAGATGTCTGCCAACAGTTTACAAAATGCCCTTTATGATTTTCTGCAGCAAATTCATATCGAATTTGTTAAGTAATCATCATAAACATTACTCTACACAATATGTTGATCACACAGCCCAACAGTGAGGCCTCGATTTGATAAAAAATATTAACAATTCAAGATATTTCAGGTGGAAGTTTAAATTCCCAAGTTTAATCATACAACTGCAATTGCCAAAACTTGAAATGTCATTTGTAAATTAATGGCAGGGAACCAACTTAGCTTTGCTGATACTTTGCCAACAATTTCAGGATTGCAAACAATTTTTAATCGGTTAACATCGTTGTAAAATGTTAAAAAAATACTGAGCACTTCACAGAGAATTATAACACTAATCAGCTGAGATCATAACACAAAAGAAGGAAACCTTGGTCAAAGGTTTGATTAAAGGACAAAAGAGAAGTCAAGTATGTTCTGTTTTGCAACTCCAAAAGCATTAACCTAACTGAACAGAAAACAGGGGTGCTGCGAGATGAGAGTCTTAGTTCATTTTTTACTTTCAGTGAGGTGCACACGTATCATGTGGTAGTGTCATGACATATGCAATTTTTAAATACAATCCATAATGAATTTTTTGAACAAACAAAACTGCAGAATCAAATATATTGACATTACTCAAATATTAATGAAATATTAAATACACAACACTCCTCCCTGCTTAGCTATAAGTTCCAACTCAATATAGAATGTATCTATACAACAGTAGGCGATAATACAACTACAGGTCCACAATCCCTTATCCGAAATCCTTGGAGCCAGTTGCATTTTGGAATTCAGAATTTTTCAAATTTCAGACAACCCCCTAATACCAAAAAACACGTATGCTCAAGTCCCTTATTTAACCTGGCTCAGTGCGGTGGATCTTAGGACCCAGTGGTGCACCAAACCTACGCACATCTTCCCGTAGAGAAGGTTCCTTCTCTTTTTCTCATTGTTACCCGTAGGGGTATCTGCAACTCTTTTTGACATTTTCACAGGGAAATTAAACACAAAGTCAACAGTGAACACAAAATATCAGCGAACAGCAAATGCAGGTGTAACCAGTACAAGCTCTTATTTTTTCTCGGCTCGAAATGCTCTTTGTACTTGTCAGAATGCTCTCCACAGTACATCTATAGAAGTTTTTGGGTGTTTTAGTTGACACACCAAATCTCTTCAAACTCCTAGCGAAGTATAGCCGCTGTCTTGCTTTCTTTATAGTTACATCTATATGTTGAGACCAGGTTACATTCTTAGAGATCTTGACACCCAGGAACTTGAGGATTGGTTCATGATACCTAGTCTTACCCTTCCTGAATTCCACAATCAGCTCTTACTGACATGGAGAGCAAGGTTGTTGCTGCGACACCACTCAACTAGCTGGTATACTTCACTCCTGTAGGCACTCTCATCTCCATCTGAGATTCTACCAACAAAGGTTGTAACATCAGCGAATTTATAGATGGTATTTGAGCTATGCCTAGCCACACAGACATGGGTATTGAGAATGTAGAGCAGTGGACTAAGGACACACTCCTGAGGTGCGCCAGTATTGATCGTCAGCAAGCAGGAGGTATTAACCCACACAGATTGTGGTCTTCCAGTTTGGAAGTGGAGGATCCAAATATCAGAGGGAAGTAGAGAGGCCCAGGTTCTGTAACTTATCGATCAGGATTCTGGGAATGATGGTGTTAAAACACTGAGCTACCATCAACGAACAGCATCCTGACATAGGTGTTTGATTTGTCCAGGTGATCTAAGGCTGTGTGAAGAGCATCTGCCGTAGACCTATTAGTGCTCTTACTTACTATTTCTGCAACTTGACTTTTTATCTTTTCTCTCTTCCCTGTGAAGTCCACTTATTTTTCTCTGCTCGAAATGCTCTTTGTACTTGTTCTACTTTGTAGCATTTTCTGCAAATTGAGCCCTTAAACCAGTCTAGTGTATGTGAGCCCCTGTACAATGGTAACACAATTTGTTTGGCCAGCCAGCTTTCTGTTTAGACATTGCAATTTTGTTCATGTTCACTTTCATTCCTGACTGCAACTCAGTTGTGTCTCTGTCTGTGGTTTCTATTGATACAGCTATTTCAACTGCTCTTTTAATATAAGTTGTGCCTCAGCTAGGAGCCAATTTTGAATGTTTTTTTGTAAGATTCCATAAACTAAATGATCTTTCGGTGTCTATTAAGCCCAGTACCAAACTGACAATGGTCAGACTTCATCAATTCAGTCACATACTGTACATTGAAATGGACTCCCTTCCTTTTGATTCTGATTGGGAAACCTAAAGCATTCTACAATCAACAAATTCAAGTTTAATTGTCATTCAACCATTCATGAATACCCATGAATACACCCTAAAAAACAGTGTTAGTCTTGGCCAATGTGCAAAACACAGTGCCAACAGTCACACACAGCACAAGACACATACAGCACATATAAGATATCAGTAAAATACAGTCACACAAAAAAATATAGTCTAAAAGCCTGAACCTATGAATGTTGCAGGAGGCTGCAGTCAAACACAGTACAGCTCGTCTTCTGCTGAGCGAACACCAGGGACAGCACCAACTCCAGATTGGATACTGCAGCACACCACCTCCAGTAGAGCACACAGATTCTTACACCTCTCTCCTGAGTGGCTGTAAACACACGACACCGTGGCTTGAGGCCTAACCCTCGTTACAACCGAGGCCACACAATTTCCCCACTGTCCCACCCCGTCATCTGCCAATAAGTCAGTGAATCGGACTTGAAACATTGCACACGTTAACAACGTCCAACAGGGTGTTGCAATCACAATAAAAGCGACTAGGATGATCACTCGCTCTGAAACTGCACACCACTTTTGTGCACTGACTCCTTTGACACTTTGCACAAAGCACAATCTGCACAAAGTCCAGATACTTCACTTTCTCTGCCGATGAGCAGCTTGCTGATGGGACAGGCCTGCAGTAATTTAAGTACTTATTGTCCAGCAGAGCCCTGTGATCATGAAAAATGCGTTTAAAAAGGACAATAACATCTTTGGTTGACCCCATAGAAGCTGATAGGCTTAAACGCACTGCCGTCAGTCATTTCAGTTCTAAGTGTTCCTGCATTGCCTGCACAACATCAGCAAAACTCATTTTGGCTGGTTTTATTGGAGCAGTCAAACCCCTCAGCAAATTGTATGCTTTTAAAGCCGATGCACTCAGCAAAATTGGCACTCACTTCTCACCAGCTATTCCATTTGCTTTAAAATACTGCTCAATCTGTTCAGTATACAATATCCAGTTATCTGTTGTGTAATCAAATGTATCAATCTTTCTGGTGCAGCCAGCCATTTCTGCTTTTTTTAATGATTCACTGTTTATGAACCTCTGAATTTGCCCTTTTTCTGTCTTTATTTTAACTTGAGTGTATCCTTTTCCAAAGAAGCATGTGCTGTGTTTTTTTTAACAACTGTTTTTTGCTGTTCTTCTTTTACCTCGACTGTCTTGCTACGCTTTTTTTAAAAACTCCCATGTCTCACTGCACTTCAAGTAGGTAGTCATCTCGGGTTGATTTAAAACTTACTCATCGCCACTGTTACGTTTTGTAATTTCAAAATCATTAAACTAAGTGCAAAAAAAAAAGCAGGAGCCCAGGAGAATGGGTCTTAGTTTTGTTTTTTACTTTAAATGACACGCACATGCATCATGTGGTAGTGTCATGGTGTATGCAGTTCACCTATTTTTACATATAACTTGTAATAAATGATACAAAACAACAGAGAATGCTTAATCAAACAATTTATTTACATTACTCAAACATTACTGAAATGTTGAATACACAACAAGATCAAAGAGAATTTGGGTGAGAATTCCAGAAATAAGAGTCATGACAGTTGCCTATAAGGCATATCTACCTATGATAGGCCAAATAAAGTCTGGAATGAGGAAGGCTCAGAATTCAATGACCACATATATCTTGAGGATTTTAGATGGGAATATAAATTACGCAGAAAAGACAGGTTAGACCAGGGATAGATTTCAACCATACACATGTATACTGCCAAACAAAACAACATTCCTCTGGTGCATAACAAAAATAAAATAATATTACCCCTAACAAGTTAACAAACAATGAGGTATATGTACGACACAAGTTAAAAAGTAAACAAAATGACACTACTCCCACTTCTGCATTTGCAGTCAGACCTCTTGCAATTTCCAGATCAGATAGTGATGCAGCTGCTCAGGACACCCCAGATTAGCTTTCTCAACCAGGGTTCAGACCATGATTATAAAAAAAACAAACATTGTTTTTTGAACTTCGTGCCACGTGTGATACTTGCACTCGCAGTGATGAGCAGTGACCGAGCAGCCCTGTTTGCAATCTCGTTAGGGATCTCTCAGCTCAGTGTGGCAGTGTGCAGTAGGACCATGTTTATTTGGTAAAGTCCATTCTCAGTTTTTGGTGCAAGATAGGGGAGGCCATTGATAATTGGTGAGCACTGTATGCATGGAGGGGAGGACAGCAGGCTAATAGTCAATGAGTGCTGTATTGCACTGCATTGGGCAGTAGGTGTTGAGGAGCGTGAAGTGCATTTTACAAGCATTGAATGGACTCGCCCAACTTGGGCTGTTATGTCAGCCTCTCCCTCCCGAATTACCTCCCCCAATTTCCCTTTGCACGCCACCAACTGATTTATGCGAGCGAACAAACTCTACCAGTAAAGTAGAAAATTGGAGGGAAATTTTCATTCTAAAGACAGTCCAGTGTGGCAAATTTTGAAGAGGAGGTGTGAGATGAAAGAGGAGGATTCTAGGCCTAATGATGGAAGAGTTACAATCCTCTGAGTCATTTCACTGCACTTGTGCAACAACAGACACAAAAAAGTCCGTCCTTGCAATGAAAGCTACTTATCAAGGGGTTTTACATGAACCGGTGATCCAAGTTGTCCTATTCCATTGTGCCTAAGCTGTGACAAACAACATACAAATGTAGCAATAGCTCCAGCAAAATTGAAAAGACACTTAACTACAAATCACAACCATATGACAGGAAGAAGTGCTGATTATTTTAAAAGATGATTTGAATCTCAAAATAAACAGATTAAAGAAAATGAAGCCACAGTCAGTAAAAGGATTCAGGAAGCAAATTACTTAGTAGCTTTAAGACCAGTTCACGCGACAATATTTTAAAAACTGTGAAAACCTGGAGAAAGAGCATATCAATCTCCTGCTACATACAGAAATCCAGTGGCTTAGCTGAGAAAGAGTTCTCAACAGGCTGCTGGAGCTGAAAGGTGAATTGCAGGAGTATTTTCAAGAAAATAGTAGGCCAGATTTTGAGAGTGCTTACAAGATGAAGAATGTCTGCAGAAACTAGCCGACTTAAAAGACATTTTTCATCATATGAACCAGTTGAACAACTCTCTGCAAAGCCCTGGAGAAAATGTTTTGATTTCTAGTGACAAGATCCTTGGATTTAAAAGGAAACTGAATCTTTGGAAAAATTTCTCAAAGGAAATCTTGAAATGTTTCCATTGCTGCTTGGGCTTGATGTGAGGAAGAATATTAGAAAGTCTCAAGTCTTATTGAAAGCCGTCCCTGGAAGAACGGCAGAACAAAATTGAAGAGTATTTTTTCTTCTTTCAACACAAGTGTATGACTGGGTGAGGGACCTTTTATCTGAATCTTCTACTCAGCCTGAGAACTTGACTTTGAGAGAAGAGGAAGAACTTTGTAAGCTGCACCTTGATCATGCACTCAAGATGAGATTTACTGACCTGTTCTAGCACAAGTAATGGATTTCTGTGAAATAAGAGTATCCTGCCATTCATAGGAAATCAATGAACGTTTTGCTGCAGTTTTCAACTTCTTAGATATGTGAGCAAGCTTTTTCTTGTTTAGCAGGCATCAAGAGCAAGGACAGAAATTGCCTCATTTCAGTTGAACATGAAATCCATGTGTGCTTATCTCAAGTTTGATCAAGAATTGAGAAATTTATTATGTTTGCCGTATGAGTTTTTAAAATTTATGAAAGAGAAAGAAAGAGATTACTTTCAAGAAAGGTAAGTTAGGCTTAACTATCTGATGTTTTTCAGGAAAGGTTAGCTAAAATTAATTCTCTACTCAAAAAGCATTGACAATTATTTTTGGAATATTATACCTACAACTTACTGATCACACTAACATACCGTGAGCTGTATGCAAGGGCTTCCTGAGACCTGAAAATTATTTCAAGGGTTCCTCCAGGGCAAAAACATTAAGAACGGCTGCTCTAGATGATGCTCCTGTAAAAATTAGTTAGAATGGGGGCACAGCCTCACACACCTCAATCTCCTCTGGAAGTGGAGATGCTGCTCTGTTTTCTTGACCAAAGAGATGGTAATTCAGGGACCAGGTGAGATTGTCCAATTTGTGCACTCCCAGAAACTTGGTGCTGCTGACTCTCTCCACACAGGAGCAATGTATGTGTAGTGAGGAATGGTTAGCCTGCACCTTCTTAAAAGTCCACAATCATTTCTTTGGTCTTGTCCACATTGAGACTCAAGTTGTCATGCTCACATCATTCTACCTGCCACTCTACCTCCTCTCTGAATGCCATCTCACCACCGTTGTTGATGAGGTGAAGCACAGTTGTGTCAGCGGTGAACTTGATGACTCAGTCTGACCTGGATCTAGCAGTGCAGTTATGCATCAGCAACATGAACAGCAGCGGGCTGAGAATGATGCTCAGTGTGTTGGAGCTAAAGATGTTTCTGCCAAAATGAACTGACCGTGCCTATTCTGTCAAAAAGTCCAGGATCCAGTTACGAAGAGAGGTGTTGAGAGGACAGTTTACCCTTCTAAGGGATGCTCATATTAAAAGTCGAGCTGAAGTCGATAAACAACATCCTGGCATATGAAGCACCATCTTCCAGGTGGGTCAGGGTAGAGTGGAGTGCAGAGGACAGAATGTCATCATCAGTGGACTGATTAGAGTGATAAGCTAACCGGAAAGGATCCAGTGTAGCAGGACGATGTGATTTCATGTGATACATAACCAGCCACTCAAAGCACTTCATTAGTGTTGAGGTCAGTACCACTGGACAGTAGTCATTGAGGCATGTTCATGAGCACCGGGATGATGGTGGCCGTCTTTAAGCCTGAGGGGTCAGAGAGAAGTTGAGGATGTCTGTTGGAAACTGTTAACTGGGCTGCATGTCCCTCAGCAGCTGACCAGGTATGTTATCAAGCCCTCCAGCTTTACATGAGCTGGCTAGCGTCTTCCTCCCATCAGCTGCAGCCCGGTTCAGGGGTGGGGTTAGGGGGACATCCTCACTGGCACATTGTTCTGTGCATCAAACCGAGTGTAAAAGACATTCAGCTAGGAAGAGCAGAATCACTGTCCCTGAGACACAGTCTGTTATGGCCTGAATGCCCTGCAAACCCAACCAGGATAGTTTATTCTGTCCTCGAAGACAGTTGTCCCTGGTGTCACAGAAACAAGGATGGGAATTATAAATTTGAGTACTGCTTAACAGGAAACAATAAAGTCAGCAAGCAAAGGGGATGGAGTGAATCGGACCTGATATAAATTGTGTGGCTAAATTCATGGAAAGTGAAATAAGAGCTTGGCCTGCAAAAAGTTCAATTAGTCAAGTGAGGAGATAACATATCTTTAGTTGAGGATTTCAACAGCATATTAGCCACATAAAGGCGAGAACAAATTGGAAATAGACATTTAGTGATGATTTGAGATATAAAATTTAATTTTTGGCAAGACACCAACGTTGTAAGCTGTTATTCTCTTTCAGGTTACTGGTTGCTAGGGGAGGGATGGCTGGAGTCAATAAATATACACGCACGGACATACTAAGTTCAGCCACTTGAAGGCACTGTTTCACGTATTTCCTAAGCATGCAATAGCAAAATGAATAAGATGTCGCCTATTGAGTGATATCCCTACCGTTAAGGTCCAGCCTTTTCAAAGCAATCCAGATGCGGGAGGCCCTCGCTTCGTTTGTAATCGCTGCCATTTTCCCCGTTTCGGCCTGCCTTTCTCCGCACAGTCGGGCTCCCTGTTGATGCGTGCCTCGCCGCGTTCTCCAATCAGAAAACTATCTTCGACACCTGGAAAAAGGGAATAAGGTAGCTGATCCCAGGCTCATGAAGCCGCGGAATGTGGGTAGGGTGGAATGGAATGGGGTGGGCGGATACTGCTTGTGCAAATAAAATGTATTATGATAATAAACTGGGAAAATCGTTTCCATTATACATCTTTACATTTTGTCTGAACAATAATCGCTTTATTTTCTTGTATTCCTGGTATCTACCATCTTCTTTTCTAAATCACTATATGTGCGGGTTCCACATATTATAAATTATGATTCTGTATCAGATTACTCTCTCACAGTTCTTAAAAGAAGGAGATAAAACGATCGGCAATTATGGAACTCTGGTAGGACAGTTCTCAGGCACCTCCTAGTGTCTCCCTTTACCATGACTCACCACTGAACATCAGGCTATTACCTCCCAGTCCCCCAATTTGCTTCCTGAGTTATCTTCCCTCCAGAGATTCGGCCTGGTAGTCTCTTGGCCATACACGGCCCACTTCTTTTTCATGCCAAATATCTACAATTGGTACTGTCCAGATAGGCCCCATTGTTTTATTCTGCTCTTGCCCCTCAAGCTTTTATCTTCCAACTTTGACTTCAACCTTTCTGCTCTGATCTAACCTATCCACTGCACATTTTAGTCTCTCAGTCAATTTGAAAGTTTACAGTTCCCTAGCCTCAATCATCTAATCTTTATCATGGATACAACCACTGGGTATACATTTACAGAATGTGCGCAGAAGGTATTCTTAATTCATTCAGAATTATTAACTATCAAAATGGATCTTGATATAATTGCAGCAGTAAACTTCGTATTGGAGAAAAATCCTAGTAATCTTTTCCATGATGCAAACAAGAATTGTTCCAACAATATTACATCTGTTATATTACTGCCTTTATCTTTTGGACTAGGGCAGGACATAGGTAGTAAACTATCTGGTCCTTTATTTTCTTTGAAGTCAGTACAGTGTCCAGAATATAAATATAGCCTTATTGCAGTAACCAGTTCTTGTCACTGAGGGGCATATTGCACTATTTTCAGCCCCTTGATGATGCTAAACAAACATTTTATGACTGTTTCTTATATTGTAGTGCCAATTAACTATCAGACGCTTCATTTATATCATACATAGATCAAGTGATACCACTTAAAATTTCCTTCTAGCCTTCTTCATACATCCAAAAAGCTAGCTTCCTATCATTGTTGTTTCTTAATCTATAAACTAGTGACTGAACATCAGGCAAGTTGATAATCCTTTGAAAAACTATTTAAAGTGGACTTAAATTCACTTCACCAATTTATGGTTTAGTGCCTTTCTCCTAGTATTATGGCATAGTTCAAAATATCCTTTAATGAGAATGTAACAGGACAGTAGAGATGCAGAGTCGAAAAATCCATTCAAATCAAAATAGGCAATACTGAAAACATAGCATCTGCAGAATCAAAATTAAATTTCAGTTATTATCAAACTTCAAGTTTCAATTAAATGTAGACCTTGAGATTTCCCGAATAATGCTCATAAGAGTTAATGACCCGGAAATTCACAAGCCAGGGAGCATCTGATCATTTATTCAGGGATTGGATAAAGCAGAAAAACACAGATTAAAATTTTTGAATAAATCAACAGGGGTTGTAATTGACAGTGACTGGTTTAGAGTTGGTGGAGGCAACCAATATCCAACAATGGTTTCTGATTTTACACATGAAGTTGGGAACAATACTCCTGCTTCTTATAGTCAACGAGTTATAGCAAGGAACCAGGCCCTTTGGCTCAACTCGTTCATTCCAACCAAGGTGCCTGACTGAGCTTGTCTATTTGCCTGCATTTGGCCCATATCCCTCTAAACATTCCTAGTCATGAATCTACCTCAGTGGCTTTTAATCACTACATTTGTACTGTCCTCTACTACTTCATCTGGCAGCTTTTTCCATTTACCCACAACCCTCTTTGTGGAAATACAGTACCGTGCAAGAGTCTTGGGCACGTATATATAGCTAGCGTGCCTAAGACTTTCGCACTGTACTTTAGTAAATTTATGTATTACACTACACTGCTCCAAAAAAAAACAAATTTCATTACATATTTTCGAGTGATGATAAACCTGATTCTGATATGGGTATCTATTGCGGACTGAGAGTGGGAAGGGAGCAGGAAGAGGGGAATCAAGATTGGGAAAAGGGAAGGGCGAGGGGAGGGAGTGAGAAGCACCAGAGAGGCATTCTGTAATAATCAATAAACTAATTGTTTGGACTCAAATCACCCTACCTGGTGTCTCAGAGCTGGGTGTGTCTGTACCTGTGTCATCCCCTGCCCCGGCACTCCTTCTCTGCCACCTGTCCCGTATCCCTCACACAGCGCTCCATCCTTGCCATTCCCAATATCCTTTGCTCCTGCCAGATTTACACACTCACTCTCCGTTCCATGTTGACAAATACAGTTCTGTGCAAAAGTCCAGCACCCTAGCTACATATACAGTATGTGCCTTAGACTTTTGTACAGTACTGTACTTGCCTCTCTGGTAGCTCAGTGACCTCTGAGAAAGGCAAGGAGAGTAGGCAGACAGTGCAGTTTTTCTGTGGCCCTTCCCCTCACTGATAGCTAACCTCCTTGGATACCATTGGTGGGAATAATCAATGGGAGGGTAAGAGTTGCAGTCAGGTCTACAGCTCTGAGGCTCAGCAGGAAAGGTGCAGTCAAACAGAGCAATAATGATAACAGACTCACTAGTTAGGGGGGGCAGTCAGGAGACTCTGTGGCGATAGAAGAGATTCTAGTTAACATGTGTTGCTCCCAGGTGAAAGAGCTAAGGTCATAAGATATAGGAACAGATTTAGGCCATTTGGCCCATTGAGTCTGCTCTGCCATTTTATCATGGCTGATCCATTTCTCCCCTCAGCTTCAGTCTCCTGCCTTCTCCATGTATCCTTTCATGCCATGACGAATCAAGGATCTATCAACGTCTGCCTTAAATATACCCAATGACTTGGCCGCCACAGCCGCCTGTGGCAACGAATTCTACAAATTCACCACTCTCTGGCTAAAGAAATCACTCCTCATCTCTGTTCTAAAAAAATACCCCTCTGTTCTTGGCTGTGGCCTCTAATCTTAGACTCCCACACCAAAGGAAACATTTTCTCCACGTCCACTCTACTGAGGCCTTTCAACATTGGATAGGCTTCAATGGGGCCACTCCTCATTCTTCTGAATTCCAGTGAGTACAGGCTCAGAGTCATCGAACGCTCTTCATATGACAAGCCTTTCTTTTTTATATTCTTTATGTACAATTTTTAATTTTACAAAGACAAAATAAATTGAAGACGTACAAAACAATACAAAGGGAATACAGCTCCAGGTGGAGCACAGACAAAACATATCAAGAACAAAAAAAACAAAAAGGCTGCCGGACGATTTACAAGATTACATAAAGTAAACTTCCAGATAAAGAGTTAGCACAATAGTGTCATCACGGAAGCAATGTAAAGTAAAAAGAATAAAGAACTCCGGTTAGGCCCCACACCCACTCATGAGACTAGACAGGTCAAGGTCGCTATGTATGTGAGGTAATATGACACTGAGCCAATAAGGGTCCCCATATTCTCTCAAATGTATTCTGTGTATTAGGTTTGTGCCGACGCAATCTTTCCATTTGTATAATAGACAACATCTCCTTGAGCCAGTGTGTGAAGGTGGGTGGAGTAGTAGATTTCCAGGTCAAAAGGATAAGTTTCTTAGCCACCACCATTCCTAGATGCAGAGCAATCAGCATGTCGTGAGGCAACTCAAGAGTCTCTGCAGAGCATCCAAAGACGGCGAGGTCATGATAGGGCTGAATGTCTCTAGAGTAGACTTTTGAGAGCTACTCAAAAATTGCAGTCCAGAAGTTGTATAATGTAGGGCAAAACCAGAAAAGATGTGCCAGTGAGGCCTCAGCAGAGTGGCACTTGTCACATTCAGGAGACACAGATGGAAAGATGCGATTCAGTTTTGTTTTTGAATAATGCAATCTATGCATCACCTTGTACTGGATTAATCTGTAATGTGAATTAATAGAACAACAGTGGACCCGGGACATTGCCTCCTTGCAAAGTTCCGCCGATATCTCTGAGTTCAAGTCCCTGGCTCAGGCTTCTCTAATAAAATCTGTAGAAACCAAAGGAGTAAAGCAATTCACAAATTTTGATATTAACTGTTTGGAGTCTGGAGGGAGCAAGAGGTATGACAAGCCTTTCAATCCTGGAATCATTTTGATGAACCTCCTTTGAACCCTCTCCAATGTCAGCACATCCTTTCTTAAATTGTGTTAAATTATCACTGTGAACAGTAAAGGTGCAAGTGATGGAGAGGTAAGTTTGGCAGATGGATTGTTGCAGATGGAGTTCCAATGCTCAGTCAGCTGGCCCAGGAGCAAGGCTGGATTGCTCTAGAATGTCTCTGAGCAGTTGCAGAAAGTTCTCAACAAGGAAGGTGAACATCTAGAAGTCTCAAATTGTTACCAACAAAATAGGTGTAAAAAGGGATAGGGTCCAACAGAGTGAGCATAGTGAATTGGAAAATAATTTAATAAGCAGGACATAAGAGTGATGACCTCTGATTTACTACCGATGCCATGTACTGGTGAGGATAGGAACAGAAAGGTATGCCAGAAGGCAATACTTCAGAACCTTGAATCACTCAGAAATTTTCTGAATAGCAAGTACTATTCGGGATGATTTAAATTAGAGGGGTGGGACCACGAGTGGTAGTGAGGCTGATGAGAAGCTGAGGGAAGATACTATAACAAACAAGATAAAGTTTAGCAGTCAGGATAGCCAGTAACAATGTCAAAAGAAAAAGCACTGGTTTTAATTGCTGCTAAGTCTTTTGCATTACCTTCAATGCAAAAGACTTAACAGAAAGCCAGTTGAACGGATGGCATGAATTGGCTTTGGGCATTGGGATATTATTGCCTTATCAGAAACATGGCAGACTGGTATATTAATATTCCAAAATTCAGGTGCTTGGGCATGATAGAGTTACAGGTAAGAGAGGAGAAGGATTTGCTTTCTTGATGAGGAAGGACATAACAACAATTCACGGCAAGGATAGTCCTGGGAGGTTATCTAATGAGACCACATGGGTAGAACTTAGAAACAAAAGTGGATAGTCATGTTGACAGGACTCTATTGTAGACCCCCCAGTAGACAGTGGGAATTAGGGGAGCAGATGCATAGACTGATTTTAGAAAGTTGTAAGAATAATTGGGTAGTAATAGTGGGAAATTTTAACCATCATAAGATTGATTGGGCTACCCATTGTGCAAAGGGATTGGATGATATGGAATGAATGATATGAATGCATGGCTGAGAGACTGGTGTAGGGGGCAGGGCTTCAGATTCTTGGATAATTGGGTTCTCTTCTGGGGGAAGTATGACCTGTTCAAAAAGGACGGGTTACACCTGAACCCGAAGGGGATCAATATCCTGGCGGGAAAGTTTAATAGAGCTGTTAGGGAGGGTTTAAACTAATTTGGCAGGGGGATGGGAACCGGAATGATAGAGCGGAGGATGGGGAAAACAGAAATAAATCTAAGATATTGAGCAGTAAAGATGTCAGGAAAGACAGGCAGGTGATGGGGCAAATTTGTAGCCATTGGGATGAGATGCAGTGCAATAAAGTTGCAGTGAAATCAAAGCAAAAAGTATCAAATACTGGTCTTAAGGTGTTGTACTTAAATGCACGCAGCAGAAGGAATAAGGTGGATGATCTTGTTGTGCAGCTACAGATTGGCAGGTATGATATTGTGGCCATCACTGAGACCTGGCTAAAGGATGCGTGTCTCTGGGAGCTGAACGTCCAAGGATACACGGTGTATCGGAAGGATAGGAAGGTAGGCAGAGGGGGAGGCATGGCTTTATTGGTAAGAAATGATATTAAATCATTAGAAAGAGGTGATATAGGATCGGAAGGTGCAGAATCTTTATGGGTTGAGCTAAGAAATAGGGGTAAAAGGACCCTGATGGCAGTTATTTATAGGCCTCCAAACAGCTGCAGGGATGTGGACTACAAATTACAACTGGAAATAGAAAACGCTTGTCAGAAGGGCAGTGTTATGATAATTGTGGGAGATTTTAAGATGCGAGTAGATTGGAAAAATCAGGTCGGCACTGGATCTCAAGAGAGAGAATTTGTAGAACGTCTGCGAGATGGCTTTTTAGAACAGCTTGTTGTTGAGCCCACTAGGGGATCGGCTGTACTGGATTGAGTATTGTGTAATGAACCGGAGGTGATTGGAGAGATTGAGGTGAAAGAACCCTGAGGAGACAGTGATCATAACATGATTGAGTTCACTGTGAAATTAGAAAAAGAGAAGCCGAAATCTGATGTGTCGGTGTTTCAGTGGAGTAAAGGAAATTACAGTGGCAGGAGAGAGGAACTGGCCAAAGTTGACTGGAAAGAGACACTGGCGGGAAAGACGGCAGAGCAGCAGTGGCTGGAGTTTATGCGAGAAATGAGGAATGTGCAAGACAGGTATATTCCAAAAAAGAAGAAATTTTCGAGTGGAAAAAGGATGCAACCGTGGTTGACAAGAGAAGTCAAAGCCAAAGTTAAAGCAAAGGAGAGGGCATACAAGGAAGCAAAAATTAGTGGGAAGACAAAGGATTGGGAAGTTTTTAAAACCTTACAAAAGGAAACCAAGAAGGTCACTAAGAGAGAAAAGATTAACTATGAAAGGAAGCTAGCAAATAATATCAAAGAGGATACTAAAAGCTTTTTCAAGTATATAAAGAGTAAAAGACAGGTGAGAGTAGATATAGGACCGATCGAAAATGATGCTGGAGAAATTGTAATGGGAAATAAGGAGATGGCAGAGGAACTGAACGAGTATTTTGCATCAGTCTTCACTGAGGAAGACATCAGCAGTATACCGGACACTCAAGGGTGGCAGGGAAGAGAAGTGTGCGCAGTCACAATTACGACAGAGAAAGTACTCAGGAAGCTGAATAGGCTAAAGGTAGATAAATCTCCTGGACCAGATGGAATGCACTCTCGTGTTCTAAAGGAAGTAGCTGTGGAGATTGCGGAGGCATTAGCGATGATCTTTCAAAAGTCGATAGATTTTGGCATGGTTCCGGAAGACTGGAAGATTGCAAATGTCACCCCGCTATTTAAGAAGGGGGCAAGGAAGCAAAAAGGTACTTATAGATCTGTTAGTTTGACGTCAGTGGTTGGGAAGTTGTTGGAGTCGATTGTCAAGGATGAGGTTACAGAGTACCTGGAGGCATATGACAAGATAGGCAGAACTCAGCATGGATTCCTTAAAGCAAAATTCTGCCTGACAAACCTATTACAATTTTTTGAGGAAATTACCAGTAGGCTAAACAAGGGAGATGCAGTGGATGTTGTATATTTGGATTTTCAGAAGGCCTTTGACAAGGTGCCACACGAGGCTACTTAACAAGATAAGAGCCCATGGAATTACGGGAAAGTTACATACGTGGATAGAGCGTTGGCTGATTAGCAGGAAACAGAGAGTGGGAATAAAGGGATCCTATTCTGGTTGGCTGCCGGTTACCAGTAGTGTTCCACAGGGAACAGTGTTGGGGCTGCTTCTTTTTACATTGTACATCAACGATTTGGATTATGGAATAGGTGGCTTTGTGGCTAAGTTTGCTGACGATATGAAGATAGGTGGAGGGGCCGGTAGTGCTGAGGAAACGGAGAGTCTGCAGAGTGACTTGGATAGATTGGAAGAATGGGCAGAGAAGTGGCAAATGAAGTACAATGTTGGAAAGTGTATGGTTATGCACTTTGGCAGAAAAAATAAATGGGCAGACTATTATTTAAATGGGGAAAGAATTCAAAGTTCTGAGATGCAATGGGACTTGGGAGTCCTCGTACAGGATACCCTTAAAGTTAACCTCCAGGTTGAGTCAGTAGTGAAGAAGGCGAATGCAATGTTGGCATTCATTTCTAGAGGAATAGAGTATAGGAGCAGGGATGTGATGTTGAGGCTCTATAAGGCGCTGGTGAGACCTCACTTGGAGTACTGTGGGCAGTTTTGGTCTCCTTATTTAAGAAAGGATGTGCTGACGTTGGAGAGGGTACAGAGAAGATTCACTAGAATGATTCCAGGAATGAGAGGGTTAACATATGAGGAACGTTTGTCCGCTCTTGGACTGTATTCCTTGGAGTTTAGAAGAATGAGGGGAGACCTCATAGAAACATTTCGAATGTTAAAAGGCATGGACAGAGTGGATGTGGCAAAGTTGTTTCCCATGATGGGGGAGTCTAGTACGAGAGGGCATGACTTAAGGATCAAAGGGCGCCCTTTCAGAACAGAAATGCGAAGAAATTTTTTTTAGTCAGACGGTGGTGAATCTATGGAATTTGTTGCCACGGGCAGCAGTGGAGGTCAAGTCATTGGGTGTATTTAAGGCAGAGATTGATAGGTATTTGAGTAGCCAGGGCATCAAAGGTTATGGTGAGAAGGCGGGGGAGTGGGACTAAATATGAGAATGGATCAGCTCATGATAAAATGGCGGAGCAGACTCGATGGGCTGAATGGCCTACTTCTGCTCCTTTGTCTTATGGTCTTATGGTCTAATTTGATAAATGAGCTCAATAACGTTTTCTTAATCAATGTATAGAGGTCCCTTTGAGAGAAAGTGCAACACTGGACTTCCTCTTAGGGAACGAGATAGAGCAAATGACTGACATGCAAGTCAGTGAGCACTTTAGGTCAGTGATATACCTCTGTTGGTTTTAAGATAGTTATGGAATAAGATAGGGTCAAGTGGATGAGACTGCTGTAAATTGATGACTAGCAAGTGAGAGGTTTTTAAGAGTGTGACATAAGGAATGCAGGGATGACATATTCCTGCTGAGGTAAAGGGCGACACTGGAAAATTTAGGAAACCCTGGCTAACAGGAGATATTGAGGCTCTGGTCAGTGTTATAGAAAGGGTTAACTCTTAGTCTTTGTACACGCAAAGGAAATTTACTAAAAGAATTGTGTACACACTAACAAGATCTACCAGAATAATGGCATGCATACTGAGAGATCTGCTGGAATAATGGTGTACACACTAAGAGATCTGTCAGAATAATTGTGTACACACTGAGATCTGTTGTAATATAGTAATGGTGTACACACTAAGAGATCTGCTGGAATAATAGTATATACACTAATGAGATCTGCTGGAATATGGTGTATACACTAATGAGATCTGCTGGAATATGGTGTATACACTAATGAGATCTGCTGGAATAATGGCACAAACACTAACTAAATTTGTTGGAATATTGGTGTACATACTAATGAAATTTACCAGACTAATGGGGTGTGCACTAACGAGATCATTTCCTTAATGTGCACACAAACATCTGCCAGAATAATGGTGTGCACATTAAGGAAATGTACCTGAATAGTGGCGAATGCACTGACAAGATTTACCATAATAATGATGAGCACACAAGCAAGATTTACCAGATTGATGCTGTGCACATTAGCTAGATTTACCTGGATAATTGTATTCATACTAATGTGCTTTGCTGGAATAATGCTGTGCACACCAATGTGTAAGAATAATGAGCTACATATTGGGGAATATTCTAGATTTAGGGTGTATAGCAAATAATAATTAGAGCAACCAATCTTTAGACCTGCACATGGATTGTAGATTAAATTTAAAATGCTCCCTAGATAATAGTTTCCTAGAGCGATGGACATCAGTTCATGAAAAAAACAGACACTGCTGATTAACATTCATTTTGGTTGTCTGGAGTGTAGGTGCAAAGGAGGAGTTGAAAATTATGTGTAATGCAAAGGAAGCATTGTAGATACGAGTTTTAAGGACAACTATAGAATTGTCCTTTGATCTTTAGCATATAAAATGTCGTGTAATATTGAGTCGAAGATGTCTCTTCCTTCAGAGTGTTTCATTTTGTTGAATAAAAGACTACTTTTATATCTACCAGCTACACCTCTCCAGTGACTTTGTTCACATTACAATATTTGGGGCTTCGGCCTGGACACCTTCATGTGGCCAGAGAGATCTGCAGTTAAAGTAGGTTAGTATTTTTAAAACTAGCACCACTTACACATGGATCAGTTCCAGTTGCTGACTATGGGATAACGCAGTATCACGAACACAGCAGAGAACTGAACTAGTTGATGTAAAAGTAGTGTGGTGTGTGTGTGCGAGCATGGGTGTTTATGTGAGAGACTAAACATTTGTGTGTTAGTTAGGTGAGACGGGGCCACTAGTGACGAACGATGGTTACTGATGGTTCAGGACGCCAGAGTGAGAGTATGGATACTTGTTCCAGGAACTGTATTTTGGCAGATGCTTTTGCGAGTTTGTGTCTATAACCTTGATGTAACAGTTTTAAATGCAAAGGAATACAATAGGCATTATGAGTTCAATCGCACATAAGTGGCAGATTGCAGAATACTGTTTAATTTTTCTCTGTCAATTATATTTTGCGTACTTTAGGAATTAGTGTTGGAGATATCTGTGGGAAAGGTTGTACCCAAATATGTAAGACCAGAAGATACAGGAGCAGAATTAGGCCATTTGGCCCATTGAGTCCGCTCTGCCATTTCATCCTGGCTGATCCAATTTTCCTCTTAGCCCCAATCTCCTGCCTTCTCCCAATATCCCTTCATTCCCTGACCAATCATGAATCTATCAACCTCTACTTTAAATATGTGTAAAGACTTCGCCTCCACAGCTGCCTGTGGAAAAGAATTGCATAGATTCACCACTATCTGGCTAAAGAAACTCCTCCTCATTTCCGTTCTAAAAGGACACCCTCTATTCTGAGGCTGCAACCTCTGGTCTTTAAAATTGTCTAAAAATAAAATTCTTGTGAAACAGCTGCACCAACCAGCAACCCATGTTTTAACCCTAGGCCCTCCTACCATGGGAAACATCTTCTCCACACATCCACATCCTTTTGCCATTCAGTAAGTTTCAATGAGCTCATCCCTCATTCTTCTGAATTCCAGTGAATACAGGCCCAGAGCCATCAATGCTCTTCATATGGCAAGCCATTCAATCCTGGAATCTTTTTTGTGAAATTCCTTTGAACCCTTTTCAATTTCAGCGCACCTTCAGTGGTTGGTAAATTGATAGAGAAGATCCTGATATACAGGATTTATGAACATTTGGATTAGTCAATATGACTAGGAATAGTCAGCATGGCTTTGTCAAAGGCAGGTCATGCTTTACGAGCCTAACTGAATTTTCTGAGGATGTGATTAAATACATTGATGAAGGTAGAGTAGTAGATGTAGTGTTTATGGATTTCAGCAAGGCATTTGATAAGGTACCCCATGCCAGGCTTATTGAGAAAGTAAGGAGGCATGGGATCCAAGGGGACCTTGCTTTGTGGATCCAGAATTGGCTTGCCCACAGAAGGCAAAGAGTGGTTGTCAACGGGTCATATTCTGCATGGAGGTCAGTGACCAGTGGTATGCCTCAGGGATCTGTTCTGGGACTTCTTCTCTTCATGATGTTTATAAATGACTTGGATGAGGAAGAGGAGGGATGGGTTAGTAAATTTTCTGATGACACAAAGGTTAGGGGTGTTGTGGATAGTCTGGAGGGTTTTCAGAGATTACAGCAGGACATCGATAGGATGCAAAACTGGGCTGAGAAGTGGCAGATGGAGTTCAACCCAGATAACTGTGAGGTGGTTCATTTTGGTAGGTCAAATATGATGTCAGAATATAGTATTACTGGTAAGACTCTTGCCAGTGTGGAGGATCAGATGGATCTTGGGGTCCGAGTCCATAGGACAATCAAAGCTGCTGCGCAGGTTGACTCTGTGTTTAAGAAGGCATACGGTACATTGGCCTTCATCAACCATGGGATTGAGTTCAAGAGCCGAGAGGTAATGCTACAGCTATATAGGACCCTGGTCAGACCCCCCTTGGATTACTGTGATCAGTTTTGGTCACCTCACTATAGAAAGGATGTGGAAACTATAGAAAGGGTGCAGAGATTTACAGGGATGTTGCCTGGATTGGGGAGCATGCCTTATGAGAATAGGTTGAGTGAACTTGGCCTTTTCTCCCTGGAGCAACGGAGGATGAGAGGTGACCTAATAGAAGTGTATAAGATGATGAGAGGCATTGATTGTGTGGATAGTCAGAGGCTTTTTCCCAGGGTTGAAATGGCTAACACGAGAGGACACAGTTTTAAGGTGCTTGGAAATAGGTACAGAGGAGATGTCGGGTAAATATTTTTA
This sequence comes from Mobula hypostoma, assembly GCF_963921235.1. Lineage (NCBI taxonomy): Eukaryota > Metazoa > Chordata > Chondrichthyes > Myliobatiformes > Myliobatidae > Mobula > Mobula hypostoma. The sequence continues at coordinate 63,577,763 of NC_086104.1, read as the reverse complement.
CGCAGAGAGTGGTGAGTGCGTGATCTGCTGGGCTGCTGGCGACAGTGGTGGAGGTGGATACAGTAGGGTCTTTTAAGAGACTCTTGGACAAGTACATGGAGCTCAGAAAAATAGAGGGCTATGGGTAACCCTAGGTAATTTCTAAAGTAAGTGCATGTTCAGCACAGCATTGTAGGCCAAAGGGCCTGTATTGTGCCGTAGTTCTATCTTATCTAAGATAAGGGGCCCAAATTTGCTCTCAGTACTCCAAATGAGGCCTCTCCAGTGCTTTAAAAAGTCTTTTAAAAAGTGCTTTTATATCCTCTGACACAGTGGTGTCAAGAAAACAACCTCTCCCTCAATGTTGCAAAAACAAAGGAGCTGGTTGTGGATTACAAATGAATGCTAACATTGTATTTGTCTTCCTCACCACAGACTCAACCTGCAAGTTAACCTTTAGGGAATTGTAATGTTCAATCAGGTTCGCAAGTCTGGCAACTGAGACAAGGGAATGCGCTGACTTTGAGTATATATATTAATAATTTATTTACAAACAGTAAAAATTTATCCAAGCATTGAATTCAATTCAATTCCTTCACTACATCCTTCACATACATGAGGGGTAAAAATCTTTTCGTTACATCTCCATCTAAATGTGCAATGTGCAATCATAGTAATTTATAACAAATTATAATAAATAGAACAGTCAATGTAATATAGAGTACACTCAAATCAGCGTGAGTTCATCTGTCTGATGGCCTGGTGGAAGAAGCTGTCCCGGAGCCTGTTGGTCCTGGCTTTTATGCTGTGGTACCACATCCCGGATGGTAGCAGCTGGAATAGATTGTGGTTGGGATAACTTGGATCCCCAATGATCCTACAGGCCCTTTTTACACACCTGTCCTTGTAAATATCCTGAATCATGGTAAGTTTACAACTACAGATGCGCTGGGCTGTCCGCACCACTCTCTGCAGAATCCTGCGATTAAGGGAGGTACAGGTCCCATACCAGGCAGTGATGCAGCCAGTCAGGATGCTCTCAATTGTGCCCCTGTAGAAAGTTCTTAGGATTTGGGGGTCCATACCAAACTTCCTCAACCATCTGAGGTGAAAGAGGCACTGTTGAGCCTTTTTCACCACACAGCTGGTGTGTACAGATCACGTGAGGTCCTCGGTGATGTGGATGCTGAGGAACTTTAAGCTGTTTACCTTCTCAACCCCAGATCCATTGATGTCAATAGGGGTTAGCCCGTCTCCATTCCTCCTGTAATCCACAACCAGCTCCTTTGTTTTCACAACCTTGAGGGAGAGGTTGTTTTCTTGACACCACTGTGTCAGAGAGATGACTTCTCCCCTGTAGGCCACCTCGTTATTGTTTGAGATAAGGCCAATCAATGTAGTGTCGTTGGCAAATTTAGTTAGCAGATCGGAGCTGTGGGTGGCGATACAGTCATGGGTATACAGGGAGTAAGGGAGAGGACTCAGTACGCAGCCCTGAAGGGCTTCTGTATTGAGAGTCAGAAGAGTGGAGGTGAGGGAGCCCACTCTTACAATCTGGCTATTACGTCATCTGTCAATTGGTTGTGTCGGTAGGTGAATTGTAGGGGGTCCAGTTTGGGTGGTAACAAGCTGCAGATATAATCCTTGACCAGCCTCTCAAAGAATTTGCTCATAATTGAGGTGAGTGCGACAAGACGCCAGTCATTCAGGCATGTTACCTTAGTCTTTTTTGTACAGAGACAAAAGTGGATACTTTGAAGCACGAGGGCACTCCACACTGGGAGAGGGAGAGATTAGAAATGTCTGTAAACACACCTGCCAGTTGTGCAGTGCACATCGTAAGTACTCTCCCTGGGATGCTGTCCGGTCCTGCAGCCTTGCAACTGTCCACTCGTTGGAAACAACTGCAGACCTCAGAAACCATAGAAACTACAGCACAGAAACAGGCCTTTTGGCCCTTCTTGGCTGTGCCGAACCATTTTCTGCCTAGTCCTACTGACCTGCACACGGACCATATCCCTCCATATACCTCCCATCCACGTATCTGTCCAATTTATTCTTAAATGTTAAAAAAGAACCCACATTTACCACCTCATCTGGCAGCTCATTCCATACTCCCACCACTCTCTGTGTGAAGAAGCCCCCACTAATGTTTCCTTTAAACTTTTCCCCCCTCACCCTTAACCCATGTCCTCTGGTTTTTTTCTCCCCTTGCCTCAGTGGAAAAAGCCTGCTTGCATTCACTCTATCTATACCCATCATAATTTTATATGCCTCTATCAAATCTCCCCTCATTCTTCTACGCTCCAGGGAATAAAGTCTTAACCTATTCAACCTTTCTCTGTAACTGAGTTTCTCAAGTCCCGGCAACATCCTTGTAAACCTTCTCTGCACTCTTTCAACCTTATTTATATCCTTCCTGTAATTTGGTGACCAAAACTGAACACAATACTCGAGATTCGGCCTCACCAATGCCTTATACAACCTCGTCATAACATTCCAGCTCTTATACTCAATACTTTGATTAATAAAGGCCAATGTACCAAAAGCTCTCTTTATGACCCTATCTACCTGTGACGCCACTTTTAGGGAATTTTGTATCTGAATTCCCAGGTCCCTCTGTTCCACTGCACTCCTCAGTACCTTACCATTAACCCTGTATGTTCTACCTTGGTTTGTCCTTCCAACATGCAATACCTCACACTTGTCTGTATTAAACTCCATCTGCTATTTTTCAGCCCATTTTTCCAGCTGGTCCAAATCCCTCTGCAAGCTTTGAAAACCTTCCTCATGGTCCACTACACCTCCAATCTTTGTATCATCAGCAAATTTGCTGATCCAATTTACCACATTATCATCCAGATCATTGATATAGATGACAAATGACAATGGACCCAGCACTGATCCCTGTGGCACACCACTAGTCATAGGCCTCCACTCGGAGAAGCAATTCTCTACTACCACTCTTTGGCTTCTTCCATTGAGCCAATGTCTAATCCAATTTACCACCTCTCCATGTATACCTAGCGACTGAATTTTCCTAACTAACCTCCCATGCGGGACCTTGTCAAAGGCCTTACTGAAGTCCATGTAGACAATATCCACTGCCTTCCCTTCATCCACTTTCCTGGTAACCTCCTCGAAAAACTCCAATAGATTGGTCAAACATGACCTACCACGCACAAAGCCATGTTGACTCTCCCTAATAAGTCCCTGTCTATCCAAATGCTTGTAGATTCTGTCTCTTAGTACTCCCTCCAATAACTTACCTACTACCGACGTTAAATTTACCGGCCTATAATTACCTGGATTACTTTTCGATCCTTTTTTAAACAACGGAACAACATGAGCCACTCTCCAATCCTCTGGCACCTCACCTGTAGACAGTGACATTTTAAATATTTTTGCCCGGGCCCCTGCAATTTCAACACTAGTCTCCTTCAAGGTCCGAGGGAACACCCTGTCAGGTGCCGGGGATTTATCCACTTTAATTTTCCTCAAGACAGCAAGGACCTCCTCCTTTTCGATCTGTACATTTTCCATGATCTCACTACTTGTTTCCCTTAATTCCATAGACTTCATGCCAGTTTCCTTAGTAAATACAGACGCAAAAAACCTATCTAAGATCTCCCCCATTTCCTTTGGTTCCGCACATAGCCGACCACTCTGATCTTCAAGAGGACCAATTTTATCCCTTACAATCTTTTTGCTCTTAATATACCTGTAAAAGCTCTTTAGATTATCCTTCACTTCGACTGCCCAGGCAACCTCATGTCTTCCAAAATCTGGTCAAAGGAGGGTTTTGCAAGTGTTGTGAAAGGGAGTGTAACAGTGGTCAAGTGTATTATCTCCATGAACGCTCACCTGGACGTGCTGACAAAACTTTGGAGAGACTTTCATTAGCAACACTCAACTAAAGTCACCGGCGACGATAAAGGCAGCCTCTGGGTGAGCAACCTCCAGTGTGTTGATGGTCTCGTACAGTTTCTTGAGAGCCAGGTCAGTATCAGCCTGCAGCAGAATGTACACCGCTGTGATGGTAACAGCCTTGAACTGCCTGGGCAGCCAGTAGGGTCTGCACAGCAGGACCAGGTGTTCCAGGTCTGGGGAACGAAAGGATTTGAGTGCATGTACATTCTGAAGGTTGCACCAAGCATTGTTGACCATGAAGAATACCCCTCCCAGTGAGGTTTTTCAACATTTTCCCCTGGAACAGGGAGAACCCAGAGGGTTGAATGGCATGATCCAATATCTCCTCCATCAGCCAGGTCTCCATGAAGCACATTCATGTTCCCCAAGTTACTCAACAAACATACTTAGTTAAAAGTTCACACAGAGTATACCTTCCCAATGGTCTCACCTTAAACAAAGGAAGAAGAGAGCAAGCCCCTTCCTTATGCTATTTTATTTCCCCAGGTTATTTGAAACTGGACACCAGGTATCTACCCAATGGGAAGAGCAGCTGCAGCTTCTAAACTAACCGATCACAAAAGAAGCAACTTTCAACAATCAGAATAAGACACGCTCCAACAGGACACTCCACCCCTCAAAAGTTGCAAATATGTTGATCCAAACCTCAGACTAGTATGAATCTCACAAGCTCCCAACTAAGTTATACTAAAACACAAGAGTACAATACCCAGTCCTGTAAACCCAATAGTCATCTCTCAGTATACTATTGTAGTCCACCAGCCTCCCTTTGCCCCAAAAGGCCACCAGCCCCATCCTGTAGTGTAATAGCCAATGAGCTGGTCCCACACTTTTTTACACTGACTATGAGATATGATCAACCAGGTGAGTGAAGTCACCAGCCCATCAGGAATGTAGGTGCAACATTCTTAACCAATAATGGAACAAGTGCCATCTTCCTTTGTCAGCATGTAATCCAAGGCATCAGTTCCTGGGACAGTCTGGCTGTACCATGCAGAGAAAGGCTATCATTCAAAACATCCTTCCTTTGTAACAGCCCTCTTAACGACCGGCATGGGCAAGGTGCTCATCTGGGGCACTGAGGTGGCATCCATACGGCACCACATATCAACCGCACCACCCTGTGGGAACAACGGGTGGGCCTTGGAACTCCATATCCAGTAAGTGCCACTCAGCTTCCAACAAGTGGCTAGCCTCACAACACCATTTGGCACAGACACAAACATCCCAAGATACTGCTGCTACTCACACTTGCCATCCACCTTGCGCCCTGTACCTGTACTCAACATACCACCTACAGCAGCACCCTGTCTGGTGGGGAAATCACTTTAAGTGTCAGGACTTTCCAAATATACAAATGGTACATAAGGAAATACCAGCCCTTAAAGTACTTACTCCACAATAGCTATTAAGGCTCAAGTCCCTTAAGACTGTTACCATACTCTGAGTTGAGGTTGACTGGAATAGACTACCCCCTCTCAGCTCCCCCAAAACAGAATGCCAAAATCCGACAGGCCAGATAATTTCCCCAACAGTCTTTCTTTGTCATCAAAAGGATCGATATCAGTGGCACCCCTTCTGTGATGTAGTGAGGGGTCTTCATACAAACTCAGCAGTCTGACCTGTTGGTCCAGTGTGCAAGTTCAAACACCATCCCCAGGAATGTGTAACAGGATCTCCCACCACATATCAGCATTCACCACTTTGCCATTCTGTAATGCAGGGAGATACAAATTGGACATTTAGAAAACAAAAATTCTAGAACTACAAGAATTAAGCCCAAATGCTCAATTCCCTCTGAAATGAAGGCATCTCATATCCGGAATAAAATTGCCCAAATTTCAACTCAAGTTTCATTTGGCCACTATGAAATGAATCATCCATAAACCAATTACATGGGGAAACAAATAACAAAATAACAGATTCAGACAAAATAAACACATACAGAATTAGAAAACAAGAAACAAAGTATTTGCCTGAACAAAAACAAGAAACAAAGTCACAGATTAAACACAAAACACAAATCACAAAGCCTGGGCTGTACGCCTCTTCTTTAAAACTTCCTATGAAAGTGCCAAAACTTAAAACAGACAGTTAATTTCCCACAGAAAACAGCATTTATCAGAGAACTGATAAGGAAAAAGTAACTGGGTGGGACCCAACATAATTCACAGAGTCTCTCAAAGGCAAAGTCCTACACACACACACAAACTGATGCGTGTGGCCACACCTCACTTTTCTCTGCATTCAAATCATTCACACTCTATTTACAGTGAAGAGGGATGCAAATTGAATGACCCCACCCTACAACAATGAGGTGCGAATGTACTAACCACCCTTCCCCCAACGATTCCCACTTGTACCATTATTATGTACAACAGATTAGTCAATATAGCATAGAAATACAGTCGTGTCAGCATGAATTAAGCAATCTAATGGCCCGGTGGAAGAAGCTGTCCCAGAGCCTGTTGGACCTGGCTTTTATGCTGCGGTACTGTTTCCCAGATGGTAGCAGCTTGAACAGTTTGTGGTTGGGGTGACTCGGGTCTCCAATGATCCTTCGTACCCTTTTTACACACCTGTCTTTGTAAATGTCCTGAATAGTGGGAAGTTCACATCTACAGAGAGTCATAGTCATAGTCATACTTTATTGATCCTGAGGGAAACTGGTTTTCGTTACAGTTGCACCACAAATAATAAATAGTAATAGAACCATAAATAGTTAAATAGTAATATGTAAATTATGCCAGTAAATTATGAAATAAATCCAGGACCAGCCTATCGGCTCAGGGTATCTGGCCCTCCAAGGGAGGAGTTGTAAAGTTTGATGGCCACAGGCAGGAATGACTTCCTATGATGCTCTGTGCTGCATCTCGGAGGAATGAGTCTCTGGCTGAATGTACTCCTGTGCCCACCCAGTACATTATGTAGTGGATGGGGGACATTGACCAACATGGCATGCAACTTAGACAGCATCCTCTTTTCAGACACCACTGTGAGAGAGTCCAGTTCCATCCATACAACATCACTGGCCTTACGAATGAGCTGTGCTGGGCTGAACAGATTGCTGGGCTGTCCGTGCCACTCTCTGCAGAGTCCTGCGATTGAGGGAAGTATAGTCCCCATACCTGTCAGTGATGCAGCCAATCAGGATGCACCTGTAAAAAGTTCTTAGAATTTTCTTAGATTGAGGGATGACTGCGTAAGCGCATAGATGTCAGCGAGTTAGACCAATGCAAAGAGCTTAAAAGGAGACAGCTTTATAGAGCAGGCACCAGAGGAACGGGCGACGGAGTAGAGGTAGACAGCGTAGGAGGGCTTTGGCTCAACACGGCTTCGGCGATAACAGGTCAAGGCGAGGTAGGTTACCTGTGTAGACTAGGATCAGGAGTTTGTCTGTGAGGCCAGTGTTCTGTGCAGAGTGTCAGATGTGGGAAATCCAGGAGACTATCAGCCTCCCAGACAGCCACATCTGCACCGGGTGCATTGAGCTGCAGCTCCTTAGGGACTGGGTTAGGGAACTGGAGATCCAACTCAATGACCTTCACCTGGCCAAGGAAAGTGAGGAGGTGACTGAGAGGAGCTATAGGCAAGTAGTCATACCCGGGGCTCGAGAGACAGATAAGTGGGTAACAGTCAGGAGAGGGAAGGGCAAGAAGGGTGTTACAGTCAGATACTAGAGAGTACCCCTGTGGCTGTCCCCCTTAGCAGTAAGAACTCCTGTTTGAATGCTGTTGGGGGTTGGGGGTGGTGGCCTACCTGGCAGAAGCACAAAGTCTGGCCCTGTGGCTCAGAAGGGTAGAGAAAGGAAGAAGGCAGCAGTGATAGGGGACTCTATAGCTAGGGGGTCAGACAGGCAATTCTGTGGTCGCAGGAAAGAAACACAGATAGTTGTTTGCCTCCCAGGTGCCAGAGTCCGGGATGTTTCTGATCACGTCCACGATATCCTGAAGTGGGAAGGTGAACAGCCAGAGGTCGTGGTACATATTGGTACCAACGACCTAGGTAGCAAAAGGGAAGAGGTCCTGAAAACTGACTACAGGGAGTTAGGAAGGAAGTTGAGAAGCAGGACCTCAAAGGTAGTAATCTCAGGATTACTGCCTGTGCCACGCGACAGTGAATATAAGAATAGAGTGAGATGGAGGATAAATGCATGGCTGAAGGATTGGAGCAGGGGGCAAGGATTCAGATTTCTGGATCATTGGGACCTCTTTTGGGACAGGTGTGACCTGTACAAAAAGGACAGGTTGCACTTGTATCCGAGGGCGACCAATATCCTGACAGGGAGGTTTGCTAAGGCTACTGGGGAGAGTTTAAACTAGAATTGCTGGGGGGTGGGAACTAAACTGAAGAGATGGAGGAATGAGCTATTGGCTCACAAATAGAGAAAGCTTAGAAACAGTGCTAGAGGGAGGATAGGCAGGTGATAGAGAAGGGATGTGCTCAGACCGACAGTTTGAGATGTGTCTATTTTAATGCAAAAAGCATCATGAACAAAGCGGATGAGCTTAGAGCGTGGATCAGTACTTAGAGCTATGATGTTGTGGCCATTACAGAGACTTGGATGGCTCAGGGTAAGGAATGGTTACTTGGAGTGCCAGGCTTTAGATTTTTCAGAAAGGACAGGGAGGGAGGAGAAAGAGGTGGGGGCAGGGCATTGCTGATCAGAGATAGTGTCACAGCTGCAAGAAAGGAGGAAGTCACGGAGGGATTGTCTACAGAGTCTCTGTGGGTGGAAGTTAGGAACAGGAAGGGGTCAATAACTCTACTGGGTGTTTTTTATAGACCATCCAATAGTAACAGGGACATCAAGGATGAGATAGGGAGACAGATTCTGCAAAGGTGTTGTCGTGGTGGGAGATTTTAATTTCCCAAATATTGATTGGCATCTCCCTACAGCAAGGGGTTTAGATGGGGTGGAGTTTGTTAGGATTGTTCAGGAAGGTTTTCTGACACAATATGTAAATAAACCTACAAGAGGAGAGGCTGTACTTGATCTGGTATTGGGAAATAAACCTGGTCAGGGGTCAGGTGTCAGGTCTCTGGTCTCTCAGTGGGAGGGCATTTTGGAGATAGTGATCACAATTCTATCTCCTTTACTATAGTATTGGAGAGGGATAGGAACAGACAAGTTAGGAAAACATTTAATTGGAGTAAGGGGAAATATGAAGCTATCAGGCAGGAACTTGGAAGCATCAATTGGGAACAGATGTTCTCAAGGAAATGTACAGCAGAAGTGTGGCAAATGTTCAGGGGATATTTGTGTGGCACTCTGCATAGGTACGTTCCAATGAGACAGGGAGAGGATGGTAGGATACAGGAACCGTGGTGCACAAAGGCTGTTGAAAATCTAGTCAAGAAGAAAAAAGCTTACGAAAGGTTCAAAAAACTAGGTAATGATAGAGATCTAGAAGATTATCAGGCTCGCAGGAAGAACCTTGAAGAATGAAATCAGGAGAGCCATGAGAAGGCCTTGGCGAGCAGGGGTTGCAGGATGGTACATGGGCAACTACCAGGAATGCCAGCAATGTAGAGAGATATCGCTTCTTTAAGGGGGAAGTGAGGCAGCAAGTGGGAGGAGCTGAAAGTAACTGGGGGATGATGATGTCAGTAGTTCAGAGAGCTGATGAGCCTGCCATAGATTATGCAGAACGTAAATATCAAGCGTATGAGGAGTATTCAGGGTTGGATAATCCAGGGAGGGTTGACCCAGTCTTCCTGAAAATGCTGAAGGATGGCCTGAGCTCAGCCCATCAGGAAGTTTTAGATTTGGGAATAGTAGTGGGATTGACCTACTCCACAATAGTATCATGGGCCAGTGAGATAGACCAGAGGGGGGAAGAGAAGCTGTAAAATGGCCGTAATGAATGTAGCAGATGTCACAGAGCCAAGAGAACTTGTTTTGTGTGCCAGCAGCTGGGGCACATAGCAAGGAATTGCTAGAGTAGATGTGGAGGGTCAAGATAATGATTTGTTACAGCTGTGGGTTTCAGGCCATGGTTGGAGCAGTGCCCTGAAAAAAAAGAGGAAAGTATGAAAATCACTCACCAAAGCAGGCAGAATCTCTTTCCGATTTGACTGCTGACCAGATTACAGAGCTGATGAGGTCAGACAAATGGCTGACAGCAGCCTCTATTGCCAGTGATAGTCATCCACAGATGTACACAGGAGGTTTAGTAGCAGTATTGACAACTGATCTATCCTTGCCTACAACTGAAGAGGTGATTTACATTACCAGTGCAGGAGGTGAAACAATGAGGGCAGAGAGAAGTCAACCCGAGATTCTTGAGACTGAAGGAATGTAGCTTCCTTGAGATTTTGGGTGTGCCCAAACAATGAAGGAACTCTCCTAAGGAAAGGCACACTGAGTAAGGCAGGTGCTATCATAGACTCAGGAAAAGAAGAAATAACATGAACAAGACAGGGACAACAAACATGTTGTGACCCACAATGCAGCTAACATGGTCCACAGAAAGAGACAGCAGCCCCAAGCAGAGAGAAGAGACAGGGCAATGTGTGGAAATCATGTCAGGAGGTCCCAAGGGTTGGGGCCAAGAACAGCCGGCAGCTGTAAGAAGTAGTGCAGCTGCCCGAGGAGGTAGCAGTGGTTAATGTAAAAGATCACCAGGAAGGGGAGAGTAAGGAGCAGAAAGAGAATGAGTGGGCAGACATCAGTGCAAGGAGGGCAGCACAGAAGCAACAGAAATTACAGGAAGATAGTACAACTGCTAAGTTAGCAAGATTACATGAAGATGTGAAGGACCATTGTAACCAAGGTAACACACATTGAGTGATCGAACAAATAGTAGCGACATTTTGCGGATCAGAGAGCCAGAGGGAGAGAAGATTGTCCTCCCACAGCCAGGTGACCAAGTCATGGTAAAGGAGCTGGCTGAGAAGAAAGGTTTCACTCCCAGGTGGATAGAACCACAGGCGGTACTTCAGACAAATAACGCCTATGTCTGTGCACAGTCCCGGCGAGGCAGCCAGTGGAAACACTGGACTCAGGTTAAACTGTATGACCCACCTTGTCGCTCTCACAGACAGAGCAGGGGATCAAGTGTACCTGGTATCAGTGCCATTGCAGAGAACCCAAGTGATGAACATCAGCCAGCTGCATCAGACCTGACCATAGCTGATGGAAGAAGACCCACAACAAACACAAAAAACCAAGGGAACACAACAGCAAGCTGTAAATAGCATATTAAAGTGTAACTGTAACAATACTCTGTAATGAAGGCTGGTTGTTGAAGGCAGATCATTAATTGTGTAACTCAGTAATAGAAAAACATTTGTGAAAAATAGACGGGAAGGTATCAGAGTTCCAGCAGACATCAGGTAACACAACTTTCATGGAATGGCAGACTGAGAAAGAGAAAAAATTGCACATGTCGTCTGCAGGCAGACACTCAGCCTGAATGGGGTGTGAATACAAATGAGCTGTGCCTTTTCAGTGGTTGGACCGGCGATGGACTGGACAGTCCAGAAGGGGGTGACAGCAGGGAGGGGTCCTTGCAGTCATTCAAATAGAGACCACCTCAACCACTAATAGCCACTGCCGAGTTTTAGCTATCAGAGGCTGGAGGGGTGAAGATAAAGAATGTCATTAAACTGCAATCAGCCAGCAGGGAAGAAGGCAACAGGCATACAAATGATGAAAGCTGCATTTTAAAGATTATTGGTCAAATTTCTGGAACAATCTCTGCTTAGAATCTTGTAGATAGCCGTTAAGAATGACAGCATAAATGTAGATGCACATGATAGGTAACTTGCAAAGGGGTTCTGAAGCACAGAGCATTTTTGCTGCCCAATTTGATCAGATCCTCCATGAGGTTTGACCTTTCCTCGAACAAATTTAGTTTTGTCCAGCAAGGTCGGAAGGAGGGACTGTTAGGAAATATTCTGGAATTAGGATATATAACAAATATTAACTTCAGCAACCAATCATTAGATCAGAACGTGGATTGTAGATTAATTTTAAAATGCAGCCCTGGACAATAGTTTCCTGGAGCTGTGGACATCAGTTAATGAAAAACCAGATAATGCTGATTAACATTCACTTTGGGTGGCTGGAGTGTAGGTGCAAAGAAGGAGGTGAAAATTATGTGTAATTCAAAGGAAGCATTGTAGATACATTGTAACTATAAAATTATCCTTTGGTCTTTAGCATATAAAATGTTTAAGCAATATTGGGTCAAAGAGGCCTCTTCCTTCAGAGAGTGTCTCATTTTGTTGAATAAAAGACTACTTTTATTCAACCAGCAGCCCCTCTCCAGTTATTCTGTTCATGTTACAATAGTACACACTGGACATCTGTCCAAATAACGGTGTAAACACCAAAGAGGTCTCTCAGAATAATGGTGTACACGAGAAATCTGTTGGAAAAATGGTGTACACACTAATGAGATCTACTGGAAAAATGTTGTGCACACTAATGAGATTTGCCAGAATAATGGTCTGCACATGTCCTAGATTTACCAGAATAATGGTGTGCACACTAACAAGATATAGTAGTATAATGCATATGCACCAATGAGATCTATTGGAATAATGGTGTGTACACTCACGAGATTTACCAGAATAATGGTGTACACACTAATGAAATTTACGGATAAATTGCTGTAGACACTAACAGGGTCTGCGAGAATAATGTGGTGCCCACTAATGAGATTTACCAGAATAACAGAGAGCATGCTATTGAGATCTGACAAAATAATGGGGAGAACACTAATGAAAGTTACAAGAAATCACACAATTCTCAGAATTATGACTAAAAATGAGAAATTATTGTAAACATTGTCCACCAACCTCGACAGTTATCAGAAGTATGGTATGCAGTTACAAATAAGAATGCGCCTTTCTGCACATGTATAAAAGTAGAGAATCAAGGCTTTTCTTCGGACTTCACAGAGGCCAGGGTTGCAACCGGTGTCTGCAGGAGCCCCAAGCCTGTCATCAACCTGCCACTTTCAGGGAACTCTGTACTTGCACCCTTGTTCCACAACACTCTGCAGAGCATTACGTTAATGATTTAGACTTAAATATAGCAGCATGGCAAAGAAACTTCCAGATGTTAGAAAACTGACTGGAGATGATACAGAAATACACTGTCATTGACATGGTACTTGGACATCTAAATGATAAACCGAGACCTGCAGTCAATGGACCAAATGCTGAATTAGGCTAGGTATCTCACAAAATAATCTGCAGATGCTGCGGTCAAAGCAACACTCTCAGCACGCTGGAGGAGCTCAGCAGGTCGGGCAGCATCCGTGGAAAAGATTGGTTGACGTTTCCTGACCAAGGGTTCCGGCCCGAAACGTCAACCGATCTTTTCCACGGATGCTGCCTGACCTGCTGAGTTCCTCCAGCGTGCTGTGAGTGTAGGCTAGGTATCTCATTTTTGTCTGAATGATAAGATGGGTCCCTATATCAAAAATCTTATGAATTATGTATGGAAAATTAGGCAGCAACAGAAAGAACAAAGCATAAAATCATAAAGACACAGAAGGAATCATTCATTAAATTTCCTCACTCTTTCTTGTAAATCTGCAATTTACATTCTCTCACCTTGGTTTCCAATTCAATCCAATTGATTTCCAAATGTTATTTTAACTGTTTCTATAGGATTATAGCCTGTGAGTTCCGGATCAATCGCTATATAATAAAGCTTACCACATCCATTGCAACGATTCCCTATTTCCTGAGCCCTGTCTAAACCTGACATGATCTTGTACACATGTTAAGTTTTTGCTCAATCTAATCTGCTCCGAAAACAATTTCTCCAATCTAACCTTTTAAATGGAATACTTACTTCCCCCAAAATCATTCAAGTACATCTTTTTTTTCTGCGGCATTGCCATGATATACACGTATTTTCTATGATACGCCGATCTAGCTTGGACATTATTTTTACAAAAGTAAATATCAATCCCTAAATGTCTCTGAAAAGGTGTTGGTGAGACACCTTGAGTGACTTATGAAATCATTTAGCCAAGCAAATTGCTGGGGAACTAGTTTAAAGATGGATTTCCTCTAAAGAGAAATTAGATTTTCGACATGGAGCAATTTCATCCGTACACTGAAGATGTTTATGTCTTTCACTCGCACTGTTTCAAGCAGCCTTTCGATTTCCGCAGCGACGCTGTCCGGCAACCAGCTTCCTCCACCTCCGATGTGTCACCTCCTTCTCCGTCCGGAGCGGACGATATTGTGGTGACGCCACTGGCTTCCAGCTGCTTCCTGGCTGTCGCTTTCTGGCGAATTTAGCGGAAGTTTCATTTTCGTTTTTTACTACTTTTGGATCAATTCAATGGAGAAATTGAGAAGAGTTTTGAGTGGCCAGGACGATGAGGAGCAAGGCCTTACGACGCAGGTAAGAAGGTCTCCGCTGCCTTTGCAGTCAGGAAATACCTGGGCGGCCCAAGTGGTGGTTTTGGGTCTTGCCAACGGTCTCGTGGATCTCTCTTTCCTTTCCACATTATTGCAGAAATTAAATGAAATATATTGTTGACTGAGGTGAAAGTGTGAATTTGAAACGAAGGCAGAGGTTATTGGAAGACAGACAAACACACACACAATATACTGGACCATCTCTTATTATGAACTGAGCCTTCGAGGTCAGGCAACATCCTTGTATTTTCCTTACCCTCTATAGCTTAATCTTCCTCTAGCTTGGCAACCAAAACTGCACATGTGCACTCCTAGTCTACCTCTTCACCAACATTCCTCCGTGCCCTAGCATTGACTTTATATGGCCTACTCCTATTTGATTTCCCAAAATATATCATCTTGCATTTGTAGAGATTAAATTCTGTCTGTTAATGTAATTGATCTGTATTCTGCTGTAGCCTTGGTCAAGATCTTAATCAAATATAATGACTAACTGTTCATCCTACATGCTTGTGTCAGTTCTTTGGTCAAACTATTTGATTAATCTCCCTTTCCTGCTCATCCCCCCACCCCCAAACCATCATCCCCCTCCCCCACCCCCACTCCCATTTGTTGATGTTGAGCCACCTGCTTGAATTACTCCAGTTTGTGTGCTAGGTAAATACCCTCACAATTTTGTGTGTAGGGAGTTCTCGTATATGTACCTAGAGACCATGAATATACTGCATAAAAAAATACAGGAGCTTGACTTGGGTGAACATAGATTATATTTTAACTGTACATTTGATTCTCTTGGCTTTCTTGTTCTGATAGATCACAGGTTTTAGTAGCCAGCAAGGGTGTTAATTGATATAGTGAAATAATATTGAATGTACACAGTTCCACCATCAGAAACAATCCTGAGTAAACCAGTAATTATGAACTTAACGTAACTGTCATGTTATGTAACATCAGAATTGACCAATTTTCCAACCATAAATTTTATTGAATCCTTTTCCCCCTCATTTTTAAATTCTGTTCTAGCTCAGATGTTTCATTGATTATAATAGTTCACCTGCACAGATAAGAGTGAGTCCCCAAATCCAAATATTTGTAGCTTTGTTTGGTGCCTGTTTTGGATAGCATCCTCAAAAAGGGATCTGTTGTAACTGTGAAAGCAAAAGCAGTACAGAGGTTTTTCAACCAATTTGCTTCACTGATTCATGTTAAATATAAGTCAAAAAGATTTTCTTAATAAAGAAACAGCAAGGATGAATTAAATTTAAATTTTATACAGGTGATTAATTAAAAGCCAAATTATAAATGGAGTTAAAGTATATCAGTAAGAGACAGAAGAGTAGAAAGAGGAATTTGAATCATTTTAAAAATTTGCAGCGTTAGATTTCTTTGAGTACATGTTTAAATGTTGTTTCACTATAATTGGAATAATCATCACTCCAGCCATGAAATGAAATGTGTAAGCATGTAGTCATTCCCTTACAGATTTGCATTATTATTCAAATTTATAAATTACAGAAATAGAAATTAGAATTACACTAATGTAGCAGTACAAGTTTGATTAGTTTGGGTGCAAGAAGAGATACCTCGCAGGGTTTAAATAAATGTTTGCAAATAAAAGAATATACACTAATATTTGAGCATATTCCTGGATGTTACCTGACTTAATGTAACTGTATCTAGAATGTAGGGTGCATTTCTGATGTTTCTATTTCATAAAATACCTTCAAGTACTGTTGAGTTGGAGGGAAGGATACTTCGTGATGTATTTTAATTGTTGTTATTATACATATGTTGATTTTATTTCCATTCTTATTACTCTGCTGAATTTATGGTTAAACTCCACATCAGGCTTCTCCATATAGCCCGGAGCAGAATGTGATGAAATTTTTGTCATTTCTTTAAGCTGTACTTGGACGGAGAAATGGTTACCTTCATTCTGAGAGTAAATTGGAAAAGGGAACATATGAAGAGTCCTTGACCCAAAAACAAATCAACTCTTTCACTTTGAATCAATGCTGTTGGATCTACTAGGTTTTCAGCACTTTCTGCTTTTATTTTAGTTTCCACCATCTGCAGTTTTTCTTTGGTTCCAAGTGTAATCTGGGTTTTCTAATTTCCATTCCTTACTTCCTCTCCAAAGACTGCAAAAAATTGTGCAGGAAGAAACAAAAATTGATAACAGAGCTTGGGGGAGTATGTAATAGCTATGCCAATGATTTGATAACTTTTATGCCATTAATTGAGCAGCAGCACAATTTCTGTAAGTTTCCATAACTTCAACAAGCTTCTATAGATGCAAGTGAAGAGTATCCGAACTGGTTGCATCATGCTGCTGGTATGGAAATACCAATGCCCAAGATGGAAAAGACTACAGAAAGTGGTGGATACGGCCAAGCCGATTACAAGCAAAATCCTCCTCACCATTAATTCAGCCCAAGCTCTCTTCTCACTGCAGGAGGTACAGAAGCCTTAGCTCTTACACCAATAGGTTCAGGAACAGTTATTAACCTATAACTATCGGACTCCTGAACTGGCGTGGATAACTTTACTCACCACAACCCTGAACTGAATCTGCAACCTCCAGGCTGACTTTTAGGGGCCTTTTACAACTTGTGTCCTCATTTGCACAGTTTATCTTTTGTACATTGGTTGTTTGTCAGTCTTTTTGGATAGTATTTTGTAAATTCTAATACAGTGCCTTGAAAAAGTATTCAGCCCCTACAGCTATTTTCATATTTTACTGTCTCAGTTTCTAAATTTAAAATATATCAAGTAGGATTTTTTAGCCTAATCTACAAACCATCATGCATCATGTCAAATCAAACAAAAAATTCCAAAGCCTGTCAGCAAATTACTAAAAATTAAAAACCAAATTGTGCAGCTGAAAAAGTATTCACCCCTTTGTAATTACTATGCTAAGTTTACATGTGTGTATTACTCTATGTTACCTTACCAATTCACCTAATTTGTTGATGAAGAAAATTGGAGGATCACCTGTTTTCAATGAATTCTTAGGAATAAATACCGCTGTCTCTGTAAAATTCAACAGTATGGTAGATTTTCAACAAACCAAACTGAAAAGAAGACTCAGAAGCTTTCAAGATAAGTTGGAAGCGCGAATAAAGAAGCATAAATTTGGGGAAGGATACAAGACCATCTCAAAGGCACTGAATAGATTCTGGCATGGTTCAGAGGACTGGAAGATTGCAATTGTCACTCCGCTTTTTAAGTAGGGGGCAAGGAAGCAAGAAGGAAATTATAGACCTGTTAGCATGACTTCGGTGGCTGGGAAGTTGTTGAAGTCGATTGTCAAGGACGAGGTTATGGAGTACCTAGAGGCATATGTCAAGATAGGCAGAACTCAACATGGTTTCCTTAAAGGAAAATCCTGCCTGGCAAACCTATTGCAATTTTTTGAGGAAATTACAATAGTCATAGTCATAGTCATACTTTATTGATCCCGGAGGAAATTGGTTAAGTAGGCTAGACAAGGGAGATGCAGTGGATGTTGTATATTTGGATTTTCAGAAGGCCTTTGACAAGATGCCACACATGAGGCTGCTAAACAAGATAAGAGCCCATGGAGTTACGGGAAAGTTACATGGATAGAGCGTTGGCTGATTGGCAGGAAACAGAGAGTGGGGATAAAGAGATCCCATTCTGGTTGGCTGCCGGTTACCAGTGGTGTTCCACAGGGATCAGTGTTGGGGCCGCTTTTTTTTACATTGTACATCAACGATTTGGATTATGGAATAGATGGCTTTGTGGCTAAGTTTGCTGACGATACGAAGGTAGGTGGAGGGTCCAGTATTGCTGAGGAAACAGAGAGTCTGCAGAGAGACTTGGATAGATTGGGAGAATGGGCAAAGAAGTGGCAAATGAAATACAATGTTGGAAAGTGTATGGTTATGCACTTTGGTAGAAGAAATAAACGGACTATTATTTAAATAGGAGAGTTCAAAGTTCTGAGATGCAATCGGACTTGGGAGTCCTCATGCAGGACACCCTTAATGTTAACCTCCAGGTTGAGTCGGTGGTGAAGAAGGCAAATGCAATGTTGGCATTCTTATCTAGAGGAATAGAGTATAGGAGCAGGGATGTGATGTTGAGGCTCTGTAAGGCACTGGTGAGACCTCACTTGGAGTACTGTGTGCAGTTTTGGGCTCCTTATTTAGGAAAGGAAGTGTTGACGTTGGAGAGGGTTCAGAGAAGATTCACTGGAATAATTCTGGGAATGAGAGGGTTAACATATGAGGAACGTTTGACCGCTCTTGGACTGTACTCCCTGGAGTTTAGAAGAATGAGGGGGGACCTCATAGAAACATTTCGAATGTTGAAAGGCATGGACAGAGTGGATGTGGCGAAGTTGTTTCCCATGGTGGGGGAGTCTAGTATGAGAGAGCATGACTTAAGAATTGAAGGGCGCCTATTCAGAACAGAGATGCGAAAGAAATTTTTTTAGCCAGAGGGTGGTGAATCTGTGGAAGTTGTTGCCACGGGCGGCAGTGGAGGCCAAGTCTTGGGTGTATTTAAGGCAGAGATTGATAGGTATCTGAGTAGCCAGGGCATCAAAGGTTATGGTGAGAAGGTGGGGGAGTGGGACGAAATGGGAGAATGGATCAGCTCATGATAAAATGGTGGAGCAGACCTGATGGGCCGAATGGCCGGCTTCTGCTCCTTTGTGTTATGGTCTTATGAACATACCTCAGAGCTCAGTGCAGTCCATCGTGAAAATGTGGGGAAAAAAAATGAAACCACAGCCACATTGTCTAGGTCAGGCCGCCCCTCTAAATATAGGCTATGTCCACACTAGACAGGATAATTTTGAAAATGCCGGTTTCGCGTAAAAATGATAGGCGTCCACACCAGGCGTTTTTGAAAATACCTCTGTCTACGTTAAAACGGATATTTGGGAGAATCTTCTACTGGGCATGCTCAGGACACACAGAAAACAAGCGAAGAGGAAACAGTATACTTGGTGCGCCTTTGTCCAGTTACAGACTAGAAAAACTTAAAAGGAAATTGCCAAACAAACGACTTGGTCCAGTTACAGACTAGAATAACTGAAAAGGAACTATTATTTTGCTGTATTTAACGTGCAATAAAACGAGTTACTGGGCAAAAGTGACAATTGCATCTATTGAATGTTTGCACAAGCAATACATTAATAATGCAGCTTGTTAAATGTATAAAACATGTCTGCATCAGTGTTATCTTGTATTTCCATACAATGTTACATTACATAAAAGTTGCTGGTGAACGCAGCAGGCCAGGCAGCATCTCTAGGAAGAGGTACAGTCGACATTTCGGGCTGAGACCCTTCGTTAGGGCTAACTGAAGGAAGAGCTAGTAAGAGATTTAAAAGTGGGAGGGGGAGGGGGAGATCCAAAATAATAGGAGAAGACAGGAGGGGGAGGGATGGAGCCAAGAGCTGGACAGTTGATTGGCAAAAGGGATACAAGAGGGTCATCGGATGGGAAGCCCAGGGAGAAAGAAAGGGGGACGGGTGAACAATGGATGGGGTACGAGGGGGAGGAGGGGCATTAATGGAAGTTAGAGAAGTCAATGTTCATGGCATCAGGTTGGAGGCTCCCCAGACAGAATATAAGGTGTTGTTCTTCCAACCTGAGTGTGGCTTCATCTTGACAGTAGAAGAGGCCATGGATAGACATATCAGAATGAGAATGGGACGTGGACTTAAAATGTGTGGCCACTGGGAGATCCTGCTTTCTCTGGCGGACAGAGATAATCAGCATTATCTGGTTTTTCTGTTAACTGATGTCCACAGCTCCAGGAAACTATTGTCCAGGGCTGCATTTTAAATTTAATCTACAATCCACGTTCTGACCTAATGATTGGTTGCTGAGTTAATATTTGTTATATATCCTAATTCCAGAATATTCCCTAACAGTCCCTCCTTCCGACCCTCCTGGACAAAACTAAATTTGTTCAAGGAAAGGTCAAACCTCATGGAGGATCTGATCAAATTGGGCAGCAAAAATGCTCTGTGCTTCAGAACCCCTTTGCAAGTTACCTATCATGTGCATCTACATTTATGCTGTCATTCTTAACGGCTATCTACAAGATTCTAAGCAGAGATTGTTCCAGAAATTTGACCAATAATCTTTAAAATGCAGCTTTCATCATTTGTATGCCTGTTGCCTTCTTCCCTGCTGGCTGATTGCAGTTTAATGACATTCTTTATCTTCACCCCTCCAGCCTCTGATAGCTAAAACTCGGCAGTGGCTATTAGTGGTTGAGGTGGTCTCTATTTTAATGACTGCAAGGACCCCTCCCTGCTGTCACCCCTTCTGGACTGTCCAGTCAATCGCTGGTCCAACCACTGAAAAGGCACAGCTCATTTGTATTCACACCCCATTCAGGCTGAGTGTCTGCCTGCAGACGCCATGTGCAATTTTTTCTCTTTCTCAGTCTGCCATTCCATGAAGGTTGTGTTACCTGATGTCTGCTGGAACTCTGATCCCTTCCTGTCTATTTTTCCCAAATGTTTTTCTATTACTGAGTTACACAATTAATGATCTGCCTTCAACATCCAGCCTTCAATACAGAGTATTGTTACAGTTATACTTTAATATGCTATTTACAGCTTGCTGTTGCGTTCTCTTGGTCTTTGTGTTTGTTGTGGGTCTTCTTCCATCAGCTATGGTCAGGTCTGATGTGGCTGGCTGATATTCATCACTTGGATTCTCTGCAATGGCACTGTTACCAGGTACACTTGATCCCCTGCTCTGTCTGTGAGAGCGACAAGGTGGGTCATACAGTTTAACCTGAGTCCAGTGTTTCCACTGGCTGCCTCGCCGGGACTGTACACAGATATAGGCGTTATTTGTCTGAAGTACCGCCTGTGGTTCTATCCACCTGGGAGTGAAACTTTCCCTCTGGCTCTCTGATCCGCAAAATGTCGCTACTATTTGTTCGATCACTCAATGTGTGTTACCTTGGTTACAATGGTCCTTCACATCTTCATGTAATCTTGCTAACTTAGCAGTTGTACTATCTTCCTGTAATTTCTGTTGCTTCTCTGCTGCCCTCCTTGCGCTGATGTCTGCCCACTCATTCTCTTTCTGCTCCTTACTCTCCCCTTCCTGGTGATCTTTTACATTAACCACTGCGCCCAGGGATCGCTCCCTATGCGACTCCCTTGTCCATTCGTCCCCCCATCCCCGCCCCACCAATCTCCCTCCTGGCACTTATCCTTGCAAGCAGTACAATTGCTACACTTCCTCCCTTGCCACCATTCAGGGCCCCAGACAGTCCTTCCAAGTGAGGCAACACTTCACCTGTGAGTCGGCTGGGGTGATATACTGCGTCCGTTGCTCCCGATGTGGCCTTCTGTATATTGGCGATACCCGACGCAGACTGCGAGACCGTTTCACTGAACACCTACGTTCTGTCCGCCAGAGAAAGCAGGATCTCCCAGTGGCCACACTTTTTAATTCCATGCCCCATTCCCATTCTGATATGTCTATCCACAGTCTCCTCTACTGTAAAGATGAAGCCCACTCAGGTTGGAGGAACAACACCTTATATTCCGTCTGGGTAGCCTCCAACCTGATGGCATGAACATTGACATCTCAAACTTCCGCTAATGCTCTACCTCTCCCTCGTGCCACCCCCATTATTTATTTATGTGCACACATTCTTTCTCTCTCTCTCCTTTTTCTCCCTCTGTCCCTCTGACTATACCCCTTGCCCATTCTCTGGGTTTTTCCCCCTCCCCCTTTTCCTTCTCCCTGGGCCTCCTGTCCCATGATCCTCTCGTATCCCTTTTGCCAATCATCTGTCCAGCTCTTGGCTCCATCCCTACCCCTCCTGTCTTCTCCTATCATTTTGGATCTCCCCCTCCCCCTCCCACTTTCAAATCTCTTACTAGCTCGTCTTTCAGTTAGTCCTGACGAAGGGTCTCAGCCCGAAACATCGACTGTACCTCTTCCTAGAGATGCTGCCTGGTCTGCTGTGTTCACCAGCAACTTTTATGTGTGTTGCTTGAAATTCCAGCATCTGCAGATTTCCTCGTGTTTGCAATGTTACATATCTATTGTCAGATATTGTTGTTGTGGTATTGGAGGTTGCGTTCAAGAAAACAATGAAATGCCTTGCTGCCGCCACCATTTGTTCTGGCACGTCATGACAGTGGTTTTAAAAATAGCTGGTTACCCCGTACACACTACGCTGGATATTAGGCGTTTTCAGATTTATTCACTCTGGAGAGCGTTTCTGAAAGGCTCTGTTTTTGGGGGAGGAAAATGCTGTTTCAGTGTGGATGGAGGGTCAAAACAAAGAGAAAAAGCTTCGGTTGCGGATTTATCCAGTCTAGTGTGGACGTAGCCTTAGTCACTGGAGAAGAATGGCACTTGTAAAAGGCTGCTGTGATGCCAGTAGTCAAGCTGAGTGAGTCATAGAAGTCAGTGGCTGCAATTGGAGATGAAGTTTACGGCTCCGCAGTCTCTAAGGCAGGTTCACAGGTTTGGTGACTCAGAAAAATTGACTACAAATGAGCATATTAATCATTTACTTACAGTTAAAAATTTGACTGAACATTTAAGTTCCCCGAAGTTAAACAAACTACAAAACTAAATATTCAACAAACATAAATATTCAACAAACAGATACTCAGTTAAAAGTATGCATGGAGCATACCTTCCCGATAGTCTGTGAGGCATGCTTTAGAGACAAAGGGGAGAGAGAAAGCCGCCTGCACATGCTATTCTTTATACCCAAGGTGTTTGAACCACTTACACTCATTTGCCATTTTGTAATGCAAGGAGATACAAATGTACTTGCTCTTGATTAGTCGCTGGGTATTTAGACACCAAAAAACAAATTCCCTGGAATTGTATCCGTCTGAAATGCGGGCATCTCATATCTGGAATGAATTTGCCCAAATTTCTACCCCATTAACCCAAATTTCACTTGGCTGGTGTGAAATATGGGTTATCCCTAAAACTAGTTGCATGGGAAACAAGCAACAGACAAAGAACATAGGGAACAAATAAGTAACAGACTTAAAACACAGGGAACAAAAAATCCAGGCTTGTACTTTTCTTTACAACTTCATATGGAACTGCGAAAATTAAAACAGTTATTTCCTGCAGGGAAAAAACACAACACAAAAGGGAAAGGAAAAAACAACTAGGTGGTGCCCAACACATTCACCGTCTCTTAAAGGCAAAAATGATCCCCCCACCCTACGAGGATGAGGCAGGAAGATGCTAACCACCCCAGATTCCCACTGCTGCTGAAGGTCAGCCCTTTGTAATGCCTCCAGCACAGGATTTAGAGAATCCTAAATGGAATGCGAGGAATTCAGCAGAGGACAAAAGAAGCCATTATTGGGAGAGGGCTTGAATAATGCCTCTTTCCTCATAACAGCCTTCCATTCTCACCTCCCTTTCCACATTACAGAAGATGGGGATGGGAACCCCATTTACTTTCACCTCTGGGACCCCAGCTCTGAGTAATGCCAAAAGCCTTTCCTTGCAGGTGTATCGGGAACACCCATTCTCTATCTGCTTAGCCAACTTCCTTACCTGGTTACACTCACCCTCTCTTACATACTCCAAACCTTGTAATAATTGAATCACTGTACTTATAGGACAAACCAACTGCTAGTCCTATTAAAGACAGCACTCTTCATTTTAAATGGGAAGCTGCTGCCTTAACTACGTGCTAGATGTTAGTTCAACATTCTCTGGTGGGCTATCACTGTTGCTGTATAATTCTGTAATAAGAACTCACTGGCAAAGGGCTTTAGTGCCTCCATGTCCTGTGCTCCATTACACTCGGGGTTGTAAATTCCGTTCAAGTAATGAAGGGTACTTGAATCCAACCGCTGCTACCCATGGTGATGCATTATGCTTAGTGGAAGCAAGCAGTGTTCTCAGGGTGTTATTGATCACGTGTTGGAGTGATAAAGCATCCATCTGTCTTGTTAGATAAGCTCACTCTGGTACACCCCCCAACCCATATCCTCAATAACTCACCAATTCCTTAGCAGAGAACTTCCTAATCTCTGTTGTCTTGGAGGGATCCATTGTACCATCCTCTACACATTCCTGATCCATCTCCACCTCACCCCTCCCCAGGAGGAAGAAGCCATGGACCGATGCCTCACATGGCGGGTTTAGCAGTGTGCGATCACTGACCTGGATCATAGCGTTTCAGGTATGCAGGGGAGACGGTGATCATTTCCAGGAATAATCCTAGCGGTGCACGTGAGCCTCTCTCCCTCACTTTCATTATCCAGCCAGATACCCCCATCCTCCAACATCCCCCCCGCCACACGGTAGGATCATTGCCCTCTGCATTAAAGTTCGTACCTTCACAGGAATAGAATGCCAATTAGCCGTTGGGCAGCCTCCAAATGTTCCACCTTCATTAGCTGACAAGCTCTCTTCTTAATCTTCAGCCCGAGTCTGGGCCAACAGTAGTGCTTGTCTCATAATGATACAGCACTGATTTAGCTCCTGCACCTCATTCCCTTAACCATCAGTGGGTTAGCAAGACTCCCAAAACCCACACTGATATTAGTCCAACCCGTTGCAGAGATATCAGCATCTATGAAATGGTGGGGGGGGGGGTGCGGGAGGGCGTTGTCCTCTCTTTTAAATAACCTTTTAAAGAAATACATTTTCAGCCCAAAATCAGCCGAACCCTGATAAATCAGTGCCAAATTGTTACTTGGAAGCAGGTTCACAGGTTTGGTGAGTTAGACAGAAAACACTGACGAAAAAAAAGCATATTAATTATTTATTTACAAGTAGTAAAAAATTCAACCAAACATTTACAGTTGCAAACAAAAAGGTTTGTGAACCATTTTCATTTAGCTAGTTTTCAGCATTAATTACTCTTAAAATGTGGTCTGATCTTCATCTAAGTCACAAAGGACATTCTCAACCTCTCACTGCTACGGGCGGAAGTTCCCACTTGCCTCAAAAAGGCAACAATTATGCCAGTGTCTAATAGTGTGAGCTGCCTTATGACTATCGCCTGGTAGCACTCACATCAACAGTGATGAAATGCTTTGAGAAGTTGGTCATAACTAGACTGAACTCCTGCCTCAGCAAGGACCTGGACCCATTGCAATTTGCCCATCGCCACAATAGGTCAATGGCAGACGCAATCTCAATGGCTCTCCACACGGCTTTGGACCATCTGGACAACACAAACACCCATGTCAGGATGCTGTTCATCGACTATAGCTCAGCATTTAATACCATCATTCTCACAATCCTGATTGAGAAGTTGCAGAACCTGGGCCTCTGTACCTCCATCTGCAATTGGTTCCTTGACTTCCTAACTGGAAGACCACAATCTGTGCAGATTGGTGATAACATATCCTCCTTGCTGACAATCAACACTGGCACACCTCGGGGGTGTGTGCTTAGCCCACTGCTCTACTCTCTGTATACACATGACTGTGTGGCTAGGCATAGCTCAAATACCATCTCTATAAATTTGCTGGCAATACAACCATGGTTGGTAGAATCTCAGGTGGTGATGAGAGGGTGTACAGGAGTGAGATTTGCCAACTAGTGGAGTGGTGCCACAGCAACAACATGACACTTAACATCAGTAAGATGAATGAGATGATTGTGGAGTTCAGGAAGGGTAAGACGAAGGAACATGTATCAATCCTCGTAGAGGGATCAGAAGTGGAGAGAGATTCAAGATTCAAAGATTCAAAAAACTTTATTGTCATTCTAACCATACATCAGCTCTGCAGGGCAGAATGAGACAGCGTTTCTCGGGGCAGTGCAATCATAACATAACAAACACAACACTAAATAATAAACTTAATAATAAATAGTAAAACACAACAGCCACATGTCAGTTAAAATCAGTTATAAGTGTCCAGTGCAAGTTAAAAGTGTCCAAAGCAGAGTCAGGTGGAGCACCTATTTAGCAGTCTGACTGCCTGTGGGAGGAAGCTGTTTAGTAGCCTTGTGGTTTTAGTTTTGATGCTCCTGTAACGTTTGCCTGATGGCAGAGGAAAAAACAGTTCATGGAGAGGGTGTGAGGGGTCTTTAATGATGTACCGTGTCTTCTGGAGGCATTGACTCTGGAAGAGGTCTTGGACAGAAGGTAGGGGGACCCCAATAACCACTGCTCCCCTAAACACCCTCTGCAAGGCTTTTTTATCGACAGCACTGCAGCTGGGAGTACCAGGTTGTGATGCAAAAGGTCAGCACACTCTCAGCCACGCCTCTGTAGAATGTAGTTAAGATGTTAGTGGGAATGATGCTTGTTTAAGCTTCCTCAGAAAGTGCAATCTCTGCTGGGCCTGTTTCACAATCCCAGTGGTGTTCCTGGACCAGGTGAGATTGTCCGAGATCTGCACCCCAAGGAACTTGATGTTTTCCACTCTCTCCACTGTGGAGCCGCTGATGCTGAGGAGTGTGTGCTCAGGCTGAGACCGTCTGAAATCGACGATCATCTCCTTGGTTTTGGTGACATTAAGCATCAAGTTGTTATCCCTGCACCAGCTCGCTAGGTGTTTGACCTCCTCCCTGTACATAGTTTCATCATTTTTGCTGATGAGCCCCACCACTGTGGTATCATCTGCAAATTTAATGATCAGGTTCTCTTTGAATCTGGCTGCACAGTCATGTGTTAGCAGTGTAAACAGCAGTGGGCTAAGCACACAGCCTTGTGGGGATCTAGTGCTCAGTGTGATGAAGTCAGAGATGTTCCTGCCAACACGGACTGACTGTGGTCTCTGTCAAGAAATCCAGAATCCAGCGACACATGTCAGTGCTAAGGCCAAGCAGCGACAGTTTCTCCACTAGTCTCTGCGGGATGATGGTATTGAATGCTAAGCTGAAATCAAATGTGAGAGAGTGAGCAGTTTCAAGTTCCTGGGTGTCAAGATCTCTGAGGATCTAACCTGCTCCCAACATATTGATGTAGTTATAAAGAAGGCAAGACAGCGGCTATACTTCATTAGGAGTTTGAAGAGATTTGGCATGTCAACAGATACTTCTATCGTTGTACCGTGGAGAGCAGTCTGACAGGCTGCATCACTGTCTGGTATGGGGGTGGGGGGGGGGTGGCTACAGCACAGGACCATAAGAAGCTGCAGAGGGTTGTAATTCTAGTCAGCTCCATCTTGGGTACTAGCCTACAAAGTACCCAGAACATCTTCAGGGAGTGGTGTCTCAGAAAGGCAGTGTTCATTATTAAGGACCTCCAGCACCCAGGGCATGCCCCTTTCTCACTGTTACCATCAGGCAGAAGGTACAGAAGCTTGAAGGCACACACTCAGCTATTCATGAACAGCTTCTTCCCCTCTACCATCCAATTCCTAAATGGACATTGAACCCCTGGACACTACCTCACTTTTTTTAAATTTACAGTATTTGTTTTTTGGCATGTTTTTAAATCCATTCAATATACCTATACAGGTGTCCCCCGCTTTTCGAACGTTCGCTTTACGAAACCTCACTGTTACGACAGACCTACATTAGTACCCTATTTTTGCTTTCAGAAGGTGTTTTCACTGTTACGAAAAAAATTCAGCGCATGATAAAAGGCAGCGCGTGCCCTGAGCAGCTGCTCTCCCCCAGATTCTTGCCAGCATTGCTTAAACCCGTGCTTCTGAGCAGCCGTTTGCAAAATGAGTTCTATGGTATCGGAAAAGCGTGAAAGAGCTCATAAGGGTGTTACACTTATGGTAAAACTAACATAATTAAGCGTTTTGATCGTGGTGAACAAAGTAAGGACAATGTGAGTTTGGCTTGTGGAAGCTGACGAACATAATGTTGAAGAGGTTTTGGCATCCCATCACCAAGAACTGACAGATGAAGAACTGATGCAATTGGAAGAAAAAAGGATAACAATCGAAACCGAATGAGTGATGATAAAGTACGACTTTAATTTTGAAAGGGTACATCGGTTTAGGAGATATTTGCAGGATGGTTTGAGTCTTTATTAAAGAACTGTGTGATAGAAAAATGCGCGAGGCTCAGCAGTCAAGCAAGCCTTCCACATCAGCCACAGCAGACGACGAACCTCGACCTTTGACATTGAAGCAGGCAGAGATAGAAGATGATGAGCTGCCTGCTCTAATGGAAACAGATGACGAGATGACACCCTAATGTCCTACCACCCCAACCCCCAGGCCACGGAGAGATACCGATTCGCGGAGAATGCAACAGTAGCCGGGAGGTCCACAGCACATCTTTAAGAAAAAGGCTGAAATAAACACGCTAATTAATTAGGTGCCGCCCGATACATAATTGTCAGCCCAGATCAGAGACGACACAATCGGAAATCGGCACTGATCTGGGCCAACAATTACATGTCAGACGGCACCTAATTAATTAGCATGTTTATTTCGGCTTTTTTCTTAAAGATGTGCTGTGTACCTCCCGGCTACCGCTGCATTCCTGCATGCTTCGCGGCAGTGTATCGCTCAGCGGCCTGGAGGGTGGGGGCCACTGCACCACCCAACCTGTGACGACTTAGTCTAACACACCATCATCAGTGTGCTCGGCAAGCTATCTTCCCGATTCCCGTAAGTGATACTATATAGTCATAGTCATACTTTATTGATCCAGGGGGAAATTGGTTTTCATTACAGTTGCACCATAAATAATAAATAGTAGTAAAACTATAAATAGTTAAATAGTAATATGTAAATTGTGCCAGGAAATTAAGTCCATTAGCTCAGGGTGTCTGACCCTCCAGGGGAGGAGTTGTAAAGTTTGATGGCCACAGGCAGGAATGACTTCCTATGACACTCAGTGTTGCATCTCGGTGGAATGAGTCTCTGGCTGAATGTACTCCTGTGCCCACCCAGTACATTATGTAGTGGATGGGAGACATTGACCAAGATGGCATGCAACTTAGACAGCATCCTTTTTTCGGACATCACCGTCAGAGAGTCCAGTTCCATCCCCACAACATCACTGGCCTTACAAATGAGTTTGTTGATTCTGTTGGTGTCTGCTACCCTCAGCCTGCTGCCCCTGCACACAACAGCAAACATGATCGCACTGGCCACCACAGACTCGTAGAACATCCTCAGCATCGTCCGGCAGATGTTAAAGGACCTCAGTCTCCTCAGGAAATAGAGACGGCTCTGACCCTTCTTGTAGACAGCCTCAGTGTTCTTTGACCAGTCCAGTTTATTGTCAATTCGTATCCCCAGGTATTTGTAATCCTCCACCATGTCCACACTGACACCCTGGATGGAAACAGGGGTCACCGGTACCTTAGCTCTCCTCAGGTCTACCACCAGCTCCTTAGTCTTTTTCACATTAAGCTGCAGATAATTCTGCTCACACCGTCTGACAAAGTTTCCTACTGTAGCCCTGTACTCAGCCTCATCTCCCTTGCTGATGCATCCAACTATGGCAGAGTCATCAGAAAACTTCTGAAGATGACAAGACTCTGTGCAGTAGTTGAAGCCCGAGGTGTAAGTGGTGAAGAGAAAGGGAGACAAGACAGTACACTGTACATACATTATTTCTACTTTCTATAGGCTGTGTATTTTTACGTGTTATTTGGTATGATTTGGGAGCTTCATAGCTTGAAGGTTACTAGAGAGAGTGTTCTTGCCAACAGCGTGAGATTTTCGCCACGGAGAACAGTTCAGTAATGATAGTGGAAAAGTATTTCTACTTTATAAAGGCTGTGTATTTATCATATCATTCCTGCTTTTACTGTATGTTACTGTTATTTTAGGTTTTATGTGTTATTTGGCATGATTTGGTAGGTTATTTTTGGGTCTGCGAATGTTCACAAAATTTTCCTATATAAGTAAGTGGTAATTGCTTCTTCGCTTTACGACATTTCGGCTTACGAACCATTTCATAGGAACGCTCTACCTTCAGATGGTGGGGGAAACCTGTACAGTAATTGATTTATTTATTATTTTTATTTTTTTCTCTCTCTTCTATATTATGTATTCACTGTAACCCAAGTAGGGAGGCTAACAGGTGCTACATCTTGCCTAGGGGTGACCTGGAGGTCGCTATGGTTAATGGTAACCTCATTACCCAAAGCAAATGCTCCACAGCTGGATGTAGTTTATCCTCATACCCAGGAGAAGTTAGCCTCCCTATTTGGGTTACAGTGAAGCCAAGGAATGCAGGTGGTGGAGGAAGCAGAAGGCAAGTTGTGAGTTAACACAATCGATGGTTCCTGCTTCTCAGACACTGGGCAGTGGATCCTTTTAATAGGACAATGGTCAGGGTCACCCGTTTTGTAAAGACATTGCATCGGAAGCAAGCAAGGGGAAGCTACTTCTTGTATTTTATCCCTAGTACAACTATGGTAATACATACAGAAATGTAAAAGACAACAGTGTAAATGGGAGCCCATTTCCAAATGGTGCGGACACCTTGCTCGGTACGGGATATCAGGTAAACAGACAGGTGAACCCAGATTGTCATACCTCTACTGTCTGCAAGAACACGAGATTGCAAATTGCCACTTGGAATGTTCGAACCCTGCACCAAGCTGATAAGCTAGAAAACGTAAAATTAGAAATGAAGAGGCTAGAAGTCAGCATCCTAGGCCTAAGTGAAATAAGATGGAAAGGTACTGGAGTATTCCAATCAGATGACTACAGGATGATATACTCTGGTGGAGATAAACATGAAAAGAGTGTTGCAATCATCTTAGACAAAGAAACATCCAAGAGCCTGCTAGGATACTGGCATATCTCAGACAGAATGATGCTAATCAAACTAAAAGAACAACAAAACAACATCTCTATCATCCAAGTATATGCACCCACAACGGCAAGCTCAGAGGAAGAAATTGATGCCTTCTGTCACTCCCTAGACAAAGCACTAGAAGAATGCAAATCACAGGAAGCCATCATAGCCATGGGCGACTTCAATGCAAAAGTTGGTGAGGGAAGAGAAGATCACAGTGTAAAACAAACAATCAGATAATCACCAGCACTTGGTTTAAACAACGTCCCAGGAGGAAATGAACATGGAGAAGCCCAGATGGGAACAACAAAAATCAAATGCGACTACATAACAATCAGTAACAGATTCAAAAACTCAATAGCTCAATCTAAAAGCTACGCTGGAGCAAACTGTGGAAGCGACCTCATACCAGTCATTTGCAAAATGAAAATAAAGATGAGAAAATTAAAGAAACCAAAAAGATTAGAACCACTGGATTATCAACAACTACAAAACACCCTCATCTGAAAACAGAATACAAAATCAAGGTGAAAAACCGCTTTCAATTGCTGCAGGATGAAGGAGGCAAATCTTCCTGGGACATACTGAAGGAATCCATAGTTGTAGCTGCAAAAGAAACCATCCCACGAAAAAATGGAAAAGTAAGAAGAAATGGGTAACTGAAGATATAATACAATTGATGCAACAAAAACAGACCATCAAACCAAGAGACAGCAAAGAATACAAACAACTTGATAAGACAATAAAAAGAAAATGCAGCGAAGCTAAAGACAGATGGCTAAATGAGAAATGCTCAGGGATAGAAATGCTACAAATCCATAACCCTAGAACAAAGTTGATGCACAATAAGATTAAAGAACTAACGGGGAAATCACCTTGCTCAGCAACTGAATGCACCAAGGGAAAAACGGCAGCTTAATTATGAACAAAGAGGAAATCCTAAACAGAAGGACAGAATATATAAAAGAACTTTTTGAAGATGAAAGAGTAGAAAAACTGAACATTAAGAAGAATCTTGAAGGACCTAGCATTCTAAAATCAGAAATTCAAGCAGCCATAAATAAAACAAAACATAAACTGGTCCAGACAACATTGCTGTTGAAATGATACTGGCCTTAGAAGATTTTGGAATAGAGAAAATAACAAAAATAGCATATGAAATCTATGATCATGGGGAGATACGCAAACATCAAACAAGTCAACAAATTCAGATATCTTGGCAGCCTAATAACAAGTAATGGCAGGTGCGACACAGATATCAAATACAGAATTGCAATGGCGAAAGAAGCTTTCCAAAAAATGAAGACCATATTAACAGACAGAAAGGTGAGCATGTACACTAAAAACAGAATACTACAGTGCTATATTTATTCTATCTTGACTTATGGAAGTGAATGCTGGACCATTTCTCCAGCAATGGAAAAGAGACTAGAAGCAGCTGAATTATGGTTCTACAGGAGAATGTTAAAAATATCATGGACCACACACACAGCAAATGAAGAAGTTCTCAGAAGAGCCCAAGCAGTTCGACCACTCATACCAACAATAAGAGAAAGGCAACTCAGATTCCTAGGACATATCATGCGGAAAGATGAACTAGAAACACTCATACTCTCCGGAAAGATTGAGGGGAGCAAACCTAGAGGAAGACCTCTGCTTATGTACATCAAAAGCCTAGCCAGGTGGCTACACATCGAGGAAATGGAAGTCATCCAAAGAATGAGGGATAGATCTACTGTATATGGAAAACCATGGTCACCAAAGTCCGCATCGGATATGGTACCTAGACAGACAGACAAATATTATCTATTGCATTGAACTGCTGCTGCTAAGTAAACAAATTTCACATTACATGGTGGTGATAATAAACCTGATTCTGATTCTGATAATGGACAAACACTATCTGCCTAACTAATAACACACAGTTGTACTACTTCTCGTCAATACTAAGTACAACATTTAAACAATCACAGTCTATGGACGATGCAACAAGTCAATAATCCAAAACACAAGAGTAAATCAACAACAGAATGGTTTAAAAAGAAAAAAATCTGTGTTTTGGAATGGGCAAGAAGAGTCCAGACCTTAATGCAATTGAGATGCTGTGGCATGACCTAAAGAGAGCTTTCATGCAAGGAATCCCAGAAGTATTGATGAACTGAAACAGTTTTGTATGGAGGAATGGTCTAAAATTCCTCCTTGCTGTTGTGTAAGTCTGAACAGCAGCTACCAGAACTATTTGGTGGAGGTTATTGCTGCTAATGGAGATTCTACCAATTATAACATAGAACGGTTCACATACTTTTCTAGCCTGGACTGTGAATGATTAACTAATGTGTTCAATAAAGACATGAAAAGTACAATTGTTTATGTGTTACTAGTTCAGGCAGATTGATTTTGTCTATTATTGTGACTCTGATGAAGATCAGACCACATTTTATGAGTAATTAATGCAGAAAACCAAGTAATTGCAAAGGGTTGGCGAACTTTTTCTTGTAACTTTAAGTTCCCCCAGGTTACACAAACTAAATATTCAACAAACAGATACTTAGTTAAAAGTGTGCATGGACCGCGAACCTTCCCAGTGATTCTATGGGGCATGCTTTCGAGACAAAGGGGAGAGAGAAAGCCTCCCGCATGTGCTATTCTTTTATGTTTGAAACTGGATACTAGGTACCATGGTGCTCAGACTAAACAAATGGGAAGTGCGGCTGCAGTTTTCAAAGGTACCAATGACAATCATCACAGCAGAAGTGGCTTTCAACTGACAAACAAACTACACTCCTACACTACAAAGGCTTTACACAAATAGGGTACTTATGGAAGAGTGGCAAGGAAGAACCCTGACTAAAAGAATGCATATCCTTGCCTGTCAAAACTTCACAAAGTGCCACTTAGAAGGTAGTGTAAAGATGTGGAAGGTGGTCTTATGGCTGTATGAAACTGAAGTGAAACATCTTGGCCTCAACACTAAGCAGTACATGTGGCGTAAATCTAATACTGCACGTCAGCCAGTATTCTTACTGTAAAGTATGGTAGAAATTTTTTCAGCAGCAGGGACTGGAAATCTGGTCATGATTGATAGGTGAACGCTACTAAATACAGAGAGCTCCTGGTTTAAAAACCTTCTAGCGTCTGCCAGGAAGCGTAAACTGGGGAGGAAGTTCATCCTTCAGCACGACAACAATCCAAAGTACATTTTCAGAACAACCATGGAGTCTTCAAATGAAGAAAATTGATTTCCTTGAGTGATCCAGTCAGAGTTCTGACCTTAACTCAATTGAACATCTCTGGCAAGACCTCAAGATTGCTGTGCACCGCCACTCCCCATCTAACCTGCTGCAGCTTGAGCAATTTTGCAAGGAAGAATGGGTAAATCTTGCTCCGTCACGTTGTGCAAAGCTAATAGAGACTTATCCACAAAGACTACTGACTGTAATAGCTGTGAGAGGTGGTTCAACTAAGTACTGAACAAAGGGGATGAATAAAGTAAAGGGGGCTGACATTTCATTTTCTGAATGTTTACTTTTACACACTTACAATGTTCCATGTTTTTTGAGCTCTATTCTGGGGGGAAAAAGGGAGCATGCAATTCAAAATAAAATTTCTCAGTTAAATTGATCGAAATCCCTGGTTGTAATAATTATTTATGTGAACAAAAGGCTGGAGCTGAATCCTTTTACAAAGCACTGTATATCTCTTCATTTTTCCTGTAAGTATCAGAGGGAAAACGATCCTCAAGTTAGGACATCATATCTTAGAGTACTTTGATAATAAATTTACTTCGAACTTTGAAAGTAGCATCTGTGTATTTCTTGTGATTATTAAAAAGACAAGGCACTTGTTACCCAGGAAGGTGGAGACAGGAATTAATTGAATGTATATTTTAATGCTCAATCTCTGACATGCCTCACAAAGACAGGTCGCAGCCTCAGCTCTTCATATGAGAAAAGGATACTTTAAAACTGGCAAAACTCATCCAAATAGTATGCCCAAAACATGAATAGACATTGGCAAAATATATAATTACTGCTGAAAATATTACTATTAATCCTTTGCAATAAGTATTCTCTCTTAACCATTCCAGAAGGCTTGTCATTTGTGTATTCTGAATTATGCCTGAAAGAAATGTGCCACAGTCGCAGAATGGTTAGCACTAAGCTGTGACAGCTTGGGGCGTTGGAGTTCAGAATTAGGTTCCAGCGACATCTATAAGGATTTTGTATGTTCTCCCTGTGACCACATGGGTTTCCTCCAGGTGGTCTGGTTTCCTCCCACAGTCCAAAGACATACTGGTTAGTGGGTTAATTAAATAAATAAAAATAAGCATCTGTTAGTCTTGCGAGACCATGGGTTTGTGCCTTGGAAGGTTTCCAGGGCGCAGGCTTGGGCAAGATTGTATGAAAGACCGGCAGTTGCCCATGCTGCAAGTCTCCTCTCTGCACGCCACCGATGTTGTCCAAAGGAAGGGCACTAGGGCCGATACAGCTTGGCACCGGTGTCGTCGTAGAGCAATGTGTGGTTAAGTGCCTTGCTCAGGGATACAACACGCTGCCTCAGCTGAGGCTCGAACTAGCGACCTTCAGATCGCTAGAACGATGCCTTAACTACTTGGCCATGCACCAACACAGTGGGTTAATTAGTCACTGTAAATTGCCCTCTGATTAGACTAGGGTTAAATAGGTGAGTTGCTGGGTGACGCAGCTCATTGGGCCAGAAGAGTCTGTTAAGTGCTGCATCACTAAATAAAAGAAATAGTATTTGCATTTCTGCTTTCATTGGCAGTTGTAATGGCATTCTCTTTAGTAGAAACAATGAAAGTAAAGCCATGATTTTAAGACCATAGATCAGGGGTGGCCAACCTTTTACATTCCATCTGTCAGATTTTTCACGCGTGAGTTCACATGCGCCATACAACTCTTGTATCCCCATTCAATTCTTGTAAAAATATGTTAATATAGACATATTTAGCATTTTTACATGATATGTTGATTTAATATAAAACAAGATAAACATTACTTACCTTAGTGAGACTTTTAACAAATATATTTTGTCTTCTTTTGATTTCATCCTTTTTCTTAATCACATATTCCTTCTGTAACTCAGACCCAAGCACTAGCTTCAGTTTTCCTTCTATTTGAGGCTATGTCCACACTTGACCGGATAATTTTGAAAATGCCAATTTCGAGATAATTTTGAAAATGCCAATTTTGAGTAAGAACGACAGGCGTCCACACTAGGCGTTTTTCAAAATATCTCTGTCCACATTAAAACAGATATTTGGGTGAATCTACTCCTACTGGGCATGCACAGACACATCTACAGAAAACAAGCGAAAAGGAAACTTTATACTTTATACTTTATTGTCACCAAACAATTGATACTAGAGCGTACAATCATTACAGCGATATTTGATTCTGCTCTTCATGCTCCCTGGAGTACAAATTGATAGTAAATATTAAAAATTTAAATTATAAATCTTAAATAGAAAATAGAAAAGGGAAAGTAAGGTAGTGCAAAAAAACCGAGAGGCAGGTCCGGATATTTGGAGGATCCATTCAGCAGTCTTATCACAGTTGGAAAGAAGCTGTTCCCAAATCTGGTCATATATTTACGTTTCCGCCGTGGCGTTGTGCTATTTCCATTGGTCAACAACTAGAGTACCAACAACAACAGCGAAAGAAAGTTTTCAACAATGTCTTTGAGGAATACAAAGAAAACCTCCTCTGGAAAAAGCAGACCAGACTTCTTCGTTTAGACAGACAATGAAGTGGAGCTGTTTCTGCAAGCTACAAACGACTACAAAGTCAGCAAAGCAGTGGAGAACGTGGAGATGTTTAACTCCAAACAAGCTATTAACGTAGACAATAAAGGAAACAACACACACATGAAGCCGTCCTCTACCTAAGATCAACAAGAGAGTGGAATCTTCTGCCGCCAGACCTGCG
This sequence comes from Mobula hypostoma, assembly GCF_963921235.1. Lineage (NCBI taxonomy): Eukaryota > Metazoa > Chordata > Chondrichthyes > Myliobatiformes > Myliobatidae > Mobula > Mobula hypostoma. The sequence continues at coordinate 63,540,829 of NC_086104.1, read as the reverse complement.
CAGTATTTCTGACATTAATATTTTTAAAGATAGACTCAATCAAATCAATTTAGGGGATCTAGTCAAAAAAGCTCACTTTGCAATTTAACTCTCACGCCGTTCACACCGACTGCGCGCTATAACAGCCGTCCGGCAGTGCTTGTGCAGTACCAAGCAGAAGCAGAAAAAGCATTGTTGTTGTGGTGTTGTGACAGTGTTTTTAAATATCTCCATTTACCCCGTCCACACTACAGCGCGCAACAATCGTTTTCAAATTTACACACTCTGGAGAGTATTTTAGGAAAGCTCTGTTTTCGGGGGATGAATACACTGTTTCAATGTGGACGGAGGGTCAAAACAAAGAGAAAAAGCTTCGTTTTCAAAATTATCTGGCGAAGTGTGGATGTAGCCTCAGTCTGATGTGGTGTTTTATAGTGTCTGTTAAGATCATGTCCTCTATTATGAGAGAAAGTGTTTTCACACATAATGCACAACGGTTTTCCTGACGGACCTGCTATAAATAAGAGCTCATTTTCCCACTGTTCATTGAATTCACGCTTACTATCACTTTCTGTTTTCCTTTTGCTCATTTTCTTTTGCACTGTGATGGGTAACTGACTGTAAAAACAAGGCTTAATTTTTGAAAAAGTACAGAACTGCAAATGTTCACCAAGGACGAACAAAGCACATGAGTATCAATTGTAAACTGACTGGCAAAAACCTGCGACACACCGCTGTTGCAGATCAAACAAGTATTGAACGGTTATGGAACGACTGCAGAGCAAAAGTCCTTCTTTCCTAGTTTGACTCATTGAATATTTTTTTAAAATTGAAAACAGATTAATGTGAAAGAAGATAACATTCACCAAAAGATGTGCACGAAATAATAAAATCGCTAAAAATAACTACTAAGTTTTAGATTTATTCTCAGTAAAACCCATTTCTAGCTCTAAGCTACTCGACTTCCTGTTACAGATTTTTTTTCTACAAATCGGTTTTTGGTTAATACTTTTTGCATGAGTAAGCTTACTTTTTTATTATTATCACTGGGATGCAATGCACCACTTCTAATCATCCAATGCGCCACTTTTGCCGCATGCGCCATGGTTGGCCATCCCTGCCGTAGATATTCAAGCACATGTTAATTAGAAAGTTTAAAGAGTATCGATTGTTCATGTCAGGTGACCCAAAGTTTGCAGAAACTGGATGATGTAAAAACCTGTCTGATAGTTATTCATTGTTTTAACTTAGTGCACATTGAGCAAAGGTCCAGTCATTTTTATCAGCATTTTATTGAGTGAATTGCTTCTTGATGCTGAGAATGAAGTCCAAAAGAGGATTTTTAAAAAATTTGCAATGATCATAGTTTTAGTTTCTTAAGCCCAAAAAATTGGAGAAGAAAGAAAGCTTGAAAGTACTTTTGGAATAGGACCATATATGCAGGCTCAAACTGTCAGATTTTTCCCTAATGTGCAAAAGTCTGCTGTTAATTGAGAACACCAAAAGATTATGCAGAAATAAAAACTGAAACACTGAAAAGTATCAGGTCAGGCAGTGTCTGTCAAAAGAGAAACAGTTAACACTTCAGGTTGAAGACCATCCATCTGAACTCAGCCTGAAGGGCTAAATATTTCTCTTAATTGAGAGAATATTTCTCTTAAGTGGTTCCCAAAGTGTGCAATATCACCCTCCTGGGGGCATGGGAGTTTCTAAGGAGGCAATAAAGATAAAGTGGGTTGTGCAGGGGTGCTTGGTAGCGGGGGTGGAGGCAGCTAAGGGATTACAGGTTTAATTGAAGAAATGATCCTCAGTGCCTCATAATTGATTACAATGATCACATAATCACCTTATCTGTTGCTAATCATCTGTTTTCTTCAACTTTGCTCGCAGCACGTTATACAGTCGGCCCTTCTTATCCGCGAGTTCTGCATGCGCGAATTCAACCAACCGCGAATCGAGAAAACCCAAAATGCTCTTCTAGCACTTGTTGTTCGAGCTGTACAGACTTCTTTTTACCTTGTCATTATTCCCTAAATAATGCAGTATAACAACTATTTTACATGGCATTTACATTGTATTAGGTGTTATAAGTAATCTAGAGATGATTTAAAGTATACGGGAGGATGTGCATAGGTTATTGTGGATCGAGATCGAAAAAAAAACCGGAAGTTCTCTTACCAAGTAAGTCGGAACAGGTACTAAGTAAGTCAGTCCGGTATTATTTAGCGTCAGTCAGACGTTTGTCTTAGTATTTAGTATATATTTTACCTTTCTGTGCATATAGAATACTTAAGAAACGTATGTTTCAGCCTCGGGCTCAGGAACGGAAGTTCCCGAGTTCGATCCAGTGACAGACCACTCCCGAGCGCGCTCTCCGTCCGTGCCGGGTTGATTTGGAGGATCAAAACCTCAAAATTGAATAATTAAACCAATGCGTTGCTTAGTAATAGTTGTAGCTTTCATCAGGGCAGGGCCTTTCTCACTTTATCCTTTAAAATTGTTCCAATCATTGACTGACTGTAGCCTAAAGCTTTTCCAATGACCGATGGCGTTTCACGTCTTCCGATCGCTTTATTATTTCCACTTTATTTTCAATCGTGATCTTGATTATTTTTGTCAACAGGAACACTGCGGATTCAGAGCTCCGCCACCGGGTCCTAATATCCACCGCACTGAGCCAGCAGGTTAAATAAGGTCTGGGGTTCTGCTGGGTCCTAAGGTCCACCGAATTGAGACAGGTTGAATAAGGGACTTAAGCATCCGCGTTTTTTGGTATCCAGGAGGGGTCCCGGATCCAATCCCTCGCAGATAAGGAGGGCCGACTGTAGTTGAAAAGCAATGTGACACTTCTTTATTTGGAATTTCATTCGAAATCCCGACTGAAGAAATCTGTGTTATTTCTGAGCCCAGCCCATGCATTATTGCTGTTCACTACTCAAAGTACAGTGTTAGCTAGTACAATTCCTATACTCTTAGCACACAGTTACACAATTCCTGTGAATTAGGGTATGACATTCAAAAGGGTAAAGATCAGAATCTATCCTTTCAAATGTTCTTGATCGCATTTCTCTAGCCCACGGCCCAACCGAGATATCACTGCCCCACTTTATGCACCTTCAGGCAGACAGTCAGGTTTTAAGACCATAAGATATACTGCAGGAGCAGAATTGGGCCACTTGGCCCATCAGGTCTGCTCCACCATCTATTTCCCTCTCAACCTTAATCTTCTGCCTTCTCCCCGTACCCCGTCATGTCCTGACTATTCAGGAATCTATCAACCTCTGCCTTAAATAGAGTGAACAGCCAGCACCTCTTCCCCAGGCACCACTGCTCAGTACAAGAGGACATGGCTTTAAGGTAAGGGATGGGAAGTTCAAGAGGGATATTAGAGGAAGGTTTTTTACTCAGAGAGTGGTTGGTGTGTGGAATGCACTGCCTGAGTCAGTGGTGGAGGCAGATACACTAGTGAAATTTAAGAGATTACTAGACAGGTATATGGAGGAATTTAAGGTGGGGGGGGTTATATGGGAGGCAGGGTTTAAGGGTCAGCACAACATTGTGGGTCAAAGGGCCTGTACTGTGCTGTGCTGTTCTATGTTCCATGTTATACCCGATGACTTGGCCTCCACAGCTATTCCACAGATTCACCATTCTCTGGCTAAAGAAAATCCTCCTCATCTCTGTTCTAAATGGACGTGTCTCTATTCAGAGGCTGTGTTCTCTGGTCTAAGATGCACCCACCATAGGAAACACCCTCCCCACATCCATTCTGTCGAGGCTTTTCAGCATTCGATAAGTTTCAATGAGGTCCCCCCTCATTCTTCTGAATTCCAGTGATTGCAGGTCCAGAGCCATCAAATGCTCCTCAGATGATAAGCCTTTCAATCCCAGAATTATTTTCATAAACCTCCTTTGTACCCTCTGTAATATCGGCACATCCTTTTTTAGATAAAGGACCCAAAACGGCTCACAATACCTCACCAATGTTTTTAAATCCACAACATTACATCCTTGCTTTTATATTCTAGTCCTCTTGAATGACCACTAACTCAACCTGCAAATTAACCTTTAGAGAATCCTGCATAAGGACTTCCAAGTCCCTTTGCATCTCAAATTTTTGAACTTCCTCTCCATTTTGAAAACTTTATATGTCTTCTACCAAAGTGTATGACCATCCATTTACTGACACTGTATTCCACCTGCCACTTCTTTGTGCATCCTCCTAATCTGTCTAAGTCCTCCCATATCCTTTCTGTTTCCTCACTACCTGCCCCTCGATCTATCTTCTTTTCGTGTGCAAACTTGGCCACAAAGCTACCATTGCCTGAGCTAAGATGATAACTTTCCCCTTAATTGATTGCAGTTGACTGTGGGCATTAGTCCATAAAGAAACTAGCAGAAGCAGACTAAACTCTCAAGCTGCAGATACAGCACCTTTAAGCAGATGATGATATATCGCCACAACCAAAAGAGAGAAAGCAGGGGAGGATTCCAAGCCAGATTGAAGCACCGAGTAAAGAAAGATCCACAACCCAGCATCTTGTTAACCAAATGTACAGTCACTGGGGAACAAGCTTGCGGACTTAATGGCAAGATTGTTATATTGGAGGCAATTTGGAGTTGCTGTGTTAGTGTTTCATAGAGACATGGCTCACTGGACATGCCAGACACATAGGTAAAGCCTGAGGACTTGTCAATACACTGGATGGACAGGACTCCTGATACAGAGAAGGCAAAAGATGGTGGGGAGGGTCTATGTTTCCTTTTAAACACTTCGTGGTGCTCGGACACAGTGTTCTTGTCACACACACCTTCCCCGATCTCGAACATCTAACGATAAAGCTCTACTTAGCAAGAGAGTTCTCCTGCATGATGCTGACTGCAGTCAAAAACCACTGTTAGACAGGCACTTGAGATATTTTGTGCTGCCATCAGCAAAAAAAAAAGCCTCTTGACAATGATCTTATAAATCATTGTCAAAAAATTGAATCAGACTTGTTCAAAGAAATCTCCGCCCAGTTATCATCAACGTATTATCTGCAGCACTAGAGTTGCCAACACACTCGACCACTGCTACACTATGTTTATGAATGCTACCGTTCCATGTCTAGACTACATTTCGGGAAATCTGATCACTTGGCTGTCCTTTGACCTGCATACAGGCAGAGGAAAAAAGACAAGGTTCCAGAGGTAAGGACAACAAAGAGGTAGTTGTGGGAGACAGAGGAGCAGGATTGCTTCAAGGCAGTGGATCTGACCAAATACAGTACAGTTGTCACAGACTTTATAAAAGTAGTGGATAAGTGTGTTCCCACAAAATCATTCAGTCTTTCCCTACCCAAAGCCCAGGATGAACCATGAGATCCACAACCTACTGAGGGCCAGATCAATGGCATTCAGGTCTGGCAACCAAGTAAGAAACAGAAGGTCCAGGTACAATCTTCAAAAAGCCATCTCAGGTGTGAAATGGCAGTTCTTGAATCACTGAAGGATGCTAATAGTTGTGGCAGGGCTTGAATGCTATTACCTCTTCAAGGTGAAACAGACCACATAGATGACAACAAGGCTTCACTCCCAGATGAGCTCAATGCCTTATATGCTCACTTTGATCATCAAAACGTGGAGGAACCTCCATGAACTTCCACAGCCCCCAGTGACCTTGTGATTTCGCTTTCTGAGGCTGACATGGAGAGTATTCTTCAGGAGGGTGAACCTACAGAAAGCATCCAGCTCAAACGGAGTACCTGGCCGAACACTAAACACCTGTGCTTATCAACTGGCTGGAAAGTTTACTGATATCTGTAACCTCTCACTTCAGTAGTCTGAGGTAGCCACCTGCAGCAGGAAGAAGGTACAGGAACCTCAGGACCTGCACCCCCAGGTTCAAAAAAAGTTATTATCCCTTACCATCAGGCTCTTGAACTTCACTCGTTCCCTCGCTGAGCTGCTCCCACTACCTATGGGCTCATTTTCAAGAACTCTTCATCTCATATTCTCAATATTTATTGCTCATTTATTTATTTATTTCGTATTTGCACCGTTTGGGGCCCTGAATGGTAGTGAGGGAGGAAGTATAGGGTCAGGTGTGGCACTTGTTTGGCTTGCAAGGATAAATGCCAGGATGGAGATCAGTGGGGAGGGACGAATGGACAAGGGAGTCACCGAGGGAAGCAATCCCAAACAGTCCTTCCAGGTGAAGTGACACTTCATCTGTGAGTCTGTTGGGGTCATATACTGTGTCCGGTGCTCCTGGTGTGGTCTTCTGTATATCAGTGAGACCCGTGTAGATTCGAAGACTGCTTTGCTGAGCACCTACGCTCCATCCACCAGAAGAAGTGGGATCTCCCTGTGGCCACCCACTTTAATTCCACTTCCCATTCCCATTCCAATATGTCTATCCATGGCCTCCTCTACTGTCATGATGAGGCCACACTCAGGTTGGAGGAACAACTCCTTATATGCTGTCTGGGTAGCCGCCAACCCAACGGCATGAACATCGATTTCTCGAATTTCCAGTAATGCCCCCTGCCCCTTTACCATTCCACAGCCCATTTTCGCATTCTCACCTTTATCTCCTTGCCTGTTCATCACCTCCATCTGGTGCTCCTCCCCCTTTCTTTCTCCATGGCCTTCTGTCCTTTCCTATTAAATTCCCCCTTCTCCAGCCCTGTATCTTTTACACCAATTAACTTCCCAGCTCTTTACTTCACCCCTTCTGCTCCCAGTTTCACCTACCACTTTGTGTTTCTCCTTCCCCACCCCCCATCTTTTAACTCTACTCATCTTTTTTTTCTGCGGTCCTGCTGAAGGGTCTCAGCCCGAAACGTTGACTGAGCTGCTGACCTGCTGAGCTCCTCCAGCATTTTATGTGTGTTGCATCTGCAGTTTTCCTCTTATTTGTGATTGGATCTGCTGGCGTGTAATCAGGCTGCTAATTTGAATAGTCAGTTGCAGAGAAGTCCAATCCTGTGCCCTGAATGTCTGCAGAATTCCTAGTTTTCTAGGTGAAAATTCTGCCACTGAGCCTACACCAGTATATATTGTAGCATTTTTTTTTGCCTCTTTAATTTTTTTTTAGCATTTCCGGAAAGATTTTGTGTTTTTCTCTGTTGAAGACATCCGGAAATATTCATAAAAGTGACAGCTTTTACAACAATGAGCTTGAGGCTGGACACACAATAGCTTTGAAATAGCTCAGAAAACTCTGCTGCACATAAGAACAAACAGTATAGTTCTGGACACAAGCATCCAATAATTTCAATGTAGTGGAAGATTGCTTTCATATTTCTTCTGTTCTCAGTGAAACTTGGGTTATGAATATATTGTGAAGTAAAGCTCGTGAGCTGGTACTCACCAGTATAACACTGCAGATATTTGTTGGCTAGACCTTCTATAAAGAATGCTTTTGGCATGGTTAAGATTCCTAAGTTGCTAAGCTTGGAAGATTTCTAAGAATGACCCAATAGATTCAGGATTGAAAGGGAGAAATAGGAAGAAATCTTGTGAAAGGTTGTGAATTCACCCAATTCCTAATGAATGATGTGTAATGCCCTGGGAAAGGTTTCACTGCTCATGTAATGGTTTTTCTGTGGCAGCAGTGGTTGAGTTATGACTCGAGATAACGGGTGCTTTGGATGTGCGCCATCCAATGAAGGGAATGTTTTTTCCTTGTGTGCCTGAGAGCGAGGTGTTTGAGGTCTTTTGTCCAGTGGAAGATGAAGAGAGAAGATACCTGAAAGGCGTGGACTTGGAATGGGGCCGGGAGTCAACAAAACCCAGGGGAAATCAATGGAGGACCATCGGAAGGGAAACCATGAGCTCCAACATGCACATTAGACTGTTTAATTAAAATGGGCCCTTTTCATTTTGTTTTTCTTTACTAACCCTCTAGTCAAATTAAGAATTATAAAGCTAAATTGTTTAATTACATATGGCGTACTGTCTTGTTATTTTGTGGTACCGATTTGTAACAGAGTAGCACTGATCAGAGGGGATGACGAGACGGCTTACAGGGACGAGGTCCAGCACCTGGCCGCGTGATGTGCCGACAACAACCTGGCCCCTTAACACCCAGAAGACCAAGGAGATCATTGTGGACTTCTGGCATGCTAGGAGCCACACTCACGTCCCCATCTACATCAACAGAGCTGTAGTGGAGTGTGTATCAAGGTTCAAATTCCTTGGTGTCCACATATCCGAGGATCTCACCTGGTCCCTGAACTCCTCCGTCCTGATCAAAAAGGCGCAATAGTGCCTTTATTTCCTGAGGAGCATCAAGAAAGCTCACCTCTGTTTCCAGGATACTGTCGGACTTTTACAACTGCACCATTGAGAGTATACTCACCAACTGCATCTCAGTGTGGTATGGCAATTGCTCTTATCGGACCACAAAGCACTCCAGCATGTGGTGAAAACTGCCCAGCAGATTATCGGCACCCAATTGCCCACCATCGAGAACATCTACCATAAACGCTGCCTGGGCAGAGTGAAAAGCTTTATCAAGGGTGCTTCTCACCCTAACCATGGACTTTTTAACTCTCCTCCCATCCGGTAGGCGCTACAGGAGCCTCCGCTCCCGCACCAGTAGGCACAGGAAGAGCTTCTTCCCTGAGGCTATGACCCTGCTGAACCTCACATCACAGCGCTAAGGGGTATTGCACCCATATTGTACTGTCTCAGTACTTTTATATTTGTGTGCTGTAGCACTTACTTTTTATTCGCAGTTATTTTGTAAAAAGTTCGCAATTATTCGGCGGGAGGAGAAGATGGCGTGATGCAGCGTGCGCAGCTGTCCCGTAAAATGATACTGTATTTGTAAGTAGGATGCTGTGCACAATTCTGATTTGATGGAGACAGATGTGAGAAGCAGAGGAACATCTGGAGGAAACTTCTGAAATGCCCGGTTCGCTGCCGCTGCTACCATGCGATCAAGAATCTCCGATGGGAAGGCGCCAAAATCCTCGGCTTTGCCTGCTGCTGGCGACCGAGGCTGGGGTCGAAGCATTCAGCAAAGATGGTGCTCGGTACTCGGTGTCAGAGGGCTGATCAGAGGCTCGAAGTTTTTGGACAACTCTAGAGTCGGACTGTGGTCGGGCATGGCAGGGAGAGTTTTCTTCCTTCTCCCGTCTATGTGAGATGTGGGACTTTCGAGAGACTTTGAACTTTTTACTGTGCCATGGCCTGTTCTTCATCAAGTTATGCTATTGTTGCACTGTTGTAACTATATGTTATAATTATGTGTTTTTTGTTAGTTTTTCAGTCTTGGTCTGTTCTGTGTTTTGTGATATCACACCGGAGGAATATTGTATCATTTCTTAATGCATGCATTACTAAATGACAATAAAAGAGGACTGTGTGTCCTCATAATCTAAACTAAATAACACTATTCTTTGCATTTCTGGTTAGATGCTAACTGCATTTCATTGGCTTTGTATCTGTACTTGGCACAATGGCAATAAAGTTGAATCTAATCTAATTACACAGCATCCACACGAACAAGAGGTTTTGCACCTCACATTTCACATGTTTGGTGGGGCCAGAGATTGTCTTCCCTAGACTAATGCCGCCGGCCATACCTGAAGGTTACAATTGTGGGGGTATCATTCCAAGATTGATATCGTCGGATGCTGTGTGATTACCCTGAGCATTGAACCAATGGGTTGTGTGTCTAGGTCTGTGATAGTATGGATGCTGCTGGAGTGGAGCGATGGTGTGCATCCACGAGGTTACCAGTAACTAATGCGTGCATGTTCAGTGGGGTAGGTATTTGAACTCTGGATAAATTGTTAATTGGGCTTCTAAGTGCTGTTAAAGCCGTCGGCAAAGTTACAATTGTGGGGCGGAAGCTTGATAAAATGGTGAGCACAGACCTTGTTTTAGTTCAGACTAGCACTGACGTAATGACAGTGGAACTGCCTGGCACTACTGAGGCCCCAGGTAAGAGGGGGCGTGGACTGTCCATACTTTCCGGGAGGAGGAGAGTGTAGCACAGTGGACTGAATTGCAAGTTGACTCTCCCATAGCTGGAGGCAGAGACTTCAAAGACAGGGTTCTCTTGTTTCTGCTTAGCGAGGGGAAGGAGTGGTCTGATTTAGAATGTCTAATGAGTTCCCGTCCCCCAGTGAAGAGTGAGAACTCTGAGTTAGTATCTGCCCCTACCTCTCGGGTGAATAAATGGAAAAATGCCCATGTCCAAAGTCCCAGTTATGATAGGCTCTGCCTGTTCTCAGTAACTAAGCCTACCCTTAAAGGGGGTACGAGACTTGGGCAGAGCAGACCTCTCAGTTATTAGATGCGTGGCAGTGCTCTGATGACCTAAAACGACAGCGATTGGTTGAAAGTTTGAGGGGGCAGGCTGCTGACATTGTCAGCCATAAAGTCCTAGTAGCCCCTTGCCAGTGCTGCCACTTACATGCAGACAGTGGAAAATGCATTTGGCATGGCAGGAAGCCCAATGGAGCTCATGACGGGGTTTCAGAACCTGTGTCAGGAGAAGGGGGAGAAGCTTTCTGCCGACATCTTTCGGCTAGAGAGGCAGCTAAATTGCTTGCAGTGCAGAGGGCCATTCAGGCGGCTGAGGTGGATCAGTTAAGAATGGACCAGATAGCGAAGGGCGCCCGGTCCCAAGGCCTGATGGCTTGGGGTCTCCGACTGTTTTGTAAGACACGTTCCCCCCCCCCCCGTTTGTTGAGCTGATCAGAGAAGTATGAGAGGAGGAGAATGCACTGGACTCACGGGAGGCCTCCGTCAGCAGGGTACAATCCTCAGTAGTGGTCCCCTGCGGTGAAGTGACCAAGAATGGCCTGTCCCAGGGAGTGGTAGAGTTGAGAACTGAGGTGTCCCGGTTCTTTTCAGCAGGTATGACCCCCCCCCCCCCCTGTATGATGGAGCTGTTAGGGAGGCGGATCCTCTCGGGGGATGAACTATGCAGAGGGCTGCCAGCAACCAGTGTCACACAAGAAGGGGAGCAGCCGTTATTGTCTGTTATAACTGTGGTGAAGAAAGACACTTCAGGCGGGAGTGTGAATGAAGGGAAACCCCTCAGAGAGTTAGTCCCCGGGTACCTAAGCAGAGATAGTCGTTAGGAAACCTTAAAAGAGACCCAGTGAGGGGATGGCCTGGCGCATTGGGGGGCATGAGGGGAACACATTCCCAGCAAAATATCAAGGAACACCCTTAACCAAAAAACCCTGTTCCTGAAGGCTTAGTGAGACCAAGCTCCAGTGTATCGCTACAAATAGAGGGTATTTATGTTGGAGCCATACTTGACACAGGGTCACAGGTCACTTTGCTGTACCATTCATTTTACAACCAGTCTTTGATGCATTTACCATTGACGCCATTCTGTGCACTAGAGATCTGGGGTCTTAGTGAGTCTGGTCATCTGTTTGATGGCTATTTGTCAGTGAAGCTGGAGTTTTCAGATGCCGATGTGGGAGCGGCTGAGGCCCTTGATACATTAGCACTACTTTGTCTGGACCTGTTGAGAAGAGTGGCGTTTCAATTCTTGTGGGGACCAGCACTCCTATTGTGAGGAGGTTCATGGGAGCCTGCAAGGAGAAAGCTGGAGAGAGCTTCCTAAGAGCATTATCTGTTCACCTGGTGTTTCGAGCTGCTTTTGAGGAAGTGTGTGGCTGCCGAGTTTAGACCAGAGACTGTGTGGTTCACCCAATCAAAGCCAATTGTGTTACAGCCCAGGGAAGTAACAAATGTAATGGGGATCCCAAAATCTCCCAGAGTGCAAGAGGGTGAAGCCTTCTTAGTGGATACTCAGGAAGACCACGAGGAGGAGTCGGGATTACCTGCTGGGGTGCTGGTGAGGCCCAAACTGCAGAAGCCCTCGGTTGTACAGGTGAACAGGATAGCAGTGATTGTCCAGAACACTACGAAGAGGGAGGTCACCTTCAAGCAGGGGATGCCCCGGCACATCTTTTCCCAGTGACGGTAACGTCTAGTGTCCCTGTAGGACAAGCCGGGGAGAAACTATCTGAAACTGCTGAGTCATTCAACTTCGGGGACACCCGGCTCCTGCAGATTGGAAGAGGAGGTTGATAGAGAAGATGTTGAAGCTAGAAGGTGTCTTTTGCACTGACGAGTTTGATGTGGGTTGTTCCAAGAGCACTCGTCACACTATCCGGGTGACTTGAGGACACCCTGTTCAGAGAGAGGTTGTGGCGACTGGCCCCTGAAGACATGGAAGATGTGCGGCAGCATTTGTGGAAGTCAAGGAAGCTGGGATCGACACTGAGTCCAGAAGCCCCTATGCGTCCCCAATAATAGTGGCCAGAAAGAAGGATGAGAAAGGAGGTACGGATTTGTGTGGCCTATAGGACTCTGAACAGGCGTACCGTCCCTGACCAGCTTACCAAATCGAAGATGCACTGGCCTATCTGAGTCGTATGAAGCGGTTCGGTGTGCTGGACTTGAGTGGATATTAGCAGATCCCCAAGAGTGAGGCTGACAAAGAAAAGACGGCATTTATATGTCCACTGGGATTCTTCCAGTTCGAAAAGATTCCCCAGGACATATTGGGAGCCCCTGCAACTTTCCAGCAGGTCATGCAGAAAACGGTGGGGGATATGAACTTGCTTGAGGTATTGGTCTATCTGAATGATCTCATAGTGTTTGGGTCCACGTTGGAAGAGCATGAAGCAAGGCTACTGAAGGTGCTGGGCTGCCTGAAACCTGAAGGGTTACAACTTTCCCTGGACGAGTGCCAGTTCTGCAAGATGTCTGTCAGCCTTGTCGGGCACATAGTGTCACTCGATGAAGTAGCTATGGATCCAGCTAAGATAGATGCGGTGTCCACATGGCCAAGGCCCCAGACTGTGAGCGCTCTGTGCTCGTTCCTTGGGTTCTGTGGCTACTAGTGGAGGTTCATGAAGGGCTACGCGAAAGTGAATCACCCTTTAAATCAGCTTCTGTGTGGTTACCCTCCCTTGGGGAACAGAGAGGAGGACAGAAGGAGAGGAGGGTAAAGAGTATCTTAGCCCTTCGGAGCCTTTTGGACCAAGGTGGGATGTGAAATGTGATGAGGCCTTTCAGACACTGAAGGAGATGCTGACCCAGGTGCCCGTGCTGGATTTTGCAGACCCCCGATTGCTGTATGTACTGCATACAGATGCCAGCTGAGAGGGCTTAGGGGGTATCCTGTATCAGGATCAGGGCACTGGGTTGAGACCTGTTGCGTTTGTCAGCCGGAGTCTGTCGCCCTCTGAGAAAAACTTTCCCACACACAAGTTGGAGATCCGTGCGTTGAAATGGGCTGTGTTGGATAAGCTGAGTGACTACCTCGATGGTGTCAAATTTGAGGTGAGGATGGACAGCAGTCTCCTAACTTATATCCTGACCTCGGCGAAATTGAATGCCACAGACCATGGGTGGATGGTGGCATTGTCTGCCTATGATTTCAGTCTGAAGTGCCAGCCGGGAAGTAGGAATATTGATGCTGATGTTTTGTCTCAATGTGCGCATGAAGGGCTGGACAGGGACAAAGAGTGGGAGAGTGTTCCTGCCCCAGGAGTGAAAGCCATGTGCCAGTTTGCCATTGCCGTGAAGGCAGACGGAAGGCAAGGACAGGATCGAGCGGTAGATCACTTGGGAGCTTCCGATGACGCCATTTCACAAGTTTACTCTAACCTGACTGCTCTGAAGATAAACCAGTTACCAGAATTGAGTCCTGGGGAAGTGGCAGCTGTTCAGTGAGATAACACTGGCATCGGTACCGTTTGGTCAGCAGTCAAAAAGGGAGACATGGTCCAAGTGGAGAAGATGAAACACACTGTGGTGCCTCCATTACTGAGAGAATGGCCCAAGTTGGAGTTGTGGAACCAGATCCTATACTGGGTCACGTCACCTCCAGACCAACCTCAGCATTCCCAGCTGGTTCTGCCTGAGAAGTATCAGAACACTGTGTTGAAGTCACTTCATGATGATTCTGGGCATTTGAGGGTTGAAAAGATCTATGGATTGTTCAGGGATCGGTTTTACTGGCCCCGAATGAAGCCAGAGGTTGAAGAATACTGCAAGTCGTGCATTCAACGCATACAGCAGAAGACGCTGCCTACGAGGGCAACTCCCTTGACCCACTTGCAGAGTGCGGAGCCCCTTGACCTGATGTGTATGGACTTCCTGTCAACAGAGCCATATGCCAGCAATATGGCAACTGTCTTAGTCATCACGGATCACTACACCAGATATGCGCAAGCTTTCACTACCAAGGATCGGAGGGCGTCCACGGTGGCCAGAGTGTTATGGGAGAAGTATTTCATTTATTATGGCCTCTCCAGGTGGATACATAGTGATCAGGGACGGGATTTCGAGAGTAGACTCATACATGAGTTACTGGGCATACTCAGAGTCGAGAAGTCGAGGACTACCCCTTGTCACCCACAGAGTGATCCCCAACCTGAGAGGTTTAATCGGACCTTGCTAGACTTGTTCGGAACCTTGGAGATCAGCAAGAAGGGCAGGTGGAGTCAACATTTTGGACATCTGGTCCACTGGTACAACTGTACCTGAAATGAAGCTACCGGGTACTTGGCATATTATCTGATGTTTGGATGCGAGGAGAGGTTGCTCAGTTTGGGACTGACGAGGATGACCTACCACCGAAGACTTATCTGAAGTATGTGTCTGATATGAGAAGGGAGCTGAAAAAGGCTTAAGAATTAGCTAAGATCGGGCTGCCAAGCAGAATCAAGCAAATAAGAGGAGGTATAATCAAATGTTAGGTTCTCCCAACTCATGCCGGGAGACCGAGTCCTCAAGGAATCTGGGACACCTAGGAAGCATAAGTTGGCTGACCGTTGGGCAGGTACACCTTATGTAGTGGAGAGTTAGATGCTAAACATACCAGTTTTCCAGGTGAAACTAGAAGATGGGAATGGGCCTGTCAGGATTCTCCATCGGAACCACCTTCTGCCTCTGGGACAAGAGGTGCAGGTTTTGTTAACTCCCACTAATTGAAGAAGGATTCCCAACCCTTCTCACGTTGAGTGAGGTGAAATTGGGGGGGGGGGCGGGGGTTCAGTGGGGCCCTGCAAGGGATGAAGTGGGGCTTGGCCAAGGGACAGAGGGGACGGATGATAGACCAGGGGAGCAGGAGGGCCCGAGTGATAGATTGGGGGAGGCCTCGCCAGGTAGACCAGAAGTATCTCTAGTAGTGTCAGAACACAAAGAGGTAGATGAGGGGTTATGGAGGTCTCACAGAATCAGGAGACCACTGGATAGGCTGGCCTGTGTAGCACCAGGGGAACAGAGTGTGGCCCCTACCGCTTTGGGGAGCTTGATCACTGCCTTTTACACCTGGGTTGGACTTTGTACTTTGCAGGAAGGGTTAGCGAATTATCTCAAGGTCACGAGGACATGACTAAATTTGGTGGGGAGAGAGTGTAATGCACTGGGAAAGGTTTCACTGCTAATGTAATGATATTTCTGTAGCAGCAGTGTTTGGGTTATGACTAGAGGTTACGGGGGCTTTGGAATGTGCGCCGTCCAATGAAGGGAGTGTTTTTTTTCTTGATTTGTGCCTGAGAGTGAGGTGTTCAAGTGGAAGATGAAGAGAGAAGATGACTGAAAGGAGTGGACTTGGACTGGGGCCAGGAGTCAACGGAACCCGGGGGAAATCGATGGAGGACCATCGGAAGGGAAACCGTGAGCTCCAACTTGTGCACATTAGACTGTTTCATTAAAATGGTCCCTTTTTGTTTTTCTTTACTAATCCTCCAGTCAAATTAAAAATTATAAAGCTAAATCGTTTAATTGTATATGGTGTACTGTCTGTTGTTTCGTGGTACTGATTTGTAACAGGGTAACACATCATGCAGCATCCACACAAAAAACTCTTCCCTAGTCTAATACCGCTGGCCGAACCTGAGGGTTTACAGATGTATATTGTAGTAATGAACATATGGCCGAATCAAAGGTGGTGATAAGAGAGCATATAGGAGGGAGACTGAAAATCTGGCTGAGTGGTGCCACAACAACAACCTCTCACTCAGAGTCAGCAAGACCAAGGAGTTGAAATGTGATGCACAGAGAAGGAAACCACAGGCTATGAGCCAGTTCTCATTGGAGAATGAGAGGTGGAGAGGGTCAGCAACTTTAAATTCCTCGGTGTTATTATTTCAGAGGATTTGTCCTGGGCCCCATCACACCAGTGCCATTAAGAAGAAAGTACAATAGCGCCTCTGCTTCCTCAGAAGTTTGAGAAAATTTGGCATGACATCTAAAACTTTGACCAACTTCTATAGATGTGTGCTGGAGAGTAGATTTACTGGTCACATCACTTTCTGGCATGGAATCACCAAACCCCTTGAATGGAAAATCCTACAAATAGTAGTCGATACAGCCCAGACCATCATGGGTAAAGCCCTCCCCACCACTGACCACATCTACACCGACTGTTTTTGGAGGAAAGCAGCATCCATCATCAAGAATTCCCCTACCCAGGCCATGTCTCCTCTCGTTGCTGTCATCAGGAGGAAGGTACAGGAGCCTCAGGACCCACACCACCAGATTCAGGAAGGTATTACCCCTCAACCATCAGGCTCGTGAGCCAGAGGAGATAACTTCACTCACCTTTACTTGCCCCATCTCTGAACTGCTCCCATAATCTATGGACTCACTTTCAAGGACTCTTCCTCTCATGTTTTTGATACATATTGCTTACTTATTTATTTTGTATTTGCACAGTTTATTGGCTTTTGCACATTAGTTACACACACAAAATGCTTGGAGGAACTCAGCATGCCGGACAGCATCTGTGGAAAAGAGTGCAGTCGACATCTCGAGCCTAGACCCTTCATCCTCCGCCTGAAGTGGTGACTGTACTCTTTTCCATTGATGCTGCCTGACCTACTGAGTTCCCCCAGCATTTTGTGTGTGTTGTTTGGATTTCCAGCATCTGTAGGTTTTCTCTTGTTTGTGTTTGCACATTAGTTGTTTGTCTTTCATGCAGTTTTTCATTGATTCCATTGTGTTACTTGGATTTACTGTTTATGACAGCAAGAAAATAAATCTCAGGGTGACATGTGTACTTTGATAATAAATTTACTCTACTTTGGAATCTTCACTGAATTTTCTTTGTGTAGCAGTTGTAATTTTGCTGATATGAGTAAAATTTCTCCCTGAGTGACTACTTTTAAGATTGCTGAAATCTCAATATTTTTCTGCTTCTGAGTTAAATTAGTATTGATGAATAATAAGTATGAACAATAAATTATTGCACTTGTTTCTTTCATGCTTCCTAAGGATAAATATGAGGAACTGATGTGGTAAGTTTTCCTATTATGATATCCCAATGCATTGTGTATCGCAAATACAGTGGACTCTGGTTA
The DNA here is from genome assembly GCF_963921235.1 of Mobula hypostoma. Taxonomy (NCBI): domain Eukaryota; kingdom Metazoa; phylum Chordata; class Chondrichthyes; order Myliobatiformes; family Myliobatidae; genus Mobula; species Mobula hypostoma. Next base: position 63,523,511 of record NC_086104.1, on the reverse strand, counting down.
ATTGAGACACATCGGGACCAGTACTTGGCCCATTTAAGTGGTTGTCCCAATAAGCTGAAGTTTCATGGGAAATAGTTAAATGCTATAGAAAAGACAAACTATTGTTTAACTAGCAATTTATGTATTTAAATGAAACACAGAACAAATTAGAACTACCAATACCTCTGAAGTACCATAAGACTGTATAAGCTCTTAATAGTTATTGACAGAGGAATTTATCTGCCATGTTCTTTTGATTGATGGTAAATGAACAAAATCACTGCAGACACCTGGTGCAGATAGCGGATTGCCTTCATATAGTGTTTCAGATGATTCTATCCTCCAAATCTTCATTTTTGTTGTAACATTTAAGATACATTCATAATTCCTAATTTGTTAAAGTAGTGGAGTTGTTTCAGTTTCACTCTCAGGCATTTCTGGCATCTCCAGGCCTGAATGCTTGAATCTGTGGTGAGCAAAACGTTCTGAGTTTTTTCTGCTTTCTCGCCAGCTATCGGTGACAAAACTCACTGCTTTTTGAATACAAACACACACAATTGACATTATTTTAAAACTGTTTGCTCTGAGTACAGTGTAGTGTCTATCGGCCACACAAGTGCACACAACTGACACTAGTTAGAAACTGTTCGACAACAAACTCCTGCCCCAGTTAAGCCACATGGTCCCAGATATACAAAGGGAAACCAAGCCATTTTCTCAATTTAGTTTTTGTTCTTTGAGTTGTCCCTAATAAATCACTGCTCTGAAAAAGCAATGGCCCAATTAACCGGAATCCACTGTACTATGTGAAATTCTATTTTGTGTTATGTGTAATACTTCCAAATTGCATTTTTTTTAGTGTGCTGTAAGAAATGTCAGGGTTCTCCATCAGAAATTTCTAGAGATTAAGAAGGCACAGCAGAGTTTCCTGCCAGAAGGCATAAGGAGTTTGGAATGGATAAGAACAATAAGTGCCATGCTGCAGCATATAAATAGAAGAGGTGCATTAAAGGACTATGGAAATAGATTCTTCATTTGAACGTTTTAATGCTTGAATTGCCTTTTGATAGGTTTTATACCTATCAGATCTCTCTGCGTTGTGTTCTAATTGATTACTATTCTACCAGACGCAACTACCACAGAGAGTTGAACTCCTCAAATTTTTTTTCTCAAGGAAAGGGAGCTTTATATATCTCTAAACCAGTGATCGGTAAAAGAAAGTTTGAAAAACTTTGCTATTTATGTTTAATATGTATAGGGATACTACCTCAACTGGAACTAGTTTTCAAAAACTCATACATTGTTTTCTATAACATACTGTTATTTGTCTTTGTGTAAAGCTCTGTGCTATATTTAACACAAATTGTCAATTGTTTATAAATCAAGGAATGATAATGTTTATTTTTGATTGTTTCGTTCCAAAATTTCTGCCTTGCCTCCATACTGAAAGTCTCTCAGGAAAACGCATTTAACTTTTTTCATGCAGTGGGGGACTGATGTCTTTCTTCCAACTACTTCTATGGCTTTTGTGTATTTTATGACTATCTGGAGAAGACAAATCTCTGAGTTGTATTCTGCGTACATACTTTGATACTAAAATGAACCTTTGAACCTTTATAAAATAACTTTCTTAAAAAAGCAACACACATAAAGATTGCTGGTGAACGCAGCAGGCCAGGCAGTATCTATAAGAAGAGGTACAGTCGATGTTTCAGGCCGAGCCCCTTCGTCAGGACTAACTGAAAGAAGAGATAGTAAGAGATTTGCGAGGGGGAGGGGGAGATCCAAAATGATAGGAGAAGACAGGAGGGGGAGGGATGCAGCTAAGAGCAGGAAAGTTGATTGGCAAAAGGGATATGAGAGGGTCATGGGACGGGAGGCCGAGGGAGAAAGAAAGGGGGAGGGGGGAAGCCCAGAGGATGGGCAAGGAGTATAGTGAGAGGGACAGAGGGAGAAAAAGAAAGAGGGGAAAATATATATATATAATAATGTATGGGGTATGAAGGAGAAGTGGGGCATTAACAGAAGTTAGAGAAATCAATGTTCATGCCATCAGGTTGGAGGCTACCCAGACGGAATATAAGGTATTGTTCTCTCTCTTTTTCTCCCTCTGTCCCTCTCACTATACTCCTTGCCTATCCTCTGGGCTTACCCCCCCTCCCCCTTTCTTTCTCCCTAGGCCTCCCGTCCCATGATCCTCTCATATCCCTTTTGCCAATCACCTGTCCAGCTCTTGGCTCCATCCCTCCCCTTCCTGTCTTCTCCTATCATTTCGGATCTCCCCCTCCCCCTCCCACTTTCAAATCTCTTACTATCTCTTCTTTCAGTTAGCCTTGACGAAGGGTCTCGACCCAAAATGTCAACTGTACCTCTTCCTATAGATGCTGCCTGGCCTGCTGCGTTCACCAGCAATTTTTATGTGTGTTGCTTGAAATTCCAGTGTCTGCAGATTTCCTCGTGTTTGCGTTTCTTAAAAAAGAATTGGTTATATCACCTTTATTTAAAATTATTTTACTTTCATTTTCTTTACCCTCTATAAATTAAAGCAGTGGCTATAAATGCTGGTTAAAGATCTTAAAAGTATTTGGGGATATTTCATCAGCTGTTCAGCTCTCATAGTTATAGCCCAGAACTGAACCTTTCCATTTGTATTGTATTCTTTTGGTATGCTGAATAAAAAAAGAACATTAATGGGAGCAATCTTCATGAGCATTTCAATGGATCTGGTTTCAATTTTGATTCATAAATTAATAGTTTAATATTTTTACTGAGTCACACTTGCATAATTAGACCATAAGATGTAGGAGCAGAATTAGGCCATTTCATTTTCCCTCTCAGCCCCAATCTCTGGCCTTCTTCCTGTATTCTTTTATGCCCTGACTAATCAAGAATCTATCAACCTCTGCCTTAAATATATTCAATGACTAGGCTTCCACAGCCGCCTGTGGCAATGAATTCCATGCTCATCACTGTCTGGCTAAAGAAATCCTCCTCATCTCCATTCTAAAAGGACGTCCTTCTATTCTGAGGCAGTGTCTTCTGGTCCTAGACTCTCCCACCATAGGAAACATCCTCTCCACATCCACTTTATCGAGGCATTTCACCATATCATAGGTTTTAATGAGGTCACCCCTCATTCTTCTGAATTCCAATAGCCCAGAGCTATCAAATGCTCTTCATAGACAAGCCATTCTATCCTGGGATCCTGGAAACTATAATACTATTGTTTACTTCAAGATAAATTGATCAGAAATGACTTCTGATTTTATGCAATATTGAACAAATGTAATTCAAGTAAGATTTACATTTTTAACATTCCTGAATTTTAATATCTTGGATCTGGTTTCATTTTTCATTTTTAATTTCATCTTCAAAAACTGGTATAAAGCTGTCTGAAAGTTTAATTTTGGGTTAGCCTTTTAGTTTCTGATGAATATTTTTCTTTTGCTCTCCATTTTTTAGAGATATAATTCCAAATATTTAAGTGTATATAGTTTAACTAGATGTATCCAGAAAGCTTAACAAGCAAATTCACCATTTTGTTTCATTTAAGGTATATTTTCATAATTTTTACATGAACATTGGGAAAATATTTCTTAAATTTATGCTTTAATTTTAAGGTGCTCGATTCATCTTCACTTAACTTTGGGACAAGGGTGAAATGGTTTGCGATATGCTTTGTCTTTGGAGTTTGTTGCTCAATTCTTGTAAGTAGCTGTACTGTGTTGATTTTTCATTTGTCATGTTAATAATTTAAAACATACCAGGTCGAAGTTATTGCTTAAAAGATATAAAAACATTTTATAAGTCACTTGGCCTCCAAATCACTGTAACTATTGCTCCTATTTCTCAAGTATTATTTGTCCCCCTAAAATGCATCTCTTCAGGATTAAATTCCATGTGCCTTTGCTCTGCCCATTTTACCAGCTCATCAGTATCACTCTTCAGCTAAGATTGCCCTCCTCACTATCAACACCACTTCTAATTTTCATGTCATCTGAAAACTTGCATTTATACAACCATTAAGTATCCCAGCACAGTACTGTTCTACTGTTAACAGGCTTCTGTTTGCAAAAACCCTTGACCATCAACTTCTGTCTCATATTACCAAGCCAGGTTCAGATCCAATTTCAAATCTACTTTGTCAGATCGCCCTAGGCTATGGACCCATGCAGGATGTTGTTAAAGACACTATTGAGGTCCATTTACACTACATCAACTACACTACCCTCATCATTGCATTTAAATCACCTTTGAAAATTTCAGTCCAATTGGTCAGTTAGTGTCGCAGTTGATTGAATAGTATGACAACCATGCATTTAGGGTCGCATGTGGTGAATAATTTGGGTAAATCTCCATAGCTACCAACAACTACATATGCAGAAAATAGCATCCTGAATTGCACTATGGCTAATAGTTTTGCCCAATATATGAAAGCAACATGCCTTGCATTTAATTTACCCAATACTGTTTCCCACCCATTAAAAATGCTTGGGTTAATACAGTATTATGCATATTATCAAGTTGCCAAAAACTATTTGAATATATATCATTTGAAGTTTTTGACAGTACACAACTTTGACAGTGTTATGACAATATGAATGCATTGAATATTTGGCTAATAGGTTGAGTAGTGGCACATATGACTGAAGAATTACTTTGCTAGTCAGATACCATCCCAGTTAATTTTCTCAAACATTTGGCCTTCCTGAGTGTCCCTTTCTAAGCAAGATTAACTAAAATTAATTCTTGGGTCTTTAAATCTACTATATGGTTTGACCTGAAAAATAAACTTAATCCATACCTTTGGCATCACAAAAAATCCTGGTACATTTTAAAGGAGACATAAATGAACCATAGAGCATGTTGGCAATGCTCATATTACTCACATTATGATCCATTTTGATATAGACCAGTATTTTTATTTATATTCAGTAGTTTATGTTTAATATTGTCATGTTGTTAACAGCAATACTTTGCATTCAGCAATAAGGGGCACTTATATGCCTACTGTTGAGTTCTTTAGCTAAGAAGTTCTTTTTATCTCAGTCACTAAGCCTTAAAAATGTGCATTCATCATATAAAGGTTTTAATTGTGTAGAATTTTGCTGTGTGCTAATCATACTTTACCTGGCAAGCTGGTTTCTGAATTCTTGAAAGCTATATTGCAACATAAATTTCAGTCTGCGCTCCCTTTTATTTTTTTAATATGAATAATGTTTCTGCTTGTTTGTTTTAAATTGTTCCTGCCTAACTTAGCAGTTATTTATAATTTAAATTAGTTTTGAAATCAAGACCACAGTTTTGAAATTTACAGATGATGCCAAAAGGAGGATAATCATCAATGCCTTACTGCAAATTACAGAGAAAGTTAATAAGTGAACAAAATTGGTAAATTAATTTCAATATTGTTTAATATGAGGTATTGCATTTTAATGTCAAAAAAGAAAGATGAGGCTTTTATTGAAGATAATGCAGGAGAATATGGGAGAATAAATACACCAATCATTTAAAATCATATTAAGTAACAAAATAAATATATCATGTGCTACCTTTGCTTCTAGATAAATAGTATTGCACAAAAGACAATTTGAGCCAAGAATATAACATTAATTAGTCTACACTTCAGGTATTTCACATGGTTCTGGTTGCCAGGTTTTCAAAGTATCCAGTGCCTATAAAAAGTATTCACCCCCCCTCCAGAAGATTTCATGCTTTATTGTTTTATAACATTGAATTACAGTGGATTTAATTTGGCTTTTTCTTACACTGATCAACAGAAAAACGGCTCTTTCGTGTCAAAGTGAAAACAGATCTCTACAAAGTGGTCTAATTTAATTACAAATATAAAACACTAAATGATTGATTGCTAAAGTGTTCACCCCCTTCAAATCTGTATTTCATAGATGTACTTTTGGCTGCAATTAAAGCCTTGAGTCTGTATGGATAGATTTCTATCAGCTTTGCACATCTGAACACTGCAATTTTTCCCCAACCTCTGTACAAAACTGCTCAAGCTCTGTCAGATTGCGTGGGGATCGTGAGTGAACAGCCCTTTTCAAGTCCAGCCACAACTTCGCAGTTGATTGAGGTCTGCACTCTGACTTGGCCATTCCAGGACATTAACTTTGTTGTTTTTAAGCCATTCCTGTATAACTTTGGCTTTATGCTTGGGGTCATTGTCTTGCTGGAAAACAAATCTTTCCCTAATCGCAGTTCTCTTGCAAACTGCGTCAGGTTTTCCTCCAGGATTTCCCTGTGTTTTGCTGCATTCATTTCACCCTCTACCTCCACAAGCCTTCCAAGGCCTGCTGCAATAAAATCATATTAAGTAACAAAATAAATATATCATGTGCTACCTTTGCTTCTAGATGAATAGTATTGCACAAAAGACAATCTGAGCCAAGAGCAACATAAATTGGCCACATCTGATGGCAGTTCATAATTCACACAAAATATCTGGTTTACTATAAATAGCTAGCCAATTTAACAATTATAATGTGTCTTGTTCATACACTATTATCCATCTTAGTCAAATCTGGTTGACAATAAGCTAATCCATTATCCATGTGAAAACTGATAAACATTTTTTTAAAAAAGCTGAAGTTGTCATTTTATTTTCATTTTCTTCAATGCATTGTTGTAGAAATTTAATATAGATGAAGTTCACCTACAGTATAAACAGTCAGCAGCTTAGCAGGTCACATGATTATTAATTAATACTTACCTTTTGCATTGCATACTCTTGTTTCAGGGAACAGTTTTGCTCTGGCTTCCTAATGGAATAAAATTATTTGCACTGTTTTACACATTAGGAAATATTGCTGCACTTGCCAGGTGAGTGTTTACAATGCTTTGAATAAATTGACTTGCTGTACTGTACATCAAAGTATTTGTTATGAGCCATATGCCCTGCCCCATCCAGTCTCTAGTTCATTGGTTTACCCAGTATTGCCAGTAAATGCAGCGAATTGTCAGGATGCAGCTCCCAGGACTGGACACCATCTATTCCAGCAGACTCAGGGGGAAGGAAATCAGCACAACCAGAGACACCACACACCCCAGCCACTCCCTGTTTGACCCGCTGCTGTCCAGCAAAAGGTTCAGGACACTAAAAGCCAGAACAAATAGACTGAGGAACAGCTTCTATCCCAGAGCTGTGGCCTCCATCACACCACTGCCACAGAACAGTGACTGGAACTGTGAGCACACACATGTACACACAAGGACTCAAATACTTGCAGTAAGGCAAATGCAGTGTTAGCATTCATTCTGAGAGGACTAGAATATATATAGAATATAAAAGCAAGGATGTAATGTTGAGGCTTTATAAGGCACTGGTGAGGCCTCACTTGGAGTATTGTAAGTAGTTTTAGGCCCCTTATCTAAGAAATCATATGCTGACATTGGAGAGGGTTCAAAGAAGGTTCACAGAAATGATTCCAGAATTGAAAGGCTTATCATATAGGGAATGTTTGATGAATCTAGGCCTGTACGTACTGGAATTGAGAACAGCGATCCCCAACCACCGGGCCGCAAAGCATGTACTACCGGGCCGTGAGGAAACAATATGAGTCAGCTGTGCCTCTCCTCATTCCCTGTCACACACTGTTGAACTTGAACGTAGGGTTTCCAACTGTCCCGTATTTGCCGGGACACCCCATATATTGGGATAAATTGGCTTTTCCCATACGGGACCACCCTTGTCCCATATTCCCCCCCCCCCCCGCTAAGGTAGAGCGTTCCTATGAAACCTTTCGTGCTGAAATGGCGTAAAACGAAGAAGCAATTACCATTAATTTATATGGGAAAAATTTTTGAGCATTCCCAGACCCAAAAAATAACCTACCAAATCATACCAAATAACACATAGAACCGAAAATAACACTAACATATAGTAAAACCAGGAATGATATGATAAATACACAGCCTATATAAAAGAGAGATAATGTATGTACAGTATAGTCAGGAAGATTAAGCCAAAACTGATTTTTGGGGAAAAAAAAATCAGCACATACGCACATGCGCATGTCATGCATGCACACACAGGTGCCCGTTGAAGGCTTCATGGTCATGGTAGTCCTTCCTGGGGTAAACACAAGTGTCCCGGGACTTGACTGCTACCTTTGTCCCTTATTTGGGAGTGAGAAAGTTGGCAACATTAACTGTAAAAGACATGTTGTGGTGAATTTAACCCTACTTGAACGCCCCCCAATTTCCCGCCCCCCCCCCCACGGTCAGCCGGTCCGAATCCCTGGTTTAGAAGAATTGGGGGGGGGGGGAATCTCATTGAAACCTATTGAATGCTGAAAGGCCTCAACAGAGCGGATGTAGAGAGAATGGTTACTATGATAAGCAGTGAAAGACCAAAAAGACCTATATAGAACATAATAGCATCGGAACAGAATGGAAATGAGGAGGAATTTCTTTTGCCTGTGAGTGGTGAATCTGTGGAATTTGTTGCCACAGGCAGCTGTGGAGGCCAAGTCATTGGCTTTCTTTAATGGCAGAGGTTGATAGATTCTTGATTAGTCAGGGCGTGAAGGGATACAGGGTGAAGACAGGAGATTGGGGCTGAGAGGATGAAATGATGGACCAGACTCAATGGACCAAATGGCCTAATTCTGCTTGGATATTTAGAGTCATAGAGAACTACAGCACAGAAACAGGCCATTCTGCCCACCTGGTTTTTTGCTGAAACCATTTAAACATTAAATCTCTATATCCGTGTACCTATCACTTAAACTTTGAAATCGAGCTCGCATGAGCCACTTGTGCTGGCAGCTCATTCTATACTATCACGACCCTCTGAGTGAGGTTTCCCCTTATGTTCTTTTTAAACTTCTCACCTTTCACCCTTAACCAATGACCTCTAGTTGTAGTCCCACCCAACCTCAGTGGAGAAAGTCTGCTTGCATTTACCTTATCTATACCTCTCATAATTTTGTATACCTCTATCAAATCTTCTATGTTCTGAGGAATAAAGTCCTAACCTGTTCAATCTTTCCATATAACTTAAGTCCTCCAGGCCCAGCAACATCCTTATAAATTTTCTCTGTACTCTTTCAACCTTATTTACATCCTTCCTGCAGGTAGGTGACCAAAGCTGCACACAATATTCCAAATTAGGCCTCACCAACATCCTGTGCAACTTCAATATAACATTCCATCTCCTGTACTCAATACATTAATTTATGAAGACCAATGTGCCAAAAGCTTTCTTTATGACCCTATCTAGCTATGACGCAACTTTCAATAAATTATGGACCTGTATTCCCAGATCCTTTTGTTCTACCACACTCCTCAGTGCCCTACCGTTAACTGTGTAAGATCTACCCTGATTGGCCTAGCGAAGTGCAAAACCTCATACTTACCTGCATTAAATTCCATCTGCCATTTTCCCAGCTGATGAAGATCCCTCTGTAACCCATAATAGCCTTTCTCACTGTCCACTATACCCTCGGTCTTGGTGTCATCCGTAAATTTGTTGTTCTAGTTAACCACATTACTATCTAGATCATTGATATAGATGACAAACAACAAAGGACCCAGCACCAAAGCCTGCAGCACACCACTAATCACAGGCCTCCGCTCTCTGGCTTCTTCCACAAAGCCAATGACTAATCCAATTTACTACCTCATCCTGAATGCCGAGCGACTGAACCTTCTTGACCAGCCTCCCATGCGGGACATTGTCAAATGCCTTACGAAAGTCCATGAGAAACAACATGCACTGCCTTACCTTCATCCACTTCCCTCATAACTTCATTGAACAACTCCACAAGATTAGTTGGACATGACCTAGCATGCACAAAGCCATGCTGACTATCCTTAATCAGTCAATGGCTAACCAAATACTTATATATTCGGTCCCTTAGAATACCTTCCAATAACTTTCCCACAATTGATGTCAGATTCACCAACTTGTAATTTCCTGGTTTATGGTTAGAGCCTTTTTTAAACAGCGGAATGACATTGGCTATCCTCCAATCCTCTGGTACCTCTCCTTTCGCTAAGGACAATTTAAATATCTCTGTTTGGACACCGGCAATTTCTGCACTTGCCTCCCCATAGGGTCAGAGAAAACACCTTGTCAGGCCCTGGTGATTTTCCACCCTGATTTGCCTCAGGGTAGCAAACATCTCTTCCTCTGTGATCTGTACAGCGTCCATGAAGTTGATGCCACTTTGCCTGACATCTATAGACACTGTATTCGGCTCCAGAGTAAATGCAGATGCAACGAATTCATTTAAGATCATCCCATCTGTCTTGGCTTCACACATGGATTACCATTCTGGTCTTCCAGCGAACCAATTTTGTCCCTCGCAATTCTTTTTCTCTTAACATATCTGTAGAATCCCTTAGGATTCTCCGTCCTCTTGTCTGTTAGAGCAACTTCAGGCCTTCTTTTAACCTTCCTGATTTATTTCTTAAGTGTTCTTGTACTCCTTAAGCAACTATTTTGTTCCTACTTGCCAATACCTGCTGCGCACCTTTTTTTCTCTCTTAACCAGGGCCTCAATATCCATTGAAAACCAAGACTTTTTATTGTTACCTTTTATTCTAACAGGCACATTCAAACTCTGTACTCTCAAAACATTGTTTTTGAAGGCCTCCCACTTGCCATATCATTTCTGGTACCATCAGAATTGACCTTTCTCCAATTTAGAATTTCAACCCATGGACCAGCCCTATCTTTTTGCATATTTACTTTGAAACTAATGGCATTACTAAATGCAAAGTGTTCCCCTACACAAGCTTCTAACACCGGCCCTGTCTCATTCCCTAGTAGCAGATAAAGCATCGAATGCTGTCATTGGGTCTTCCTATGGACTGATGAAGGAAGCTTTTCTGAACACATTTGACAAACTCTATCCCATCTAGTCCTTTTACAGTAAACCACACAAAATACTGGAAGAACTCAGCATGCCAAACAGCATCTATGGAAAAGGCTTCAGCCAAGACCCTTCAGCAGGACCTTTTACAGTAGGGGATTCCCAGTCAATATGTGGAAAGTTAAAATCACCTACTCTAACAAGCTTTTGTTTCTTGTAGCAGTCTGTGATCTCTTTACATGTTTGTTCCTCTAAATCCCTAGGATTGTTGGGTGGTCTTTAATATAGCCCCATTAACATGGTCATAATCTTCCTTATTTCTCAGTTCCACAAATAACGCCTCACTAGTCAAGTTCTCTAGTCTGTCCTGATGGAGCACAGCCATGACATTTTCCCTGACTAGTAATGCCACTCCTCCTCCTTTAATCCCTACTGCTCTGTCATGTCTAAAACAACAGAAACCTGGAATACTGAGCTGCCAGTCCTGCCCCTCCTGCAACCAAGTCTCACTAATGGCTAAACCATTATAATTCCAGTGTTCATCCATGCACTGAGCTCATCTGCCTTTCCTGTGATCTAACGGTCTTCTGGTCTTCTAATGCTTTATGTAATAATTCTAGAGATCTAATGCTAGATGCCAATTAAGTATGATTATTCACACCAACATGCTACAAAGCATTGGAAGTTTGATACATCAAACCCATTGTTAAATGCTGAAATGGTACCTAAATTGCTGGAAGCGCTCAGCAGATCAGGAAGCATCCATGAAAAGACCCTTTATCAGACTTACACTTATCTACTGTACATTAGATTAGTACTCTGCCTGCTGCTAGTCACACTTCTGATGCAACACTACTTAATTCGGTTCTAACCACATCATTAATTTCACTGTTGACACAGCAGTGGTTGGCCTCATCAGCAACAGTGATGAACCAGCATACAGAGAGGAAGTAGAGAGGGTCTGGACTGGTGTGATCACAACAACTTGTGTCTCAACGTGGACAAGACTAAACAGATGATTATGTATTTCAGGAAGGTGCAGACTGACCACTTCCTACTGCACATCGATGGCTCCTCTGTGGAGAGAGTCAGGAGCACCATGTTTCCTGGAGTGCACATCATAGATGATCTCACCTGGTCCCTCAACATCACCTCTTTAGTCAAGGAAACACATCGGTGCCTCCACTGAGGAGATGCCCACCCCCATTCTAACTACCTTTTACCAGAGCACTATTGACAGTGTCCTGACCAGCTGTATCACAGTCTGGTATGGGATTTGTAAGGCATCTGACCACAAGTATCTACAAAGGATTGTGAAGACTGCTGAGAGAATCATCAGGATCTGTCCTCCCCACCCCACCCATCCAGGACATACCAGAAGCGCTGTGTTCACAGAGCCCTCCGCATGGTCAAGGGCACCTCCCATCCTTCCCACAATCTCTTTGACGGTCCTTGTTCTTACACTACAGTGCCTCCTGTCAGGTAGCAGTTACTGCAATGTAAGAACAAGGACTTTAGGCTGGCTAACAGCTTTTTGCCCCTGACTTTGGACTTTTGAACACCTTGCTACACAGTACACATCATCCATGACAATGGCAGTAGCAGTGATATTGTTGTATATTTAACTATATGTCGTATATGACTTCATGTCGACTTGTACATAAATCGAAAGAACTTTTTTTCTCTTAATATTATTTGATATGCTGTATGGCTGTATGTGATATATTTACTGTATTTTGCATCTTTGTCCCTGAGGTACATTGTTTTGTTTAGCTGTATAAATGTGTACAGTTGAATGACAATAGACTTGAACTATATTGCACCAGCTCACTCAAATGCTGTATATTGCTTCGAAGTAATATTGCTCCATTCTCCTCACAATTCATGTAATCAATAGATTTATTCTTAGAGATACAGCACAGTCCCTTGTGGCCCAGTGAGACAATGCACTCAATTACATGCATGTGACCAATTAACCTACTAACCTGTACATCTTTGTAATGTGGGAGGAAACCAGAGCACCTGGAGAAAACCCACACGTTATGGAAAACATACAAACTTCTTATAGACAGCAGCAGGAAATGAACTCAGGTCGCTGGTGCTGTGAAGCGTTACACTAACTGCTACGCTACCTTGACACCCCTAGCTTTAGCAAGGCATTGTTTTCTTTTTCCAAAGTCCATGATGATCTACTCAGTCCTATTATACTTTTGAAGATGTTCAGTTTATACATCCTTCATTAAAGGTTGCTGCATTTTCCCTATTACTGACCATAGGCTAATGGATCTGTAGTTCTCTGTTTGCTCTTTTCCTCCTTTCTGAAATGATGGAGTCATATTCGATACCCTTCAAACTATAGGAGGAATTCCAGAATCTATAACCAGAGCAGCCCATATTGGTATAATCTTTACTGAAATTTGGTTGAGAGAGGTGCAAGACAGACCGCTCAATGTTTCAATATTTTAGACATGATAGAAAGGGATGTAAGAGAGTTGCATTACTCATTAGGGAGAATATCACAGTGCACTTAGAGAGGACAACTTGGAGGGCTTATCCAATAAGACCAAATTGGCAGAGTTCAGAAATAGGAAAGGTGCAATCATTTGGCTTCCAAATATTCAGCAAGCAATAAGAGGAACAGATATTTTGGCGGATTGGTGGAAAGGTGTAAAACAAAGTGGTTGAAGTTGGTGATTTTAACTTCCCTAATATTAACTGTGAGGGACTTGGATGGGGCAAAAATTGTTAAGTCCTTCCAGGGGGATTCCTTGAAACAAGATAAAGATTGTCCAACCAGGGAAGGGGCTATACTAGACTTTGTTCTGGATAATAACCTGGTCAAATGATTGCACTTTCAGTGACAGAGCATCTTGGGAACAGAGATCATAATTCTGAGTTTTAAAATAGTTATCAATGAAATAAGACTGCTCTGTGGGTGAAAGTGTTAAATTTGTGGAAAGCTTTATTCCAGCAGTTTTAGCTAGGAACTGGGGGGAAAATAGATTGGGAGTTGCTGTTTTGGGATAAATCCACATGTGAAATGAGATGGTTAGATTTCAGAATCAGCATGTTACTGTGAGGATGAAAGATAGGCCTGGTAAGGTACAGGAGCATTGGATGACAAAGAATCTCATAAATTTAGTTAAAAAGAAAAGGCAATTGTATGCAAGATTTAGGAAGCTGAAATTAAAGGAAGCAAGAAAGAACTTAAACACAATATTAGAAGGGCAAGATCTCAGAAGACTGGAGAGCAGCTAGCATTGTTTAAGAATGTCCAAAAGGATTATCTATGGGATTTTGGGATGATGAGCCTTACACTGGTGGTTGGGAAATTATTGGAGAAGATTCTTAGGGACTGGATTTACAAGCATTTGGCAACTCGTCTCACATATCCACTACCCTTTATATAGAAAATCGTGCCTCTCATTTTATCTTTAAAATTTTTATATACCCTGGAGGAAAAGACTGAAAAAACCTTGAAATTGCTCTCTCTGCTGCTAAATAAACTACCACCCTTAATATCATCATCCTTGTTTTACTCTATTTGCTCACCCATCCCCATATTTCCCACCTACAATGCCATCTAGTCTATCCTACATATTGATGTTAAAATGTTCATTTTCCTATTTAAGTCACTTTCTGACCTTACCTCTCCTCATCTTCATTAATCACCATGAACTCCATGTTTTCCAACCCTGGATTTATGTCTGGACTTAAGTGTTCATGATATTGGGTGATGTTTGTTAGCATGGATTGACACTTGACCTTAGATGCAATATGTAGTGAGAATAAATTTATCTTTTTCATAATGGTTGTGTGTAACTAGTAGTGTTCCGGAATTGATTCTTAGCTCAGGTATCTGGTGTCCAAGTTTGTCATGGAAGTAGTTGGGAGAACAGATTGCATTGAGAGTATTTGGATTCCATAGATGGGTTAAGTGACTGGACAAAAACTTTATAAATGGTCTTTAAAATGAAAAAGTAAGGAATTAAAAGGCAGGCTATTTACAAACCCCATTTCCAGAAAAGTTGGGATATTTTCCAAAATGCAATAAAAACAAAAATCTGTGATATGTTAATTCACGTGAACCTTTATTTAACTGACAAAAAGTACAAAGAAAAGATTTTCAATAGTTTTACTGACCAACTTAATTGTATTTTGTAAATATACACAAAATTAGAATTTGATGGCTGCAACACACTCAACAAAAGTTGGGACAGAGGCATGTTTACCATTGTGCATAAATCATAAAAGGTTAGCAGGCAAGTGCAGTAAGTAGTTAGAAGAGCAAAATGTATTTTGACCTTTATTGCAAAGGGTTTGGAACTTAGTGAGAAGTATTGTCACATTTATACAGTGTGCTGCTGAGGCTACGTGCATAGTTTTGGTGCTCTTATTGTCAGAGGCTAACTAGATTAATTCCTGAGATGAGAGGATAAGCATGTCATGAGCAGCTAATGTTGGAATGAAAGTAATTTTGAAATATTTAAGGATCTATAGGAGTGTGGCAGGGTAAATTTCCACTGGTGGAAGAATCTCGAATGAGGGAGCATTTTTACAAAATATGATGGTGATTATTTAAAAATGAGGATTGTAGGAACTTCTTTTTGCAAAGAGTTGTGAATTTCTGGAATTCTTTATCCCAGAGTGGTAGAAACTAGATTTACAGTGCATTGAAAAAGTATTCAGTCCCCAACCATTTGTTCACATAGGTGTGTATTACAACCAAGAATTTTGATCAATTTAACTGAGAATTTTTATCTGTGAATTACATACTCCTTCTTTCCACAGTAGAGTCCAATAAAGAAGGGAAACTGTAAAGCATGAAAAACTAAAATTTCAAAATCTGAAGTATCAGTACTTAGTTAAACCACCTCATGCAGCTATTACAACTAATAGTCTTTTTGGTTTAATCTTCATTAGCTCAACACAATGTGATAGAGTAAGATTCACCCATTCTTCCTTGCAAAATTGCTCAAGCTGTGCCAGGTTAGTTGGGGTGGCAGTGGACAGTAATCTTGAAGTCTTGCCAGAGATGTTCATTCGGGTTCAGGTCAGGGCTCTGACTGGGCCACTCAAAGACAGAAAAGTTAACTTTGAATTACATTTCTTTGAAACTTTATACAATATTTACAGTTCTTTATTTTTCTTATTTGGTTCCAATGTTTCATTTTAATTTTGCACAGGATAATTAAGTACAGATCAGCACTGTGAAACTGATAATAGATCTCCTTTTGGACACCCCGATTCAATCTGGACCTCAGTTTGCTGCAATTTCCTCCCACATCCCAGATTAATAACCATTGTAAATTGCCTTAGAATGATAGAATTTTGGGGGAGCTGATGGGAATATGGGGAGAATAAAAACCATAAGACCATAACAACATAGGAGCAGAATTAGTCCCTTCGAGTCTGCTCTGCTATTCCATCATGGCTGATTTATTATCCCTCTCAACCCATTCTCCTGCCTTCTTCCCATAACCTTTGACACCCTGAAGAACCTATCAAATATACCCAGTGACCTGACCTGACCCAATAAACTGCCTGTGACAATGAATTCCACAGATTCACCACCATCTGACTAAGGAAATTTTTCCTCGTCTCTGTTCTAGATGGGTGTCCCTCAATTCTGAAGCTGTTCCCTCTGGTCCTAGACTCGCCCACTATAGGAAAATCCTTTCCACATCCACTCTATCTCAGCCTTTTAATATTTGACAGGTTTCAATGAGATCTATCCCCACCCCCATTCTTCCAAACTCCAGAGAGTACAGCCCCAGAGCCATCAAATGCTCCTCCTATGTTAACCCTTTCATTCCTGGGACCATTCTTGTAAACCTCCTCTGGACTGTCTCCAAAAACAGCAGATCTTTTCTTAAATAAGGGGCCCAAGACGGTGATAATAAACCTGATTCTGAGACTTTCAGCTTCCCAATGTTTGAAAGAGCATTAATGTGACATTAGTTTAACTTGGTGGTCGGTGGTCGGTGTGAGTTTCCATGCTCTATTTCTCCATGACTAAATTAAATCTCATTTTTGCCATTTGAGATTTTAGTCATCTCTTTTGTAATCTCTAGCACAGATTTTAGTTTTAACAGAAGCAAGTGGATTGTTTAAGTTATATTTTAAAAAGTTGCATCAAAAAACAATTTAAGGAAGCCCAAATGTTAAACGTCATCATTCTGTACTGACTTGAACCACTATTGAATTTGAAGTCCAGAAATGATGAAAATGATACTGTTTTCTGCTTTGTAAGTACTGTTGTGTGATGATAATTAGCACACCTACACGTTTTTACAAATAAACTAAAGAGGTAGTTCTAATGTAAGATTTTTATAAATAATTTAATAATAATAAGCTGGTGATTGAGTTTGGCTTTGTCTCCTTTTTTTCTGGTGGAACTGAGTACTTTGATCTTGATAATTTTCTAAATCTGATTTCCAAGTTTTAAACTGTTGTCTGCCTTTTCATTTCTAGCACCTGTTTTCTTATGGGACCACTGAAGCAGCTGAAAAAGATGGTTGACCCAAATCGTTTGGTTGCCACCATTGTTATGTTGGTAATTGTGCCATTACTATATAATATTTTGTTGTTATCAGGTCAAACACTTGTAATGGAAAATGAATGTTTATGTGCTCTGTAAATATATTTCTCAAAAATGCATGTCTCATCGGCATATGAGAATGCCTATATCTACATATTTTTTAAATGGATATGCAAGTACTTGTGAAGTTTTCTCTAACCCAAATTGCAGTTGCATAAGATAATATACTGTAAGTATTTTCCATATTTATCTATCTTTGTCATTCTTACCAACTGTTTCTACTGACAGGAGAAGGGGCAAAGGTGGCTTAAAACCAGTCAATTTGGGCAGATGAGGCTTGTCATCTGTGGTTGGCAACTCATCTAGGAGAAGAAAGCTCTGATCTTAAACCTCTGCTTCCTTGCAGCTATACCCACTCATAGGGAAGGGTTCGGGAGTAAATCCTGGGGAAAAATCCAGAGCTGGAATCTCTCAGGTGGTCCTACGTTGAGTTCAGTGCTGACTGGGAACTCCTGTGGCACACTGGTGCCAATCTCTATTGGTCTCTGCTGTTCCTCTGGATGTGTCAGCTGCAAGGAGAGGGGGAGCCTGTTACATGGGCAACAGCTTGCTCTCCATGTCATACTGCCCTTTCTTGTATATCACATAGACAGCTGGGATTCCACATCCATGGTTAACCCCGACCAACGGAGGGCCTCAGGTTTACTTCCGTTTTGATTCTCTACAGCAAGCAGTGGGTACTCTCTCCCTACCAAGAGAGAGGGTAGCCTGCAAATTTAATTTATCTTCAGTGATACCTATTTAAATCCACCCATTCTTAAAACACATTTAACACTCACAGAGGATTTCTGTCTTAAGCATTTCCCAATTCTCATAGAAGATTTCTATTTTATCTCGAAGCATTATCTTGATTACTTCTATGCTACTTGCTCTCTACATTTATACTATTTTTCTCCTGCTTGGGTGACAATCACAAGCATATAATATTTCCTCAGTTCCAGTAGGTTATCAATGCTAGAAAAGCCTCTCTTCACTCCCTTTCATCTGATGCTCAAAGAATTCATTGACTGCTTCCCATTGTAAGAGTTTCTGTGTGATTTTTCTGTTTGGACTATTCACTTCCTCAAACTGAGCTGCCCACTTTTCTTTGCAGTTTGGGAAAAGTCACCATTATAACTGTCCATAAACACGCAACAATGATGCATCAATGTCCACATTATAAGAGGGATAGGTAAAGAGGCGAGTACAAGGCAGTGTATAGCACAATAATCATACGAGACATAAGTCATAGTCGTTCAGATTAGGTATGGGAGTTAACCAAGTCTTATGGGGGAAGCTTTTGTACAAAAACAAAGTCAAACTTCCATCCTTGCAGGCTTCAATATCCCAACAAAATCTATGAAATGTTCCAATTGCTAGGAGAATTGTACACTGGAAAACTGCAAAAAAAAACCTTTCATCGTAATTTAAAGTGGTGCCAGTCCACCCAGAAACTATAATAGCTACTGCAGAAGCTAAATTTGCAACAGCTGGAAAGGTCTTAGCTATTGTTTCAGATAAATCTTTAAGCCAGTCTGAGGCTTAGTACGAGTCTGCAATGGAAACTTGAAAGAAGGTTTTAGGAGGGCTCAAGCCAGATGAGACAGTTTCTATAGTAAATGCAATTTTGTCTGTGTTAGTAAGGCAGAAGTGAGGAATATTATTACAAGCACAATTATTAAAAGTAAAATACAGCAAAAGCAACAATTTTTCCTGGAGTTCGAGTCTGTCTCACTCTGAGAACAACATCATCTGTGTGTGTTACTTCTTTTTTTGTACCCAGTCCCCTTTTTGTGGTCTCCAAGCAGCCATATCAGGTAATTTTGCTTTCTTTTGAATTCCCATAAACTCCCTCAATTCCTTGAGGTGAGTTTTATCAGATGTAGGTGATGGTTGGTTTGAAGTAGCAATCAGGGGTGTATGTAGCTGGACATTGTATATTAAGAAAAAAGATAAAGCATTCTTGTGTACTCCTGTTTTTGCAACAGACAGTTACACTTCAAGGACAAGTGGAATCTCCAGATAAAGGGTTGATTATTTAGGGTTGAGATGTGATATTTCATGATGTACAATTTTTGGATCCATCTTGGGAGTATCTTCAAGACCAAGAATGAGAATATTTTGAACTTCAAGAGAATCAGAGGATATCGAGATGGTTTGGGTGGCAGGATGGATGGTGTGGACTCAAAGAGCAGACTCATCAATAATCTGATTAACGCAGTCATCCCTAAGCGCTATATGGATCACTACTATTTAAAACCAAAAAATCTTCCCACTCTGTGATGCACATTTCTTTGCCTGCAAAATTTAGATACGCATAATTTGTTTCTTCCCATCAGTGAGCATTTTAATTATTCATATGTAAGCTAAATATTTGATGATTTCTGAAATTTAGAACAAATTTATTTAAGTCACATTTTGGTTTTGATTGAGACTACAGTACAAGCCCTATTGTATTCTCGGATTGAGCATTTTGTGATCCCAACCTCTGCCTCTGCATTATAAATGACCCCTTCAGTTATCATGCCTGTTATTTGCTCAGTGGAATGGGTGCAGGCCATCATGGCCATTTTCTTACAGCTGCGATCAAACAAGAGAAAATCTGCAGGTGCTGGAAATCCAAGCAGTACACACAAAATGCTGGAGGAACTCAGCAGGCCAGGCAGCATCTATGGAAAAGAGTACAGTCGACGTTTCGGACCGAGACCCTTCACAGGACTGGAGAAAAAAAGCTGGGGAGTCAGAGTAAGAAAATGGGGTGAGGAGTGGAAGAACCACAAAGTAGTAAATGAAACTGGGAGCAGGGTAGGGGTGAAGAAGAGTTGAGAAGTTGATTGGTGAAAGAGATATAGGGCTGGAGAAGGGGGAATCTCATAGGAGAGGACAGAAGGCCATGAAAGAAAGAAAAGGGGAAAGAGCACCAGAGGGAGGTGATAGGCAGGCAAGACGATAAGGTGAGAGAGGGAAATGGGAATTGGGAATGGTAATGTAGATGGGGTGGAGGGGTTGGTGGCATTACCGGAAGTTCCAGAAATCGATGTTCATGCCTTCAGGTTGGAGGCTACCCAGCTAGAATATAAGGTGTTGCTCCTCCAACCTGAATGTGGCCTCATCACGACAGTAGAGAAAGCAGTGGACTGACATGTTGAAATGGGAATGGGAAGTGGAATTAAAATGGGTGGCCACTGGGAGATGCCGCTTTTTCTGGGAGACAGAGCATAGCTGCTCGTCAAAGCAGTCTTGCAGTCTACATCAGGTCTCACCAAATACAGGAGGTCACACCTTGTGCTCTGGATACAGTAGATGCCCCCAACAGACTCACAGATGAAGTGTTGCCTCACCTTGAAGGATTGTTTGCAGCTCTGAATGGCAGTGAGGGGGAAAGTGTGGGGGCAGGTGTAGCTCTTGCTCCACTTGCAAAGTGCCAGGAGGGAGATCAGTGAGGAGGGACACGTGGACAAGGGAATCGTGTAGGGTGCAATCCCTGCCGAAAGTGGGGGCGGGGGAGGGGGAGAGATGTACTTGGTGGTGGGATTCCGCTGGAGATGGCCAAAGTTATGAAGAGTGCAGATGCAGAAGTGGTGGGGTGGTAGGTGAGGACAAGAGGAAACCTATCCCTGTTGGGGTGGCAGGAGGATGGGGTGTGGGCAGATGTGCGCAAAATAGAAGAGTTGCGGTTGAGGGCGGTGTTGATGGTGGAACAAGGAAAGACCCTGTCTTTGAAGAAGGAGGACATCTCCTTCATTCTGGAATGAAAAGCCTCATCCTGAGAGCAGATGCAGTGGAATTGGAGGAATTGAGAGAAGGGGATGGCGAACGGTGGGAAGAGGTATAGTCCGGGGAGCTGTGAAAGTCAGTGGGTTTATAATAGACAACAGTAGATAAGCTGTCTCCAGAGACAGAGAAAGAGGGGTCCAACACCTTCCTCCCCTTTCTTGATCTCTCTCTGTCTCTATCTCTGAAGACAGCCTATCACCTTGTGGTTCTTCCGTCCCTCCCCCCACTTTCTTCCTCTGACTCCTCATCTTTTTCTCCAGTCCTGATGAAGAAGGGTCTTGGCCCGAAACGTCGACTGTATTCTTTTCCATAGATCCTGCCTGGCCTGCTGAGTTCCTCCAGCATTTTGTATGTATTATTTGTGTTTTTATTTAAGCTGTTCTTGAACCCGGGTTCCAGTTTCGAAAGTAACACAAGAGGTTGTGTTTCCAGTGGTTAAAATTGTGCCCACTTTGGTGTTGCTGGACTAGACGTAGTGGAGTGAATGCAGCTTATTTGGCCATTACTCATTTATCTGTCCTATTTTCCGACTACAGTTTACCCAAACAAGAGCACCATTCACAACAATATTATCATATAAATAGGGATTCTGGCAACCTTACTTGAGCAGGGTTTTGACTGGATGCCTCCTTTTTACAGGGTAAAAAGAACCTAATGAGGATCATTTACAGACCTCCAAACAGTAGTGAAGATGTGGTCTACAAATTACAACAGGAGATCAAAAATGCACGTCAAAAGGGCAATGTTATAGTAGTCATGGGAGATTCTAATTTGCAGGTAGATTGGGAAAATCAGGTTGATGCTGGATCCCAAGAAGGGGAATTTCTAGAATGTCTTTGAGATGGCTTTTTTGAGCAGCTCAAGTTTGAGCCCACTAGGGGATCGGCACTTCTGGACTGGGTGTTGTGCAATGAACTGGAATTGAGTAGAGAGCATACATATATAGGAAGGATGTGGAAGCATTGGAAAGGATACAGAGGAGATTTACCAGGATACTGCCTGGTTTATAGAGTATGGATTATAATCAGAGATTACGGGAGCTAGGGCTTTACTCTGTGGAGAGAAGGAGGATGAGAGGAGACATGATAGAGGTGTACAAGATATTAAAAGGAATAGATAGAGTGGATAGCCAGCGCCTCTTCCCCAGAGCACCACTGCTCAATACAAGAGGACATGGCTTTAAGGTAAAGGGTGGGAAGTTCAAGGGGGATACTAGAGGAAGGTTTTTTACTCAGGGAGTGGTTGGTGCGTGGAATGTAGTGCCTGAGTCAGTGGTGGAGGCAGATACACTCGTGAAGTTTAAGAGACTACTAGACAGGTATATGGAGGAATTTAAGGTGGGGGCTTATATGGGAGGCAGGGTTTGAGGGTCGGCACAACATTGTGGGCCGAAGGGCCTGTACTGTGCTGTACTATTCTATGTTCTATAAGGTAAAGGGACCCTTCGGAGCAAGTGATCATAATATAATAGGATTCACCCTGCAATTTGAGACGGAGAAACTAAAATCAGATGTATCATTATTACAGTGGAGTAAAAGGAATTACAGAGGCATGAGAGTGGAACTGTCCAAAATTGTTTGGAAAGGAACACTAGTAGGGATGACAGCAGAGCAGCAAGGTTGGAATTGCTGGGAGCAATTCAAAGGCATAGGATATATACATCCTACAGAGGAGAGATATTCTAAAGGCAGGATGATACAATATGGCTGAGAAGAGAAGTGAGAGCGAGGGCATATAATAGAATAAAAATTAGTACAGGTCCACAATCCTTTATCCGAAATCCTTGGGGCCAGTTGCATTTCGTAATTCAGAATTTTTCAGATTTCGGACCCCCCCCCCCCATACCAAAAAATAGGTACGCTGAAGTCCCTTATTTAACCTGTCTCAGTGCGGTGGACTTCAGGACCCGGCGGTGCACCAAACCTACTCACATCCTCCTGTATACTTTAAATCATCTCTAGATTACTTATAATACCTAATACAATGTAAATAGTTGTTATCCTGTATTGTTTAGGGAATAATGACAAGAAAAAAAATTATTTCCAAAAAAAAAACATTCAATAAAACATAAAAATATACAGCTTCAAACGAACCGAATCAAACACATGGTAAGTGACTTATTGGAATAAACGTAGAACGTCACTGTCACTATAAAACTTCAGTAACTTGTCTTTCTGTTTATTTAAATCATATACAGTGGTAGTTCTCACACTATGTTCTTCAGTAAGACGCCGCACAGACACACCACGATCAAGCTTATGCAATAACTCCGCTTTCTGCATTATTGATTATGGTAGATGCTTCTTTCTCTTTTTCTCATTGTAACCCACAGGGGTATCGGCAGCTCTTTTTGACATTTTCACAGTGAAGTTAAACACAAAATATCAGCGAACAGCAAAGGCACGTGTAACCAGTACGAGCGCTGAGCCATAACTGACGTCTGGCGGCCTCTGCTAGTGCTACCACGTCACACCTGAGTGACGTCAACTGTTGGCGAAAAACACTTCAGTTTTTGGAGCTTTTTGGATTTCAGAATTTTGGATAAAGGAATGTGCACCTGTAGTTAGTTAGAAAATTGGGAAGCTTTTAAAAACCAACAGAAGGCAACTTAAAGAGTCATAAAGATTGGATTACGACAGTTAGCTGGCCAATGATATTAAAGAGAATACCTGAAGTTTCTGCAGATAAATAAAGTGTAAAAGAGAGGTGGCGTAGATACCGGACAGCTGGAAAATGATGGGGAACAAGGAAGTGGCATCCAAACTGAACAAATATTTTGCATCAGTGTTCACTGTGGAAAACACTGTCAGCATGCCAGAAGCTCAAGAGTGTTAGGAGCAGAAGTGGGTGAAGTTGCCATTACTAGGGAGAAGGTTTTTGGGAAACTGAAAGATCTGAAGGTAGATAAGTCACCTGGACCAGATGGTGTACACCCCAGGGTTCTGAAACGGGTAGCTGAAGAGATTGTGGAGGTATTAGTAATGATTTTTCAAGAATCACTAGATTCTTGAATGGTTCCAGAAGACTGGAAAATTGCAAAGAAGGGAGAGAAACAGAAGAAAGGAAATTATAGTCCAGTTAGTTTGACCTCAGTGGTTGGGAAGATGTCAGTGTCAATTGCTGAAGATATGGTTTCCAAGTACTTGGAGGCACATGATAAAATAGGCCCTAGTTAGCATGGTTTCCTTAAGGGGAAATCTCACCTGACAAATCTGTTGGAATTCTTTGAAGAAATAACAAGCAGAATGGACAAAGGAGAAATGGTGGATGTTATGTACTTGGACTTTCAGAAGGCCTTTGACAAGGTGCCACTCATGAAGTTGCTTAGCAAGATAAGATCCCATGGTAATACAGGAAAAATACCAGCACAGATAGAGCATTGGCTGATTGGCAGTAGGCAAAGAGTGGGAATAAAGGGAGCCTTTTCTGGTTGGCAGCCAATGACTAGCAGTGTTCCACAGGGGGTCTGTGTTGAGACCGCTTCTTTTTATGTTATATGTCAATGATCTGGATGATGGAACTGAAGGCTTTGTGGTCAGGTTTACAGACGATATGAAGATAGGTGGAGGGGTAGGTAGTTTTGAGGAAGTAGGCTACAGAAGGACTTAGATTATGAAAATGGGCAAAGGAATGGCAGATGGAATACAGTGTCAGGAGGTGCATGGCCTTGCACTTTGGTAGAAGAAATAAAAGTGTTAGACTATTTTCTAAATGAAGAGAAAGTGCAAAAATCTGACGTGCAAAGGGACTTGGGAGTCCTTATGCAGGATTCCCTAAAGGTTAATTTACAGGTTGAACCGGTGGTGAGGAAGGCAAATGTTGGCATTCATTTCGAGAGAACTAGAATATAAAAACAAGGATGAGGTATTAGAAAGCACTGGTGAGGCCTTTCTTGGAGTATTGTGAGCAGTTTTGGAACCCTTATCTATGAAAGGATGTGCTGACATTGGAGAGGGTCCAAAGGAGGTTTACAAAAATGATTCTGGGATTGAAAGGCTTATCATAAGAGAAGTGTTTGGTTGTTCTGGGCCTCAACTCACTGAATGAGGAGTGATCACGTTGAAACCTATCGAATGTTTAAAGGTAAACAACAGGAATTCTGCAGATGCTGGAAATTCAAGCAACATACATCAAAGTTGCTGGTGAACGCAGCAGGCCAAGCAGCATCTATAGGAAGAGGCGCAGTCGACGTTTCAGGCCGAGACCCTTCGTCAGGACTAACTGAAGGAAGAGTTTAAAGGCCTCGATAGAGTGGATGTGAAGAGGATATTTCTTATGCTGGGAGAAATCTAACACCAGAGGATGCAGCTTCAGAACAGAGAGGTGTACTTTTTAAATGGGAATGAGGAATTTCTTTAGTCAGAGAGTAGTGAATCTGTGGAATTTGATGTCACAGGTGGTTGGTAGAGGCCAAGTAGTTGGGTATATTTAAGGCTGAAGTTGATAGATTCTTGATTAGTCAGAGCATGAAAGCACACGGGGAGAAGGGTGGAGATTGGGGCTGAGAGTGAAAATAGATCGGCTATGATGAAATGGTGGAGCAGACTCTATGGGCAAAATGGCCAAATTCTTCTCCTATATCTTATGGTCTTATTTGGTTGGAAATCAATTTGTGATATTCAAAATGATTTTCCTTTCCCCTGTTTAATTTTATTTATTTATTGAGTTACAGTGGCCCTTCAAGCTTCATCACCCAGTATCCCTAAACCTAGCCTAATGATGGGACAATTTAGAATGAACAATTAATCTACCAACTGGTACATCTTGGGACTATGGGAGGAAACCAGAGCACTGGGCTCAAGCACTTTTATTGGTTAATTATTGCCCGTTGGACTTTTCACAGTTATTAAATCTGACTTTGAAATGTCAGAGAAATTCTTGGATTGTTCATGTGTTTCTAATAATTGCCTTATCCTAACAATTTATATGTGTTTAGTTTCTTTATTTATCATAGCCCATTGGTAAATTCTGGCCAGTATTAAACTGCAACACACACAAAATTCTGGAGGAACTCAGCAGGCCAGGCAGCATCTATGAAAAAAGTGCAGTCGATGTTTCGAGCCGAAATCCTTCAGCAGGACTAGTGAAATAAAGCTTAGCCTACTGAGTTCCTCCAGCATTTTGTGTGTGTTGCTCAGATTTCCAGCATCTGCAGATTTTCTCTTGTTCAGTATTAACCTGCAACGGCATAATGATATAGTGTAGACCCATCGAGCCACACTACCTCGGCAACACCTCCCCCCACAAAACCGGATTCATCCTAACCTAATCACTGGACAATTCATACATTCAGGTCAACATTTAAGTCCATTCACTGCAGACTATTACATAACTAGCTAACATTTGCTTTACCTATCTAATGCTGGACCTGCTCAACAGCTCTGTTGGGTCTTACTATTTTCTGTTGAAATAACTCAATTTGTGGAAAACATTTTAAAAACACAACTCTAAAGCTAGCAAAGGAATCAATGAGGGTTTCAATAACAGGTGAACTAATCATTAGAGGGTGTTGGGTAAGGGCCAGTGAAACAGGTGGTCTTGTAGATGGTGCAGATTTATGAGTGGAAGCTTATTTTGGATTCAAGTATAATACACAGATTGTGAACAGTCCTGTTCAGCTGCATGCAGTTTGTTGGAAATGGTGTGCAGTAAAGAAAATAAGCTGAGAATTGTCTTTCCATTTATAAACATTCGAAGTGTTTTGCCTGTAAGCTTGGAGATGTGGGTTTTTCTGCTGTCAAAAGTATTTTTGGGGCAGAGCTCACCATTTGTGGCAGGAAGATCTTGTAATTCATGGGTGTCAGTCAGCTCCTAGTTAACGAATGGCAGGTATGAGAATCTTACCATTAAGTGAGGGAAGTAAGTGGACCTCATGCCCGATGTTGTGAGATGCAAATCTACACTCTCGAGACCTGTGTAAAACTTTGCTGCAAGTCAAATTCACCCATGATCACATGCTTCCTGACTGACTTTACCTTCCCATTTAGTAAAGCTTCAATTGTTAAATCCCCATCAAATGTTCTGGAATCACTCTATTTCCTTTTTATTCTAACATCTGTATCTTCCTAATGTTCTAAAGGATAATCTACTTTCCTCCAACTCTAGACTTCTGTATGGAGTGAATTTTAATCACTATTCTCCCAAGACCTTAATCCCTGGAATTTTCTCTCTATGCATTTTAACTCTTTTTGCTCCTTTATGAAATCCTTAAATTTGATTACTTTGTTACCTTTCCATCCACCTGTCCAAGTGTCTTCATGGCATCATTTTTTTATTCATTGTTGTGAAGCAGCTTGAGAAAATTTACTGTTAAAGGTGTTTTGGAAGTGAACGTCATTAAATATATTTGATGCATTAAGTGATATTAGATTTGGTTGTTTGCTATTACCATTCTTCTTAGAATGCAAATTACTGAACATAAAGTACTCCATTTTTAAAGCCCTGTCAAAGAATTGAGTTTTCCAGGTTCTCAAGTATCTTTTTTAAAATAGACATGCAACAGAAGAAAATCTATGATGTAGAAAACATATATTACCTTAAGATGAGTGTAAAAATCCAAATGCACTTTACTACACAAGAACAAAAAAAGTTGTGTTCTAAATGTATTAGAAGGTTTCCTAAAATTTGAAGTAAATGTGAGCTCTCCTAAAATTTCTCAGCTATATGTGACAGTGACATTCCTTGAGTAGGGGAATGAAAAGCTTCAAAACTACCAAGTTCTGTTTTGGAATTGCAGTGACTGGATGCTGCAGGTTTTGAAGTGGTTGTTACAGAGTTCACTGGCAGAGGCTAGGCAATTTAACCTATCGCCACACTTTTAAATGTTTGATATTTCCTGATCAGCTAAAGGAAGGAAGTTACTAACAAAGTGACTTGTTATACAAGAAAGTACAATACCATTTAACCCAGTTGTCAATATCAGGATTATATGGTATCAACACTGAAAATAATGCCCCTCTGTTTTTAGTGCCAATTTGTGTAGTTTGTTGCCATTACTTAAATAAAAATGTTATTGATACATTTGAGTTTAGAACCTGTTACACCTTAGAAAGTCTGTTTTCTTCCCTCACCATATTAAAGATTAACTACAAAGCCACTGGGCAATCTACAGTTTCAGAAACATATAATAAAAATCATATTAAACTAATATGTACAGTATTATCTGGACTGTTTGACTGAAGCCATCACCACTGAATCCAGTCCATAAGACCATAAGACATAGTAGAAGAATTGGGCATTTGGCCCATTGAGTCTGCCCTGCCATTCAGTCATGGCTGATTTATTTTCCTTCTCAACCCCATTTTCTTGTCTTCTTCCTGCAACCTTTGGCACCTTTACTACCTTTACTAATCAAGAACCTTTGATATAATATACCCAATGACTTGGCCTCCACAGCCATCTGTGCCAATACATTCCTTTGATTCACTGCCCTCTGGCTAAAGAAGTTCCTCCTCATCTCTGTCTTAATGGGACATCCTTCTATTCTGAGGCTGTGCCCTCTGGTCCTAGACTCTCCCATGAAGCCCTCTCACTGGGGCTCATATAGAATCTTGGCTTATTATCTAACTGCTAACAGCCATATGACTCAGTTGTGAGAAGGCCACCTCCCAAAAGCAACACATGTACGGGGTTGGTATGATTTGGGTTCAACCAAACAGGAAAGTTGGGATGTTCCAATTAAGGAACATTGTTGTGAATGCTCTGTAATTACTGCCCCGTGCAAAGTTATCATTCGCCGGAAAATTAACAGATGTACACTGGCATAAAATTACAAAAGAAGTATATTCACCAATATTTCAACTTTAACAAATAGTTAACAGAAAAATAAAAATAAAAGGGCCCATTACAGTTAAACCAGTTAAACTGCACATAAACGTTGGAGATAGTTAATCGGGATGCTTCGCTTTGATTACTCACGCACTGAACCCACATTCTGCATGAAAGACACCATGGTTCAAACTTCCCTCAAAGACCTTTTCGAACAAACTGGCTAACTGAGGAGAATTGGCACTTCTTCCTTTGCACAAAGTACTTCTTACAATAGAGTCTCCCCTTCGAATAGGGTCCTCCAAACATCTTCCCTTGTGCTCTTCTCTGCATCTCTGCCAAAAGACCCCAAACTAGACAACTGCCCTTCAGAAATCTGATCCTGCCCACCTGTCTCGAATCTTCCATTGCATCCCACTGGGCAGAAGGTTACAACACGTACTGAGGGAAACCAGATTGGCTGGCACAACATTCCTAAGTTGGACAAACTTTGTAAAATTTGTAAGAGTTTGTAAAATGTGTTCAGGAAAGTTTTCTAAATCAATATATAGAGGTACCAACTAGAGAGGATGCAATATTAGATCTCCTATTAGGAAACGAGTTAGGACGAGTGACGGAAGTGTGTGTAGCAGAGCACTTTGGTTCCAGTGATCATAACACCATTAGTTTCAACTTGATCATGGATAAAGATAGATCTGGTCCTAGGGTTGAAGTTCTAAACTGGAAGAAGACCAAATTTGAAGAAATGAGAAAGGATCTTAAAAAGCGTGGATTGGGCCAGGTTGTTCTCTGGCAAGGATGTGATCGGTAAGTGGGAAGCCTTCAAAGGAGAAATTTTGAGAGTGCAGAGCTTGTATGTTCCTGTCAGGGTTAAAGGCAAAGTGAATAGGAATAAGGAACCTTGGTTCTCAAGGGATATGCAACTCTGATAAAGAAGAAGAGAGAGTTGTATGACATGTATAGGAAACAGGGAATAAATAAGGTGCTTGAGGAGTATAAAAAGTGCAAGAAAATACTTAAGAAGGAAGTCAGGAGGGCT
This sequence comes from Mobula hypostoma, assembly GCF_963921235.1. Lineage (NCBI taxonomy): Eukaryota > Metazoa > Chordata > Chondrichthyes > Myliobatiformes > Myliobatidae > Mobula > Mobula hypostoma. The sequence continues at coordinate 63,493,534 of NC_086104.1, read as the reverse complement.
AAAAGAAGACATGAGGTTGCCTTGGCAGTCAAAGTGAAGGATAATGCAAAGAGCTTTTACAGGTATATTAAGAGTAAAAGGATTGTAAGGGATAAAATTGGTCCTCGTGAAGATCAGAGTGGTCGGCGATGTGCGGAACCAAAAGAAATGGGGGGGGGATCTTAAGTGGGTTTTTTGCAACTGTATTTACTAAGGAAACTGGCATGAAGTTTATGGAATTAAGGGAAACAAGTAGTGAGATCATGGAAACTGTACAGATTGAAAAGGAGGAGGTGCTTGCTATCTTGAGGCAAATTAAAGTGGATAAATCCCCAGGACCTGACAGAGTATTCCCTCGGACCTTGAAGGAGACTAGTGTTGAAATTGCAGGGGCCCTGGCAGATATATTTAAAATGTCAGTGTCTGCGAGTGAGGTGCTGGAGGATTGGAGAATGGCTCATGTTGTTCCGTTGTTTAAAAAAGGATTGAAAAGTAATCTGGGAAATTATAGGCCGGTAAGTTTGACGTCGGTAGTGGGTAAGTTATTGGAGGGAGTACTAAGAGACAGAATCTACAAGCATTTGGATAGACAGGGACTTATTAGGGAGAGTCAACATGGCTTTGTGCGTGGTAGGTCATATTTGACCAATCTATTGGAGTTTTTCAAGGAGGTTACCAGGAAAGTGGATGAAGGGAAGGCAGTGGATGTTGTCTACATGGACTTCAGTAAGGCCTTTGACAAGGTCCCGCATGGGAGGTTAGTTAGGAAAATTCAGTCGCTAGGTATACATGGAGAGGTGGTAAATTGTATTAGACATTAGCTCAATGGAAGAAGTCGAAGAGTGGTAGTGGAGGATTGCTTCTCCGAGTGGAGGCCTGTGACTAGTGGTGTGCCACAGGGATCAGTGCTGGGTCCATTGTTATTTGTCATCTATATCAATGATCTGGATGATAATGTGGTAAATTGGATCCACAAATTTGCTGATGATACAAAGATTGGAGGTGTAGTGGACTGTGAGGAAGGTTTTCAAAGCTTGCAGAGAAACTTTGACCAGCTGGAAAAATGGGCTGAAAAATGGCAGATGGAGTTTAATACAGACAAGTGTGAGGTATTGCACTTTGGAAGAACAAACCAAGGTAGAACATACAGGGTAAATGGTAAGACACTGAAGAGTGCAGTAGAACAGGGATCTGGGAATACAGATACAAAATTCCCTAAAAGTGGCGTCACAGGTAGATAGGGTCGTAAAGAGAGCTTTTGGTACATTGGCCTTTATTAATCAAAGTATTGAGTATAAGAGCTGGAATATTATGATGAGGTTGTATAAGGCATTGGTGAGGCCGAATCTCGAGTATTGTGTTCAGTTTTGGTCACCAAATTACAGGAAGGATATAAATAAGGTTGAAAGAGTGCAGAGAAGGTTTACAAGGATGTTGCCAGGACTTGAAAAACTCAGTTACAGAGAAAGGTTGAATAGGTTAGGACTTTATTCCCTGGAGCGTAGAAGAATGAGGGGAGATTTGATAGGGGTATATAAAATTATGATGGGTATAGATAGAGTAAATGCAAGCAGGCTTTTTTCCACTGAGACAAGGGGAGAAAAAAAACCAGAGGACATGGGTTAAGGATGAAGGGGGGAAAGTTTAAAGGGAACATTGGGCGGGGGCTTCTTCACACAGAGAGTGGTGGGCATGTGGGTTCTTTTTTAACATTTAAGAATAAGTTGGACAGATACATGGATGGGAGGTGTATGGCGGGATATGGTCCGTGTGCAGGTCAGTGGGACTAGGCAGAAAATGGTTCGGCACAGCCAAGAAGGGCCAAAAGGCCTGTTTCTGTGCTGTAGTTTTTCTATGGTTAAAATGGCTCCTTTAACCGAAACCAAAACACTCTTCCTAACAGGACACACTGTGTTTGCAGAAATCTGCTAAAATATAAGTACCCCACAGCATAGCAGTAGAAATCTTAACCAGAGCATTACACTCACTATTGGAAACATCGTCGCCCTGTCTAATCTGGCCTTTCAGTATTTAGTAGGCTTCAATGAAATATCCCCTCATTTTTCTAAACTCAAGTGAGTAATGGCCTGGAGCCATCAAACACTCCTTTAATCCTTTCATTCCTGAGGGATCAATTTTGTAAACTTCATCAGGACCTTCTCCATTGCTAGCACATCCTTTCTTAGATATGGGACCTAAAACTGCTCACAGTACTCCAGATGTGGTCTGGCCAGCATCTTATAAAGCCTCAGAATTGCATTCTTGCTTTTATATTCTGGTGCTCTCAAAATGAATCCTAACATTGCATTTGCCTTCCTTACTACCAGTCCAACCTGCAAGTTAACATTTAGGGCATCCTGCACTGGGACTCCCAAGTGCCTTTGTACTTCTGAATTTTGAATTCACTCCCAGTTTAGAAAATATTCTACACCTTTATTTCTTCTGCCAAAATGCATAATCATACACTTCACTGTGCTGTATTCTATCTGACACTTCTTTGCCCATTCTCCTAAATCTGTCCAAGTCCTTCTGCAGATTCCCTGCTTCCTCAACACTACCTGCCCCTGACGAAGGGTCTCGGCCTGAAACGTCGACTGTACCTCTTCCTAGAGATGCTGCCTGACCTGCTGCGTTCACCAGCAACTTTGATGTGTGTTCCTCCACCTATCTTTGTGTCCTCCGTAAACATGGCCACAATGTCATCAATTACATCATCCAGATTATTGAGGTATAATGTAAAAAGTAGTGGTATCAACACTACCCCCTATGGAACACTAGTGGTGACATTCAACCAACCAGAAAAGTTTTCCTTTATTCCTATTCTTTGCCTCCTGCAAGTCAGCCAATCTTCTATCCATGCTAGTACCTTTCCTGTAATACCACAGTCGTCTATCTTATTTTAGTGCCCTCCTTTGCAGCACCTTGTCAAAAACCTTTTAAAAATCCATGTAAACAACATCCACTTCTCTTTTGTCAATGCTACTTGTTCCTTCCTCAAAGAATTGTCAGGCAAGATTTCCCCTAAAGGCTTAAACCTGTTTTATCATGTGCCAAAAGTACCCTGAAATGCTGTCTTTAATAATGGCCTCCAACATCTCTTATGTATAATTTACATTCTCCTATATATTATTGGCCAGTGTACCTTGTATTTAGTTCTTTTTCTCCTTATTGCTTATTTAGTTGCTGCCTGTTGTTGATCCTGTATTTCACTTCCCTTGTCAGCCACAGTTGCGTCATCAGGTCCTGATGGAGTGTTTTGGTCCAAAATTTCAATTGTTTATTCCCTCGAAAGATACAGCCTGACCTGCTGATTCCTCCAGTATTCTGTGTGTATCTGCCAGGTTTTTTTTAGATGCTTCTCGGTGTACCTAAAATTGAAAATTAAATAAACAACTAAACTTTTAATTTTTTTTAAAGCCACTGGGAAGAAAATCACTAACTTGCCTTTTTAAATTATCATTCACTTTTGTACTTGCGTTATTCAAATGAATTTCGAGCATCTTGTCCTCAATTTAACATGAACAGATCCTCTACTGCAAAATCCGGGAAATCTCAACGAACTGCTCTTCATTTGACTCCTTTCAGAGTCCAGTGACAAAGCACAGCTAAAAAATTGTAATAGAATTTAGTCAACAAGAACGGGATCTGGATTTCACATGTGAGTTATAAAATTTCAGGTTCTTGGGTAAACACCTGTAGTTCCATATGGCCAAATACAACAGTATAATTTCAAAATTTGTATTTTCCCTGGTAGTATTTCTTTGTTAGGCAACTAATATATACTGAATCAATAAGTACTGAACAAAGGGTATTTTTCTTCCTTCAGCAGCCACAGGCAATTAGTGTCAAAACAAAGTAAATGAGTATTAAAGGAACAGAAGACTGTACCTCTTGGGTTTGGCAACAGTTGCATTGTTGTCAAATTCGTGATGTTTATGCCTAACTTAAATATATGTTGTACTGCAACTTCTTTTAAAAAAGAAAAACGTTTTCTCTTTTTTCCCCTGCAGCTGTGCTTCATTTTAACATTATGCGCAGTATTTTGGGTAGGTACCATTTACTATGGCCTTTTCACTTTGAAATAAATTGTCAGCATATTAAGAATTATACATTGTGTTGGTCCCCAGTTGACGGTCTTTAAATTCACAAACCTCCAACACCCTGAACTACCTGGACTATAATGTCCCTAGTTCAATGTTTGTGTTTTGGCAGGTAAGTTGATTTCAGTTAAAAAGTTAAGTTGACTTTTGTGCCGCTGTAGTTTGGAAAGGGGTAAAAGAGAAATAGCATTGCTTCTTCAAGTTAAATATCTTAGTGATGTTTATTAGAAAACTTGTGAATGGGTAGTATTAGATTTGAACAGAATTTCCACTGTTCGCTTTCAAATGAATAACAGCCATGGACGTTAATATACCACAACTAAGGAATTGTCAGATTCCACGTTTGTCAATCAACTGGTGTTTCCAAATTTGTTGTCACAGTAATCATCAGTTTACAGTTTCATGGAATATTATAAACTGTTGCCTCCTCACCTGTGTTACTGACTATTCTGTGGATAGAATTTTGCATATAAAACATTAAAGAGATGGCAACTGGAGGGGAAAATTCAATCCCTTGAGCCCATTTTGCCATCCTTTCAGTTCTAGTGTATCTATATGCTGCCTCCATCTACTTGGTTTGTACCGGTCACCACTACTTAACAAATCCCTATCAATTAAAAATTTCACTTAATCTAAGCACAACAGCTTTTTGGTTGCAGGATTCTCACTTTTGAAATTGCTTTTGTGTGAAGAACCTTTTCCTGATGTCACTGTGCATGGCTTAGCTGAAATTGTTAAAGCTTTTGTTTTCTTCTGAACTAGGATACCACTGGTACCTAGAGAGCAAAAGACACACTCAGGCTTTGTGCTGCTGTGCCAGGGAACTAGTAAAAACCTCTGTCCTCCACTGATACTGTCAGAATAGTGAAATGGTGATCTCATGGCTTGGTGTGACATGAGCCACCAATGCAATGAGGCAGGTGCCTAGCACAGCAATGCTGTCCATAACACATTTGTCTGTGTATAGTAATATAATGATCCTTTATGGCACTAACTTCAGTAGTACTCTTGCTCCTAGCAGTGCATTCTGAATATCTTAGTAACATACAGTAAGTCTAAAAAAAAATGACTCTTGTATGGATGTCAATAAAATCAGGAGTGCACTGTTGCTTAAATGTATTTGCTTTTGAAATTCATTTTACTGTAATGTTGGAAATGGGCAAAATTAAAAATTACAACTAAAATGTTATCCATGCACAGAAGCAGAAACCCTGTGCATTGTTTGATATCTTTAAGTAGAATGAGAGGTTGCACCATAGCAGATGAATTCCTATGATGACAAGTGGCTAGTAATTATCTAATTGCTAAATATTTTTAACATTTTAGAACTAGTCAAACTTTTTTTTTACTTTTAGTGGCACAAGAAAGGACTTGCCTTAGTCTTCTGTATATTACAGTTCCTAGCAACAACTTGGTAAGATTCATTATTATTATTATTATTATTATTATTATTATTATTATCTAAAGATAAAATTAAACCAAAATTAAATATCTCAGGACATTTTTATTCTTATGTTTGTTGTAGTTGACATTTGATATCATAACTGTTTAATCTACTATATCTGTTGGAGCATAGATGGTAGAAAGCTGCAAATTTATTCCACTATTCAATTATTGCAAATTAAATTTGTTTAACTAATTTTATTCTCTTTTTGGTTTTAGTTTCACAACAACCCAACACACCAAACAGTGATTTCTAATGTATATATTTGTTTGTCCATGTACAGGCTTCAAACTAAATATGTTATAAAATTAGTTTAACCTCCATGGGATCCTTCAGCAACCAGAATAACACTTTGTGTTTTAAATTTAATAAACAGTAATAATATTATGAGGCAGAGGGTGGTAAAGGAGGGGAGTGGATTTTCAGTTTGGAAGGCTATGACCAGTAGTGTGTTGGGTCTGCTTTTGTTTGCAATGTATGTTAATGATTTGGATGAAAAAGTAAGTGGCACAAATAATAAGTTTGCAGATGACACCAAAATTGCTTGTATAATGCACAGTAAGGTCAAAGTCAAGTTTATTTACTTGCAGCAGCATCACAGGCACAAGAAAAACATAAACTGAACAGAAATTATACACAATTTTTTACAAAAACAATTAGAACAAGAAAAAAAGCGAAGTCCATTCTTATTCAAAATAATCAGAGTAGTCGTCATGTTGCTAAACTGTGGAGATAATTAAGGTTTTGTAGGTTGCTTTATGAACTGAATAGCTAAAAGGATTTAGCTGTTCTTGAACCTGGTGGTGTAGGACTTCAGGCTTCTGTACTTTCTGCCTAATGGTGGCTGTAAGAAGATGGAATTGCCAGGATGGTGGAGATATTTGAGGCAGTGCCTCCTGTAGATATTGCTGATGATGGGGAGGGAGATGTCTGTGATGTATTGGGCAGAGTTCACCACTCTCTGCAACTTCTCAAGTTCCTGTGCATTTGAATTGCCGTACCAGACCATCTTAAAACCATTCAGGATACAGATCGCCTGTAGAAATTTGTTAGGGTATCCGGTGACACACTGAACCTCCAAAGAAAGTAAAAACGCAGGCGTGAACTCCTTGGGTATTATTTATGTGCTGGGCTGTATCTTCTGATATTTTAGCACACAGGAATTTAAAGCTGCTGAATCTCTCCACTGCTCATTTCCCTCAATGTAGATAGGCACATATTTTCCCTCCTTACACTTGCTGAAGTCAACTGTCAGCTCTTTAGCTTTACCGACATTGAGTGGGAAGTTGTTGCGGCACCCTTCTCTCTAGTAAGCAGACTTGTGATTCATCTAACAACAGTGGTGTCTTTGGCAAATTTGTATGTGGCTTTGGAACCATGCTTAGCCACGCTGTTATGTGCATATAGACAGTAGAGCAGAGGGTTAAACTCATAGCCTTGAGGTACACCAGTTTTGATGTTCATCAAGGAGATGTTGTTGTTACCATTCCGCATTGATTGTGGTCTGCCAATGGTGAAGTAGAGTATCTCGTTACATAGGAAAGCACAGTGGCCCAGATCTTGAAGCTTAATGATGAGTTTGGATAAGATGATTGTTGAATTCCAAGCTGTTGTCAATGAACAGCAGCCTGACAAACGAGTTCTTGTTGTCCAGAGCATAGTGAAGAGCTAGAGAAGTCGCATCTGCTGCACCTGAAGAAAATTATCCCAAAATTACCACAGGATGTAGATCAAAAGGGAAAGTGGATGAGAGAATAACAAATAGAATAGGAAGTGATGCATTTGGGAAATTAAGACATACATAGTTAATGGCAAGTGTTGAATAGACAAGTCTGTATAATTCACTGAAATGGGAATGCGGTAAACAAGATGGTAAGGAAGGCATATGGCATGCTTATTTTCATTGGGCAAGGCATTGCGTATAAGAGTTGGGGTGTCACATTACAGTACAAGACATTGTTTAGGCCACACTTCAGGAAGGGAAGGAAGGCAACGTGCATCAGACTATGTTGGGTGATTGATGGTGGAGAGGGTCAGCAGCTTGAAATTCCTGGACATTAACATATTAGATAACCTGTCCTGGGTCCAGCTCGTAGATATAATCATGAAGAAAGCACACCAGCATTTTCTTTACTTGGGTGGCTAAGGGGGCTCAGCTTAGTATTGAACACTAGCAAACTTCTTCAGGTGGACTGTTGACAGTATCCTGGCAGGTATCCTGGCTTAGTATTGAACACTAGCAAACTTCTACAGGTGGACTGTTGACAGAATCCATCATGATCTGGTATGGCAGGAACCTAAGAAGTTGCACGGAGTAGGAGACTCTGCCCAGTACTTCACAGGCACATCCGTCCCCACAAGTGGTTGTATCTACAGGAGGTACTGCCTCAAGATGGCAATATCCATCAATGATCCCCATCATATGGGACATGCCATCTATTTGCAGCTACCATTGTGCAGGTGGTACGGAAGCTTGAAGTCCCTTACCACCAGATTTAAGAACAGCTACTTCACTTCAACCACTTGGTTCTTGAACCAACCAGCAAAACCCTAATCATCACTACAGTTTAGTAACAATATGACTACTCTGATCATTTTGTAGTAAAAATAAATGTTTGCTGTCCAGTTGTGTTTTTGTTAAAATTGTATAATTTATGTTTTTTTTGTTGTGAATGCTACTTATATGATGCCGTGTGCAATGTATTTATTCTGAGGGATGCAAAGTTCATATAGAACGTTAAAAATCAGACTCACTGGGCTAGTAAGAGGAATAGGCTCATGATTGTGATACTACACAGTGATAAGCTGTACATGAACTTTCATCCCTCAGAATAGATTGAAGAAAATGTGAGGGAGCAAATAAGGCAAAAAATATAAGTGTTCTGTTATTGGAATGGAAAAGAGGTGACTGCAACAATAATGACAACAAAAGTAGTTGGTATTAACTAGTGCCTGAGACTGAGTAGATCAACAACTGTTAAAGATGCAAAAGAGCATCAGGTGAAAACTACTTTTAGTCATAAAGGCAGCATCTATAGGAAGAGGCGCAGTCGACGTTTCAGTTTCAAAAACACCCAGTACAGTTATTGACTCCTTCCTGTTCCTAACTTCCACTCACAGAGACTCAGTAGACTACTGGTCACCAACCTTTTTAAGCCCAAGATCCCCTACCTCGACCTCAGTGAAAGGCAAGATCTACCTACTAAATCATTTAGAGAAAAAACACACATCAAAGTTGCTGGTGAACACAGCAGGCCAGGCAGCATCAATAGGAAGAGGTACAGTCGATGTTTCAGGCCGAGACCCTTCGTCAGGGCTAACTGAAGGAAGAGCTAGTAAGAGATTTGAAAGTGGGAGTGGGAGGGGGAGATCCAAAATGATAGGAGAAGACAGGAGGGGGAGGGATGGAGCCAAGAGCTGGACAGATGATTGGCAAAGGGGATATGGGAGGATCATGGGACAGGAGGCCCGGGGAGAAAGACAAGGGTGGGGGGGAGACCAGAGAATGGGCAAGAGGTATATTCAGAGGGACAGAGGGAGAAAAAGGAGAGTGAGAGAAAGAATGTGTGCATAAAAATGAGTAACAGATGGGGTACCAGGGGGAGGTGGGGCCTATATTTAACTTTATATGAATTTATTTACATTTTTCCATAAGTTCTGTTACAGCAGATTTTATTCTATATCTCACATATTTTGCTAGTTATTGATAAATTCTGTAAGACAAGTTTCTCTTACTTAGAGTTATAACACATAGGTCACCCATATCCTTAATCAAGTAGAATTTTAAAATCTTGTTCTTAAAGATTTATTTATCACAGAAGCCAGTTTTTATAGATAATTAATCTACTCTGAATGATTGAAATGAAATGCTTTTTTCTACATTTTCCCTATTAAACCCTGTCATTTTTAATTCAGATAGATGACCCTCTAATTTAAAGGAAACTTTCTGTCAAAACCAATTATTAATAAAATGTGTTTATACCTTTTGTCTTCATCACTTGGAGATTTCCAGACTTTCTTTGCTATGCCCCTATGAAAAAGCCTAGTCTTTTCCTTGCACCCCTTGCCCCAATTCCAATTTTGTTCTCTATTTCTAAATCTAAACAAAGTACGATAAATCTCACAAAACTGCAGCTTGAATAGTTACTGCGTTCTTCAAAAATTGTTGTGGCAACCAATTGTAACCTTATGAATCCAAAAGTCAGGCCACCAGCAAGAACTTCTTTTGCAAGGATTGTTTTACAAGCTGCTGTTCGTTCTGTTGGAATGCCTGTGATCTGACACTCTAAAGCCATCTTACGATATTAATACTACTTTCATTGAAAATCTTAAAATTTGTTAAAGTTTGAAGTTTAATGTTGTAGTGTTAGTTTCACATTCTTGTAATGGTGCAAACATTTGGCACATTGAAATAATGCTTCACAGCCTAATTTAGTAACTCAATCCTGTTATTTCGTATTCCCTTTCCAGTATTTCTTATTCCCTTTCTGTCTTTTTATCCAGTGTGTTATCCTCTACATATAAAATTAACAAATATTGTCCAAGACTAAAAGTCATGTAGCTTTTTTTTTCTTTCTAGAGCATATTGGGTGGAAATTTGAGTTCAGTGTGTGCGTATTTATTGCGTAGTTTCTCAGGTATAAATACATGTGTTTTTATTGAGTTAATATAAGTGGTTCCTTAATAATTGTGATGATACATTTCTTTTATTTTCTAAATTTGATGCATCTACCTGAGCAATTGAAAGAGTGTTTTGCACTAGAGTAGTAATTTTTATTTAGTTTAATTGAAAAAAGTACTAAATATTTATATTTATGAATCATATGTTCAACCCATTCGCAATGATTGTATTCATTAATTAAATCAAATGAGAAATATTAAATTTGTTTTGATAGCACTTAAGGAAAGGTGATAGATTATGGACAAAGCTTATTCAGATTTTTGAATTTTATCCCAATTTTCCTTTCAGGTACAGTCTGTCATACATTCCCTTTGCAAGGTGAGTCTTTTGAAAAACTGATTTTATTATGATACAGTATTCTTTGATTATGTGTTTCTTTGTTGCAATATTTAATTGATTGAATATTTTATGGACATAAAGTAAGAGTAGGAATAGGCTGCATGATCCCTCTTGTCCACGCTACCATTCAATATAACCAATACTGATTTCCTCAATCAATTCCACTTTCATACATAATCTGCATGTGTTATGACTAAGTGTCCTCTGAAATGGAGACTTCTAGTTTTCAAATTGTTATTGTTTTAAGGATGCCAATTTATGCTACATGCAGTTGAGAACTAGAGTTTAGTTATTTAACATATAATTGTGCCGACTGGTGGCATAGTGGCATCAACGCTGGACTTTGGGGCGAGAGGTCCCAAGTTCGAATCCGGCCGGCTCCCTTGTATGCCTGGGTTGAGCTAGAAAAAAAACCTGGAGAGGGATGGGCTCTACCAGGTTTCAGGTCCCAAGACACGCCGTACGATGAGCATACCAAAAGCTTGTCATGATGGCACCCAACGACTCCACCAGGAGTTAAGGGCGCGCACGCACACATACACACACACATTATGTGAAAATATCTCTTTAACTAGAAGTCATGAACATATTCTTTCTGCAAAGTTTGAAAGGCATTTAACAGCTCCAAGTTATACATTATCGTTATATAAGATTTAGTTAGTAAAAGAAAGGGAGTGGATGATTGGATTACCTCACTGCTCTTTCATCCAAGGGTGAAGTTTGTCTGGGGCATGTAGTACTGCTCCCTCACAGGTTAAGAAATCCACGTTCTATCCAAACCTCTGTTGCTACATGTGTGGACTTCGCATGTTCTCCCTGTAACTACAAGGATTTCCTTCGTTACCGATTTCCATGTGAATAATGGCAAAGTGAAGTTGATGGTTATGTGATTTTTTAAAAAATAAGTATAGGTCTATGGGAGAATGAAACTGATGAGGTTCCTCTGCTAGGAGCTGTTAATGGGCTAAGTGGCTTCTTCCTATGTTCCTTCTATTTATTATTATCCCTGGGTTTGTTCCTTCCCACCCCGGAGATGTTTGCACAATTATAAACAATTTGGAAATAGTGACCATAGAATACCTGACCAAAAAGACAATGTGTTACCAGGTCAGACATGGGCAACAAAAGATCATTAGCTGCATCAGTATTTACCATGTTGAACACCATTTAGAATAAGCACTGCAAAGCAAAACCAAAGAAAGTATTGTGACTTTGGACTTCAGTATCTTTCACCGTGTGGTTGGTAGCACAATACCAACCAAGATGGCCAAGTCCTTAAATTCATAAATGACAACTTCAGCCTCTGGCAGCTGGCAACAAAACACTCGAGTAAAAATTACTTAGTAACATTATTGCAACATACTTGTAATTGCACATGTCAGTGATGTTTTTACAGAATGAAGGGAAATGAAAAATGATGCCTTACAACATATTGTCATTACAAAAGAGAAAGTGCTGGTGGTCTAAAGCACACAAAAACGTATAAATCCCCAGGCCTTGAACAAGTTCCTGGGTACGGAGATACAGCTCTAGACAGGATAAAAGTGAAGCAAAAATAGGGGGGCAGTTGCATTTTTATTAAAGGGAACATCTCAGCAGTTGCCAAAAGTAAAATTATTAAAGGATCATCTAGGGAGGATTAGATTATGAGAACACTCAGTCCTCTTTTATTGTCATTTAGAAATGCATACATTCATTAAGAAATGATACAATGTTTCTATGGAGTGATATCACAAAAAACAGGATAGACCAAAGACTAACACTGACAGAACCACATAATTATAACATATAGTTACCGCAGTGCAAAACAATACCATATTTTGACTAAAAGCAGACCATGGGCACAGTAAAAAAAAGTCTCAAAGTCCCGAGTCGATCGACTCCCAAGTCCCTGATAGCAGGCGGCAAAAGGGAGAAACTTCCTGCCATAAACCTCCAGGCACCGTCAACTTGCCGATACCTTGGAAGCAGCAGACCACAGCCGACACTGAGTCCATCCGTCCGAAAACTTAGAGCTTCCGACCAGCCTCTCCGATACAGCCTCCCAAGTGCCTTCGACCTCTCCCTGGCCGCTGAAACACGCAAAGCCGAGGATTTCAGGGCCTTCAGCTCCGGAGATTCCGGTTACCACACAGTAGCAGCGGCAGCAAAGCGGGCATTTCAGAAGTTTTCTAGATGTTCTGCTGTGCTCTCACGTCTGATTTATGGGTGCTGAGAAATTAAAAAAGATGATTGCCTTTTTCAAGTTGGAATTGGAATAACAATATGTGGAAAGCTGCAAGAATAAAGGGGTTATCATAGTAGAAAAATTTTAACTTTCCGAACATAAACTAGGACTGCCATACTGTTGGGTAATTATGTGGGTGAAATCTGTTAAATGTATTCAGGAAGGTTTCCTGAATAGAGGCCCTTCCAAGGGAGAGAGCAAAGCTCAACCTACTCTCAGGTAATAGGCAGGGCAAGTAACTGAGGTGCAGTGAGAGAAAACTTTGGGACCAGTGGCCATAATTCTATTACTTTTAAAGTAGTGTAGAAAGGGACAGAACTGGTCCACAGTTTTAAATTCTACATTGGGTAGGCAAATTTTATGAGACAACTTGTAAAGTTTGATTGGAGTAGGTTGTTTGCAGGCAAGGGGTGGCTTTTAGGGCAGATAGTGGGAGATCAATGTATGAATACTCAAGAAGGAAAGGGGCATGACATGGATTTGACAGAAAAAGATTAAGGAGAATAAGCATTTAGAAGTATATTTAGGGGAAAAGCGTAACTAGAGACCTAAATATACATTGATGTATGGAACTGCAGGAAAGATGCAAGTACCTCAATGAATATTTCTCCTCTTCTGTTTTTGTTATATAGTGGAAGGTCCTGGAAATAGTCCTCTAGTGTATTCAAGATCACTGTGAAAGGCTAGAGAAGAAATTGCAGGAGCCCTGGCTAAGATATTTGTATCATCATTAGCCATGGGTGAGGTGTCAGTAGACTAGAGGTTAACAAATGTTATGCCTTTATTTAAGAAAGGCTACAAAGAAAATCCTGAGAACTATAGTTCTAACATCTGTCGTAAGTTAGTTAGTGGAGAGTATTATGAAAGATAAGATAGACATCCATCTGGAAAGAAGGGTTGATTAGGGCTAGCCTGCATGGCTTTGTGTAGGTGAACTTGATTTGGTTTTTGGATGATATGACCATGAAGGTTGATTAGGGCAAGATGGTAGATGTAGTCTATGTGGACTTCAGTAAGACTTTTAATAATAGATGATAGACTGATCTGGGAGGTTAAATACTTTATACTTTATTGTTGCCAAACAATTGATACTAGAACGTACAATCATCACAGTGATATTTGATTCTGCGCTTCCCGCTCCCTGGATTACAAATATTAAATATTAAAAATAGTAAAATTTAGTAAATATTAAAAATTTAAATTATAAATCATAAATAGAAAATAGAAAAATGGAAAGTAAGGTAGTGCAAAAAAAAACCGAGAGGCAGGTCCGGATATTTGGAGGGTACAGCCCAGATCCGGGTCAGGATTCGTTCAGCAGTCTTATCACAGTTGGAAAGAAGCTGTTCCCAAATCTGGAATGGAATCTTGCATGGAATCCAGAGAGAGTTGGCTAATTGGATAAATATTTGGCTTGATGATCAGAAGCAGATAGTGATAATGAAAGGTTGTTTCTCGGACAGGAGGCTAGTTGCGTGACTCAGTAGTTGGTGCTGGGCTCATTGCTTGTCATTTATATCAACAATTTGGATGAGAATGTACAAGGCACGATTAGTAAGTTTGCAGATAAAACTAAAATGGATAGTATAGTGGACAGTGAAGAAGGTTGTCAAAGATTATAGGGGATCTTAATCGGCTGGTCAAGTCAGCTGAAGAATGGTAAATGGAGTTTACTATTCTATGGTTTGAGCTGTGCATTTTAGAAAGTCAAATTCGGATAGCACTTTTGCAGTGACCAGTCGGACTCTGGGTGGGTGGGGGGACAGAGGGATCTTGGAGTTTAGCTATGTGGTTCCCCAAAAGTCACAGGTAGACAGAGTGATGGAGAGGCTTTTGGCTTGCTGACTTTCATCAATCAGAGCATTGAGTATACAAGTTGGGAGGTCACATGCAGTTTTACAAAACGCTACTGCGCCTGCATTTGGAAAATTGCATTCTATTTGGATCACCCTGCTAAAGGAAGGACATAATTAAAATGGAAAAAGTGCAGAAAAGATTAACAAGGATGTTGCCAGAACTTGAAGTATTGAGTTATAGGAAGAGGCTGTATAGGCACGGACTTTGACCACAGAAAACTGAGAGATGATCTTATAGAGATGTATAAAATCATGAGGGGCATAGACAAGGTGAATGCACTCAGTTTTTTGTCAAGGTTCAGGAAGTAAGAACTGGAGGGCAGAGGTGAGAGAAGAGAGATTTATTAAGAGCTTGAGGGGCAACTTATTTTTTAAACAAAAGATGGTATGTCTGTGGAATGAGTTGCCTGTGGAAATTGCTGAGGTAGGTGCAACAACAACTTTTTAAAACCAGTTGAACAGGTACATGGATTGGAAAAATTTAAAAGATTGTGGGCCAAATGCTGGCAGATGGGACCAGCTTGGATGGTCATTTTTAGTTGGCATAGAGTATCTAGACCACAGAACTTGCCTTTATCAGAAGCTAGAGGAGAAATTGCAGACCTGTGCTAGAGATATTTTCCCCGGATTTGGTCATAGCTGAGGTGCTGGAAGACCGTAGGATGGTTAATGTTCTGCCTTATCTTAAAAAGGGCCACAATGGTAATCAGGGAACCATAGGACAGTGGGCCTAAATTAAGGATGGGAAACTTACTGGAGGGGTTTAACCAGCATTTGAAAAGGCAAGAACTGATTAAGGATAGTCAGCATGGCTTTGTATGGGGATCAGGTCTCATAAATTTGTTTGAGTTCTTTGAAGAGTGAATGAAGAGAATGAAAAGAGGATGCTGTCTACATCATCTTTAGGACTGGAGGACTTGGCTTGTAAGAAGAGGCTGGATAAGCTAGAAGTTTTTTTTTCCCTGGAGCATAGAAAGCTCAGAAATTACCTTATAGCAGAATAGAAAATCATGAGGTTAGTAAATAAGATGAATCATCACAACCGTTTTCCTAGGGTAAAGGAATCTAAAACTACAGGGCCTAGATTTAAGATGAGAGGGGGAAAACTTAATAGAAACTTAGAGAGCAACTTTTCAGAGACTGGTGGGTATGTCAAATAAACTGCCAGGGGAAAATGCAGACAGGTAGATACAAGAATAGGAAAAGTTTAGAAGGATATGTTCAGACTTTTCTTGCAAACAACTTTAGCTTGGAAGCTTATCACTTTACATCTCTGGTTCCTCATATATTGTTACAGAAATATTTATGCTTAGAATAAAGCTATAAATGTGTATTATATTGTTAATGCATTATGTTGTTAAATAATGTACATTTGTTAACCGACATCTTCACAATTTCAATAAGATTAATTAAGAAACCTGAAGAAATTCTCTTTATGATATAAAGTGTCATTTGCTGATTGTTTCCAGCATTTTACTTTTACTTTGTACTTCCAGCATCTGTAGTTTATTGTTCGTCAAACCTACAAATCCAATTGTGCAACCAAAGGGCTCTGCTTTTGTCTGAGAAATACAAGGCTGTAAATCGTTTACCCTGAGCTTACGAAAAGCACAATATAAATTATTTTTTGACTTCCTAATACTTTTTGGTTGCCTTACAGAGATGCTATAATAAAGTGTTGCACTTCCTGCATCGGATAACTCCAGGGTGAAGAAAAAACTGGTCAAATCCCAAGACACTTTCCGGTAGTTCTTTGTAGCTGTTGAGGGAGATCTGCAGTCTGCATATTTTGTTTCTTGGATAAGTCCCAAGTTCTACATTTTTGTTTACTTTCATCTATTTCAAAAAACAATGATGTAATATTTTGTTCCAAAAATGTCTTCTGCACAGTACTGATTTATACTCAACCAAAGAATCAAGCCTTTGTTCTTTTTCAAGGAATTTAAATATTTTAAAGTAATTATTTCATGTTTGATGCCATTCTAATATATTTACATTGCCAATGCCTTAAATTGCTGTGCTATTGTGATGATTAAGTTTTACTAATAAGTTTGTATAAGGCTACATTTATTTTATGAAGACTGAACCAGTGCTACTTTTTAATGCTTATTCCTTGTACTAGAAACAAGAGCTTGTTTACGAGATTTGAAGTAACATTTCGCTCAATTAAAGAACCACTATTTAGTTAAAATTGTGTAGTAGTGATTTATTAAACTACTTTCTTGAAGCCAGGAAGGTTGCTAAGTGATTTTATACTGCAAATGCAAGGAGCTGCTTTTAGAGTGTGAAGAATATGTTTTTTTCTTGGGTTCCATTCATTAAAAATCCTTCAATTACAGTTTGAAATAATTAATTTACATTTTATGTCAGAATCAAAAAGCTCCACACAGTATCCAAAAAGCAAATATTTAAAAGGCAATAGTATTTGTTTATTCTGAAGTAGTATTTTAATGGACTCAATTTATACTAAACTTCAGGCTACTTGCTTTCTTCTGTATTTTGTGTGATCTGATCAGAGGTAGAAATATTATACCTGTGCTTTATACTTGGTCCCAGGTCTCTTCCATTCCTTTATCTGAGGAGAGCTTTCAACAACTTCCTCAGTCTTTAGGATAGAGGATGGGTGAGATTAATTCTGGGAATCCAAGTTCAGACATGGATATTGAAGGAGCAGTAAATGCTGATGGTGGTATTTATTTCCTCATTCAAAAGTTGAATGATTTCTGTTGCATTGATGCTTTCATTAAAATAAAAAATAACAAAAATGAAAGGAATGTGTGTCTTTTAAAAACTGGCTGACATTGGAGAATACTGAGAAGAGCTGTGTCCATTAACGTTGGTTCTATTTCAAACATTCCTTTCCCTTATTGCTCAAACCCTTTTATAAATTTCTGTTTTATGACACAAATTTCTGTCATTTGAATAATTTACTGATGCGCTCGTAGAATAATTGCATCCTTGTGCAATATGGCACAGTCACCTATATACCGATGTGGCACTTTAGTCAATCTTAATATTTCAGAACTTCATTTTTGTTTCTTTTACAGCATCCCAATATGTGTTGTTGGTTCTATTTGTGGCTGAAGAACTTGGGATTATGGCGATCCTGCCAATCTTGGTCAGACAAAATCTACCATATGGAGATCTGGAATGGAGGGAAAAATGAGACATTCAGTCCTATGTAGCTGCAGAGAATGAGTAAGCAGAGCTCTGCAGAGGCTTTTGATTAAGGTTAGAGGGTAATACAAAGTAATGTTTGTGATCAGCATAGGATATAATTTTGAACATTTATGCTCAGCTGTCCTAGATCAATATATCAAAATCTGGTCAAATTTATTGGAAAGAATTTCACCTTACCAATCTTTAAAGGGTTACCCCTTAATTTTTCAACACTAACCTCTAGTTCTTGATTTTCCCACTAGAGAAAACATCCTCTCCTCATTCTTCCTGTAAGATGCTTAAAGGTTTTGGATGTTTGAATTAAGTCATCTCTCATTCTTCTAAGGTCCAGCTGAATCAAAGCAAGCCTGTCTAACCTTTCCTTATAAGACCATTTCAGGTGGTTAACTATTAAATCTCTGAAAAGCTTCCTGCCACTGTCTGCAAGGAGTTTATATGTTCTCCCGATGTGGGTTTCCTCTGGGCTCCGGTTTTCTCCCCTAGTCCAAAGATGTATGGTTGGTAGGTTTATGGGTCATTGAAAACTGTCCCGTGATTAGGCTAGGGTTAAAGCTAGGATGCTGGGTGGTGCAACTCGAAGGGCCAGAAGAGCCTGTTCCATGCTGTACCTCAATAAATAAAAATAAATAAATATTGAAGTCATTTCTTTCAGTACTCCATTCAGTTCTTCAAAGAGTAACATCCCACTTTTTTATTATTTGCCTGAGCAATAAATTATATTAATTTTTAATTATTTGAATGTCTTGCATACTAGATTATTGCAGATCCTGAATTGGGACAGTTTAACGTGTTAGATATAATTACCAATTTCACTGTCCCTCTCTCCTGAAATCCCCAACTCCACCATTCCTCTTCAACTTGGTTAAAACCTTGTATTTACTCTATTTGCACGTAGCTCAATTCAAGTGGTCCATCTCTATGAAACAGTTCCCTCACACTCCAGTTAACAGAAGCCAAATTCTCCCATGATAAGCTTTGAACCATGCTGATTTGCAGGGGTCTGAAATAAGAGATTATCGCCTTTATAGTTTTCCTTTCTAATTCTTCAATCTCACCAGAGCCTTTTCTTATCTGTACTTTGTTGTTGTGCTCACCGGAACACAACATTTGAATCGTTACCCTATCAGCAAGTTTTTCCATCACCACCAAGACTCATCTTTAACCCTAGAATTGGAGAGACGACAGTCTTTGGGATTCATATTAAGGACTACAAAGAACAAAATCATCTTCTATACATAGTCATAGTCATACTTTATTGATCCCAAAGGAAATTGGTTTTCGTTACAGTTGCACTATAAATAATTAGATAGTAATAAACCATAAATAATTAAATAGTAATATTTAAATTATGCCAGGAAATAAGTCCAGGACCAGCCTATTGGCTCAGGGTGTCTGACCCTCCAAGGGAGGAGTTGTAAAGTTTGGTGGCCACAGGCAGGAATGACTTCCTATGACACTCAGTATTGCATCTCAGTGGAATGAGTCTCTGGCTGAATGTACTCCTGTGCCCAACCAGTCCATCATGTAGTGGATGGGAGACATTGTCCAAGATGGCATGCATCTTGGACAGCGTCCTCTTTTCAGACACCACCGTCAGAGAGTCTAGTTCCATCCCCACAACATCGCTGGCCTTACAAATGAGTTTGTTGATTCTGTTGGTGTCTGCTACCATCAACCTGCTGCCCCAGCACACAACAGCAAACATGATAGCACTGGCCACCACAGACTCGTAGAACATCCTCAGCATCGTCCGACAGATGTTAAAGGACCTCAGTCTCCTCAGGAAATAGAGATGGCTCTGACCCTTCTTTTAGACAGCCTCAGTGTTCTTTGACCAGTCCAGTTTATTGTCAATTCGTATCCCCAGGTATTTGTAATCCTCCACCATGTCCACACTGACCCCCTGGATGGAAACAGGGGTCATCGGTGCCTTAGCCCTCCTCAGGTCTACCACCAGCTCCTTAGTCTTTTTCACATTAAGCTGCAGATAATTCTGCTCACACCATGTGACAAAGTTTCCTACCGTAGCCCTGTACTCAGCCTCATCTCCCTTGCTGATGCATCCAACTATGGCAGAGTCATCAGAAAATTTCTGAAAATGACAAAACTCTGTGCAGTAGTTGAAGTCCGAGGTGTAAATGGTGAAGAGAAAGGGAGACAGGACAGTCCCCTGTGGAGCCCCAGTGCTGCTGATCACTCTGTCGGACACACAGTGTTGCAAGCACAGGTACTGTGGTCTGCCAGTCAGGTAATCAAGAATCCATGACACCAGGAAAGCATCCACCTGCATCGCTGTCAGCTTCTCCTCCAGCAGAGCAGGGCGGGTGGTGTTGAACGCACTGGAGAAGTCAAAAAACATGACCCTCACAGTGCTCGCTGGCTTGTCCAGGTGGGCGTAGACACGGTTCAGCAGGTAGACGATGGCATCCTCAACTCCTAGTCGGGGCTGGTAGACGAACTGGAGGGGATCTAAGTCTGGCCTGACCATAGGCCGGAGCAGCTCCAGAACAAGTCTCTCCAGGGTCTTCATGATGTGGGAGGTCAATGCCACCAGTCTGTAGTCATTGAGGCTGCTGGGGCGCAGCGCCTTCGGCACAGGGACGAGGCAGGACATCTTCCACAGCACAGGAATACTGTCACAAGTCTATCGCAATTTTTTTCAAACTCCCACTTGAATGGCTGCTCCCTGCAATCTGTACTCTCATTCAAATGGTCTTTAAGAACCTCATTTACATTGGATGAAGAAAAGGGCCAAGACTCCTCCAACCCTACCGCAGAGTCACATTTTGACCAAAATCACTCTAGTTCAATTCAGGGTGAATAAGGAGTCCAAGAAAAATTTTGTGCTTCAAATAAGTGATGATTACTCTTCAAAGTTGCTGGTGAACACAGCAGGCTAGGCAGCATCTGTAGGAAGAGGTGCAGTCAACGTTTCAGGCCGAGACCCTTCGTCCTGACCTCGGTCTCGGCCTGAAACGTCGACTGCACCTCTTCCTACAGATGCTGCCTGGCCTGCTGCGTTCACCAGTAACTTTGATGTGTGTTGCTTGAATTTCCAGCATCTGCAGAATTCCTGTTGTTTGATGATTACTCTTCCTTAGTTACCAGGGTACTAATTACTCCTTTCTCACTGCACCATGAGAGACTTATAATAGCCTGTTCACTTGCTGGCTCCTGAACATACTGAGCCAAAAATCACCACCAGAGAATTCTTCCCAGATTGAGCTTGCAACATCTCTGTAATTCCTATTGGATCTCCATTTGTTTTGCTTTTAAGAATTTGTCTGTTTTAAAAATATTGTATGTATACATAAAGTGGCTTCAGTCATATCTCCACGTTCCCTCACCTCATTCCAATTGGAGATATCTTCATGTTCCGGCCCTTGCTTCAAGAATCGGATTCATCTACTTGTTTATGCTCCATTACACTATTGACTTTTCCTTTCTCTATAACTTGCTGAATTTGCCTCTCATCACAAGATTGTGTCCTCATAATGAAAAGCTAACACCATTCGTTCTCTAAACCACTTGCTATACCTTCTTGTTCGTGTTCAGTGACTCCTGTGCAAACAATGCCCAAGTCTACCGACTGAGAGATAGATACACTAGGCTAGTACTGTGGAACATTTCAAACATTCTGAAAACCTACTCTTAGCATACTTATAGGATTCTTAATGTCTTGATGTTGATTACATTTCTATAATTTGGTATATTCTATTACATTTTGTTCTATATAATGTATATGATTTTTAATTTTGTTTTATATTTTTTGACTAATCTTTACAATCTATGTAAAACACTTGAAGCCTGATCTTAATGTATGAAAGGTGCTATATATTAAGTTTCTTTGAATACTAACACTACCCAACACTCACCATTTAACAAATACTATGCTTTTCTTTTTGTTGAAGTAGGTGGCCTCACACTTTTCCCAATATATTTCACCTACCATGTTCTCACCCGCTCAGCTTTTCTCTGTATCTGCTTGAAGTCTCTTTAAATTCTTTTCCATGTCTATTAGCCTATCTATTGGATTCTTCAACGAGTGAGCAAACAAAGACAAGATGGAGATAGTTAAATATTTTTTTAAAAGATAAATAGTTAAATTAAAATCAGAAGACATTTCCATTTTTAAGTCACAGCTGTACACCACAGAAACAGGCCCTTCAGCCCAAGTTCTCCATATCAACCATGATGCCTATCCATGCTAATCCTAAATGCCTGCATTATGCCGATATTCCTTTCCTACACAAGTACCTGCCCAAATGCTTTTTAAACTTTGTACACATGACCCCTGTATTACAGCCACTTATTTAACAAATTTTCACCCTTGCAGAATTCACTCCTACAAGAGCCACTAATCACAGTGCAAAAATTTCCATAGCATGAATTGGAAATAATGCAAGAGATGAATTAGGGAAAATTATTTGAATTATGCAGGCCACATTAATTGCAGCACAATTGGGAAACATGCCTAAATCTGCGCGTTGAAGGCAACTACACCTGTTCTGCAACAACACAACTTTACAATCTTTACAAGTGGGGTTTCTTAGGAATGTAACTGTCATGTTTTAGCTGGCCTAGCTACATGCTTGTGGAATTCATGTGCAATTTTTAATCTTTTTTTCAACACTCTTTCCTTGATGGGTGCAGAGATGGCAACCCTGTTAGGGAAATTGGTGATTAACTGTTTCCTAGGAAGGCAGTACCTTGCAACACAAGGTCACTAATTCTATTGCCTCTTCTGGCTGCTGGCTCCAATATCCACTATCCTCATGCAAAAATGAAATGCCCCTCTCTTCTCACCTTCAACTTATGTCCTCTAGTTTTAGACTCCCCTACCCTGAGAAAAAGACTCTATCTTATTTTTTCCCTCCATGTTATAAACCTTTACATTGGTTACCCTGCAGCTTCCTCTGCTTTAGAGAGAAGACACCCAGCCTATGCTAAAGTTCTCCATTGCAGATATCATCCTGGTGTATCTCTTCTGCACTCTTAAAGCTTCCTCAAGTGTGACAATCAGAACTCTACATAAAGCTCCAAATGCAGCCTAACAAATGTTTTCTAAAAAGTCACAGCTCAAAGCCTTGGCCTGTCAAGCAAGTGTTGGCTATTTGTGCTGTGGAAATGCTAATAATAAAGCATCTCTGACCTAAAATATTGACTGTTTCTCATCTCACAAATGCAGCGTGACCTGCTATGTAATTCAAGCACATTCTGTTTTGCCTGGAATTTTCTAGCTATATTTCATTGGGAGTTTGAGATTTGGTATGTCACCAAAGAAACTTGCAAATTTCTACAGATGTACGTACCATGGAGAGCATTCTAACAGGCTGCATCACCAAATGGTATGGAGGGGCCACTGCACAGGATCAAGATAAGCTGCAGAAAGTTGTAAACTCAGTCATCTCCATCATGGGCAATAGCCTCCCCAGCATCCAAGACATCTTCAAGGAGTGATGCCTCAAAAAGGTGGCATCCATCAGTAAGGGCCCCCGTCACTCAGGACATATGTTCTTCTCATTGCTACCATCAGGGATGAGGTACAGGAGCCCGAAGGCACACACTCAACGATTCAGGAACAGCTTCTTCCCCTATGCCATCAGATTTCTGAATGGACTTTGAACCCATGAACAGGACTTCAGTACCATTCGGTACTTGTTTTTCCTATTTTTGCACTGCTTATTTAATGTAACTTTTAAAATACATATATTAAACCTGACTCTGAACCTTCTATCCTCTCAGAATAATTTGGTAAATACATGTTCACCATACCAAAATTGTTTAAAATTATTTTGGTAAGTCACAAATTATTTAAAATGGAAATTATTCTCCAGCAACCATTTTATAAGAAATACCTATCTGGAATTTTATTTAGGTGAATAGTGCAACACACTGTGTAAAAGCACATTTTCAAAAATTTTATTCTCAGCAATTTGAAAAATACCAGGAATACACAAGGAATGAGTTTTATTAAAGGCTGAAACATGAAAACAATTTATGCAATAATCGTTGTATGCATGACTTAAAACTAATTTTAGATTTGAGTACAGTTATATGTCGCCAGCAAATAGTAACTACAAAAATAAACTTCGCCCCAGTCTCCTTTTCAGTGCATGCCCGCTTGAAGCAAATGCGGGAAAAGGCTCATTCTGGAAGTTGGTTATTGGAAACCGGTGTAATGTCATGTAAACATCTGGTGCCAGTATTGTCAAGCCCACAGTCGCAGTTAAAAAAAAACCAAACATGTTAAAATGCACAATTACTCAAGATTTTCTGAATCCGGAAGCTTTCAGGTAATACTTGCACACTAAACATCCATTAGTTTTTCGAGGCACCGATGTTCACATAGTTTATTCAAGAGCCCCCTTAGGGCTCCATTGATGTTGTCCCAGGTGTTTGGTTTGCTGGAACAGTGATTGAAGTACGTTCATGGGAAAGTGTCCCTGATGCCAGCAGTAACTTGTTGAGCTAGTTGGCCAGCTGGGGTAACCTTGCCAGCTTGCCCACGGGCCCGCGAGCGCTCTCCACTCCCTCCAGCCACTCCAGACATTTCTGCAGGACCGAGCGGTCGGGCGGCCCGTCGCCCTCCTCATATTCCACGTCGTCATATTTGTGTTGGTCGTTTAGCAGCGAGATTTTCAGCAGCTTCCTGATATCGGACGAGGGTGGTGCGGCCGGACACCGAGTCGCCGCCTTCTCCTTTGTCCGGCCCGCCAGCTGCTGCCGCTCCAAATTGCGCTTCTGGATGACCTGCACGGCCTCGGGAGTGAGGCTGAGCGAGAAGCACTCCCCCGCGCTACCGTCCGGCTGCCCGGTGCGGTCCGAGTGCTTGGCGGAAGCCAGCACGCTGACACACAAGCTGCCCGTTAACCTTGGCTCAAGCAGGCGGGGCTGCGGCCGGCGGCCCCCAAGCTGGAATCCCGCCTTGGGCCATGAGTGGGAGAAATTTTGCGGCGGCTGCACTTTCTTTCTCAGCGGTCGCTGGGGCTCCTGCTGCCTGCCAGGACAGCACCCGGCTTGGCGGATCGGAGGGAAAGGTACCGCCGCTCTGGGCGGGATGTCTGTCTTCATTGCAGCAGGCGGGACGGAGGATGCAGCAACTTCTCGCGTCTACCACTCACGTCTTTATATGGGATGCTGCCGTTGGGAGGACCATGGACCTCCACTGGATGGCAAAGGCAGCCTGAGTCCAGGGGCGGACCAGTGGGGCGGAGTCAGGGTCTGAGTGGGCAAGATCCAGCTTCAGTACCCTCCAGTTACAGTATTGTTTTGTACAAGTAGCAAAGCCACAACAAGGATAAGGTATTAGATCCAAAAAAAAGTGGTTCGCACCCATGCCAGCCAATTCACAGAAATTAAATCCCCAGCTACCAGATTAAATAGCAGAAATTAATTATATAGTATATGCTTTACAAACAGCCGGCTTTTGTTCCCTCTTGTGTCACTCAGTCTTTCCTGATTCCCACAGACATTCAATTTCTTCTCTTATGGTCTCACCTTTCCCTGTTAATTAAAACGTCGCCTAATTCTGATGAAAATTAACTGACCTGAAACGGTTCCTTTTTTTCACCTGCCTGACCGCATGTTTTCCAACTGCTTAAGAGCAGCAACACACGTCAAAGTTGCTGGTGAGCGCAGCAGGCCAGGCAGCATCTCTAGGAAGAGGTAGGCTGTATTTGCCAGCAACAGACGCATTCAACTGCAATTTACAGTAAACGCGCATCTCTTTGGGATTTCGAAGGAAATCAAAATACCTGGGCAAAAAACACATGGTCACAGGGAAAATGTGCAATACTCCGTAGGCAGCACTCAAGGTATGAGATATGCGTGATCATTTTCATCACATTTCTTCTGTTTTTTGCTACCATAGTGTAAGCTAAAATGGATAAATTCAATTGTAAATCAGAAGTATAGCAAGGAGATTCAGAGTCAGAGAAAGAAACCGTAATGACAGAATATTAATGTCAAATTGACGACCATGCTAAGGCAGTAAATGCTGATTGTCATGTAACTATCCATATTTCCTTGCTCACTGCATCTTTGGGGTATACTTTCCAAACTTTTCCATCAATCATTTGCTGACTAAGCTCCAACAATGAGCAAGTCATAGGCTCCTTAGTGTAGATGTCGTTCAAACTGAGTTGTAAACTCATATGAACCCAGTTATGTAGGTATGTTGGGAGGCTGGGGAAATTTGCAATGAACAGATAATTCATTGAGAAATGCAAACTACAAGAAAAGTAATTCACCAATGGCCACTGAAGGAGGTTTAGGATAATTTCAGGGTGAATTTTGGAACATTACCAGGAAGAGAACAAATCTAAGGGTTGCAACCATTAGGAAGCAGCAATAAATAATGAGAATGAAATGACAATGAGGAAGAGGTATACTCTAGGAGTAAATTATGATATATAAAAATATTGTTGGAGCTTTTATTATTTAGGGAGGACAAAGCCTTCCAACTGTCCACCCCTACTTGTAGCTACATACTGCATCTCACTATGCCCATACAAAGGATATACATGAATCAACATCATGGATCTGCATTTGGAAGCATATGCAGGCCAGATGAGGTAGGGAGGGCAGCTTTTCTCTAATGAATGACATTATTTAAATCTGATGGGTCTTTATAACTACCACGTGCAGATTATTCACTGAACTCAAATTCCACTATTGGCATGATGGAATCTGAACTCTAGTTTCTCAATTGATTATCCGGGCCTCCGATTTCTAGTAACTTAACCAATACATCAGCAAGAATGATCATGACCATGAGACCATAAGACATAGGAGCAGAATTAGGCCATTCAGCCCATCAAGTCTGCTCTGCTATACCATCATGACGGAACCCAGATCCCACTCAACCCCATACACCTGCCTTCTCGCCATATCCTTTGATCCTCTGACTGATCAGGAAACAATCAACTTCTGTCTTAAATATACCCACAGACTTAGCCTCCACCACAGTCTGTGGCAGAACATTCCACAGATTCACGACTCTGGCTAAAAAAAATTTCTCCTTAACTCTGTTCTAAAAGGTCGCCCATCAGTTTTGAGGCTGTACCCTCTAGTTCTGGACACCCCCACCACAGGAAACATCTGCTCCACATCCACCCTATCTGATCCTTTCAACATTCGTAGGTTTCAATGAGATCCCAACATATTCTTCTAATTTCTAGTGACTGAAAGCCCAAAGCTCCTCATATGTTAACCCCTTCATTCCCAGAATCATCCTTGTGAACCTCCTCTAGACTCTCTCCAATGACAACACATCCTTTCTGATATATGGGGCCCAAAACTGTTGACAATACTCCAAGTGCAGCCTGACTAGTGCCTTATAAAGGCTCAGCATTATCTCTTCCTTTTATATTCTATTCCCCTTGAAAGAAATGCCAACATTGCCATTGCCTTCTTTACCACAGATCTTCTGTGAGTCTTGCAGAAGAACTCCTAAGTCCTCTGTACCTTTGATGTTTGAACCTTCTCCTCATTTAGATAATGGTCCGCGCTATTGTTCCTTTTACCAAAGTGCATTATCACACATTTCCCAACGCTGTATTCCATCTGCCATTTTTATGACCATTCTTCCAACTTGTCTAATCCTGCTTCAAATGCATTGATTCCTAAGCACTACCTAAGTCTCCACCTATCTTTGTAGCAATGGTAAACTTTCCCACAAACTGATCAATTGTATAATCTAAATCATTGACAAACAATGTGAAAAGTTGTCATCCCAATACTGACTGCTGAGGAACACCACTAGTGACTGGCAGCCAACCAGAAAAGACCCCCTTTATTCCAACTCACTGCCTCCTGCCTGTCAGCCATTCCACTATCCGTGCCAGTATCTTTCCTGTAACACCTTGGGATTTTATCTTGTTAAGCAGCTTCATGTGAGTCACCTTATCAAGTACCTTCTGAAAATCCAAGTAAATGACATCCACTGCCTCCTCTTTGACCATCCTGCTTATTACTTCCTTGAAGAACTCTAACAGATTTATCAGCCAAGATTTCGATTTACAGAAGCTACGCTGACTTTGACTTATTTTATCATCAGTCTCCAAATACCCCAAAACCTCATCCTTAATGATAGACTCCAACACTTTCCCAAACTCTGAGGTTAGGCTAACTAGCATATAATTTCCTTTCTTTTGCCTTCCTCCCTTCTTAAAGAGTGGAGTGACATTTTCAATCTTCCAGTCCTCTGAGACCTTGCCAGAATCAAGTGATTCTTGAAAGATCATGACCAATGCATCCATTTTCTCTTCAGCAATCTCTCTCAGGACTCTGGGATGTAGTCTGTCTGGTCCAGAAGACTTATCCACCTTAAGACCTTTAAGTATGCTTAGCACTTTTTCCTTTGTAATAGCAATGGCACTCCCTTCTGCTCCCTGACACTCACAAACACCTGGCACACTTCTAGTGTCTTCCACAATGAAGACAGATGCAAAGTACCCATTAAGTTCATCTGCCATTTCTTTGTCCCACATTACTACCTCACCAGCATCATTTTCCAGTGGTTAAATATCAACTCTCACCTCTCTTTTTCTCTTTATACAACTGAAAAAAAAAACTTATAGTGTCCTGCTTTATATTATTGGCTAGTTTGCCCTTATACAAGGTAAATCCAAACATCTAATAATGTCGCAATAAGAACAAACAGTTTGGTCACCAGAAACAATTTTCAGAATAAAGGTATAAGATCACACAGATAACCACTAGCATTTCTTATCAGAATTCTTATGGGCAATCATTAACACTTGACATACTGTTAAGAAAGTACTTACACTCACACCCGTGTGTGGTTTAATTAATAAATTAGTTAATAAAACTATAATCAGAAACTTTAATCATAAAACATTCACTCTTCTGGTTTTGGAGTAGGAGAGTAAAATCATGATGTATTAACAATATTACAAAGAAAGTATTAGAAGATGGATTTATCTTTTGCAGAAATCCTGTAAATGTGCAAATTAGAGAAATAAGGAGATTGTTGTATTGTTCTGCAAGTATAAAAGGATGATTTTCAACATTAACAGAAATCTAGATCAAGTTACTAGATTTCTCAATCATTTGTGTGGAAAGGACTGATTAACCTAATTAAAAGTAAAATATTGCTGTCAGTTGATTTTCAAGCTATAGCAAAGAAATAAGTAAATAGACAACAGCCAGACAGATACAGATGGTTACCCACGGCAACCAGGGAAGAAGGTCAAGGAACAGAACCAATTTAAAGTAATAACGTATTTAAAGTATAAATCTAATCAGAACAGAAACATCTTGAAATTATTTACCACTTAGAAGAAAAAAACTTGCACTGGGCTAACATGAGTAAGATAGGCAGGAAGAAGCAGCCCAGTCCCCACCAGCTAAGATTAACTGTCCAGTGAATCATTTGATCTAACTGATTTACACTGATTTTGTGGCCTTGTGTAATAACCACTCAAGAAGATGATAAAGAAAAGAGATGTACCATCAAAATCTTAATGAGCTAATTGGGTCTATCTGTTCATTCGACAGGGATAAAATCCCACAGCTGAAGTACACTTGGCCCTGTTGGACTGGAAGTGTCCTTCAAGCTGGCAGTATATCAGAGCCTATGAAGAAATGCACCACCACTCATATCTACAAGGAGATGAAGAAAAGGAAAGAGATCAGAACTTGGAGACCCATCTGACTGCTAAATGAGGTTTGTAGTCAAAATTCAAAGCCAATCAAGATAGGTTTTTTGCGGGTTGGTGATAGACCAGTATCACATTTAGTGCACCCCTGCCAGTTTTGTGTCAATTTAAGATATATTTGCTTTAATATAGCATGGGTTTGGAGGGGGTGAACATTTGACTCATTAGCTTGGACAATACGAAAGGGTTAGACAGAATATTATACACATGCACAACAAATGCTTTGTCCAAAATGGCCTTCAGAGAGGGAATTCATGATTGGATACATAGTAGTGCAGAGCAAAACAAGGAGTGAGAAATGGGAAACTTCCTAGTCAGGTCTGCAGTCAGGCAAGGTTGCCTTCCCTCTTGGTCTTGTTTGAGAGGTAAAAGGTTTGTAAGAAGACAAAAACATACTCTGGCTTAAGTGGGGTGACAGTCCCAACCTATGGGTCAAAGCCTCTCTACACAGGGTTAACATCACCAGCTTCTGTTTGAAGTCACAGTCATCCTAGAGGCTGATAAACATCTATGACCAATTTTAGAGAAGGTGATGTTTCAGCTAAAGGTCCCACATTGGGATTGCATATACTTAGCAATATCAGGCTCAGGGAGGAGCAGTGGGGATAGAGGGTGATGGTGGAACAGCTGGGGGAGGTGAGATGGGACCAGACAATGGCATGATGGGCAGATGGAACTAGGTAGGGGAAGGGAAACAAAAGGAGAAGAAATCTAGGTGAACAGGTAGGTGGGTTGGTGTGGAAGAACAGAAAGGGTGTGGGTTAACAGAAAATGCAAAATTCAGTGGTCTATTGGGTTTAAGCTACCCAAGCAGAATACCAGATGTTGTCCTTCCAATTTGCATTTGCCCTCTCTGTGGCCATGGAAGGGGTCATTATCTCCGAGTGGATGGGAGCATGTCATTTTACCTCGCCTTCCCATTCCACTGTGAGCTGTGTGCACTCAGTCTCTCCATTGCTATAGAGAGGCAAGATGCAAATCGGAAAAACCTGTCACACATTTGCATCGACCCCCGTATGCGTACCAACATTAAAGCAAAGGGGTGGCGGTGGAGCGTGGCACGTGGGGTGCCTCTCACACCGCGTCTCCCATCACCCGGAGCGACAGCTCGGCGCAAACTTGGCAACTCGGCGCCGCTCAGGGTGAGTACTCCACGGGACTCGAGTCTTTTTTACCGGTAAACTTTTAATTACTTTGGTAGAGGTTTGGTTTCGGAGTATTCCATACTTTTTTTCCTATTGTACTCCTGACTCTTTCCCCTTAATTCATTGGTTTGATAACAGGAGAAAATTCCGAGGCAGTTTGTTTACGTTTCCTTCTGGATACACAACATTAATTCCGTGGTTTAAAAAAATCTCGCAGCGAATACAAAGAAGGACTCTGTGTGCCTTACAAATTAGGCTACGCTTATGGTTTAAAGAGTTTTTTAAATGCTGTATTAACCATAAAACCAATACTTAAGGAATAACTGGGTCGCACGCCACTGTAACTCACGCCTCCGAAAATACTAAAACACCCTGCTTCACGTATTTCTCCTCGGTAAATATATTTCCTGGTCACACGCAAAGAAATCTGTAACAAACCCCAGAATCAAATGTAGGCAATTCAAAAACAGTTCTCCTATTCAAATTGAGAGTTATTTTGCGTTTGTGTTATCGGGACATCGGTTGTTAGGAGACGGTGACAGACTGCGGATCGCTGGGGGATTGAGTTTAACGAATGTCCTTAATTCTGCGAGTTTCGTTTATAGGCGGGTCATCGATACAAGATAATCGAAACCATCTCCCGGATGTCCATCAGTTTCTTGTCTAAGACGCAGTACCGCTGAATGTCCAGCACTCTGACCGGTAAGTTTCATCCGCACAGTATCTCGGTGGCTTAATATTCTTGTGCTGGTGATGCTGCTGACGTCACTTCACCGCCATCTGTACCTGTTTCTCGAGTTCGTCAGTGTCTGAATCAGAATCAGGTTTAATATCGCTGGCATATGTCCTGAAATTTGTTAACTTTGCGGCCCCCACACAATGCAATACGTAACAATATAGAGAGAAAAAACCGTGAATTAGAGTTAAATTAAACAAGTAGTGCAAAAATTAATAAAAAAGTAGTGACGTACTGTTCACAGGTTCAATGTCCATTCTGAAATCGGATGGCAGAGGGGAAGAAACTGTTCCTGAATCGTTGAGTGTGTGCTTTCAGGCTTCTGCAACTCCGTGGTAGCAATGCGAACAGGGCATGTCCTGAGTGATGGGATCCTTTATGATGGGTGCCGCCTTTTTGAGGCACCACTCCTTGAAGCTGGCATAGATACTACGGAGGCTAGTGCCCATGATGGAGCTGACTAATTCTACAACTCTGCAGCTTACTTAGATCCTGTGCAGTAGCCACCACCACCACCACCACCCCCCCACCACCTTACCAGACAGTGATGCTGCCAGTTAGAATGGTACATCTGAAGAAACTTGAGAGTGTATTTGGTGTCATACTAAAACTCCACAAACTCCTAATTAAATATAGCTGCTGCCTTGCCTTCGTTATGGTCTCATTGGTATGTTGGGACCAGGTTAGGTCCTCAGAGGTATTGACACCCAGGAATTTGAAATTGCTCACTCTCTCCACTTCTAATCCCTCAATGAGGACTGCTGTGTGTTCCCTTGTCTTAGCCTTTCCGAAGTCCACAATCATTTCTTTGGTCTTACTGACATTGAGTGCAAGTTTGTTGCTGCGACACCACTCAACTAGCTGATATATCTCGCTCCTGTACGCCCTCTCCTCACCATCTGAGATTCTGCTAACAATGTTTGCATTGTCAGCAAATTTATAGATGGTATTTGAGCTGTGCCTACCCACACAGTCGTGGGTATAGAGAGAGTGGAGCAGTAGGCTAAGCACACATCCTTGCTGTGTGCCAGTGTTGATTGTCTGCGAGGTGCAGATGTTATTTCCAATCCACACAGATTGTGGTCTTCCAGTTAGGAAGTCAAGGATCCAGATGCAGAGAGAGGCACCAACACCCAGGTTCTGGAGCTTTTCGATCAGAACTGCAGGAACGATGGCATGAAATGCTGAGCTATAGTGACATAGGTGTTAGTATTGTCTAGGTGATCCAAGGCTATGTGAAGAGCCAATGAGATTGTGTTTGCTATAGACCTATTGTGGGAATAGGCAAATTGCAGGGGGTCCAGGTCCTTACTGAGGAAGGAATTGATTCTAGCCATAACTAACCTTGTAAAGCATTTCACCACCATAGATGTGAGGGCTACTATATGATCATTGTTAAGGCAGCTCACCCTGCTCTTGGGCACTGGTATAATTGTTACCCTTTTGAAGCAGTTGGAAACTTCCAACTGTAGCAATGAGAGATTGAAACTGTCTTTGAACACTCCCGCCGGATGGTTGGCCCAGGTTTTCAGAGCCTTACCAGGTATTCCATCAGGCCTATCACCTTGCAAGGGTTCAACTTCTTGAGGGACAGCCTGACGTTGGCCTCCGAGACAGAGATCACAGCGTCACCAGGTTAATTTCCTTAACAAAGGTACATATCCAACCAGCTGAATATCAGGGCCAGAAGAAAGTTCCTGTTCTAGGAAGTAAAATTTTGCATATTTTCTGTTTATCAGTCAACAGTGGAACATTGCTGGAAGCTCTGACTGAACTCACAGTTTGTAAACAGATATGAAAGATATTGATCAGATATGAAAGCTTTTCATCTTGGTTATTAGGCAATGACAGCAGTGAAATCAAAAGCATGCAATGCTGGAAATGGTATAATCAGGTCGGGTTTGGAAAGAGAAACAGCATGTTTCAAATGGAGCACCCTTTATCAAACTTTTTCCCAGTTATGATGAAGTATCTTATATCTGAAATATCACCTGTTTCTTTTCCCACAGATTTCTCCTGACCATAATACTATACCATTTTAGTTCTACTTCCTATTCCAAAATGGCTGTCCGTGATCCCCTGTGCTGCCAAAATGAGGCCACTCTCAGGTTGGAGGAGAAACGCCTGATATTCTGTCGGGGTGGCCTCCAACCTGATGGCACGAACATTGATTTCTCTAACTTTTAGTAATTTCTCCCTCCCCACTCTTCTCTGTTTCCGTTCCCAATTTGACTCCCCTCTTACCCCTTCTCACCTGCCTGTCACCTCCCTCTCGTGCCCCTCCTCCCTCCCGTTGTCCCATGCTCCATTCTCCTCCCCCATCAGATTCCTTCCGCCTTAGCCCTTGACATTTTCCACCTATTATCTCTCAGCTTCTCTCTTCATTTCCCCCCACCCAACATGGTTTCACTGATCATCTGTCATCTTGTACTCCTCCACTCCCCCATCTTCTTATTCTGTCTTCTTCACCCTTCCTTTCCTGTCCTCTCCAGAGATGCTGCCTGACCTGCTGAGTTCCTTCAGTATTTTATGTATGTGCTCTGGATTTCCAGCATTTGGAGAATCTCCTGTTTGTGTTTTTTTCTCGTTATGGAGTTTTTTAATTCTATTTTAAAGTTTAAAATTTAATCTTCTCTGTATGTCAGACATTTTAAAATGTGAAAAACCCCTGGAAACTTCTCAAATCCATCAAGCCTGATCAGGGCTTTGCCTGCAGTGAAACTCTCCAGGAGATCACTGAAAAATCTTGACTCTTCCAGTCAAGATGGCACCAGCGAACAATGACTCCTCGGGTGACATCTTCCAGATATTCGATCATTTCAATTTTCCTACATCTCTACATATTCTTTTTATCTTAATTCTGTTTGTGAAATTGGAGACTGACTTAAATGTGTGATGCTTGATTGAGTGAGCTAGTAGTCTGCTGTCCCCGCGAAAACTCCAGAACAGAAATGCAAGCACAAGTTACCACGTGGAGAAGCTCAGAGATGAGACAAGGGGCCACGAGACTACATCTCTATCCGCTTAAAGTGTCGAGGAAGGTTGAAACATTGAAGCTAATGCAGAGGTGAGCGAACCGTTCTCAGAGAAGCGGCTGGGTTCAAGTCACTTCTTTTGGAGGGGATGTTGGTTCAAGTCACTTCCTTTGGAGGGGAACGTTGGTTCAAGTCACTTGCCTCGGAGGGGGCTGTTGGTTCAAGTCACTTCCCTCGGAGAGGGCCGTTGGCTCAAGTCACTTCCCTCGGAGGGGGCCGTTGGCTCAAGTCACTTCCCTCGGAGGGGGCCGTTGGCTCAAGTCACTTCCCTCGGAGGGGGCTGTTGGCTCAAGTTGCTTCCCTCAGAGGCGGCCACTGGTTCAGGTCACTGCCCTGGGAAGGGGGGCCGCTGGTCCGAGTCACTGCCCTGGGAAGGGGGGCCGCTGGTTTGAGTCACTGCCCTGGGAGGGGGGGCCGCTGGTTCAAGTCACTGCCCTCGGAGGGGGGGCCACTAGTTCGAGTCACTGCCCTGGGAGGGGGGCCACTGGCTCGAGTCACTGCCCTGGGAGGGGGGGCCACTGGTTCGAGTCACTGCCCTGGGAGGGGGACCGCTGGTTTGAGTTTCCTCCCTCAGAGGGGGCCGCTGGTTCAAGTCGCTGTCCTGGGAGGGGCTGTTGGGTCCGATTCTCTTGGAGATGTTATTGAAATTCTGAGATTTATAGATTGGACTGTAGTTCAAACTAACTGTAGTTCCTATCAGCCTCTTTCAGTTCCAAGTTTTTTTTGTGTGTTTTTGCCCATTCTTTCTGATTGCCGAATGACAGGTTGGGGTTTTATGGTTTCATGCTCTTGTTGTTTCTCCATGTGGGTGATCTGTTAGTTTTTGTATGAGGGAGGGGTTGGGATGTTTGGGGTTTATGAGGGTTTTTTCACGTGCGGTGGGGTTGATGTCTTTCTTTCAACTACTTCTATGGTTTTCTGTACTTTATGGCTATCTGGAGAAGACAAATGTCAGAGTTGTATTCTGCATACTTACTTCAATAATAAAATGAACCTTTGAATCTTTGGAAGACCTGTCAGTGCTCAGTCATATCGCTGATTAAAGTCTTGTAGTCATCACTGATTAATTCTGTTTCTTTACTTGCAGCTGTCCTTCAGCTACAATGTGTACACACATGAAGAGCAGCCTGCCTTCTCTCCTGGATGCATATCTCCCACCTCAGCTCAAGAAGCAGGTAGAACCCACAATCTCATTTTCATTATAAACTTCTCAAATAGAACAGAAACTGTTTGGCTGGCTTGCAAGTATATAAACATCAGCTGGACACTTTTGCTGAAATAATTAGAACTTCTCTGTTTACAAATTGCTTTGTATTTTTTGAAATAAAAGATGTCAGAAGAGAGGAAAGAATGGAGAAATACTTGTATTAATGCATTCAAGTGTCTTCTTTTATCCAAGAACACTTAGTTAAGGCAATTTTCTCTGTAGAGTGAAGGAACTTCCCAGTTCAGTTCTGTGTGCTAGACCCAAATGGACATTAGCCTCCTCCTAATACACTCCCACCTAATAAATTCAATCCCACTAATGAATTGGTTTTATTTATTTATTTGCGTACTTATTTAGAGATCTAGAATGGTACAGGCCCTTCCAGTCCAACGAGCTGCATCGCCCAGCAACGCACCTATTTAACAATAGCTTAATCACAGGACAATTTACAATGACCTACAAATAACCTACTAACCGGTATGTCTTTGGACCGTGGGAGGAAACCAGGACACCTGGAGGAAACACAAGCAGTCACGGGGAGAACATACAAGCTCCTTACTGATGGCGCTGGAATTGAACTCTGAACCCCGAACACCCTGAGCTGGGATTGTGCCATGCTAACCACAACGCTGCCGTGACCTGACATCTTTTCATCCCCAACAAACCTCAGCCTGAATCAAATACAGGAGTCTCTGCAGCTGCCGGAAATCCAGTGTAACGCACACAAACTGCTGGAGGAACTCAGCGGGTCAGTCAGCATCTATGGAAAGAAATAAACAGTTAACGTTTCAGACTGAGACATCAAAAGTTTATCCATTGATGCTGCCTGACCTGCTGAGTTCCTCCAGCATTCTGTATGTGTTACTCAGTCTGAACCAAATTGTTTGTGTCTCATCAGATTGCATACACAAATGTAATTTGGCATGTTGCCATACTTGTATGTGTAGTGTATCATTATGGAATTCTTGTTAAGCAAACTCTTTATAGCATATAACGTTTGAATTGAAGCTTACAAATTAAGGGCAATCATGTTTCTTCAAAATGCACAGAGATATTTTGAAATTCTCTACCTCTGTTCTATATTCTCATGTTGATATAAACCTAGAAATCAGAAGTTATAGTCCATTTGAGAGTGCTTGGCCATTTAGTACGATCATGGTTGATCACCCAATTTTCATATTCTGTTCCAGTATTTTCTCATATTCTTCACTTTCTCTATCCCTAACTGCAATACCTAACTCCTCCTTCAATAATCTGGCTCCTTAAACCTATGGCATTTGGTGTGAGATTCACTTTCACTGGAAGAAAGTGAATATTCCACTTATCTGCAGTATTTTCTTCATGATGTTACCCACCTCTATTTGGTTCTCCTCTTGGTCTCCTACACTTGGTCTCTTACACTACAGATAAGGGAATGAGGAATGGTGAAGGAGAGCGGGGTGGGGGGGAGTGGGGCATTAATGTAAGTTCAAAAAATTGATGTTCATGCCATCAGTTTGGAGGCTACCCAGACGGTATATAAGGTGTTGTTCCTTCAACCTGAGTGTGGCCTCCTCACCTTAGTAGAGGAGGCCATGGACTGACATGTCAGAATGGGAAGCGAAATTAAAATGGGTGGCCAGTGGG
Source organism: Mobula hypostoma (assembly GCF_963921235.1). NCBI lineage: Eukaryota > Metazoa > Chordata > Chondrichthyes > Myliobatiformes > Myliobatidae > Mobula > Mobula hypostoma. The sequence continues at coordinate 63,456,295 of NC_086104.1, read as the reverse complement.
AGATGCCACTAAGTGCTTGGTGAGGCAGTCTCTCAATCTACATCAATTCTCACTGATATACAGGAGGCGACACCGGGAGCATCAAATACAGCACCAACAGACTCACAGGTGAAGTGTCACCTCACCTGGAGGACAGTTTGGGGCCCTGAATGGTAGTGAGGGAGGAGGTATAGGGGTAGGTTTCAATAGGTACATTTAATGTCAGAGAAATGTATACAATATACATCCTGAAATACTTTTTCTTTGCAAACATCCACGAAAACAGAGGAGTGTCCCAAAAAATGAATGACAGTTAAACATAGAACCCCAACCCCCCCCAAGCTCCCCCACACACACGAACAGCAGCAAGGCAACGACCCCACTCCACCCCTAGCAGCAAAAAAAGCATCAGCACCCACCACCGAGCACTCAAGCGTGCAGCAAGTATCAATAAAGACACAGAATTGCAATACCCCAAAGACTACTTGTAATTCAACATACTGCAGGCTCTCTCTCTAATAAGTGAAAAAGGGGTGTCCCCATTTCACTGCTGATTTATGATGTTAAAAGTCTGTTGCTTTGCTTTTACCAAGCTCTGCGCCCAGAGAGTCGGCACTAAAAAGGCACAGCTCTCCGGACGCACAACCCCCAGCAGATAACCCGCTGCTCCCAATACTCCGTGTTCTCCCAGGATGTTTCAGTCAGGGGCACCAGCCTAGAATCCAAAGCCACAAAAATCCGGAACCCTGAAAATGCGCTCACCTTACAGGTCCTGTCCTTGGGATATTAAAATGCACCTGTTCCGCTTGCCAGGAGGGAAATCAGTGGTGAGGGATGAATGGACAAGGGAGTCACATGGGACCAATCTCCGTGGAAAGCAGAAAGCTGGGGTGGGGGAAGATGTGCTTGGTGGTGGGATCTGTGGGAGGTGGCGGAAGTTCCGGAGAATTATGTGCTGGACGCAGAGGCTGCTGGGGTGGTAGGTGAGGTCAAGAGGAACTCTATCCCTGGTGGAGTGGCAGGAGGATGGGGTGAGGGCAGACATGCATGAAATAGAAGAGATGTGCAGTGTTAATGGTGGAGGAAGGGAAGCCCCTTTCTTTGAAGAAGGAAGGCATCTTCTTCATTCTGTAATGAGAAGCCTCTTCCTGAGAGTAGATGCAGTGGAGATGGAGGAATTGAGAGAAGGGGGATGGCATTTTAACAAGGAATAGGGTGGGAGGAGGTATAGTCCAGGTAGCTGTGAGAGTCCGTGAGTTTATAGTAGACATCAGTAGATAAGCTGCCTTCAGAGATAGAGGCAGAGAGATTGAGAAAGGGGAGGATGTTGTTGGAAATGGACCAGGTAAATTTGAGGGCAGGGTGGAATTTGCAGGCAAAGTTGATGAAGTCGATGAGCTCCACCTGGGGCTCTTATTCTTGCAAGCGGAACAAGTGCTCCACCTGCCCTTACCCCTCATCCCTCACTGCCATTCAGGGCTCCAAACAGTCCTTCCAGGTGAGGTGACACTTCACCTGTGAGTCTGTTGGGGTCATATACTGCTCCTGGTGCTCCTGGTGTGGCTTCTGAATATTGATGAGACCCGCGTAGATTGGGTGACCACTTCATCGAGCACCTATGCTCCATCCACCAGAAAAAGTGGGATCTCCCAGTGGCCACCCATTATAATTCCACTTCCCATTCCCATTCCGACATGTCAGTCCATGGCCTTCTCTACAGTCGCGAGGAGGTCACGCTTAGGTTGAAAGAGAAACACCTTATATTCCTTCTGGGTAGCCTCCAATCTGATGGCACGAACATCAATTTCTCGGACTTCTGGTAATGGCCCTGCCCCTGCTTTTGTTCACCATTCCTCATTCCTACTTCCCTCTCTCACCTTATCTCCTTACCTGCCCATCACCTCCCTTTGGTGCTCTGCCCCCTTTTTATTCTTCCATGTCCTTCTGTCCTCTCCTGTCAGATTTCCCCTTCTCCAGTCCTGTATCTCTTTCACCAATCAACTTCCCAGCTCTTTACTTCATCCCTCCACCCCCTCCTGACTTCACCTATCACCTTGTGTTTCTTCCTCCCCTCCCCCCATCTTCTTTTCTGACTCCTCATCTTTTTTTTCTCTAGTCCTGATGGAGGGTTTCAGCCTGAAACATCAACTGTACTCTTTTCCATAGATGCTGCCTGGCCTGCTGAGTTCCTCCAGCATTGTGTGTTGAGTGTTGTTTGGATTTCCAGCATCTGCAGATTTTCTCTTATTTGTGATAGCTGTATCTATATCGTCAAGCCCTGCAAATATTTGGTGCACTTTAGTGAGATCACCTCTCATTTGTAAATTTGAGAGTGTAGGCTTAGTCTACTTAATCTCTCTTCAGAGGACAATTCCTCTCCCCCACCCACTGTCATTCCAGGAATGAATATGCCAAACCTTTGCTGCACTCCCTGTTTTGAATATATGTTTTTCCTTGAATGGGAAGATCAGCCCAGTACACATTGTTCAAGGAGCTCTCTCTGTATAATTGGAGCAAGATATCTTTACTTAAACCCCTTTGGAATAAGAGCCAAACCAACATTTGCCTTGATAATTTCTTGCTAAACCAACATGTTAGCTTTTGTTGGTTTCATGCTCAAGTTTTCACAAATCCCTGTGAACACCAGCACCTTTCAACTGTGAATTATCTAAAGGAAACTCCACCTTTTGGCATTTTCTCCCACAATGTATGATTCATATTTTCAACATTATATTCCGTAACCTATTCACGTAATGTATTTGGAGTTTGTGAAGTGCCTGCTGCACTCTCTCACAGCCTATAATACCATCCGGTAGTGTGTCATTATGCAGATCCTCAGTATGCTGTGAATGGACTGGTATCTGGGAGCTGGCACTTGTATCACTGAGCAATACACCTGAAGTGTCGACCATTCATTTCCCTCTGTAGGTGCTACCTAACCTGCCAAGTTCCTCCAGTATCTGCAGAATTTCTTTTGTCTCTGTTTATATAACTGATATAGCATAGAAACATAGAAAACCTACAGCCCAATACAGGCCCTTCGGCCCACAAAGCTGTGCCGAACAGGTCCTTACCATAGAAATTTACCTAGGGTTACCCATAGCCCTCTATTTTTCTAGGCTCCATTTACCTATCCAGGAGTCTCTTAAAAGACCCTATCGTATCCGCCTCCACCAATGTCACTGGTAACCTGTTCCATGCACTCACCACTCTCTGCGTTAAAAAAACTTACCCCTGACATCCCCTCTGTACCTACTTCCAACCACCTTAAAATTGTGCCCTCCCGTTCTAGCCATTTCAACCCTGGGAAAAAGCCTCGACTATCCATATGATCAATGCCTCTCATCATCTTATACACCCCTATCAGGTCACCTCTCATTCTCTGTCGCTCCAACAAAAAAAGGCCGAGTTCAGTCAACCTATTCTCATAAGGCATGCTCCCCAATCCAGGCAACATCCTTATGAGTCTCCTCTGCACCCTTTCTGTGATTTCCACATCCTTCCTGTAGTGAGGTGACCAGAAATGAGCACAGTACTCCAAGTGGGGTCTGACCAAGGTCATATTCCATTAAGACAACCATCAAGAATATTAAGAATCACTAGCTAGTGCTTTGTTGTAGAAACACATGATAGTGCTCCTCTTGTTCCCACTTACTTCCCACTGGTCTAAGTGGTGAATGCCTCTGCACATAATTCTACCAAAAGAAGTTAAGATGTTTAAACTTTGAGGCTGAAAGAAACTAAAATTTCAGAGAATTTATGGCATCCTATGCTAAGTGCCACTTAGATGGCTTGCTTCACCTTCACTTAATTCATGGCCTAAGTTTGCAAATCAGACTCTTGGCTGCTGCTCTGCTTCAAAGGCCCAATAATCAGCACCCTTCAAGCACAAAATAGTTGTTTCCTGTGGACTGGAAGCATTGTTTGCTCATCTCCATGGTGCCCACTGTTACCATAGCAACAGGACCATAAATAATGTGGCAGCAGAGTGAGAGAACAAAGCCTACTCTTAAATGCAGAGAGGAATTTAGCTGATTAATCATCTGCTCTGACTTGTGTTGTATAGGGGAGAAGGTCCCTACTCATCTAGTGTGAGGACAGTTGGAAATGTATCAATCACATTTTGATCAGTAAATTGTGACAAATTGTTTTTTTTGGACAGCATGAGTTAAGCATATTGCAGAAACAGTTCACTGTTATGCATTAAGTGACCATTTTATTAGGTACACCTGCAAATATCTTATCAGCCAATCATATGACGGCAACTCAATGCATAAAAGCATGGATACTTGGTCAAGTCATTGGGTGTATTTAAGGCAGAGATAGATAGGTTCTTGATTAGCCAGGGCATCAAAGGGTATGGGGTGAAAGCAGGGGAGTGAGGATGACTGGAAGAATTGGATCAGCTCATGATTGAATGGTGGAGCAGACTCAATGGGCCAAATGGCCTACTTCTTCTCCTATATCTTATGGTCTTAAGAAGTTCAGTTGAATCACATCTCGCTGCCCACGGGAGGACTGCAGTGAGGAGGAGTCAGTGACTCACCTCTTTGCACACTGTGAGTTTGTGAAGAAGGTGTGGAGGAGGATGGAAGGGCTAGTGTCACGCTTCATCCCCAGCAGCTGCGTAACAGAGGACTCTCTGATCTACGGGCTGTTCCCGGAGATGCACATGGGGACCAACATCTGGTGCTGCTGGCAAATCATCAACTCGGTGAAAGATGCTCTTTGGTCGGCCCGAAACTTGATGATCTACCAGCACATGGAGATGTCCGTGGGAGAATGCTGCCGACTGGCACATTCCCGGCTGCAGGAGTACGTGCTGAGGGATGCACTGAAACTTGGTGCAGCCACTGCAAGGGCCGGGTGGGAAGGACTACAGTTTAGGGTTCTTCTCCCGCATGAGTGGGAGGGGTTGGGTGGCGGGGAGTATACCCCTCAACAATAGTGGGTAAAGATGAACCAACAGAGTGTCATGTGGGTGGCTGAAAGTGTGGAAATGTATAGAATGTAATGGTAATGTCTGTAAAGGATTCAGAGTCATTGAATGGTTTATTGTAAATCATTTTATTTTGAATAAAGTATATTTTGATTTTTAAAAAGTCAAACAACAGAATGGGAAAGAAATGTGATCTAAGTGATTTTGACCATGGAATAATTGTTGGTGCCAGACAGGGTGGTTTCAGTATCTCAGAAACTTCTGGTCTGGGATTATCACACACAACTGTCTTTGGAGTTTACAAAGAATGGTGCAAAAAACAAAAAAAAATTAGTGAGCTAGTGAGCAGCAGTTCTGTGGGTGAAAGCACCTTGTTAATGAGAGAGAGCAGAGGAGAATGGCGAGACCAGTTCAAACTGACAGGAAGGTGACAGTAACTCAAATAACCACATGTTACAACTGTGGTATGCAGAAGAGCATCTCTGAATGCACCACACGCAGCTTGAAGTGGATGGGCTACAGCAGCAGAAGACCACAAGTATACACTCAATAGCCACTTCATAAGGTAAAGGAGGTACTAAATAAAGTGGCCACGGAGTGTATATTTTGTTTATGCTAACAAAACTATGTAGCATTTGTTCAGAAATATAGACCAACTGATATAAGACCATAAGATATAGGAACAGAATTAGGCCATTTGGCCCACTGAGACTGCTCCTCTATTTCATCATGGCTGATCTATTTTCCCTCTCAGCCCCAATCTCCTACCTTCTTCCCATATCCCTTCATGCGCTGACTAATCAAGAATCCAGCAACCTCTGCCTTAAATATACCCAATGACTTGGCCCCCACAGTCACCTGTGGGAACATGTTCCACAGATTCACCACAGTCTGGCAAAGTAAATTCCTCCTCATCTCCATTCTAAAAGGACACCTCTCTTTTCTGAGGCAGTGTCCTCTGGTCCTAGACTCTCCCACCATAGGACACACCCTCTCCACATCCACTCTATTGAGACCTTTCACCACTTGCTAGGTTTCAAAGGGGTTACCCCTCATTCTTCTGAATTCCAGAGTGTACAAGCCCATAACCATCAAACATTCCTTACATGATAAACCTTTCAATTCAGGAGCCATTTTCATGAACCTCCTTTGAATGCTTTCCAATGTCAGCACATCCTTTCATAGATACAGGGCCCAAAACTGCTCACAATAGTCCAAGTGAGGCCTCATCAGTGCTTTATAAAGCCTCAACATTACTTCCTTGCTTTTATATCCTAGTCCTCTTGAAATGAATGCTGACATCGCATTTGCCTTCCCCACCATCAAACCTGCAAATTAACCTTTAGTGAATCCTTCACGAAGACTCCCAATTCTCTCTGGGCCTCAGATTTTTGAATTTCTCTCCATTTAGAAAATAGTCTATCCTTTTTCTTTTACCAGCGTGCATGAACATACACTTCCCGACACTGTATTCCATCTGCCGCTTCTTTGCCTGTTCTCCTAATCTGTCCAAGTCCTTCTGTAGCCTCTCTGCCTCCTCAAAACTACCTGCTCCTCCACCTATCTTATAAATTATGTGACTTTGTTTATTCAATTTAATATTCTGTATCTTGTGAAATCGAAGGGCATTTATGTATCAGAATTGCAGGCACTGCAACTGATCTGTTGATATTAATGCTAAATACATCTATCATAGGAATATTTCTCCACATCCAGTTATTCCAGTTAGGTTAGAATATACTCCTTGGCATCTGTATTTTTTTTTCCTGATTGCCTGCATGCTTACCATGGGAGGTGTACACAAAATGATTACCCCTTGGCAAATGTAAGAACTGAACCATTTCCAGACTTCCTTATCAGATGTCCTTCTGTCCTGCATTTTACCTTGGCTCACTTGCCCATAGAAATGGTCTAATTTATTTGGCAGCTTTAATATTTAATTTGTATTGAAATGCATTAATGAAAATCTCTTTTAGAGAGAACTCATCCACACCTGGTACAGTAAGATCGCCTCTGTAAAATATAAAGTATTAGGTATCTCAAATGTGTCAAAAAAGTAAAATCATGATGTGACAAATCTAAACTTAGATTTGTTAAAAGCACTCTGGTCAAAATGAATCTTCAGAAAGAATCATTCAGGTAATGCCTGGAGTGTAGGCCCTTGATACCAAACAGTTGGAACCATAAGTGACTGAAAGCCAATACATCCTATGGGCTGCAGTATATAATGAAGTTCCAACGTGTAGCATCATTTGTTGACATTGAATGACAGTGGAAAAAGAGACAGCCCATTCTCAGCCTCTGAGGAGTATCCTGAGCATGGAGACAATGATCAAGTCATTGGAATCCAGACAATGCGGTGGGGACCAATGGCATAGATAGGAGTAGGGGTGAGGTCCTGAAGAAGGAATATAGGGAGTTAGGAAAGAAGTTAAAAAGCAGGACCTCAAGGGGGGTAATCTCGGGATTGTTGCCTGTGCCACGAGACAGAGAGGGTAGAAACAGGAAGTTATGACAGATGAATGCGTGGCTGCAGAGTTGGTGCAGGAGGCAGGGGTTCAGATTTCTGGATCATTGGGATCTCTTCTGGGGAAGGTCTGACCTGTACAAAAAGGACGGGCTGCACCTGAACTGGAAAGGAACCAATATCCTGGTGGGCAGGTTTGCTAGAGCTGTTGGGGAGGCTTTAAACTAGTTTGGCAGGAATGGTGGGAATCAGAACATGAGTGCAGAGAATAGGATAGAAGGACAAGGGCATGATGCTATGTGATCTGAGTTGGTGAGGAAGGACAGGCAGGGGACAAAACATAAATGTAACCAGTCAGAGGGGTTGAAATGTGTCTATTTCAGCGCCAAGAGTATTAGGAATAAAGGGGATGAACTTAGAGCATGGATCAGTACGTGGAACTACGATATTGTGGCCGTTACTGAAACTTGGCTGGAGGAAAGGCAGAATTGGCTGATGCACGTACCGGGATTTAGGTGTTTTAAAAGGAATAGGATGGGAGGTAGGAAAGTGGAGGGGGGGGCGGGTGGCGGGGGAGTAGCATTACTGGTCAGGGATAGTATCATGGCTATAGAAAGGGAGGACGCTGCAGAGGGAGTGTCCACTGAGTCAGTGTGGGTGGAAGTCAGAAATAGGAAGGGATCAATCACTGTGCTGGGAGTAGTCTATAGGCCCCCAAATAGCCCTAGGGACACCGAGGAGCAGGTAAGCAGGCAGATGTTAGAATGGTGCCGGAAATACAGGGTTGTATCAGCCTGATACAGCCTGATCACGTCAATTGCCTTTGAGAGATTCTCATCATATTTAACTTCTGGTGAATCATTACTGCATTCCAAAGAATGATTATCACCTTCAAATTGTTTGAGGACATTAATTTTTTAAAATTCATTTACGGGATGTGGGCGTCACCAGCTATGTCAGCATTTATTGCCCATCCCCAGTTGCCCTTGAGAAGGTGGTGATGAGCTGCCTTCGTGAACTGTTGCTGTCCCTGAGGTGTAGGTGCACCCATAGTGCTGTTAGGGAGGGAATTCCCAGATTTGACCAGCAACAATGAAAGATGATATGTTTCCAAGTAAGGATGGTGAGTGACTTGGAGGGGGATTTCCAAGTGGTGGTGTTCCCAGGTATCTGCTGTTCTCGTCCTCTGTATTGTAGTGGTCGTGGGTCTGGAAGGTGCTGCCTTAGGAACTTTGGTGTGTTGTTGCAATTTATCTTGTAGAGAGTACACACTGCTGCAGCTGTTCATCGATGGTAGAGGGATTGGATGCTTAAGGAAGGGGTACCAACAAGTGGGCTGCCTTGTACTGGATGGTGTCAAGCTTTTTGAGTGTTAATGGAGCTGCACTCATCCAGGCGAGTGGCAAGTATTCCATTACACTCCTGACCTGAGCCTTGTAGATGACGGACAGGCTTTGAGCAGTCAGGAAGTGAGTTGCATGCTGCAGGACTCCTGGTCTTTGACCTGCTCTGGTAGACACAGTGTGTATATGGCTAGAGCAGTTCAGTTCCCTGTCAGTGGTAACTCCCAGGATGTTGATAATAAGAGATTCAGTGATGGTGATGCCACTGAATGTCAAGGGATGATGGTTAGAGCCTCTCTTGTTGGAGACGGTCATTGCCTGGCACTTGTATGGCTTGAATATTACTTGCCACTTGTCAGAACAAGCCTGGATATTGTCCAGGTCCTGCTACATTTGGGTATGAACTGCTTCGCTATCTGAGGAGTCATGAATGGTGCAGAACATTGTGCAGTCATTTGCAAACATCCCCACTTTTGACCTTATGACGGAAGGAAGGTCATTGATGAAGCAGCTGAAGATGATTGTTCCTAGGACTCTTCACTGAGGAACTCCTGCAGTGATGTCCTGAAGATGAGATGCTTTTATACTTTATACTTTATTGTCGCCAAACAATTGGTACTAGAACGTACAATCATCACAGCAATACTTGATTCTGCGCTTCCCACTCCCTGGATTACAAATATTTACTAAGAATATTAAAAATAGTTAAAATTAGTAAATATTAAAAATTTAAATTGTAAATCATAAATAGAAAATAGAAAAATGGGAAGTAAGGTAGTGCAAAAAAACCAAGAAGCAGGTCCGGATATTTCGAGGGTACGGCCCAGATCCAGGTCAGGATCCGTTCAGCAGTCTTATCACAGTTAGAAAGAAGCTGTTCCCAAACCTGGCCGTACGAGTCTACAAGCTCCTGAGCCTTCTCCCAGAGGGAAGAGGGATGAAAAGTGTGTTGGCTGGGTGGGTCGTGTCCTTGATTATCCTGGCAGCACTGCTCCGACAGCGTGCGGTGTAAAGTGAGTCCACGGACGGAAGATTGGTTTGTGTGATGTGCTGCGTTGTGTTCACGATCTCCTGCAGCTTCTTTCAGTCTCGGACAGGACAACTTCCATACCAGGTTGTGATGCACCCTAAAAGAATGCTTTCTGTGGTGCATCTATAAAAATTAGTGAGGGTTTTAGGGGACGGGCCAAATTTCTTTAGTTTTCTCAGGAAGTAAAGGCACTAGTGGGCCTTCTTGGCAGTGAACTCTGCTTGGTTGGACCAAGTTGGGTCATTTGTGATATTGTCCCCGAGGAACTTAAAGTTTTTGACCTGTTCCACTTGCGCACCACCGATGTAAATTGGGTCGTACGATCCGCTACTCCTTCTGAAGTCAACAACCAATTCCTATGTCTTGCTGACATTGAGGGATAGGTTATTGTCTTCGCACCATGCCACCAGGTTCTTAATTTCCTCTCTGTACTCAAACTCATCATTTCCCGAGATACGGCCTACAATTGTTGTGTCATCAGCAAACTTATATATTGGGTTTGATGGAAACTTGGCTACACAATCATAGGTGTACAGTGAGTACAGCAGGGGGCTGAGTACACAGCCTTGTGGGGCACCGGTGCTCAGAGTGATTGTAGAGGGAGAGCTTGTCCCCTATTTTTACAGCCTGGGCCCTATCTGTGAGGAAGTTGAAGATCCAGCTGCAGATCTGAGTGATATAAGGCCCAGGTTCCGGAGCTTAGGAATCAGTTTATTTGGAATGATGGTATTAAAGGCAGAGCTGTAGTCAATGATTGACCTCTAACCACCACAACCATCTTCCTTTGTGTCAGGTATGATTCCAACCAGTGGAGGGTTTTCCCCCTAATTCCTATTGGCTCCATTTTAGCTAGGACACCTTGATACTCAGTCAAATGCTGCTTTGACTTCACTTTCACCTCACCCCTGGTATTTAGCTCTTTGATCCATGTTTGGACCAAGGAGATGATGAGGTCAGGAGCAGAGTGGCCTTAGTGGAACCCCAACTGGGCATCCGTAAGCAGGTTATATTAATATTATGTGCAATTTCATCTCCTCATATGTGAAATGGTAAATGGTGCAATCTATTGTCCATATGCTGAGGGAGACTTGGTCATTGAATACTTATTGATCAACATCCTGACCTTTCCAGAACTTGAAAGAGTCAGCTTACATTGGCTTAGAGGTGAAAGAGCTGCTGTAATGCTATGATCTTGTTTCAGAAACATTGGCTGCTTGGAGTTGTCTGTGTTTTTGTGTGTATATGCCAGGTTTCTGTTTGCTTGGCGGAAGTTTAATGCTTGAACAGCATGTGGTTTAAATGTGCATTTGAAATTGATTGAGCTACTATTGAATATCGATGAAGTGCCAAAAGCCGCAGGTATGCTATAGAGTGTTGCTTGTAGTTGTCACAATGAGGGACGAGAGTGAGTACTCATGTTCTCTTAATTAGCATTACCCAAATACTAATTTTGTACTTAAATAGCCCTAAAGTTATAAATATTAGCACAGTTTCCAATTTAAGATTAAAATCTTATGTACACAATAGAGAAGGTTTCTGATGAGCCAGAAATTTTCCACTGGCTGCAGTGAAGTGATTTGAAGTGTTTTTTTTCTCCCTATGCTTTATAGTTTAATTGTATATTTTACAAAAAATCAGGACATTGCATTACCTAGTTCTAAACATATCATCACATTTCCTTAAAATATTTATAATATGTCAATAGGTAACTAGTGTTACCTGTTCCCCAATCCCAAGTGAAATGTTTGAAAGGTTATTACACCTCAGTGTCTACTTGTGGGAAGACCTTATACTGTGCTGCTTCCCCACAGAGTCTTTGAGGTCACTGCACCAATTATTAGTGTGTCTGTCATCCCATAGTCCTTCGCCTTGGAATGTCCATCCCATGGCAAACACTGACACACTCCCACAGAGGCAGAAAGAAATGACAGAAGATTCCAGATTTCTCAAAGTCGACTCTATCTGTTCCCTTCTCTTGCTACAGTAATAAGGCACTGTGTTACTACATTTATTGGAAATTATCAGATACATTTTTGCAAAATTCTGAGGCAAACAAGGGTCTTTTAATTCATCCAATGCTTAATCACACAAAATACTCACTAGGGAGCATTCTCCATTCTTTCTGTCAGTCTCATCTACAGGAATGTAACCATATTTAAACCTTGGGCATGTAGAATTTCCTAGCACATTTTTATTTAGTGATACAACATTGAACAGGTCCTTTCGGTCCGAGTTGTGCAACCCAGCAACCAACCTATTTTTTTCTAACACACGCCTAATCACTGAACAATTTACAATTAACCTGCTAACCGGTATGTCTTTGGAATGTGGCAGGAAACTGAAGCACCCGGAGGAAACCCATGCAGTCACGGAAGAACATACCATCTCCTTCCAGACGGTCCCAGAATTGAAATCCAAACTCTAACACTCCAAGTTGCAATAGTGTTGCACTAACTGCTATCCTACCACCGTGCCCCAAATATCAGAATAATTTCTAATAATGACCTAAAACTACAATATGAAAACCAAAGCCAACCATGAATTAAAAGGTGTGTTGGCAGATACTTGAATGAGAAAGGCATACTGGAGATGGATATGGATTTAATGCAGACACATGGGGTTAGGGCACAACAACACTACATCAAATGCAATTTCTCTAGCTCTTCACCCACTTCTGGGCCAGTTGGACAACAGGAACACAAGCATCAGGCCGCTGTTCATCGACTACAGCTCAATGCTAACACCATCATCCCATCCGAACTTGTCATCAAAACCTGGGCCTCTGTATCTTCCTCTACAGCTAGACACTCAGCTTCTTCATCGGCAAACCTCAATCAGTGAGGACAACATCTCCCCCTCACTAATCATCAACACAGATGCATCTCAAGGTTGTGTGCTTAGCCCCCTGCTTTACTCTCGATAGTATACTCAGCGCAAACTCTGTGGCTCAACACAGCTCAAATACCATCTTCAGATTTGACGATGATATAATTGGTGTTCAACAAACCACAGGTGCTGATGAGTCATCTTACCAGAATGAGATGAGACACCTGGCTGAATGGTGCCAAAGCAACAACCTCGCTCATCATCCAATTCTTCCTCAACTGGCTCCACTTTCTGCCTATTGCTCTTAGCACACCCCTTTACTTCACATCCTTATACCAGTTATCTCCCTTCTGCACTCTCCATCCTGATGCAGGTTCCTGCTTCAAGAAGGCTGCCTGAGCCACTCATTTTCTTCAGTGTGTGTTTGAAACCTAAGTAATCCCTGCTTCACTTGCATATTGTCTGGCCTGTGTCAGTCTTTAATATCATTAATCTTTATATCACTTTGCTCTGTTCTTAATTAACATGGGGGGGTGCAATATGATGGTACAATATTAATATTATTCTTTGTATATTTACCATTTAAGGGTACAATACTGTATCTTGGAACAATAGTTTTAAGCATACCAGTAGTTTGGACGTGGTGAAGAATGGTCGCAGCATCGTTTCCATGTAATTAATCATAGATACAAGAGTTAAAAGGAGGAAGTTAAAGTGAATCACATTGTGCAAATATGGGTAGTTCTCTTTAGATATTGAATGTACGTGGGCTCTTCCTTTTCCATCCTATTTACTCTTAAAGGACATAAATTTTAACAATAAAATGTCCATCTACATGCTGGTGAATCAGAAAGGTGTATTCCTTGACCTTTGATACATTTTTTTAAACAGCAATTTCATCCCAAGATTGGAAAAAGAAAAGATTAGCTTTATTTGTCACATGTACATTGAAACATACATGTGCATCACAAATTTGTATGTATGGGGAGGATCAGCAGGGGCAATATGTCGTTGCTCTCTGAAGTTGATCACGATCTTTAATTATAATTCACTAAAATCATGCTCTAACCCAACAGCTCAATTCCCACTTGTTCCCTTCCATTCATAATATCTGTTGTGTCTGTGCAACTACATATCAAATAAATAAAAGCACTCATGCGGAAGATGGCTTTAACTGGTGTATTCACATTGCAGCAAGACGGAGAGCGAGATCAATGCAAATGCTTAGACAACAGATCCATACGTAGTGCTAAGGGGGCCATTGCTCTAAAAGAAATAGATCCATACATTACATTTCCTCCCCCTTTAGATTAATGTAATACAAAACCGTATATGTACAAAACATTCAATTTCCCTTTCATGAACCATATTCAAATAAGCATGCTTGCACCATTACAGTCCATAATTGACTTCCTGTTCTAAAGATTCAGACTTTTGGGTGGAGTTCTGTTTATTTTAGGATAGCGCCTCTGGGCCTGTGGAATGGCATCAGGTTTGGTAGGTGTCTTGGCTAAGACAGCGTTCTTAGTTGCCGGTGTTACGTTGCTGTCAGTGACATCATCACTGAGAGGTAAGTGTCTGTCTCTTTGGATGCAAAGAGCATCCTGTATCTGCTCCACATGACATCTCTATGTATGATTGCAACATGTACTGTGTACATCATTGGTTCAGTTCTTGTAGTTATCCTACCAGGTGTCCACTTGTCTTCTCGGTAATCAGGCACAAGGACTTCCTATCCAACTTTGAAGCTCCTTGCTGCTTTACTTGGCAGCTAGTTGACTTGTTTATTCTGCATTTTCCTCTGTAGATCTAGTTTCAGGAGGTCTATGCAAGATCTCAGTTTCCTGCTCATGAACATCATTGCAGGTGTTTGATTTGCCATCATATGGACAGAGTTCTGATACACAAAAAAGAAGTTGTCCAACTTGTGCTGTTGAGAAATGTTCTTCTTGTTCATAGTTTTAATGGACTTCTTGAAGGTTTAGATAAACCTTTCTGCTAACCCATTCATCGCTGGGTGGTGAGGAACAGTCTTGAAATGTCTGATGGCATTTTTCTTCATGAACAATTGGAATTCTTTTGACGTGTATTCTGGTCCATTGTCACCCCAAGTAAGTTCTGGTAAGCTGTTTCTGGTGAAGATAGTCCTCAGAGCAGGGACAGTCTTTGCTGCAGTGGTTGACTTCATTGGTGAAACCTCTGGCCATTTTGAATGAGTATGCACAATATTTCAGAAGCATGAATAGCCCAGCAAAGTCAATATGTACTTTTTGCCATGGTGACGACCGCCACTGTCACAGGTGTAATGGTGCCTGTGGGAGTACATTTTGAACTTTTTGGCATCCTGAACAGCCCTTGGCCAAATTTTCAATCCACTTATCTATTCCCAGCCACCACATGTAGCTCCATGTGAGCTTCTTCATCTTGACTATACCCAGATGTCCTTCATGCAGATTCTCTAACACTCTGGCATGCAGTTCAGAGGGAACCACAACACGAGATCCACACATCAGTGTTCTTTGACATACCGACAGTTGGTCTTGTCTGACTGAGAACTCTCAAAACAGGGTTAACATGAGCTGGCCATCCTTGCATGGTGATTTCATACACTTTGGACAATGTCAGGTCATTCCTTGTTTCCCTTCATATTTCTGAATTTGTTACCAGCAATTGGTCCACCAGTGCTGAGTGGAACACTTCTGCTGGGTCACAGAATGAAGACTTTTCTTCTTCAGTTACCAACAGTGGAAGACATGACAAGCCATCAGCATTGCTGTGTTGTTTGGTACCCTTGAACTCTGTGCCATATGAGTGGGCTGCTAGGGAAAGTGCCCAACGTTGTAACCGTGTAGCAGTCATCATTGGAGTTCCCTTCCTGGGATTGAAAATGAACACAAGGGGCTGGAGATCTGTCACTAGCATAAACTCTTGTCTGTAGAAGTAGTGGTAGAACTTCTTTATTCCCCATGCTAGACTAAGGGCCTCTTGGACAATCTGTGTGTAGTTGCATTCTGCGCTTGTCAGTGATCTTGAAGCAAATGCAATCAAGCATTCAGATCCATCTTTCATAATGTGTTACAAAATAGCCCTAATGCTATAAGGGGATGTACTGCTTGCTAATCTGATGGGCAAGGATGAATCATAACGGGTGAGCAGTTCATCTGATAATATTAGTCTCTTTGTTTTCTTGAAAGCTCTTTCATATCTTTCTGATCATTCCCATTTTGTTCCTGTCTGCAACAGTGTATTCAATGGGTAAAGCACTGTAGCAATGTCTGGGAAAAGTCAGTGGTAGTAGTTTACAAGGCCTAACTGCTGGGTTTGGCCTCCATACGTCACATTCACTTTCAGTTTGTCTTTGGGAATCACTTTTTCATCTGTGTAAGTCTTTAGCATCACTGAGGTCTTCTCTAATGGTATCTTAGAAAATAGTCTGTTGTAGTCAGCCCCTGGAGTTATGGGCAAAGCTGACCCTGTGTCCAGTTCCATTTTCAGTTTTACACCAGACACATCTATTGTGATTCATATGATTTTGTGCTCTGCTTCAATAATACTATGCAGTTCTAGGCATGGCAGCTCACCTTTGCCTGACTCTGTACTGTCTTGTTGGTCTCTTTATACATTTGCTTAGCTTTGTGTTTGAAACTTTTCACTTGGCATGTTTTTTCTCTTTGTTCTTTTTGTCTGTCTTTCTATGTGACCTTGTCTGTGACACTTTCTGCAAACTTTTTCTTTGAACCAACAGTTATTTGCATCATGGGAGGATTTGCTACATTGATAACATTTTTGGCTTTTTTCACCATTCTGGGACATTTTGTGCATTTCACATTCTAACCTCTTTTTCTGTAGTTCTACTGCATCCTTTGCTGCAGACTCTAATGATATTGTGATGGTCAATGCCTGTTCTAAGGTTAGGTCTCTTTCTGCCAGTAGCCTCGTTTGAGTGCTTTGACTATGCATGTCACATACAAGCCTGTCCCTTAATACATCAGAAAGTCCATCTCTAAAGTCATAATACTGGGAAAGTTTGCACAGTTCTACAATGTATTCAGAAATGCTTTTATCCTTTGACTGGTTCCTTTTGTAAAATCTAAATCTCTCAACTAGTATCAGCGGTTTAGGGCTCAAGTAATTTTGTAAAGTTGTAACAATTTCATCAAATATCTTGCTTGCTGGCTTTGCGGAGGTTACTAAGTTGCATTAGAGACTGTACATCCTTGCACCCATTAAGCTAAAAAGTGTGGAGGCTTTCTTTTGCTGATCCACATTGTTTGGCTCACAATACAGTTTGACCCTCTCGATTATACGACTGCCACCCTTCATTAGCACTATCAACTTTCCTGACTGAAGCCATCACCATGTTATTTTCACTTTAACTTTGTCAGTTGCACATCTTTCACTGTCTACTATGCTGTACTCGCGCATCCCTTTGTTAGCGTCTATGGCCTTCTCCGTACTGTTTAACTCTGCATATGATGATATTCTCTGACATTCAGGTTTTTTACTCGCCACTGATTTTTTGTGTTTTTGCAACTATATATCAATCAAATAAAAATGCGCACTGATTTAACTGGTGTATTCACGTTGCAGCGTGAGAGGGAGAGAGACAGAGAACAATGCACGTGCTCAGACAACATGCTAAGAGGGTCATAGCTCTAAAAGAAATAGATCCATACATAACAATATATATTGATTAAGCATTCTTAATCATTACACATGATTGACGCACAAGAATTGCACAAGTCTGCCAAGAAAATTCAGGCAGTGGTGGATGCCCAGGGCCAAAGGATGTGTCACAGTTGTGTTCCTTTTTAGGATTTGTCAATTACTAATTCAGGTTCCTGTCTCCACCCTTTAACTCATTTCTGCAAATCCGGAAGAACTGGAATTGGACAATGCAGCGTGAGATGGCTTTCAAAAAGGTAAAGGAAATAGTGACGTCACATTATGATCCACATTATCCATTGAGGCTTGTCTGTATCGCCTTTCCTTATGTTATGGGTGCCGTCATGTCACATGTTACGAGTGACGGAAGTGAACATCCCATAGCATTTGCATCACGATCCTTTACAGCTGCAGAGAAAAATTATGCACAGATTGATTTGGGATGTAAAACACTTTTCAACCGGTACTAGTATGGGAGAGAGTTTACCCTCATTCCTGATCATCAACCATAAGTATCCATTTTCAATTCCCAGAAAGGTGCTCCACTAACACAGCAGCACGAATGCAGAGATAGGCTCTGGTTCTTGGAAGACAGAATTACAAGATTGAATTCAAGTGGGTAACTCATCATGGAAATGCTGATGGGTTGTCCTGTTTACCCATGAAAAGGAAATACCTGAAAAATCTACAAAAAAAACATGTCTCGATGTATTCTCCCTAACGCAAATTGAAAATCTCCCTATTATAGCGAAGATGATCCAAAGAGAAACCAGAAAAAAAAAACCCATACTGTCTCAGGTCTATATGGCCACCCAAATGACTGGAATGTGGAACAGAAATCCCACTTCCCCCAGTTTTACCAGGGTCATAATGAACTTACCCTTGACGGATGTTTCCTCATGTGGGGATTGAGAATTGTCGTACCATCCAAGCTGAGAGCTAAGGTGTTGGAGGAGCTACATGTCGGTCATCTAGGCATAGTCAAAATGAAAGCGTTGCCTTGAAGCTTTGTCTGGTGGCCTGGGGAAGATCAGCAGATTGAGCAGCTTGCCATACACTGTTTGGGATGCCAACACGTCCAGAAGATGCCAAGAGCAGCACCTCGCCATCCCTGGGAATGGCCTGCTTGCCCTGCAGAGGATTCATGTGGATTTTGTTGGATGGTTCATGGGCACAAATTTCTTGGTAATAGTGAATGCAGCTACAAAATGGTCTAGAGTGTTCACAATAGCCTCCACTACAGCCTTGAACACTGTTGATGTATTGAGAAGCCTCTTCACAAACACTGGTGTTCCAGAACACTTTGTCAGTGACAGTGCACAACAGTTCGTAGGGGCAACAGCTTCAGTCATTCCTAAAAATGAATGGAATACGACGTATTACATCTGCACTGTACCACCCAGCTACAAATGGCTTGGAGAAAAGGTTTGCCCAGAGCCTAAAAGCACTGTGAGCAACATTAGCAGAATACACTACACTAACACTGGACCAGAAGCTCGCCAATTTCCTATTTGCAACACACTCCACAGCCAACAACTCCCCAGCTATGCTGTTCCTGGGTTGTCCCTTGCATTCACACTTGGATCTCCTGAAATTCAGTCCCAGAAGGAGGATGCAAGACAAACAGCTGAGGCAAATGACAGGCTCCTCAAACAAGGACGTTTAATGTTTCATTGCCGGACAAGCAGTCCTAGCAAGGAACTACAGCGGTGATGAAAACTGAGTACTCAGAATGATTAAGGACAGAACTGGATCACACTCCTACACAGTGGAGACTGCGTCTGATGCCATGTGGAGATGACGTATCAATCCATTGAAGAGAACAGAGTCAATTGTTAAAGAAGAAAGTTGGCTACCCGAGCAGAACCACTTCCTGCAGTCTGAGAGTAAACTCCTACAACAACCACAGAGGAGACCCAGAACCTGAGATTGTTACACAGCCACAAGTCTCACCTACCAAGCAGAGTGATCCCCAATGTCAGGAAAGACATTATCCCACAAGAATAAGAAATCCTCCACAGCGATTAAAACTTTAGGCCTGAAAGGGACAATTTAAAATTTACTATACTGTCGATGTCTGTGTATAATAGTTGTATTATATAATATAGTGTGTATATAGTTTAGATGCATTCTGTATTGACTTGGAGCTTATAGTTAAGCAAGGCATGTTGAGTATTCAATATTTCAGTAATATTTGAGTAATCATGTATGTGCATTTTTACATATGCATATGTGTTTAAATGTGTGTGTGTATATATTGATTAAGCGTTCTTCATTTGGATAATTCATTACAGGTTATATGAATAAATACGTCATTACGCTACCACATGATACGTGTGTGCCTCGCTTAAAATAAACTTGAAGTTAGACTCTCATTTTGGACTCCCGAGTCTTCCTTCAAATTAGTTTAATGTTTTGAAGTTACAAAACGTAATAGAGGACCTCAAATACAAGTTGGGTGAATATATTAAAAGCAACCTCCATCCTCCTCTCTTAGCATTGCTTTTGGAATTTTGGGTGATAGTTACAATCGAAGCCAAGTCAACAAATATCCTCTGTTACAAGTGTACATTAATACTAACAAGAACTTCAAGACCATCATCATATTGGAACACAAGTAGGAACTGCATTGAGGGATAACTTTCTTCAATGCTTCTCCAATCATGTGATCTCCACTGGTGGGTCATCTACTTTTAACTGGAAGGCAACTTCCTCTGTGCTGAGAGTTTTGGAAGCTAGTGAGCTCCATCTAGTGCATTGTTTTGGAAAGAACATAAATGCAGCCAAGGTGAACATAAATATTTTTGTTGCATAAAAACAGGATTGCATCAAACGTTAAACTATGGTGCAAGAAGGACATTGTAGAAATTTCAGAAATAAATTGATCTTTTTTAAATGGACTTTATTTAAAAAGCAAGCTATTGGCTTTGATTTTCACATGCAAGTTTAAGGAGTAATTGGAAGAAGTTTCCCACTACGTCATGAATATTGACTTTATTGGGGCAAATGTTAAATGGTGACCACTGTCCGTCCCACAACTTCACGAAAGTGCATAAATCCCAGCGATTCAGGCCAAAGCGTAGCTTACCTTCTGGATTCGAATTGAATATGGATATCATGGCTTTCGCAACCCAACAGTAGTTAAAGATAAACTATTTAAGTCTGAGTTTAACACTTAACAATAGTTTAAGATTAAGCTTTTGAAATAAACAGGATAAATGTATCTAAATTAACTAATACCTAGTTCTTGCAGCCTCTTTCCTCTAATGAACTGGTGAAAAGAGGAGCAAGTCCTCTGCCAGGTCTAATATGTTGTCAGTGCAGAAGCCCCACTGATGGTAGATGGTGGGAAACCATGGGCACTGCGTGGTCCACTGAGCTCCATGAGGCCTTTAGAACAGGAGCCTGCTCGGCAGAACAGTCATGAGTCTCAGACCATGACTTCATCATCAATTTGTGGACAGCTAGACAGGGAAGTGTTGGCATATGCATGGGGAACACTTGGCATTTTCTACAAAACCTAGCTGGTTTTAAAAAAATCTCTGCATTTTATTTTCCTGGGAGGGCATTTGTGTCTCAGCTCAAAGTTTAAAATAAATGTATTATCAAAGTACATATATGTCACCATATTGCACTCTGAGGTTCATTGTCCTGTGGGCAATCACACTAAATACAAGAAACACAACAGAGTGAATAAAAGACCACACCCAGCAGGATGCAGGAACAACCAATCTATAAAAAATGGAAAACTGCAAATACAAAAAGAGAGAGGACAAAAAGAAATATTAATAATAAATAAATAAGCAATGAATATTGAGAACATGAGATGAGAAGTCATTGAAAGTGAGCTCATAGGCTGTGGGAACAGTTCAGTGTTGGGGCAAGCGAATTTATCTCCTCAGGACGTCTGGCTTGCACGTCTCCAGTGACAGTCAGAGTTTGAATGGCCAAGAGCCCAGCTGTAGGCCTGCAGCTCCATTCCTAGCACAAGATTCCAGCAGAGGAGTGTCTGTCCTGAGATTCAGCACCAGACTATGTGATAAAACTGCCCCATTCCTGTAGAGCAGGGGTTCCCAACCTTTTTTATGCCATGGACCAACACCACAGCAAGGAGTCTACGGGTGTCAGGTTGGGAACCACTGCTGTAGAGTGTGCCTGATGCTGTCCTTACAGCACAATCCAAACAAAGCAATTCCTTCATGCACACCATGAATACGACATCCAGAACCATAATGTTCTCAAAAGAACACCTAATCTGAGTACTGGATGCATAAAGATGATTGACTGTTGGACTTACATTACCCACCAGATTACTACCATTGCATGGGTTCTAACTACGACACAAAATGTTATCTAGTTTGTATCATTTTGTCACCAACTAATCTTTGGATGTTTTTCCAAGCAGTTCTTGACTTTCTTCTAAATATTATATTTAATTCTGAAGATATTGTTGATATATAAAGTTTATTTATTACTCTTGTCTCATATCTATGAGGATCTGCCTCTTCTTTGTTCTTTGCAACATTTTTAAAAAGGAACTGATTTCAAGCCTCAACATTTTGCACGTGAACTGTAAACATTGGAAGCACAGCTGCTAATTTATTGGGAAACATGCAGCACAGTAATAGTGAGCGGAGAATGCATTGTGATTTTAATGTCACATGAACTTTTACTGCCGTTTGAGAGAATAAGAAAGGACCTCATTTCAACGTCCCACCTTAAATATGATGTAGACTCTTTCAGCAGTGCACTGAGATTTCAACATAGATTTTTTTACTTGAAGGATGACATGATAAGGTAGTCATATCTATGTGTACATTTGTTGACTTTAGATAAACAGATGTCAACAGCCTTTCTTCCCAATCTACAAAACATTCTTCACAAGATCGGGCATTAGCTTTTCAGTATCAATCATTTCACAAAATATGATGATACTGTATACATCTCCAAGTCTCATTTCATTCATGTCATCAACCAAAGTAGAAAATGTTTGGTCACTCCCTTATTAAAACACATGTACATAAAACGTCTGTGAGTAAGTTAATGCAAAAACATTACCTCTTGTAGTGTCTATGAACATTCATTGCTTTTTGGTGACATGCATTAAAATTTGACAAATTAACTCCAATGTTAATTAAGCAGCATCAAAATGAAGACATTATTGCAGTTGTAACGCAGGGTTTGTATTATCAAATTAAAGTTGTTCAAATTCCATGACCTCTAGTGCAGAAAGAAGGTGACTGTCACCTCAGCCATCAAGATGCCATCTGTCTCTGATACTTCCTCACGTAGCCACTTTGGGACAACCCTGACTGTCTGACACCACATTCCTAAGTTGGAAAACATGGCTCCTTATCTTTAGCCAAAGCCAAAACACTTATACTAGCGGGACACGTTGCTTTTACAGAAAACTGCTAAAATAAAGATACCTCACAGCGTAGCTGTAGAAATCTGCTCAGGGCATTACAATTATTTCTTACAGGGTGTCCATATCCAAAAGGTGAAACTGAAATGTGCGTGAAATGCAACAGCCATTTTGAGCACAGGCTACTCCCACAAGCAGCAATGTTATAACCAGATTGTGTTTATATGGCAAAGGATTTTGCTGTCCATCTAAAAGTGTGGATACTGGCAACTATTTAATGCCAAGACACTAGATCAAATAGTCCAGCACTCCTCAATACTTGTAGAAAAAAAACTGTGTAGATCTAAGCTCTTGAAGTAGAAGGTATGATTTCAACTATCTACACTCTTAAAATAGTGTCTGATTTAGGGGGTGAGTAAAGCATGGTGAACACTGTACAAATCTCACCCTAATTTTATTAAAGTGCTACAGAAGAAAAATCTGGGTTGGTCATAATATGATTATATACAGATTCCAAATTTGTAATGCATTCTTCTTAGGATTTTTAAAAAAGTAATTTAACTTGTCTAAGTATGATTAGTGCAAGTCTGCCTGCCAAGCTTTATTTATCAATATGCTCACTCAATACATTGAATATTTGGTAACAGCCCAGTTAAGTCACATGTATGCACAATGTGACAAAACTACAGCAGAGGAATCTTGGTTCTTTTCTGTTCACATATATATTTGCATTTGCCAATGTGATTACTAAACCACAACAGAGTTAATTTCTTTTCCTTTATTTTATTTTTATTTGGATAAGGTATTCACAAGTAATACACAAACTTTTTTTTACATATATAACCTTTTCCAATTTTTATGTAAGTAAGTCTAAATTGTACATTCACAAGTGCACATTGAGATAATATAGAAAATAATTAGACACTCAAATAGATGTTTATGTGCAATTGTTATTCCACTTTATTAAACTAAATAATGATAATAGTTGTTATAAAAATATTAATAATATTGGTTGAATACTAATTTCCATGTATCTCTTCTGGTCCATTTCTTTCTGGTCCAAAATTTCCCCAGATCTTTTCTTTACTTGTGATAATTCCACATTTTCCAAAAAAAAGAACAGTAAACTTTTGAGCCAAGGATGCTTACGTTAACACTATTACTATGTTGGTGAGACAAACAGTATAAACCATTCGGAGAGTCATCTAAAGTCTGCTCGCTCTGAGGTTATAAATTCAATCATTTATTCCAAATTTGATAAAAAAAAATTTCTTTTGAATTCTCAGAGAGTAGGTCATTTTTTCCATTTTAAATATTTCCAAAACGATTTCCTGCCAATCTTCTAATGTAGGTGATGTTGGATTTAACCACTTTCTGGTGATTGATTTCTTACTTGCCGCTAGAAGGGCTTGCAGCAGCTTTATATCTTTCTTCTGTTCCAAAAACAATACATACCCCAAGTAGAGAGTCTCAAAATTCAGAGGTATCTAGGACTTAAATACCTTACCTAATGTTCTATGAATACCTTCCCAATATAAACTTAATTTCGGGCAATAACAGAGTTAATTTCAAAAGGATGTTGATTAGTATAAATTGCTTTGGGGATATCCCAAAAATAGGTATGCAAAAATATTTGACAGTGCAATTTCAGCTTAAATTTAATTAAATGTAATTTTACCTGGAGGGCTGATTAGTGTCATTTTGGGATCACAGAAATTTAATTTATTTAGTGAGATCCTGCTGAGAAAAAGGTTGTGAAGCTCTGTGCTATATTTATGGAAGCCTTTCATTTATTGTACAGAGCAGTTCTAATAAATACAGATGCTTTGTTTTGCATACAGTCTTCTAAATAATGGCACAGATGTCACAGTTTTTGAATAGATCATAACATGTTAGGATTTGAGTCAAGTTTAGAGTGAGAAGTTTTTGTTTTGGACCAGTTGTTGATCAGAGTGATAAATGAACTCAGAATTACAGTAGCTTTGAAAGGGATTACTTGGTCTAATTTCATTCATTTGCATCCAGCCAAGAGGTCAAAATGCTTCCTGTACTAGTGCAAGTGAATTGCATTTTAAAATACTCATTTAAAAATATGCATTAAAAATATTCTTTGATTAGAAATCTGGGGTGCAGTTTGATTTAACAAAGCTGAAAATTAGGAAATCAGAGTTTCATTAACCAAAAATTTTAAAAACCTGTGCAGAAGCATTACCTAGCATATTGATGTACAGTGTGTTACTAAAATATTAAAAGATAATGAGAGGCTTTTAAAATGCATGTTAGTGCCCACTTTTGTTTCATCTATTCTGAAGAGCCTTATATGGCGACACTACTGCCCTCTTCCTGGAGTGTGCCTGATGGTCTCCTCACAGTACATTCCAAACAAAGCAAATCTTTCATGAACACCAGGAAGATGAAGATGACACCCAGTCACATAATGTTCCCAAAAGAACACCTAATCTGAGTACTAGATGGAAAAAAATGATTGACTCTTGGACTTGCATTACCCATCAGATTACTACCATTGCATGGGTTCTAACTACGAAGCAAAATGTTATTTAGTTTGTATCATTTTGTCACCAACTAATCTGTGGATGTATTTTCTAAGCAGCTCTTGATTTTCTTCTAAACATGATACTTAATTCTGAAGAAATTTTTGATATATAAAGTTTATTTATTACTCTTCTCTCATATCTATGAGGTTCTGCAACTTTTTCCCTTTGCAACTTTCTTTGTAAGGGGACTGAGTTCTGTTTCCGAAGGCCTTTCAAGCCTCAACAATATGCACGTGAAGTGAACACTGTGAAACAGACAGCACAGTAATATTCAAAGTCAAGTTTATTGTCGTTTAACTATATACATATATATAACCATATTATATATATATAGAAACAAGATGTTTCTTCGAACCAGGGTGTAAAGCACAGTAGTACATATAACACACAATAACTTATGAAGGTACAGATAAAATCTACAGATGAATCACACAAAAGTAGCAAACTAAAGTGCATTCATTTTAAATATTGGAAGGTACAGAACAGATTAACCAGTGACACTTCGAATATGATGCGTCCAGGAGTTCAGAAGCCTAATGGCCTGGCAGTAGAAACTGTTTCTCATCCTGACATTTCTTGTTTTTATGCATCATATTCTCCTGCTTGATGGTAGAAAGTCAAAGAGGATGCTGAATGGATGGGTGGGATCCTTAATAATACCAAAGGCTCTGCGTTTGCAGGACTCCTGGTAAATGCCCCGTTGGATGGTAGGGAGACTCCTATGATCCTCTCAGCTATTCCCACAGTCATTTGTAGGGCCTTCTGGTCCGATGCTCAACTGCTCCCATACCAGATGGTGATGCAGCTTGTTAGGAAGGTGCTAATGTTGCTCCTGTAAAATGCAGTTAATATGGGGGAAGGGGTTTCAGGGAGCCTTGCTTGCCGCAATGTTCTTAGGAAGTGGAGGTACTGCTGTGCCTTCTTTTTCAAGGAGGTGATATGGAGGTTCCAGGAGAGATGATCCGTTGTGTGAGGTCCCAGGAACTTGATGCACTTAACTCTCTCTATGGAGGAGCCAAGTATTTGCAGAGGGGGACAGTCTGTCTGCACCTTCCTGAAACCTACAATGATTTCCTGTGTCTTCTCCACATACAGGCTTAGGTTGTCCTTCTCACACCAATCCACCAGCCACTCTACTTCCTCTCTATACTCCATCTCGTCAGCATTCTTGATAAGACCAACCACAGTTGTATCATCTGCAAACCTGATGACACGGTTTGAGCTGGAACCTGCGACCCAGTTATGCATCAGAAGTGCAAACAGCAGCGGGCTGAGCATGCAGCCTTGCCAGGTGCCAGTACTCAGTGTAATGGGATGAGAGACGTTGCTACCCACATGGACCGACTGTGGCCTTACTGTTAAGAATTGAGCAGAGAATCAATCATTATTTTAATGTCACGTGAACTTTTACTGCCATTTAAGAGGGACCTTAAGAAGGGAGCTTAATTTAGCATTCTACCTGAATGATGGTGCAGACTCCTTCAGTAGCGCACTGAAATTTAACATAGATTTTTCTCCTTGGAGCTCGTCCTTTTTTGTTAAATGACAAAGTGCCGCTATTGGACAAACACAGATGAAAGCAGTACTTCAGGCTTAGCTTGATAAATATGTGTGTGTTCCTTGTTTACCTAGTTTTAGCAATTCCATGTGCAGGTAAGGATGACATGATAGGGGAGTCATATCTATACATTTGTTGACTTTAGATAAACAGATGTCAACAGCCTTTGTTCCCAATCTACAAAACATTCTTCACAAGATTTGGTGTTAGTTTTTCGGTGTCAATAATTTCACAAAACCTGATAATATACATCTCCACACTTCATTCATTCATGTCAGCAACCAAAGAAGAAAATATTTGGTAACACCCTTGTTAAAACACATGTACATAAAACATGTGTGAGTAAGAATTGCAACAACATTGCCTCTTGTAATGTTTATGAATAAGTTTTACCTGGTAGGGTGTGTAAAGATATTCTGTACTTTTTGGTGACATGTATTGAAATTTGATCATTTAATTCCAATGTTAATCAAACAGCGTCAAAATGAAGACATTATTGTAGTTGTAATGCACATTTGGTAAATCCCAGGGTTTGTTTTATTGAATTAATGTGTTCTAATTCCATTACCTCTCACCAGGAACAAGGTGACTGTCACCTAGGTGTGACACCTGTGTAGCACCGTTCTTATCTTGTGTGACTGGTCGTCACACTCTTTATGAGAAAATAAAATTACGTTGTACTAGGTGCTAGTGGGTCATCAGAAGCTTTAGGTATTGGAAGGAGGCAGTGAATAGAAAACACATACTTCTAGAGGTAAGTTTTGTTTATATATAAAAAAAACTATATATACAAAATATTTACATGAGTAAGAACAATTCAAAAATCCAACATTCTGTTTAGGTTCCAAATCTCAGATATCAAACAAAAATCGAATTCCTTTTTAGTGTTACGTACCCCGTAACTGGGTTGCCAAACCAGCAGAAATGGACCACTTAGTTGGAGTCTGGTTTAACAGAAACTAGTAAAGTTTTATTAAAGAAATAAGTAACACAGTACTCTAATCGTAAGGATATAAATGCAACAGGTTAGCAATGATAAAACACACATGTACACAGAACTAGGGTAATAGGAATCAATCAAGCTCTATGGCAGTCTAGGGGTAAAATGATCAGTCTCAAGTGACGCAGAGTTCAGTTCAGCTTAGTACAGTTCGCAGTAATCGCTGTTGTGCCGTTGGAGAGAGAGAGAGAATGCAAATTTTGATTCAAACAGACCTTTGATGTTCTTCGCAGTTAGCTTTCGGGCGAACCCTTTTATGTCTTCTGTGGTCACCGACTGTGACCCCTCTGTTCCGGATACGACCTTTCTTCCGCGGTGAACCCGGCACCCAGGCAAGGGCGGAGACACACACCAGGTTCCCGCCGATCGTCCCTTTTCACCCTGTCAGTCTATGGTTGGTTCCCTCGAACCAGACCTCCAACTCACACCAATTTGTGGGGGCACTCCGCTCTTCCAGGGCCTCGTTATCTCGTGATCTTGTGGTGTGTGTCATGCCTTAGCAAACCTGTTCTTTTTATCCCCCTGCTGGGGTATCGCCTGTCCATCAAACTTCAAACAGTTCAGGTTCAAAGCAACCAGTCTGTCAATATTCTGAAATGTATTTCTTTCTCGTTAAACTCTCTCTTCTCTCTTATTAGCATTTTGAATATTTCTCCATTGTCTCCCTTATCTCTCTCATCAGCATCAATCTTCTGATAACTTGGTTTGTCGTCACACCCCTATCCTTCAAAGGATTTTTACCGGGGTAAAAATTATAGGCATGAATACATTATTAGATACACACTAATATACAGGGTCATCAGCTATTCGGCTAATACAGAGAACTTTTAAGTATTCAACACCTCGACAGACAGTCAGCAATCACATTTTCCGTTCCTTTTATATGTTTTATTTTAATATCAAGTCCCTCTAAGACCAGGCTCCAACTGAGTAACCTTTTGTTTTTATCCTTCATAGTGGCCAAAAACACTAATGGGTTGTGATCAGTGTAAATTCTCAGTGGTTTCCGTCCCGGACACATATAACAAAGGTCATCCCACACAGACTTAGCATTCTTTGGCAAGAGCTTAGTAAGAGGGAAGGTGATATCCGCAAAGTTTTTGCAAAACTTCCGATAGTACCCCACCATCCCCAAGAACCTTCTCAGGGCTCTCTTGTCTGTCGGGGTGAGGACTTCAGAGATAGCCCGCACCTTAGCCTGCATCAGAACCAGCTGCCCCTGTCCTACCACAAATCCCATAATCCCATATAAGTGACGTTCGCGTGGCTGAATTCACTTTTTGCGAGGTTCACTGTCAGACTGGTTTCAACCAGCTTTTTAAACAGTTCCTCTACTGCCACAATGTGCTCCTCCCACGTGTCACTCCAGACCACTAAATCGTCAATATACGCTTCAGCGTTCCTTAGCCCTTTTGTCACTGATTTAATCATCTTATAGGGGTGTTGCTTACTAGGCTGACCTGATGTGACAACAACACCATGTCCCGGCTCTTAGCATCGCCTCGGGACATCCGGACATACATCTGCGTGCCGGTTAGTTAGCTTTATCAGCGGCTCGCTCTGTTCAGGGGTTAAGTGAGAGAACTCATCAGCAAAGTTGGCCAAAACAATAGAGTTCTCCCATCTGGTCGGCACCATACTTATCTTTTCAAAATGGGTTTTCCCCTTATCAGGTGGCACCCTAGCCTCATTAATTTTTGTGATAACACTGACTAGGTCTGCTCGCCTATTGTGGCAAGCTGTTAGCATATCAATAGCCTGTAACTGTGTTAGCTCACGTCTACAATAGTCAATAGCATCCTTCCTCCTGTGTGGCCAGTAAAACTCTTTCATGATTCTATCGACTGTCTTCCTTACCCTAAAATGTCCACCGAGGGGTATCTTGTGGGCCAGGTTAAGAATCTCATCCCCATAAATTTTTGGCACCACCCCCCATTCCTCATCTGCGGGCAGGGTACTTGGTCTCCATTTCCTCCTTAGTACTCCCTCCTTCACATAATAGCCCACTGGCTCCCTTTTTAATTCTGCTTCGGAGAGAGCTGTCTCCGTCAAAACCATCAGCTCCTCGTCTCGCTCCTGTGCCTGTATAAATTCCTTCCTTGCTAATGATAAGTCTACCTCCTTCTGTTTCACTACGCTGCTTCTCACTTTCTAACTCCTCCTGGTACAAGGCTGGTAAAAACATCTCAGCTAAATCTATATTCACTTCGGCAGCCTTTCTGGACATGCACCGAGTCACTGCGCAAACGGGATAAACCTGTGAGTCCATGGGCGGGGCCTCAATGCTGGCAGGCTGGCTTGTCAATCTTACTGCTGGGTACACCTCTCCGCCGGCAAGGTCATTACCGAGTAAGACCTCCACGTCTTCCATCGGTAGTTCGGGCCTCACCCCAATCGTGACCGGTCCGGAGACCAAGTCACTTTTTAGGTGTATCTGGTGCAAAGGTACTGCTTCGGTCCCTTTTCCAATGCCTTTTATCAGCCTGACCTCCCCAGTCTGAGTCTCTGAACTAAAGTCTAACACACTCTTTAAGATCAATGACTGACAAGCTCCAGTGTCTCTCCAGATCTGTACTGGAACCGGGTTTAACCCCTCCTTCACCGACACCAATCCGGCCGAGATAAACTTCTTGCGCCCTTCCTGAACTCTATCAGACCTCTTCTCCCCTAGCGGTTTGTTTGCCAGCTCAATACAGCCAGTCAGAACCGTCGTTTTTCCTTTCCCCGTCTCCTTCTTTAGGGCAAAGCACCTGGACGTAAAGGACCAGGGGCTTTCCCACAATTATAGCATACGACCCCAGGAGACTTCCTACCAAACTGCTCCCGGTCTTCCTTATCCTTCTCACTAGTCCCCGGCTTACTTTCTAACTTTTCTGGCGGACTCTCTCCGCCCTCTTGACTACCCTTCTGGTAGCTTTTACTTGGGGTAAACTTCGCTTTGTGTGTTAACGCGTATTCATCCGCTAACTTAGCAGTTGCGGCTAAGGTTTCTGCCCCTCTCTCATCTAGATAGGGCCTCATACCTTCAGGGACACAACCTTTAAATTGCTCAATCAGTATTAGCTGTAACAGTCTGTCATAATCCCCATTGACCCCTTTCGAGGCGCACCAACACTCACAATACATCTGCATCTCACGGGCAAACTCTAAATATGTGTGGCCCCACTGCTTCCTCGCATTCTGGAACTTCTGCTGGTATGCCTCCGGGACCAACTCATAAATCCTGAGTATCGCCTCTTTCACCACACCATACCTCTGGGCATCTTCTGCAGACAATGCCGAGTAAGCTTGCTGGGCTTTTCCTTTAAGTACGCTCTGAAGCAAAACAGCCCACTTATCCCTCGGCCAGTCCTGACTTGCAGCGACTTTTTCAAAGTGGAGAAAGTACCGATCAACATCGGCCTCCTCAAATGGGGGAACCAGCCTAACCTCCTGGGTCGCCTTGAACCCTCCACCTTGGTTCGGCATGGGCCCCTGCGCTAGCCTCATCCTTAACTTCTCCAGCTCAAATTCCCTTTCCCTCTGTTTCTCTCTCTGTTCTCGTTCTAACTGCCTGTCCCTCTCTTCTCGGTCCAGCTGTTTTATTCTCTCTTCTCGTTCCAACTGCCTGTCCCTCTCTTCTTGTTCCAGCTGTTTTACCCGGAACTCATGCTCGAGTCTCAATTTTTCAATCTGTAGCTGTACTGCTTCTCCACCAGGTTTGCCCATAGATACTACCTCCAGCTCCCCTTGGGGAAACACACCTTTAGATACATAATGCTCAATGATAGCTCTGTGCATCTCCGCTCTCCTCATTGTCGACTTCCCCTTAAAAAGATTCAACTGTTTGGCCACAGTTGCCAATTCTGATTTCCTAGCAACCTCTAATGCCTCCAAGGTTGGCACCTTTAGAAATTCCTCAATCTCCATTTCTGCTGTTTGCCCTTTCTTTCTTTCGGGAATTTTAACCCAATCAATTTATTCAGTCCCAAATTTGGCGTTCAAATCGCGGACGAGATCCCCACTTATGTTACATATCCCGTAACTGGGTTGCCAAACCAGCAGAAATGGACCACATAGTTGGAGTCTGGTTTAACAGAAACTAATAAAGTTTTATTAAAGAAATAAGTAACACAATCCTCTAATCGTAAGGATATAAATGCAACAGGTTAGCAATGATAAAACACACATGTACACAGAACTAGGGTAATAGGAATCAACCAAGCTCTATCGCAGTCTAGGGGTAAAATGATCAGTCTCAAGTGACACAGAGTTCAGTTCAGCTTAGTACAGTTCGCAGTAATCGCTGTTGTGCCATTGGAGAGAGAGAGAATGCAAATTTTGTTTCAAACAGACCTTTGATGTTCTTCACAGTTAGCTTTCGGGCGAACCCTTTTATGTCTTCTGTGGTCACCGACTGTGACCTCTCCATTCCGGATACGACCGTTCTTCCGCGGTGAACCCAGCACCCAGGCAAGGGCGGACACACACACCAGGTTCCCACCAATCGTCCCTTTTCACCCTGTCAATCTATGGTCGGTTCCCTCGAACCAGACCTCCAACTCACACCAACTTGTGGGGGCGCACCGCTCTTCCAGGGTCTCGTTATCTCGTGATCTTGTGGTGTGTGTCGTGCCTTAGCGAACCTGTTCTTTTTATCCCCCTGCTGCGGTATCGCCTGTCCATCAAACTTCAAACAGTTCAGGTTCAAAGCAACCGGTCTGTCAATATTCTGAAATGTATTTCTTTCTCGTTAAACTCTCTCTTCTCTCTTATTAGCATTTTGAATGTTTCTCCATTGTCTCCCTTATCTCTCTCATCAGCATCAATCTTCTGAAAACTTGGTTTGTCGTCACATTAGTTAGAATCATTGAGATTCATTAGAATAACCTTTATTACTGCAATTTAACCTTTCATATTGCAAAGGCAGGAGGAGAAGATGGCGGCGCAACACAGCACGCGCAGCTCTCCGGTGAAATGATATCGTATTTGTAAGTAGGATGCCGTGCGCAATTCTGATTTGATGGAGACAGACGTGAGAAGCTGCGGAACATCTGGAGAAAACTTCTGAAATGCCTGGTTCGCTGCCACTGCTACTGTGTGATCGAGAATCTCTGGAGGGAAGGCCCCAAAATCCCCAGCTTTGCTTGCTGCTGGCGACCGAGGCTGGGGTCGAAACGTTCGACAGAGATGGTGCCCGGTACTAGGTGTCAGAGGGCTGATCGGAGGCTCGAAGTTTTCGGACGACTCAGAGTCGGGCATGGCAGGGAGAGTTTTCTTCCTTCTCCCGTCTGCGTGAGATGTGGGACTTTCAAGAGACTTCGAACTTTTTACTGTGACCATGGCCTGTTCTTCATCAAGTTATGGTATTGTTGCACTGTTGTAACTCTATGTTATAATTATGTGGTTTTTGTTAGTTTTTCAGTCTTGGTCTGTCCTGTGTTTCTGTGATATCACACCGGAGGAATATTGTATCATTTCTTAATGCATTACTAAATGACAATAAAAGAGGACTGCATGTCCTCATAATCTAATCTAATTTCTCTAATTAGATCCAGTATTATTCTCTATTTAAAAGTTTTTCAGACAACCCTTTTTATTTATCCCTAGTTAGTTAGAAAACTAATTGAACTTAAGTACTATGGTTAACTTCAGTTTCAGTTCTGGTCAATATGTCTACAAATTTAAATTCAGTTTCAAAAATTATACATATACACACACAGCTTAACTCCTTTCATGACAGTTCTCCAACATTACAACTTTTAAACAAAGTAAAAATCGTTCAGTAACTTATCAAAGTCTTAGCAAAAATAATCAGTTCTTCCAGAAAATCAAATTCAGATCCTTCGAATGAAAATAAATTTATACATCCAACCATATTAAATCCTCTACATCATTAAACATTTTGTTCCTGTGCTGGTTTTTCATCCTGGGTGGCTCACCATCTTGTTTCTTGGTTCATTGGATGAAATTGTTGGTCATCCCTGGAAGGTCAATTCACAAACTTATATTTTAAAAAAACCTGACCAAGTCCCTTGGTGTGATTCAACAGAGCTAATTACCGGTTAGACAGTAGAGTTTTTGGACACTTGTCTCTGCCGATACTGTCTCGTTATAGCTGCTGCTTGTTATAGTCATAGCTTCAATGGATCTTTTATTGCTAATCATCTCTCCTCCAGGAGTTTTACCCCAAGGGTTTCAAGTAAGTAGGGTAGAGATGCTCACTACTAGTTCCACTTTTAACAGTTTATATCTTTAGTTTCTAATAGTTTGCTGCATTTCTCTTGCTTGTCCGTGCCTGCATCAACCGTGCTTCATTCTCGCAAATCTCTTTTTCTCCGAAGTTCTCTTTTTTCAAAAAAAAACTCAGTAAACCTTGTCTTCATCCTTCTACAGGTGGAGCTTTCTAACGTTACATCTTTGGGTTTAATTAACCTGGGTTACATAGACCATCAAGATGCCATCTGACTATGGTTCTTCCTTCTGTGCCACTTGGGGGTTTATCTCCAATTTATCATTGATGTTCACTGAACCAGTTCAGAGAATGAGTCTTCTGATAAACAATGGTCATCTACAAACCTGCTCCCATTCCACAATATTACCAGAAAACAGCAAACATTCATGAAGAGACAATGGAACTTAACGTAACTTTCCACTTATTGGGAGCCAACTTTTAGTTAAGGCAAACCTCATATGATATCACACAGTGCCTACAGCACTATTTAACAAGGATGCTCCAATCTTAAGACTTCAGCTCTGGCACAACACTCATGATTTGTGATCCTTACCGGCTCCTAGGAATCCTTCACTCCTCAAGGAACAGAATAGACAAAGGGACCTGGTGTCTTTTATCTGGAGCTTTTGGAAGCCCAGTGAAGATAGCACAGGAATGTC
This sequence comes from Mobula hypostoma, assembly GCF_963921235.1. Taxonomy (NCBI): domain Eukaryota; kingdom Metazoa; phylum Chordata; class Chondrichthyes; order Myliobatiformes; family Myliobatidae; genus Mobula; species Mobula hypostoma. Next base: position 63,421,695 of record NC_086104.1, on the reverse strand, counting down.
ATGTGACCCACACCTGACCTGGGACAACTCCTGCAGTACTTTGGGAGATTTTACATCGGCCTCATCAGCTACCTCAGCGTCCACTGAGCAGGAAGGGGAATGAGGCATCACCATCCCCAAAGGCCTGCCTGAAGAAAGAAGATTTGGGACATCCTCCGGGGATTTTCATTAAGTTGAGTTGAGAAGAAGCATTTGACTGTATGTTTTGATGTACATGACACAAATAAAGTTAATTTTTAATCTTTAACCAATGGAAAGTTATTTGTTTCCTACAACTTTATCCAGAAGATTATTTTAACTGCACAACTTTGAGTATATTATGGCATTTATCACTTTGGTAAATTAGAGGGATGGAAGGTCTCCATGTAAATAGTCAAAGGTAAAATATAGAACAGTGCCGTCATAGATTAATTTTGAACATAATTTTCTAAATATTCTTAAATAAACAGATGTATTTTGTATATCATGTTAGAAAGTGAACATTTCAACAAACTAATTATATTTTATGAGGGTATAGTGTATGAGGACATACTGCGTAGTAGTTGGTACTGTCGCCATAGACTCTAGTGACCCAGACCTCTAGAGACTCTCGATCCTGGACTTAGCTGTTTCCAGTGGACTTTGTGTGTTCTCCCTGTGATTACAGTTTCATGCCAAGTGCTTTTATATTACTCATTCACACGCTGACCGAACTTTAATCTCCCGTCACTAACTTCCCATACCCTTGAGAAGTTAGTGGTGAGTTGCCTTGAAGCACAATAGTCTTAGAGGTGTGGGTATTGACAAAATGCTCTTAGATAGGGGCAATGAGGAAGATTTGATGAGCATGTGAGAGAGAACACATAATGGGGGAAGAAGTGGCGGAGGAGGCCTGATGGGATTGCCTTAAGAGTGTACATGACTCGATGTTTACAACAGATTCAGATTCAGATTTATTTATCACCGTGAAATGAGTAAGACAACTGCGCTGTTGCGAAGAGTGTTATATGAGGTCATTCTTACCCCTAGCCATTAGGCTGTATACTGAGACAACCCATAGTCGGGGAAGCAATGGCCCCTCATGTTAGACTGTTTGGGGTAATTTATTTTGTATTCTTTCCTACTTCTCTTCTAATGTTTGTATATTTGTATATCTGCGCACTTGTAATGCTATTGTGAGACTGGAATTTCCTTTGGGATGGATAAAGTATCTCTCTATCTATCTGTGATTCGCCTTAACAACTAACACAATCTAAGGAAGTGCTGGGGGCAGTTTGCAAGTGTCACCAAACATTCTGATGCCAGCATAGCATGCCCACAATCCTAGCAGAATTACTCAAGTAACAACAACAACAAATCGAGACCCGTTCTCACACTCCCACCAACCCATTCACTCACACGTATACAGACAGGCCTCTAGAACCAAGGCAGGCAGCCTCCTAGCCTCTGATACCGGGACAGGCTGCCACCTGACCTCTTGTCCTTAGCTCCAGACTCTCAGACTCACAGACATTAGGCTTCCAACGTCCAGTCCCTGGGCCAGACTCACAGACACTGGCCTCCAGACAAGCTGACCCAAGGGCTTTAACCTTCAGGCCTCTACCTCCAGGCTGACTGACCTCTGGACTTTGACATTTGACTTTGCCCTTCAGGCTTTGCCAATCTCTGAGTATCAGGGATCACGGGTTTTCAACCTTTGGGATTCTACATCCGATCTCTCTGACCTCTGGAATTCAAACTTCGGCTTTGCCCTCAAGACTTCATCGACCTATGGGTATCGCCAGTCACGGAACTTTGACCTTCCACTCTCAATGCCTGGACTTGCATGTATCTCCAACCCTCATAGCTCCCACATGAATGGACCTCCAACCTGCAACATGCCAAACTGGGGGTCACTGGTCTCAGTCCTTTGTGCCTGCTGACCCAGCCTGCGGAATACCCGAACTTCAACAGCAGAACGTTCCAACCTGGACTCCAACCTCCTGTTCCTGCATGGTTTACTGCCGCTGACATCTCAGTCTCCCTCATTCTTGTCCCTAAACCCTAACTTGACCCCTAACTCCCCATACTGTCCCCAAATTCATCTCTATGAACCTAAAAAAACACAAAGTCTGAGTCTGCACAGAATTCCAGGGGTGTTACAACATTCAAATCTGAACATGGCTTACTTCAGTTCTAGTCCTAAATGTGTCTAAGGGGCCTACAAAATTGAATTGATGAATAAAGATAATTGATTAAAGATATAGCATTTGTAAATGAAAGCATTGAAAATTATTGAATGATTTAAAATTATATAGTATATCCTGATAAAGGGGTTCAGCCTGAAAAGTTAACTGATTATTCCCCTCCATAGATTCTATCTGTGTTGCTGTGTTCCTCCAGCATTTTATGTGTGTTGCTCAAGAGATTCAGCATCTGCAGAATCTTGTGTCTAAAATTATTGAATTGACTGTTTTAAATATATCTAAATTAGCAATGGCCAGCCAGTCGTGCAGTGGCATCAGCAGCAGACTTTGAGGCCAATGGTCCTGGGTTTGAATCTGGCCCGCGCCTTGCATGCTTTCCATCCGTGCTGGGTTCAGCGTCGAGCTAGCAATTCAACCTCATAACAAATGCTAAGGGAGCAGCAAAGTAATGATGCTTGTTGCACCACAAAGTGTGAAAATGGAACAAAAACATATTAAGAATACCAGCTCCTGCAGCCTCGTCCCTCTGCTGAACTAGAGAGAGAAGCAGCCCTGTACTAGTTCTAAGTTGTCAGTGCAGAATGCCCAATGTATGTGGTGGGGAATTATCACTCAGGCTCTTTGTTGAACTTCATGAATTCCATTAAGCCTTCAGAGTGGGAGCTATTTTGGCAGAATGGCCGTAATCCACAGACCATGAGTTCAGTTACAATGTAGACAGTTATACAGGGATGTAATCTGGGCAAATAGCGACACTTTCTTCAAGGTCTGGCCATCTTTAAAAAATATATATGGTCACTTGCACTCGTTCTCCTTTGCTTTGGGCCAGAACTTGCCACTAATCACAGCTCTGATGGAGTCACCTTGTTTGTAAGGTGCTTTCCCAATTCCAAACATCAGCATCATACATGAGGCAAGGCAGTTACATGATGGAAGGCAGGTCAAGCCCACCTAAGGAACAGCTACAAAAAAATAGTGTGACAGCTGTCTCATTCAGGCCTGCTAAAGACTTTGAATGTTTCTAAATGGCTCAGTTGTTCAAGAATATTAATAATCAACTAAAAATTTTGAAACAATTCTTAAACAACTTTTAAAACATGGAAGTATAATTAAAACATAATAAATATCAATAATTTACCTTATTGGATCTAACACTGCATATTGAAACCAGTGGAGTGACTGCTTTTGCTCCCTTTAACCAAGCACAAGGCAGAATCCACTGTTCAGATGGAAAGTCGATTCCCACCAGATGCTGCTGGATCTGCTGAATATCTCCAGGTCGAGTTTCATATGCAGCAGTCACACTGAAATCCCAGCAGCCTATAACAGAGTAAAGTTTGAGAATTTCAATGAGGTTACTACTAGAAGGACACTTGTGTCAAAGTAAGGAATTTTATTTGAATTGGAATATGCAATCTACACGGCACAGAAGCCTAGAGTTTCAAAGCATTAAGCAAACTCTGCAGGAATGCATACAAATATATAAATCTTCTGACATTCCCGCTCAGTCAGGAATATTGACGAAAACCTACTGCTCCAAGACCTAAGAGAGAACTTAAATAAAATGTTGAGACCTTCTAAAATATCTCTCCTCCTGAATATTACAAGCATTATTCTCATACATTTATCTTTTTGTTTCCAAGATGGGTATGTGACCAACTAATCCATGCACATATTTATCAGCCACTTATTTATTAATAAAAGTGGCCCCTTTGCTCTCTTATCAAATCATGCATTATTTCTTACAGGATGTCCATATCCAAAAGGTGAAACTGAAATGTGTGTGAAATGCAACAACTATTTTGAACACAGGCTACTCCCACAAGCAGCAATGTTTATAACCTGGTTGTATTTATATGGCAAAGGATTTTGATGTCCATCTAAAGCTGTGGATATGTGGCAACTATTTAATTCAACATTCAAGACTTTACATCAAATAGTCCAGCACTCATCAATACTTATAAAAGTAAAAAAAAACTATGTAGATATAAACTCTTGGAGTAGAAGCTATGATTTCAACTATCAACACTCTAAAATAGTGCCTGATCTATGTGTAAGTAAAGCATGGTGAACACTGTACAAATTTTCACCTTAATTTTGTTAAAGTAGTACGGAACAAAAATCTGGTTTGGTCATGATATGATTATATACACTGATTCCAAATTTGTAACCCATTTTTTCTTAGGAGTTTTAAAAAAGTAATTTCGTCGTCGTGGCTATCCCTTGAGTCGAGGATGATGACGGATCATACATAGACAGGAATTTAACCTGTCTAAGTATGATCAGTGCAAATCTGCCTGCCACGCTTTATATATCAATACGCTCACTCAATACATTGAATATTTGGTAACAGCCCAGTTAAGTCACATATATGCACAATGTGACAAAATTACAGCAGAGGAATCTTGGTGCTTTTCTGCTCACATATATATTTGCATTTGCCAATGTGATTACTAAACCACAACAGAGTTAATTTCAGAAGTATTTTGATTGGTATAAAGTGCTTTGGGGATATCCCAAGGCAGCAGGTTCCAATCATGGGTATGCAAAGATATTTGACAGTGTAATTTAGTTTAAATTTAATTTTACCTGGAAGGATGATTAGCAGTATTTTGGGATCACAAAAAGTTAACTATTTAATGAGAGCCTGCTGAGAAAAAAGTTGCGAGGCTCTGTCCTATATTAATGGAAGTCTTTCATTTATTGTACAGAGCAGTTCTAATAAATACAGATGCTTTGTTAAGCATACAGTCTTCTAAATAATGGGTGTTAATGGCACAGATGTCACAGCTTTTGAATAGATCACGGCATGTTCAAATTTGAGTAAAATTTAGAGTGGTAAACTTGTTTTGGAGTAATTGTCAATCAGAGTGATAATATCACTCAGAATTACAGTAGTTTTGAAAGCGATCATTTGGTCAAATTTCATTTATTTGCATCCAGCCAAGAGGTCAAAATGCTTCCTGTAAATGAATCGTATTTTAAAATATTCTTTTAAAAAGATACATTAGTGATATCCCTTGATTAGAAATCTGGGGTGCCCTTTGATTTTACAAAGCTGAAAATTAGGAAACCAGAGTTTCATTAACTGAAAATGTAAAAATTTGTGTAGAACCATTATCCAGTATATTGATGTACAGTGTGTTACTAAAACTAAGAAAATAATGAAAAGCTTTTAAAATGTATGTTAGTGCCCAATTTTATTTCAGCTTTTCTGTAGAGCTTTATATGGCGACGCTACCGCCCTCTTCTTGGAGTGTGCCTGATGCTCTGCTCACAGTACATCCTAAACAAAGCAAATCCCTTGTGCGCACTCAAACATGCAATGTTTTCAAGCGTACTTAACCTGAGTACTGAAACATAGAAACATAGAAAACCTACAGCACAATACAGACCCTTCGGCCCACAAAGTTGTGCCGATCATGTCCCTTCCTTAGAAATTACTAGGGTTACCCATTGCCCTCTATTTTTCTAAGCTCCATGTACCTATCCAAAAGTCTCTTAAAAGACCCTACTGTATCTGTTGCCACTGTTGCCGGCAGCCCATTCCACGCACTCACCACTTGCTAGGTAAAAAAAAACTTACCCCTGACATTTCCTCTGTACCTACTCCCAAACAGCTTAAACCTGTGCCCTCTTGTGGCAGCCATTTCAGCCCTGGGAAAAAGCCTCTGACTATCCTTAGGATCAATGCCTCTGTTTTAAAATTGGCTTACTTTTCATTGTGGACAATCTGGCACTTATACTTGGGGTTATTAGTGGTGGTGTTGCTAGTTTGTGATATATTTCCATTGGTTATCTAGTGACATAAACATCACATCCTCAGAATAACACTTACCTAACCTGGACAATATCACGTTCTGCATAACAGCCCCTGGAGGAGATTCGAACTTCATCCCCATCGACCTCCTCCATTGCTGTAAAAGAGCAGATAAATGAGAGGATTTTATTTCCCTCCTTGACCACAGCTACCTCATGAAAATGATATTTATTGTATTCTTCACCAGCAAAGTTCATCTCTCATATTTCTCTAATATTAACCAACCACCTTTCAAGATGGAATCACATAAACGTCACGGTGAAGATAACACCAAAGGAATTGCTGAATGTGATTAAAATTCATCCAACACAATACATATTATTTCACCAGTCTCCAATTAAGGGAATATCAGATGTCCATTTCAATACAAGATCCATTCTCACAGCTGAAACATTGGCTAAAGCACTGGATGAAAACAGCTTTAAAATGTACCCACAACCATCAAGTATAATGTAACTACTTTTCTGGTCTCACTGCAAGTTCTGGATCTCATTTCAAAGGATAAAGGGAAGCTGTGGAATGTCACGAACAGAAATGCTTTCAGTTTCCTCACTTGCTTGCATCCTTGGTGATGTGCCACCTACCACGACCACAATTGTGATCCCAGAGACTGGAAAAGTTTTGAGGCATATGGATCAAATGCTGAGACTAGCTTAAGTGAGCATCTTGGTCAGCAAGGACAAGTTGGGCTGAAAGGACCGTTTCCGTGCCATATGATTCTGTCTTAGAACAAGCAGGAAGTCACCATTTCCAGGTGTAGTCAATGTGACCATGACAATGACCTTATGTGTATCTGACATTTTCCAGATGGAGATGTTTGCAATGTCGTGCAACTCTGTGCAACATAGTGACAGGTCATAGAGGATCTCTTCTGAAAGACAGCTGACTGTTTCCCCTTATCACCAGAGTCAAGCAAAAGAGAATATGCAGCTTTGAGAGAGCTGCAGTTTTCCCCATGGGTCAGCAGTGGAAAGCTTCAAATTCAGGGTATCAAAATGTTGGAAGATGTATACTTGTCCCAACATACTGATGCAATTAGGAAGAAGGCACAACAGTACTCTATTTCATTAAGAGTTTGAGGAGATTTGGTATGTCACCAATAGCTCTACCAAAGTTCTCCAGATATACCAAGGGGAGCATTTTGACTGGTTGCGTCACTGTCTGGTATTCAGATGCCAATGCACAAGATTGGAAAAAGTTGCTGAGAGTTATAAACCCAGTAATCTCCATCAGGGGCACTAGCCTCCCACCATTGAGGACTTTTTCAAAAGGTAATGCCTCAAGAAGGTGGCATCCATCATGAACCCTCACTATCCAGGACATGCCTTCTTCTTAATACTACCAAAATGGAGGAGGTGCAGGAGCGTGAAGACAGACACCCAACATTTGAGGAATAGCTTCTTCCCCTCCAACACCAGATTTCTGAACTGGATGGATAAAGAAAGAAAGATTCCCCACCCCTTATACAAAGGGAAGCTTCACATCACCCTTACATTATTCATTATAGCCCTTCCTTATTTCCAATATCTGGGTAACTATTGCATGTGACTTGTTATCTTGACAGAAAATCCTTGCATATATTTTCCAAGTAGCTATTGACTCTCCTCCGAACATTGTCTTCATCTGGATTAAGTTTATTTCTATTACCTTGCGTCTATGGGCATGGGGTGGTGCATGGAATCAAACTGATAGTCCATCTTTGTGCATGTTTATGGAAAAGACCAAATCTGTGCCAAAGGGCTTTCCACAGCCACAGCAATGTGCTTGTGACCTGTAACGCAGGAAACACATTCACTGTAGCAGCTTGCTACAAACAGCACAATATAATCAGCTGTGAAAATAGTGGCATGTGAACTTCTGCTGTCATCTGAGAAAACAGATTCAACGTCTCACCTGATTGATGGTGCTGATTAACGGTGCTGACTACACTGAAATGTCAGACTAGATGAAACTAAACACAGCCAAAAATGATTAATACCTTCAGGCTTAGTTTCATAAATAAGTGCACATGCCTAGCTTATGTAGTTTCAGGAATTCTATATGTCAGGAAGTATGACATAAATGGTCAAGATTATCGGCAAATGTGGCCCCAAATCCATGCAACATTCTTCACGGGTTTGTCAGAAACAGTAATTTTTTAATAGTGTAATTATATATAAATCCCCTAGACTGGCTAAGCAAAGCAGCTAATTTTTGCTAACCCCCTTGTTATACTACATTTACATAAAAGTTGTGAGAGCAAGTATGCTTCAATAGAATTACCTCTTGCAATTTTTCTGAACAAATTATAGCTGGAAGGCCAAAGACATTCTTTGTTTGCTGGTGACATGCATTGAAATGTGGCCATTTATTTCTTATTTTTAACAGTGTCTTTACTTCAACTGTGCATGATTTGTTAAGTTATCTTGCATTTTATTGTATTGAAACTTTCCGGAACCTATCATCTCTGCTTCAGAAAGAAGCTCACTCTAGCCTTTTTAAAACGCAAACAACAGGAATTCTGCAGATGCTGGAAATTCAAGCAACACACATCAAAGTTGCTGGTGAACGCAGCAGGCCAGGCAGCATCTCTAGGAAGAGGTACAGGAAGGGTCTCGGCCCGAAACATCGACTGTACCTCTTCCTAGAGATGCTGCCTGGCCTGCTGCATTCACCAGCAACTTTGATCTGTGTCACTCTAGCCTTGATCATCCTATCATGTTTCCTTGAACACCCATTCAGACTCTGAGCCCCAGGTTCTCACCATCTCATTCACTGTAGTGAACTAGCCTAATGGTACATGACTGTATAACAAAGATCATCGACTGACCTGCTCTCACTGCACATGGCCAAACAATTTTTAAAAATCCATTTAAAACCAATGAAAATATGAAACACCAATAAGCATGGGAAAACTTCAAAAACCAATTAAAGTAATAAGTAAAGCTGAATTGCTATTATTCTTCTTTTGCCCATTATAGACATACGAGGGGTGATTGATATGTTCGTGGCCTAAGGTAGAAGGAGTCAATTTTAGAAAACCTAACACATTTATTTTTCAACATAGTCCCCTCCTACATTTACACACTTAGTCCAGCAGTCGTGGAGCATATGGATTCCTTCTTTGTAGAAGTTGGCATCTTGGACCTCCAGAAAGTGCCCACAGCAGGGTTGATTAATAAGTTTGTGGCCTAGGGTAGAAGGAAATGAGTTGTACAGCTCTTGTTACGTGCACATGCAGTTCAGCTCTTCGAGTGATTTTGCGGAAAGTTTGAAGTTAATAACTCATCTCCTCTACCTTAGGCCAAGAACTTATCAATCACTCCTGCTGTGGACCACTTCTGGATTTGTATGCTCCACGACCGCTGGACTAAGTGTGTAAATGTTGAAAAATAAATGTGCAAGATTTTCTAAAATTGTCTTCTTCTACCTTAGGCCACGAACTTATCAATCACCCTTCGTATATGTACTTGTACTCTCACTTCACACACACACATGTTCACAGGCTCAGATACAAGAGTCTGTCCCCATTGCCCAAATCTGCTTTCAACTCACTTGCTATCCTGCCCTTGCTCCTTGTTCCTGCATCTCAGCTGCACACCTCTGTACCTTCCTGCACCTCAGCCTGTCTGCATAACTTCCCACCATCCTGCACCTCAGCCTGATTGTACACCTCTGCATCTTCCTGCATCTCAGCCTTCTGAACCTCACACACCACTCCACCTTCTGAACCTCACACACCACTCCACCTTCTGAACCTCACACACCACTCCACCTTCTGAACCTCGCACACCACTCCACCTTCTGAACCTCGCACACCACTCCACCTTCTGAACCTCACACACCACTCCACATTCTGAACCTCACACACCACTCCACCTTCTGAACCTCACACACCACTCCACCTTCTGAACCTCGCACACCACTCCACCTTCTGAACCTCGCACACCACTCCACCTTCTGAACCTCGCACACCACTCCACCTTCTGAACCTCGCACACCACTCCACCTTCTGAACCCCGCACACCACTCCACCTTCTGAACCTCACACACCACTCCACCTTCTGAACCTCGCCCAGGCTGCATATCTCTCCATGGTCCACATGTCCATCCTTCCCAAGCCAACTGCACTCTGACCCACTTTACTGCACATCTGGTCCACGATCCCAGCCTGCAGTCACCTAGCTTAAGCTATATACCTGGCTGAACCCACGTGGAGCTGGAGTGGATCAGAATTTAAAGTTACTATGTCCAGGATTTTGTCAAATTCTGCTTCCAGTCAGAAATCTAAGACTATTACTATACTTCCTTAATCATGAACCTGTGGACTGACTTTGACACAGACCAGTTGTTGGCAAATCCAGTCTTGGATGATCCAAGTAATATTTATTTATTTATGTATTTGTTGATGAGCAGCGTGCAGCAGGCCTTTCTGGCTCTTCAAGCTGCACTGCCCAGCAGTCCCCCAATTTAATCTTAGCCTGATCAGGGAAAAGTTTACAATGACGTATTAACCTACGAAATGGTACATCTTTGGAATGTGGGAGGAAACTGGAGCACCTGGAGGAAACCCATGCAGTCACGGGGAGAATGTATAAACTCCTTACAGACAGTGGTGGGAAATGAACCTGGGTCGGGTACCAAAAATGCGGAACAAATGTTAAAATTTTTTATGATGAAAGCACAAAGTGAACAACATTTCTAACAACAGATCCCCCAACATTTGGCCAAATCTGGCTTATTAATGTGTTTGTATTATTTAAAAATGTACAGAATACTCTGAGGAAACTGCTAGTATTTGCTTCGTATACAAGTTAACCTCCAGTAGTCTGATTTTGTGCAGGATAACCACGGTCAACAGAAAAGTCCACAAAAAGATGAAGAGTTAGGCAGACAGAGAAGACTCTCCTCATCAGATGAGGATGAAGAAGACTTGAAGGTGAAAGCCAAAAGGAAAGCTCTCCAGGAGCAGGTAAACTGCAGCCATGCTTGTCCAGCCACTGGTGAACATAGAACGTACATAGAACATAGAATAGTACAGCACAGTACAGGCCCTTTGGCCCACATTGTTGTGCCGACCCTCAACCCTGCCTCCCATATAACCCCCCAACTTAAATTCCTCCATATACCTGTCTAGTAGTTTCTTAAACTTCACTAGTGTATCTGCCTCCACCACTGACTCAGGCAGTGCATTCCACACACCAACCACTCTCTGAGTAAAAAACCTTCCTCTAATATCCCCCTTGAACTTCCCACCCCTTACCTTAAAGCCATGTCCTCTTGTACTGAGCAGTGGTGCCTGGGGAAGAGGCGCTGGCTGTCCACTCTATCTATTCCTCTTAATATCTATCATGTCTCCTCTCATCCTCCTTCTCTCCAAAGAGTAAAGCCCTAGCTCCCTTAATCTCTGATCATAATCCATACTCTCTAAATCAGGCAGCATCCTGGTAAATCTCCTCTGTACACTTTCCAATGCTTCCACATCCTTCCTATAGTGAGGCGACCAGAACTGGACACAGTACTCCAAGTGTGGCCTAACCAGGGTTTTATAGAGCTGCATCATTACATCGCGACTCTTAAACTCTATCCCTCGACTTATGAAAGGTAACACCCCATAAGCTTTCTTAATTACCCTATCTACTTGTGAGGCAACTTTCAGGGATCTGTGGACCTGTACCCACAGATCCCTCTGCTCCTCCACACTACCAAGTGTCCTGCCATTTACTTTGTACTCTGCCTTGGAGTTTGTCCTTCCAAAGTGTACCACCTCACACTTCTCTGGGTTGAACTCCGTCTGCCACTTCTCAGTCTATTTTTGCAACCTTTCAATGTCTCTCTGCAATCTTCGACAGTCCTCTACACTATCTACAACAACACCAACCCTTGTGTTGTCTGCAAACTTGCCAACCCACCCTTCTACCCCCACATCCAGGTCGTTAATAAAAATCACGAAAAGTAGAGGTCCCAGAACTGATCCTTGTGGGACACCACTAGTCACAACCCTCCAATCTGAATGTACTCCCTCCACTATGACCCTCTGCCTTCTGCAGGCAAGCCAATTCTGAATCCACCTGGCCAAACATCCCTGGATCCCATGTCTTCTGACTTTCTGAATAAGCCTGCTGTGTGGAACCTTGTCAAATGCCTCACTAAAATCCATATAGATCACATCCACTGCACTACCCTCATCTATATGCCTGCTCACCTCCTCAAAGAACTCTATCAGGCTTGTTAGATATGATCTGCCCTTCACAAAGCCATGCTGACTGTCCCTGATCAGACCATGATTCTCTCAATACTCATAGATCCGATCTCTAAGAATCTGTTTCAACACCTTTCCCACCACAGATGTAAGGCTCACTGGTCTATAATTACCTGGACTACCCCTACTACCTTTTTTGAACAAGGGGACAACATTCGCCTCCCTCCAATCCTCCAGTACCATTCCCGTGGACAACGAAGACATAAAGATCCTAACCAGAGGCTCAGCAATCTCTTCCCTCGCCTCGTGGAGCAGCCTGGAGAATATTCCGTCAGGCCCCAGGGACTTATCCGTCTTAATGTATTTTAACAACTCCAACACCTCCTCTCCCTTAATATCAACATGCTCCAGAACATCAACCTCACTCATATTGCCCTCACCGTCATCAAGTTCCCTCTCATTGGTGAATACCAAAGAGAAGTATTCATTGAGGACCTTGCTCACTTCCACAGCCTCCAGGCACATCTTCCCACCTTTATCTCTGATTGGTCCTATCTTCACTCCTGTTATCCTTTTGTTCTTCACATAATTGAAGAATGCCTTGGGGTTTTCCTTTTCCCTACTCACCAAGGCCTTCTCATGCCCCCTTCTTGCTCTTCTCAGCCCCTTCTTAAGCTCCTTCCTTGCTTCCCTATATTCCTCAATAGACCCATCTGATCCTTGCTTCCTAAACCTCATGTATGCTGCCTTCTTCCACCTGACTAGATTTTCCACCTCACTTGTCACCCATGGTTCCTTCACCCTACCATTCTTTATCTTCCTCACCAGGACAAATTTATCTCTAACATCCTGCAAGAGATCTCTAAACATCGACCACATGTCCGTAGTACATTTCCCTGCAAAGCATCATTTCAATTCACACCCACAAGTTCTAGCCTTATAGCCTCATAATTTGCCCTTCCCCAATTAAAAATTTTCCTGTCCTCTCTGATTCTATCCTTTTCCATGATAATGCTGAAGGCCGGGGAGTGGTGGTCACTGTCCCCCAGATGCTCACCCACTGAGAGATCTGTGACCTGGCCTGGTTCGTTATCTAATACTGGATCTAGTATGGCATTCCCCCAGTCAGCCTGTCAACATACTGTGACAGGAATCTGTCCTGGACACACTTAACAACCTCTGCCCTGTCTAAACCATTGGAACTAATCAGGTGCCAATCAATATTAGGGAAGTTAAAGTCACCCATGATAACAACCCTGTTACTTTTGCACCTTTCCAAAATCTGCCTCCCAATCTGCTCCTCTGTATCTCTGCTGCTACCAGGGGGCCTATAGATTACTCCCAATAGAGTAACTTTCTTTTCAAAAATATCCTGTGGTTTTATGCTGGTTGGTGCATAACCTGGGCAGGATTACAGTGGAAAAGGGAAGAAAAAGGAACTGAGCCATATTGCCTTCAGTGTCGAGGATGCAAAGATGTGTGAGCGATTCTGCTATAATCTTCATTTAAGAACTTCACTTCTGCCATATTCTTATACCCAAAGAGGAAATCCGCTTTCAATAAACCTGAAAAATTCAGGGTGAACAAATCTATCCTGGTCCTATTTGCTGGCACTTGGCCCATAGCCTTCCATTCATGGTCATCCAAATGTTTCGTGAATATCGTGAGTATCTGTCTCCATCACTTTCTTTGATAGCATGCTCTGGATGAAAGAATTCTTTCTTAATTCCCCCCCTAAACCTTTTGTTTCTCACCTTAAGCTCTTGCCCTCTGGTCTTAGACATCTCTATCATATCTTTTGAAAGGTTCTAAGGATATTACACGTTGCAATGGGATCTGCTTTTATTCTTCTAGCTAGTATAGGTCCAGTCTACTTAATCTCACCTCATACAACAAACCTCACATACCTAGAATCAATTTGGAATAAGTGTACTCCTTCTATCACAAGTAATCCCTCTTTCCTTGGCTTTCTGAGCCAAAACACAGAGGCTGGAAATCTGATCTTAGGCAGAAACTGCTCAGGCAGGCCTAGCATCAACTTTGCACAGCTGATATAGCCTTTGATATAACATTTGCAACTCCATTTTGCTCTCTGTGATTTTTCCAGCAACTTCTGCTGTTATGTCAGCTACTTTGAATGTTGTTAATTTTCTCAATCACAATGAATACAGTGTTATCTCGAAGACTTGTATTCAACATCTTTAGTCAAACTTCCCATGCTACACAATTAATGGAATTCCAGTTGCTTCTTTTTATAACTCTAGTGTTTTCTGAGTTTACCCCAAAATATTATTCCTTGTCTTTGAAAGATTCCTTGTGTAATATGAAACAATCACACCCAAAAATGCTTGAGACCAATGTTCTACTATCTAGTAAATGATCTTAGATGTTCATCAGCTTCATTGGTCAGAGCACATTGAGTGAACACCTCAAAGACATTTCTGTGCTCTATGGCTGAAATGAAGGAACAATCTTTACATAAGTAGACCAATAGCTACACCAACAATGTGAATCAAGCTTACAAAAGGTTTAGTCGAATCAACGTAATCACTACTGAGAAGCAACCAGAGTGAACTTCAGTAACAGCCCAGGAAGTATATTATGTCCCTCCTCTCTCTGACAAGTCACCACACATTCACTGTGGGATAGTCTGCCACACCTGGATTGGTTTCTTCCATCACACTAAAGCTTTGAATCTTACATAACTTTATTTGCAAACTCCATTACCATCAAGATATTGATTGGCTTCTTCCGAAACAAACTCCTTCACTGCAGTGTGCAGGTACATAGTAAATCACTCATTCTCCCAGAGATTTGCATTAAACACTAGTTCTTTTCGTTATTTGAATATGAAGGTCCTTAATATAGAAAAAGAAAAAAAAATATTTATCGGGTTTTAATTGGAAACCAGTTTTGCATTTTCCTAAACCTGTAGTCATATTTATTGATGCTACGTTCCATTTCTATTACAACCATTTGTTTAATAACCATTGACTTTATCCTTTATCCTGACCTTTTCCTAAAATCCTTATTCCCAGGGGGTCAAGTAACAGGCAAGTTTCTAAAGTCCTGCCTTGGCAACAGACTACTTAAGTTGTAAATATTTCGGGCTGATCACATAATCAGTGCCATGACATAACGTTAGCAAGTCACAAGCATTACTTTGATTTACGGCAACCACAATGAATGTTCTCTTCCACTAATAGCCAGATTAAGGGCAATGTTAAGTTTCAAATCTTTTGTTTCCTTTAGCATCTCACAGATCTGGAACATCAATGGCTGTCTCCCCAGCCCTTATCACAAGGGCATCGTCTTCCAGTCTCCAGATGTGAGGGATTCCTTACTACTTTACTCATTCTTATAGAGACCCCTTATTGACCACCTTGGAACCCACCGACCATCGGTGACTATTCCCAAGTATTTATGTTGCCCAGCACAGAACTTCTTCTGCCTGGCGGGTTAGGAATTTAATGTGACTTGCTATCAGAAGTTTTAATGAAAAGAGGCTTTGCATGGATCTCACAATTTTCCATCCCACCTCCTAACGAAATAAAGGGGTATTAAAATTTTCCACCACAGTTTGTGCCCTATGTGCTTTGATCATTTTTCAGGACTGCTAAAGATAGGTTAAACATTGTTCAATAACTTGTAAAGAAATCAGACAATTGTAGTGGAGTAGATAATACTCACAAACTGCATGACGAACTGAGAAGTTCAGGCAGCATTTATGGAGGGAAATGAGCAGTTGTCAGTTTAGGTCAAGACCTTTCATCAGGATGAAAGGAAGAGGGCAGAGGCCAGAATAAAAGTGTAGACAGGAGCACATGTTAGCAGGTGAAAGGTGAATCGAAGTGAGAGGGGGAAGGTAGGTGGGGAGAAAAAAGGGGAAAAAATGGAATGGTGTAAGAAGCTGGGTTGTGGAAGAGGCAAAAGTCTGAAGAAGAAGGAATCTGATAGAAGAGGACAGTAGACCATGGAATAAAGGGAAGGAGGAGGGGATCCAGAGGGAGGTGATGGGCAAGGTCATGAAGCCCGGGGAGAGGAAGAGAAGGTTACCAGAATATCCTATCCATACCTTTTTTATGGATGTGCATCAGCCTCACCACATACACTTTCTGTTTTAATGCTTTTATTTTGTTTCAAATACACAATCGAATTAAGTGAACAAGGAGGTCACAAATCAAATGTAATACGTCCTTTAGTGACCTAGGCAATCATTTTGTTGTTCACTAAATAAAATGCTTTACCTCAAAGTTTCCAGATCCTTCCAAAGTCTTTAGAGTTTCAAGTTTCTACAAGACTGACTCCCGTGAGTTTTCTCCATGTGGATATTAGTAACTCCTTTTAACAGAGCACAGCGCCGTTTATTCCTGTTGTAGAGGTTTGGTTTCTAGTGAGGGGTTCACACTGGTTGGTAACTCTATACACATAAAAACAATGCAATAGCTGGCTATCACCTTCACAATATGATGGCGAGTCATTAATGTGTTACATTTTCTTTAGCTGATCTGCTGAGTAACTCAGCCCTTCATTTTTATTTATAATTGCTTTCATAGATGCCTTCCTGCCTACCTTTGTTGCTCTTTACGCTTTTAAGCAGTGCTCTCCCAACACTTACAACAAAGCGGCTGTGACCATCAGCAGCCGTGGACCTGAATACTCAAATCTTAACCCAGATCTCCATCTCACCATGAGTAACATCAGACTGTGCTGTCTTGTAGGCAACACTTCTGAAACAGAGAAGGCCAGGAGTTTATGCTTCCACAAATACAATTTCAGGGCAAATCAGTTAACAACTAGAGGATTAAGATACCCTCAAATGCCCTTTGAACTCTGGTATCTCAATCCATGTTGCTCTGTCTGTGTTTCCACTCCAAGACTCATAGGTTCAGTGCATCTGCTTGTGCTGGAGTGAATGTCAAATCCTCAACTACGTGACCTTGATTGGCTTCGCAAGTGTTGGCATTGATACACCCAAAATAATGCAGACATGCAAGACTAGAGTTCAATTCCCCATGGTCTGAAACATTTTGCAGACATTTAATAGAAGGGAATAGGATAACAAAGGCAGAAAGAAGGGCAGAGAGAATCAGAAACATCGTGGTGAATGGAAGCCAAAGGCAGGGCTGCAGGGATTCTGAATACAGAAGGAAGTTGATTTGATGGGTGAAGTGTGAGATAAGACAGAGAGAATAAAAGAGAAGTGATCAAATATGGCCCTTTTCCTAACTAGTACCATGGAAATAGTGAAGCACTTGTGCACAGCCACCTTAAACAGAGAGCTATCAATGTGTTGGAGAGTTTGTATGTAGGGAGAAATTAAAAGAGAATAGGAGGTCAATGAACTTGGAAGAGACAAAGCATTAGATGAATGAAATTCAAGGTTGAGATCACTGAGAATGAGAAATGGGTTGGTATGGAGGCTGGGAGAATAAAGGACTGAGGATATATCTTGCATTGACAACAGTTATCTAGGATTTTAAATGAATGATGTGCAGAATGGTTGTTCAGAGAAGAAGCAAGAGCCCACATTTTGTATAAAGGACCCACAGGCTTTAAGAGACACGCTTTAAGGAAAGGGGTTCAAGGAGTTCAATCTATTACCTGAACCTAGTCATCTTGTTAATGATAAGGTTTGCATTCTCGTTGATGCTAGGAGTGGAATATCAACATGACTATAGTGAAGTCATTCTTTTTCATGCCATATTTACATCATCAAAATAAAGTATGTACTTAGTAAATTCAACATTTTCAATGAATTTGTCAATCTAATTGGAAAACGTTAAGACACTCTTGTAACACGATCCTTACTCATTTTTAGCACCACCTGGAGATGTACAAGAATGTGTACATGCTGTGTAAGGCCTTGCGATTACACTACATAGATTTACTGAGCAAGAGGGTCCAGAAGCAGCGCCAGGAAATCAAAGAGCGCGATCTTCGACTCCAGGAGAAAACTCTTAAGCAGAAGGTGGAACATGTATGTATTAATGAAGAGCACTGTTTTGGCAAGGATAGTCATGCTTATTAGTTTGCTTTGTACTCTTTGAGAGACATATTTCAGTAAGTGCATATTTTAGTAGTATTTAAGAAAAAGTTAAGTTTGCTTTATGGTTCAAAATCATTGACCTTCCTCTTACTAATACCGTGCAACAGTCAACGTTCCACAGTTGATATCAATGTTTTATCATTGGAATTAAGTTTAAAAATTCAGTGCAAAACAAATTAATGATTTCTGAGATCACTAATTATTTTCGAGAGAGGAAGGGGTTTCTTCCAAGCCACCTGGCCCTGGATCTCAATACAGCTTTGCACTGAACAGAGATAAGGAGCTGATCAGTTGGGCTGAGGTGAATGTAGCTGCTCTTGATATTAAGGGAGCATTCTATTGATTGTGACTTTCAGGAGCCCAAGTAAAATTGTGAATCAAGGGCAATACTCCTTCACCCAGACTGTCACTGGAGAAATGCCTCTGAATGGTATCCTCATCCCAACAGGCAGCCTGACCAGTGACCTGCATGTTATCATAAGGTCAGAAGTGAAATTTCTGTATTCAAATCTATTTGCAAATCCTGAGATAACGAAACAGTCCATGTCTCCAGGTAGCAAGAACTGCATAATATGTAGATAGGTGTCGAAAAATGACAAGTAAAACTAAAGCCACAGAGTGACAGGCAATCCTCAGCAAAGGTCTCCAATTATCATTCTTTTGGCATTCAGTAACATTACTGTCAGCAAATCCTCCACAATCCACACCTCAGGGAAGGCACAGGGAAGCAGGGAGAAGGAGCTTAGCTTAACTACCCACACCTAAATCATAGATCAGAGAGCTGGTATCTTACAGTAAGTAAATGGCCTCCTGACACCCCAAAGTCTTTCCATCATCAGATGCGTGATGGAATCCTTTTTACCCGCAACTTCAATATGGACAATATTTGGTGGGGGGGGGGCAGGGTGTTGAGTGAAATTTGCAAATTGCAAGTGGGAAAAACAAGTAGATGTCTAATACTTCACATACAACAATGCCGGCCCATTTGTTGTTTGTCATCTGTATCAATGATTTGGATGATAATGTGGTAAACTGGATCAGCAAATTTGCTGATAACACAACAGTTGGAGGTGTAGTGGACAGCGAGGAAGGCTATCAAAGCTAGCAGTGGGATCCAGACCAGCCAGAAAAAATGAGCAGAAAAATGGCAGATGGAATTTAATGCAGACAGGTGTGAGATATTGCACTTTGGGAGGACACACTAGGAGGCCTAACTTGGAATACTGTGTACATTTCTGGTCATTTCCCTACAGAAATGATGCAAACATCCCACCTCTCCCAGAAGTTCCGGGAGTCTCCCGCATACTAATAGTGGCTCCCTGATGCCCGCAATTTATACATAATAACCTGGAAGTCAATTATTTTGAGTGTGAGCGAGCGAGAGAGCACGAGAGTGACCAAAAGAGAGAGAGAGAGAGCGAGAGAGAGCACGCCGTGGCAGAGTGTTCCAAAAAAAGAAAATATGAAACGTGTGTCACCCCAGACTACCCTGAAGTGTACCCCTGCCTAATAGGGGTCAAAATAATGACAGTGTTGCTTGTTGCACTGTTTGCAACAGTGACTTTTCTATTGCCCATGGTGGGTTAAGACTGTAAAAGACATGTTGAGGTGAGATTAACAGGTGTCATTCGTTCATTAGCATAGCTAACCTTATTTAAACTAGCTGGCTAACTGCTAACGAGCTACTCTATTGAAGACATCCCACCTCTCCCAGAAGTTCCAGGAGTTTCCCGCAAATTGATGGTGCTACCTCCCTGAAATGAGTTTTTGCAGGGTGGGAAGTCTGATGATGTTAGTAAGATTGAAAGATGCAGGGAGAAAATTTACAAGGATATTGCCAGGATGTGATGACCTGAGGTATAGGGAAAGTTTGAAAAGGGTAGGACTTTATTTCCTAGGCCATAGGAGAATAAGGGAGATTTGATAGAGGTACACAAAATTATGAGGAGTATAGATCGGGTAAATGCAAGCAAACTTTTCTATTGAGGCTGGGTGAGATTAGAACTATAGGTCATGATTTAAGGGTGAAAGGTGAAAGGTGAAATCAGTGGTGGAGGCGGATATGATAGGGTCTTTTAAGAGATTTTTGGATAGGTACATGTAGCTTAGAAAAATAGAGGGCTGTAGGTAAGCCTAGTAATTTCTAAGGTAGGGACATGTTCGGCACAACTTTGTGGGCCGAAGGGCCTGTATTGTACTGTAGGTTTTCTATGTTTCTATGTTTAAGGGGAATATAAAGGGGAATTTCTTCACTCAGAGAGTGGTGAGAGTGTGGAACGAGCTGCCAGCACAAATGGTGGATGCAGGTTCGATTTCAACACTTTAGAAAAATTTGGAATAGGTACATAGATGTGAGTGCTGCAGGTCGATGACATGAGGAAGATTAGCAGTTTGGTACATACTAAATGGACCGAAGGGCCTGTTTATGTGCTGTTGTGTTCTATGACTCTATGACTCACTGATTTCCTACCGAAATCAGTGAAATCATGCATGCTTTGAAACAGACTGCTGATTTTCAATAGCCATGATCAGCCCTGTTCTACTCAACATGGGGCTAACTACAGTTCTAGATTATGAAGCCACAAGTCCTCTTTTATTGTCATTCAGTAATGTATGCATTAAGAAATGATACATTATTTCCTCCGGTGTGATATCACAAAACACAGGACAAACCAAGACTGAAAAAACTGACAAAACCACATAATTATAACATATAGTTACAACAGTGCAACAATACCATAACTGGATGAAGAAGTCCCTGAGCACAGTAAAGTTCAAAGTCTCTCAAATGTCCCACATCTCATGCAGACGGGAGATGGAAGAAAAACTCTCCCTGCCAAGCCGACCACAATCCAACTCTGAGTCATCTGAAAACTGAGAGCTCTGATCAGCTCTCCAACACCGAGTACTGAGCACCATCTCTGTCTGAACGATTCAACCTTCTTCTCGGTCGCCAAAAGCAGGCAAGGTCGGGGATTTTGAGGCCTGCCCTCCGAAAGATTCCCGACCACACAGTAACAACAGCAGTGAACGGGCGTTTCAGAAATTTCTCTAGATATTCCTCTATGCTTTCACGTCCATTCTCCATCAAATCAGAATTGTCCACAGCCCCTATTTAACAGATACGATATCATTTTTCACCGGAGGGCTGCGCACACGCAGGCGCGTCGCCATCTTCTCCTCCAATGGTGTATTTAAGTTTATTAATGACTTGACTATTGTTAGCCAAATTAAAGGTGATGACAAATCAGTATATGGAAGGGAGATTCAAAATCTGGTTGAGTGGTGCCACAACAACAATCTCTCACTCAATGTCAACAAATGAACGAGCTGATTATTGACCGCAGGAGAAGCCAGAAGTCCATCAGCCAGTCTTCATTTGGGGAACAGAGGTGGACAGGGTCAGTAGCTGTTTCAGGCATATCAGAGGATCTGCCCTGGGGATTTCCTGAAGTACAGTATCATAGTGGATGAATTCAGTGCAAGGTTCAACACCTGGAATTATGGTGTTGTAACCATTAGTGAGACTCGGTTATGACGGGACAGGATTGGCAGCTCTATATTTTGGTGTTCCATTGCTTTAGAAGTGACAGAGCAGGAGGGATTAAAGGAGGAGAGGTGGCGTTACTAGTCAGGGAAGATATCATGGGAATGCTCTGTCAGGACAAACTGGAGAACTCAGCTAGTGAGGCGTTATGGGTGCAGCTGAGAAATAATAAAGGTATGACTACGTTAACAGGGCTCTATTACAGATCACCCAACAGTCTGCAGGATTTAGAGGAACAAATTTGTAGAGAGATTGCAGACTGTTACAGGAAACATGGGTTGTGATAGGTGATTTTAACTTTCCACATATTGACTGGTAATCCCATAGTGTAAAAGGACTGGATGGGATAGAGTTTGTCAAATGTGTTGAGGAAAATTTCCTTTATCAGCATGTAGAAGTCCTAATGAGAGAGTATGCAATACTGGATCTGCTATCAAGGAATGAGACAGAGCAGGTACGAAAGTTTGTGTAGGGGAATGCTTTGCATCTGGTGACCACAGTGCCATTAGTTTCAAAGTAAATATGCAAAAAGATAGGTCTGGTCTGTGGGTTGAAATTTTAAACTGGAGAAAGGCCAATTTTGATGGTACTAGAAGTGATATGGCAAGTGTGGATTGGGACAGGCTGTGTT
The DNA here is from genome assembly GCF_963921235.1 of Mobula hypostoma. Classification (NCBI taxonomy): domain Eukaryota; kingdom Metazoa; phylum Chordata; class Chondrichthyes; order Myliobatiformes; family Myliobatidae; genus Mobula; species Mobula hypostoma. Next base: position 63,399,302 of record NC_086104.1, on the reverse strand, counting down.
CTGGCAAACATGTACTTGGAAAGTGGGAAGCCCTCAAAAACGAGTTTTGAGAGTACAATGCTTGTATGGGTGTGTCAGAATAAAGGTAAAGATAGCAAGCATAGGGAACCTTGGTTTCCAAGAGATATTGAGACCCTGAAACGAGAAAAAGGAGGTGCATAGCAGGTATAGGTAAGTAGGAACAAATGAGGAGCTTATGGAGTGTAAGAAATGTCGGAGAACACTTACGAAAGAAATCAGAAAGGCTAAAAGAAGACATGATGTTGCTCTAGCAGACAAGGTGAAGGGGAATCCTAAGCGATTCTACAGATATGTTAAGAGCAAAAGGATTGCAAGGGACAAAAGTGGTCCTCTGCAAGATCAGAAAGGCAATCCATGTGTGGAGCCAAAACAGACGCGGGAGATCTTAAATGAATTCTTTACATCTGTATTTACTCAGGAGACGGATACAAAATGTATAGAAGTAAGGTAAAGCAGCATCAACTTCATGGACACTGTACAGATGACAGAGGAAGAAGTGCTTGCTGTGCTGAGGCAAATCAGGGTGAATAAACCCCTGGAGCCTGACAAGGTGCTCCCTTAGACTCCAGGAAGCAAGTACAGAAATTGCCGGGGCCCTAGCAGTGATATTTAGAACATCCTTAGTGACAGGAGATGTACCAGAGGTTTGGAGGATACTCAATGTTGTTCTGCTGTTTAAAAAAAAGTCTCTGAACATAAACCAGGAAATTATAGGCCGGTAAATTTGATATCAGTTGTTGGAAAGTTATTGGAGGGTGTTCCAAGCAGACCATTTATTTAAGTAATTGGATTATCATGGACTGATTAAAGATAATTAGCATGGATTTTTGTGTGGCAGGTCATATCTAACCAATCTTATAAAGATCACAAGATCACAAGACAAAGGAGCAGAAGTAGGCCATTCGGCCCATCGAGTCTGCTCCACAGCTCCCCCATGAGCTAAACTATTCACCCACCTAGTTCCAATTTCCGGCTTCTTCCTCATATCCCTTGATACCCTGACTAATAAGATACCTGTCGATCTCCTCCTTAAACACCCTCAATGATCGGGCCTCCACAGCCATATGTGGCACCAAATTCCACAAATCCACGACCCTCTGGCTAAAAAAATTTCTCCTCATCTCTGTTTTAACTGGGTACCCTCTAATTCTAAGACTATGGCCTCTTGTCCTGGACTCACCCACCAAGGCAAACAACCTTTCCACATCTACTCTGTCCAACCCTTTCAACATTCAAAACGTTTCTACGAGATCCCCTCTCATTCTTCTATACTCTAATGAACACAATCCAAGAGCCGACAGACGCTCCTCTTATGTTAGCCCCTGCATTCCAGGAATCATCCTCGTAAATCTTCTCTGAACTCTCTTCAACATCAGTATATCCTTTCTAAGATAGGGGGCCCAAAACTGCACACAGTATTCCAAATGAGGTCTCACTAATGCCCCATAGAGCCTCATCAACACCTCCTTACTCTTATACACTATTCCTCTTGAAATGAATGCCAACATAGCATTCGCTTTCCTTACCACCAATCCAACTTGGTGGTTAACCTTTAGGGTATCCTGCACGAGGACCCCCAAGTCCCTTTGCACTTCCGATTTTTGAATTTTCTCCCCATCTACATAATAATCTGCCCGATTATTTCTTCTTCCGAAATGTACAACCGTACATTTGTCAACGTTGTATCTCATCTGCCATTTCTTTGCCCACTCTCCTAAACTGACTAAGGCTTTCTGCAACCTTTCCGTTTCTTCAACATTTCCTGCTCCTCCACCTATCTTGGTGTCATCCGCAAACCTGGCCACAAAACCATTTAATCCATAATCCAAATCATCGATATACATCGTAAAAAGAAGCGGCCCCAACACCGACCCCTGCGGAACACCACTAGTAACCAGTAACCAATCAGGATAGGAACCCTTTATTCCCACCCTTTGCTTTCTGCCTATCAGCCAATGCTCTACCCATTTCAATATCTTTCCTATAATTCCATGGGCTCTCATCTTATTAAGCAGCCTCAAATGCAGCACCTTATCGAAGGCCTTTTGAAAATCTTTTCAAGGAAGTTACAAGAAAGTGGATGAAGCCAAAGTAATGGATGTTGTCTACATGGACTTTAGCAAGGCATTTGACATGGTCCCGCATGGGAGGCTGATCAAGAAGTTTCAGTCGCTTGGCATTCAAGATGTGGTAATAAATTAGATTAGACATTGGCTTTGTGGTGGAAGGCAGAGAGTGGTAGCAGAGGGTTACCTCTCTCACTGGAGGCCTGTGATGAGTGGTGTGCTGCAGGAGGCTCCTTTGTTGTTTGTCATCTATTTCAATAGTCTAGATGATAATGTGATTAACTGGATCAGCAAATTTGCAGATGACACCAAAATTTGGGGAGTAGTGGACAATGAGGAAGGCTATCACGGCTTGCAGAGGGATCTGCATCAGCTGGAAAAATGGAAGATGGGATTTAATGCAGACAAATGCGAGATTTTGCACTTTGGTAGGACTAACCAGGGTAGGTCTTACACAGTGAATGGTGGGGCACTGAGGAGTGCGGTAGAACAAAGGGATCTGGGAATACAGATCCCTAATTCATTGAAAGTGGTGTCACAGGTAGATACGGTCTCATGAAGAAAGCTTTTGGCACATTGACCTTCATAAATCACAGAGGATTGGATGTTATGTTGAAGTATAAGATGTTGGTGATGCCTAATTTGAGTATTGTGTGAGGTTTTGGTCAACTGCTAAGACTGAGAGTTCAGCACTGACTGCCTGCCTTGTTTGGGAGCAGCCTATCACTGTGTGGCTCGCTGTGGCAGACAGGTAGGCCTCTGCCTCGTGTGGTGTCCTCTTTCAATGAATGTCAGTGATGTCGGAGGATGGTATCATTTATGGATTGGACTATTGCGTTTATGGACTGTAGACTTTTTCAGAATTACTGTTTTTATATTCTGTCCGTTCCTTTTCTGTTCTGCTGTACAAGGGGAGAGGTTTGGGGGTTAATGATATTGTTGCATTCTGTTAGTTCTTTGTGCAGAGGAGGGGTTGTTTGGGGGTCAATATTCTTCCATTTTGTGCAGGACAGCAGTTGTTTGGGGGTTAATGTATTTGTTCCATTTTGTGCGGGGAGGGGGGGTTTTGTGAGGGGTCAATGTTCTTGTTCTGTTTTGTGCAGAGGTGTGGGGCTTGGGGGGTGTTCATGATTGGGATGCTGTTCTTTTTTGTGCCCTTTTAGGTTTGATATTTCTCACTGAATGACTTTCCTGTTCTTTCTTTGTTTCATGGCTATCTGGAGAACATGAATCTCAAAGTTGTATAGGGATACATACTTTGGTAATAAATGAACCTTTGCACCTACAGGAAAGATGTAAACAAGGTTGAAAAAGTACAGAGAAAACTCACAAGGATGTTACCGGGTCTGGAAGACCTGAGTTATAAGGAAAGATTGAATAGATTAGTACAGTCCTAATCTATTCAATCTTTCCTTATAACTCAGGTCCTCCAGACCCGGTAACATCCTTGTGAATTTACAATGTAGAAGACTGAGTTGAGATTTGATAGAGGTATATAAAATTATGAGGGGTATAGATAGGGTAAATGCAAGCAGGCTTTTTCCACTGAGGTTGAATGGGACTACAACAAGACATGGGTTAAGGGTGAAAGGTAAAAAGTTTAAGGGGAACATAAGGAGTTCACTCAGAGTCACGAGAGTGTGGAATGTAAACACGAGGAATTCTGCAGATGCTGGAAATTCAAGCAACACACATCAAATTTGCTGGTGAACACAGCAGGCCTGGCAGCATCTCTAGGAAGAGGTACAGTTGACATTTTGGGCCGAGACTCTTCGTCAGGACTAACTGAAGGAAGAGCTAGTAAGAGATTTGAAAGTGGGAGCGGGAGGGGGAGATCCAAAATGATAGGAGAAGACAGGAGGTGGGGGGATGGAGCCAAGAGCTGGACAGGTGATAGGCAAAAGGGATATGAGAGGATCATGGGACAGGAGGCCCAGGGAGAAGGAAAAGGGGGAGGGGGGAAAACCCAGAGGATGGGCAAGGGGTATAGTCAGAGGGACAGAGGAAGAAAAAGGAGAAAAAGAGGGAGAGAGTGTGGGATGAGCTGCCAGCACAAGTAGTGCAAGCAAGCTCGATTTCAATGATTAAGAGAAGTTTGGATAAGTACATGGATAGTAGGGAAATGGAGGGCAATGCTCCTGGTGCAGGTCAATGGGAGTAGGCAGTTTAAATGGCTAAGGCATGGACTAGGTGGGCGAAGGGCCTGTTTCTGTGCTGTACTTCTCTATGACTCTATGACTAGCACTAGTGTCAACACAAAAAAGACAGAACAATACCTCTACTTTCTGAGAAGTTTGCATTGATTTGGCATGTCACCAAAAGCTGACAAATTTCTATAGATTCTCAGTGGAGAGTATCCTGCCTGGTTGCATCATAGCCTGGTTTGGAAACACCAATGCTCAGGAATGGAAAAGGCTTAAAATGGAGGATACAGCCAGTCCATCACAAGCAAAGCCTTCCCCATTACCGAGTACATTTACATGGAGCATCGCCACAAGAAAGCAGCATCGTCATCGATGTCCCCCACCATCCAAGCATACCCTCTTCTCACTACCACCATCAGGCAGGAGGGTCTTCTCTTCCTTTCCAGTCCTGATGAAGGGCCTCGGCTCAAAACGTCAACTGTAATCTTTTCCATAGATGCTGCCTGGCCTGCTGAGTTCCTCCAGCATTTTGTGTGTGTTGCTTCGGAGTACGGGAGCTTTGGATCTCACACCACCAGATTCAGGAACAATTATTATCCTAAAACCATGAGGCTCTTGAAATGCTGTGCATAACTTCAATCATCACAACTGTGAACTGATTCTACAATTTACAGACTCACTTTCAAGGATTCTTTACAACTCATGTTCTCAATACTATTTTTACATCTGGACAATTTATCTTCTGCACATTAGCTGTCAGTCTTTGTTTACATATAGCTTTTCATAAAATTCTATTGCAGCATGAAAATGAATCTCAAGACAAGTACTTTGGTAATAAATCTACTTCCAAGTTTGATCAATGTCCACTTGAAACCTGTTGTTCTAATCTGTTGGATTATGTTATGTAATTATATATAAATCCAGCAGAGGGAGCCAGTCTCAAAATGAATGATACAATTCACAGGGAAAAAGAGATGTGTTCACGGAAAAGATTTAGTTGTGCAAATTGAAATTAATTTTCTTGAATGGATTGTATTCCAGAGGTCAAGTTAGCTGCAAGTTAACAGATAGACAAGGGGAGCAATCTTGTTAAAAAGTGATCACTCTTCTACTTTCTTCAGTGCTTTCTTGCCTAATAATCGTTCTTCTCAGACAATGTCCTGGGGTCGAGGATAACTTGCTTCCACTCCAGTGTTATAAGTCCTTCATTCAATGTCTCACCTTAGCTGTTTCATCTCAACAATTTGAGCCTTTGGCCTAAAATTTCATCCCTAAAGTTGCAGAAACAACGAAGAAACACGGCCTACTGCAATGGATATCTTTCCCCCCAGTGTAGATTCCAGACATCCCACCCTGCAAAAACTCATTTCAGGGAGGTAGCACCATCAATTTGCAGGAAACTCCAGGAACTTCCAGGGGAGGTGAGATGTCTGCAATAGAGTAGCTCCTGAGCAGCCAGCCAGCTAGTTTAAATAACAAATGACACCTGTTAAACTCACCTCAACATGTCTTTTACAGTCTTAACCCACCATGGGCAATAGAAAAGTCACTGTTGCAAACAGTGCAGGGAGCAACACTGTCATTATTTTTGACCCCTATTAGGCAGGGGTACACTTTAGTGTAGTCTGGGGTGACGTACGTTTTATATTTTCTTTTTTTGGAACACTCTGCCATGGCGCTTTTTCTCTCTCTCGAGCGTGCGTGCTCTCTCTCGCTCTCTCTCCCTCACTTTTGCGCTCTCTCTCGCTCTCTCGCTTGCTGTCTCTCTCTCTCGCTCTCATGCTCTCTCTTGCCCTCTCTCTCTCTCTTGCTTGCTTTCAAAAAAATCAAATTCCGGGATATTGTATATAATTTGCGGGCATCAGGGAGCCGCTATTAATATGCGGGAGACTCCCAAAAGTTCCGGGAGAGGTGGGATGTCTGAGATTCCTACCCTGTGCACCAAGCTCCTGATCACTGGATTCCAGAGCCATATGGCCACATTACCTCCCAGGCCATTTATCTTGTCCTAATCTTTTCCAGACTCAGTTCCCTCACATTCATTCCCAGAATTGCACTTTGAATGGTAGCTCTTCCTGGGCAATCATCAAACCACTCACTCTCATTTTCGCCCAGTCTCACAGCCTTCTTATTCTGCCATCTTTAGAAATTGGCTCGTCCAAGCTGGAAAACCTGAAGTTAATGCTGTCAGTGAGAAACTTTGGCATCAACAGCCATTTGCTATTAATGTGGTGTCCATTGTGACTGCATCCTCAGAAGGGATGGATGTCAGTTGAACCTGACTTCATCATGACCTGTGTAGATGAGTGTGTGCCTTCGAGGACATATGGGACATACCCAAACCAAAAGCCATGAATGAACCAGGAGATTCCTTGTCTGCTGAGAGGTGATTCTGTGGCATTCTAGACCAGTGATCCAGAACTATACAAGAAGCACAGGTACAACCTGTGGAAGGATATTTTAAGAGCAAAAAGTCTATTCCGATATGAAATTAGAGAAGAACCTGAATGCACATCAGCTCAGTTAGGGTTTGCAGGGTATTACATCCTACAAGGCAAAACCTAACATCATGAAAGCCTGTGATGTTTCACTCCCTGATGAGCTAAACACCTTTTATGCATGCTATGGGTATGAAAAGAAGAAAAAAAACTACACTTGAGGAAATCCCGACAGTATCTGGTGACCCTGTAATCGCTGTCTCAGAGGCTGACATCAGAACATTCTTCATGAGAGTGAACCCTCTCAAAGCATCAGACCCTGATGATATACCTAATAGGGCACTGAAAATTTATGCCACCTGCTTCAAAAGGATGCCAATCATACCAGTGCCCAAGAACAGCAGAGGAAGTTGTCTCAATGACTATTGCCCAGTTGCACTCATATCTACTGTGATGAAGTGCTTTGAGAAGTTGATCTTGGACAGAATCAACACCTGCCTAAGCAAGGACTTGGGCTGTGTTATTTGGCTATCACCATAAAGGTCTACAGCAGATGAAATCTTACTGGCTCTCCACTCAGCCTTGGATCACCCGGATAACAGCAGATGGTGTACACTTCACAGTGCTGAAAGAGGTGGCTGAAAAGATAGTCATAGTCATAGTCATAGTCATAGTCATAGTCATAGTCATAGTTATAGTTATAGTCATAGTCATAGCCATAGTCATAGTCATAGTCATATCCATAGTCATAGCCATAGCCATAGCCATAGCCATAGCCATAGCCATAGCCATAGTCATAGTCATAGTCATACTCTATTAATCCTGGGGGAAATTGGTTTTCGTTTGTGGAGACATCAGTACTGGTCTTTCAAGAATCATTAGGTTCTGGAATGGTTCCATAAGAATGGAAAATTGCAGATGTCACACCACTCTTGAGAAGGGAGAGAGGCAGAAGAAAGCAAATTGTAGGCCAGTTAGTCTGACCTCAGTGTTTGGGAAGATGTTGGAGTCGATTATTAAGGATGTGGTCTCAGGACACTTGGAGGCACATGATAAAATAGGCTGTAGTCAGCATGGTTTCCTCAAGGGAAAATCTTTCTTGACAAATCAGTTGGAATTCTTTGAAGAAATAACAAGCAGGATAGACAAAGGAGAATCAGTTGATGTTGTGTACTTGGATTTTCAGAAGGTCTTTGACAAGGTGCCACACATGAGGCTGTTTAACAAGCTACGAGCCCATGGTATTACAGGAAAGATTCTAGCATGGATAAAGCAGTGGCTGATTGGCAGGAGGCAAAGAGTGGGAATAAAGTGAGCCTTTTCTGTTTGGCTGCCAGTGACTACTCATGTTTCAAAGGGGTCAGTGTTGAGAAGAATTCTTTTTACATTAAATGTCAATAATTTGCATGATGGAATTGATGGCTTTGTGGCTAAGTTTGCAGACGACATGAAGGTAGGTGGAGGGGCAGGTATTTTGAGGAAGTAGAGAGGCTACAGAAGGACTTGGAGAGATTAGGATTATGACCAAAGAAATGGTAGATGGAATACAGTGTCAGGAATTGTATGGTCATGCACTTCGGTGGAAGAAATGAAAGGGTTGACTATTTTCTAAATGGAAAGAAAATACAAAAACATTGAGTGCAGAGGGACTTGGGAATCCTTGTGTGGGATTCCCAAAAGGTTAATTTACAGGTTGAGTCTGTGTTGAGGAAGGCAAATGCAATGTTAGCATTCATTTCAAGAGGACTAGAATATAAAAGCAAGGATGTAATGCTGAGGTTTCATAAAGCACTGATGAGGCCTCACTTGGAGTATTGTGAGCAGTTTTGGGCCCCTTATTTTAGAAAGGATGTGCTGAAACTGGAGAGGGGTGTAATACCAGAGCACACAGCCTCAGAATAGAGGAGCATGCTTTTAGAAGGAGATGAGGAGGAATTTCTTTAGCCAGAGAGTGATGAATCTGTCACAGGCAGCTGTGAAGGCCAAGACTTTATGTATATTTAAGGCAGACGTTAATAGCTTCTAGATTGGTCAAGGTATGAAGGGATATGGGGAGAATGAAGGAAATTGAAGCTGAAACGAAATTTGGATCAACCATGATGAAATGGTGGAGCAGACTCAATGGGCCAAATGGCCTAAATCTGTTTCTATATCTTATGGTCCAAATACTTACATCAGGCTGTTGTTTATTGATTATAGCTCAGTGTTCAACACTATTATATCCTCTGTACAAATCAACAAGCTCCAAAACCTGGGCCTCTGTATGTCCCTCTACAACTGGATCCTTCATCTCCTCATCAGGAGACCACAGCCAGTGCGAATCAAAAATAATGTCTCCTCCTCACTGACAATCAACACTGGCACACCTCAAGGATGTGTGCTTAGCCCACTGCTCTACTTTCTCTACATCCATGACTGTGTGGCTGGGCACAGCTCAAACGCCATTATAAATTGGAAATGATACAACTACTACTTGTGGAATATCAGATGGTGCTGAAGAGGTATACAGGAGCGAGATATGTCAAATGGTTGAGTGGTGTCATAGAAAAAACCATGCACTCAACAAGGAATGGATTGTGGACTTCAGGAAGAGGAAAATAGGGGAACACACATCAGTCCTCATCGAGGGATCAGTAGTGGAAAGAGTGAGCAGTTTCAAGACCTTGGGTGTTAACATCTCTGAAGATCTGTCCTGGGCTCAACATGTTGATGCAGTTACATAGAAGGCACAACAACAGGTATATTTCATTAGGAGTTTGAGGAGACATGGAATGTCACCAAGAACTCTCGCATATTTCTACAGATGTACCATGGATTTTGGAAATGACACATCTGTAGTTATTCTCATCTCTAATAATGACATAACCTGCTATCAAATAGAGGTAGATTGTCTTGCAGCATGGTATGCTCCTAACAACTTGGAGTGTAATGCTATCACAACAGTGGAGATAAAGATTAATGGTCAGGCTGTGTCTGTGGTCGAGACATTCAAATTCCTGGGGACTACCATTACCAGTACATTGAAGTGGGACATGCATGTTACGCTTATCACTAGGAATGCCCAGCAGAGATCGTTCTTCCTACACCAGCTAAGGAAACGTAACCTCCCAGGATGTATCCTGTTGAATTCTTACTCAACCATCATTGAGAATGTTGTGACCACCTTTATCACCATAAAAGTTGCTGGTGAACGCAGCAGGCCAGGCAGCATCTCTAGGAAGAGGTGCAGTCGACGTTTCAGGCCGAGACCCTTCGTCAGGACTAACTGAAGGAAGAGTGAGTAAGGGATTTGAAAGTTAGAGGGGGAGGGGAAGATCCAAAATGATAGGAGAAGACAGGAGGGGGAGGGATGGAGCCAAGAGCTGGACAGGTGATAGGCAAAAGGGATACGAGAGGATCATGGGACAGGAGGTCCGGGAAGAAAGACAAGGAGGCGGGGGGGACCCAGAGGATGGGCAACAGGTATATTCAGAGGGATAGAGGGAGAAAAAGTAGAGTGAGAGAAAGAATGTGTGTATAAAAATAAGTAACAGATGGGGTACGAGGGGGAGGTGGGGCATTAGCGGAAGTTAGAGAAGTCGATGTTCATGCCATCAGGTTGGAGGCTACCCAGACGGAATATAAGGTGTTGTTCCTCCAACCTGAGTGTGGCTTCATCTTTACAGTAGAGGAGGCCGTGGATAGACATGTCAGAATGGGAATGGGATGTGGAATTAAAATGTGTGGCCACTGGGAGATCCTGCTTTCTCTGGCGGACAGAGCGTAGATGTTCAGCAAAGCGGTCTCCCAGTCTGCGTTGGGTCTCGCCAATACATAAAAGGCCACATCGGGAGCACCGGACGCAGTATATCACCCCAGTTGACTCACAGGTGAAGTGTTGCCTCACCTGGAAGGACTGTTTGGGGCCCTGAATGGTGGTAAGGCAGGAAGTGTAAGGGCATGTGTAGCACTTGTTCCGCTTACACGGATAAGTGCCAGGAGGGAGATCAGTGGGGAGGGATGGGGGGGACGAATGGACAAGGGAGTTGCGTAGGGAGCGATCCCTGCGGAATGCAGAGAGAGGGGGGGAGGGAAAGATGTGCTTAGTGGTGGGATCCCGTTGGAGGTGGCGGAAGTTACGGAGAATAATATGTTGGACCCGGAGGCTGGTGGGGTGGTAGGTGAGGACAAGGGGAACCCTATTCCTGGTGGGTTGGCGGGAGGATGGAGTGAGAGCAGATGTACGTGAAATGGGGGAGATGCGTTTCAGAGCAGAGTTGATAGTGGAGGAAGGGAAGCCCATTTCTTTAAAAAAGGAAGACATCTCCCTCGTCCTAGAATGAAAAGCCTCATCCTGAGAGCAGATGCGGCGGAGACGGAGGAATTGCGAGAAGGGGATGGCGTTTTTGCAAGAGACTGGGTGAGAAGAGGAATAGTCCAGATAGCTGTGACAGTCAGTAGGCTTATAGTAGACATCAGTGGATAAGCTGTCTCCAGAGACAGAGACAGAAAGATCTAGAAAGGGGAGGGGGGTGTCAGAAATGGACCAGGTAAACTTGAGGGCAGGGTGAAAGTTGGAGGCAAAGTTAATTAAGTCAACGAGTTCTGCATGCGTGCAGGAAGCAGCGCCAATGCAGTCGTCGATCTAGCGAAGGAAAAGTGGGGGACAGATACCAGAATAGGCACGGAACATAGATTGTTCCACAAAGCCAACAAAAAGGCAGGCATAGCTAGGACCCATACGGGTGCCCATAGCTACACCTTTAGTTTGGAGGAAGTGGGAGGAGCCAAAGGAGAAATTATTAAGAGTAAGGACTAATTCCGCTAGACGGAGCAGAGTGGTGGTAGAGGGGAACTGATTAGGTCTGGAATCCAAAAAGAAGCGTAGAGCTTTGAGACCTTCCTGATGGGGGATTCCAAAAAGAAGCGTAGAGCTTTGAGACCTTCCTGATGGGGGATCCCTCGTACCCCATCTGTTACTTATTTTTATACACACATTCTTTCTCTCACTCTCCTTTTTCTCCCTCTGTCCCTCTGAATATACCCGTTGCCCATCCTCTGGCTCCCCCCCCCTGTCTTTCTTCCCGGACCTCCTGTCCCATGATCCTCTCATATCCCTTTTGCCTATCACCTGTCCAGCTCTTGGCTCCATCCCTCCCACTCCTGTCTTCTCCTATCATTTTGGATCTTCCCCTCCCCCTCTAACTTTCAAATCCCTTACTCACTCTTCCTTCAGTTAGTCCTGACGAAGGGTCTCGGCCTGAAACGTCGACTGCACCTCTTCCTAGAGATGCTGCCAGGTCTGCTGCGTTCACCAGCAACTTTTATGTGTGTTGCTTGAATTTCCAGCATCTGCAGAATTCCTGTTGTTTACCTTTATCACCAATTAGTTTCCCGCCACCTCTTCCCTCTCCAAGTCCAGGTTGCAGTGATTGGTCCACTTAGTGGAGAAGATCATTGGCCGACATCAGAAGACCTGTTCATCGCCAGAGTGAATAAAAGAGCTGAAAAAGTTACTGCTGAATTCACTCAGCCTATTCACCCAATTGCCATCAGGGAGACTCTGCAAGTCCATCACAACCAGGACTACACGTCATCTCTGAAGCTTCTTTCCTGCAGCTATCCAACTTCTCAACAAAATTCATTCAGATGTAATACCCTCACTGTCCCTGCACAACATCCGTTAAATGGTTCTTCCTGCTCTCTTATGTTGATAGCTATTGAATCTGTTCATATGTTCATGTTTATTTAAGTTTGATTATTGACATTTGCACATCTCCCAATTGTTGATTGTTCATGACTGTTTGCACTATTATCTTGTAGATAATTGGTTGCTGTTATTTTGTCTGTTACTGTATTTTTCCTGTATTTTATACATGCAACTGAACCACAATTGTACTTGTATGTTTCACATACTGGCAATAAAATGACTCTGATTCTGATTCTAAGTGGTCGCATCACCATCTGGTATGGAGCAGCCACCGCACAGGATCGGACAAAGCTGCAGAAAGCTCCATCATGTACACCAGCCTCCCCTGCTTCAAGGACACCTTCAAATGGCCAAATATATTTATACTGTGTAAACATAGTCAATGAACACTTGCAGCAACTTCTGCTTTCATTTCAGATTCCCGGCATCTACAATTTTTTATCTTTTTCAAAGAATGGAAGGTGTTAACATGGTGAAAAAAAAGTTTAATACCTTGTAAATTGAATTAATTTGACGTGTTGCATGCATGATCTGAAACTAAGGAGTAACATTTCAGTGAAACACGTTCAGTGGCAGTGTGATATGCCATTACTCCCTAGCCTTGAGTACTGTGAAAATCCTGTGCTGTTGCAAATAGTAGGATTAGCAGCCCATCAAATGTCAGCCCCGGTATCAATGCTAAGCAGCTCTCCTGATGGAGAAGCCCAACATTTTTTTTGTTAGCACACACTCTCTGGTGGAGGAACTCAGCAGGTTAGGCAGCATTATGAAAATGAATTAACAGTCACTGTTTCAGGCCAAAACCCTTCATCAGAATTGGAAAGGAAGGGGGAAGATGCCAGAATAAAAAAACATGGGGGAGAGGGGATGGAGGACTAGCTAGAAAATGATAGGTGAAGCCAGGTGGTTTGGAAAGGTAAAGGGCTAGAGAAGAAGGAATCTGATAGGAGACCATGAGAGAAAGAGAAGAGAATAGGCACTGGGGAGGGTGAGAGGAAGGTGAGGAGAACAGATAAAAGGCCGAAGTAGGGAATAGAAAAGGAGGAAAGGGAGGGGGAAAAAAGAAGAAAAAAATTACTGGAAGGAGAAATCGATGTTCATGAAATCAGGTTGGAGACTACCTAGACGGAATAGGAGGCGTTGCTTCTCCACCCTGAGAGTGGCCTCATCATGGAAGAAGTGACATGTGGAAACAGAAGTCATAGTCATAGTCATAGTCAGAGTCATACTTTATTGATCCCAGGGGGAAATTGGTTTTCGTTAGTTGCACCAAAAATAATAAATAGTAACAGAACCATAAATAGGTAAATAGTAATATGTAAATTATGCCAGTAAATTATGAAATAAGTCCGGACCAGCCCATTGGCTCAGGGTGTCTGATCCTCCAAGGGAGGAGTTGTAGAGTTTGATGGCCACAGGCAGGAATGACTTCCTATGACGCTCTGTGCTGCATCTCGGAGGAATGAGTCTCTGGCTGAATGTACTCCTGTGCCCACCCAGTACATTATGTAGTGGATGGGAGACATTGTCCAAGATGGCATGCAACTTAGACAGCATCCTCTTTTCAGACACCACCGTGAGAGAGTCCAGTTTCATCCCCACAACATCACTGGCCTTATGAATGAGTTCGTTGATTCTTTTGGTGTCTGCCACCCTCAGCCTGCTGCCCCAGCACACAACAGCAAACATGATAGCACTGGCCACCACAGACTCGTAGAACATCCTCAGCATCGTCCAGCAGATGTTAAAGGACCTCAGTCTCCTCAGGAAATAGAGACAGCTCTGACCCTTCTTGTAGACAGCCTCAGTGTTCTTTGACCAGTCCAGTTTATTGTCAATTCGTATCCGCAGGTATTTGTAATCCTCCACCATGTCCACACTGACCCCCTGGATGGAAACAGGGGTCACCGATACTTTAGCTCTCCTCAAGTGGGGTTGGGAATTAAAATAGTTGGCAACCGGGATACAGAGAGGTATTAAAATGTTAAGCCGTTGCAATTCATTTGACACTGGAGGGCAGCATCTAGCCCATATTCCCAAGTGATTGTTATGTAATCCTTTATCACAGTGGTGCATCCTGCCAGGTCTGGATGCGCATAGAATGCAGACTATGTCTGAGTTGTAATACACAACTTCAGAATCAAAGACGTTATGGTGGTAGCTTTACCTTTATGTCAGCATTGATTTGTTTAATAAATGAAGCAGTCTCCAGAATGTAAAATACACACTTTTAAGAATGTGTTTCACCAAAAATGACCATATTACTCTAAAATGAGTAGAGAATTTTTTAAGATGTGTGTTATTCTATTCCACTGTTGCCTTTTGAAATTGGGAGCAATCTGACAAGTAAACATTTCCCTGAAGTATTAAGTGATTTATAAACTCTTCCCTGGGAATCACTATACAGTTACTATCAAACGTTCCAAAATATAATTGTGGTGTGTACCCCAGCAGATTCAATTTCATTTGCTTTCAGATTTCAAATTGTAATTACTATGTAATACTAATAGACTATTATAAAATACACATAAGCATGAACATTTCATATCTAAAATAACATTGTTGATAGTAAAGCTGAGTTTATGGCATTAAGCATCAGGCCGTTATTGTACATCATCATCAATAGTTCCAAAATACTCCTTTCAAGTGATTTAATATAATTGAACTAAAAATAAACAACAACTTGTTCTCCAGAAAGTGGGTGAAATGCATTTAGCATAAATAACTTCAGAGAAGTCAGAGGACATTACCAAATCTTCATTTCCCTTTCTCTTGCAAGCAGCAGAGTTGTTTTGCAACAAGTAATTGCTGCTTATTATGGCACACAATGAAAAGAAGGCAGAAAAGGACTACAAACAGTTTTATAGGTTTGTCAGCAGGGAACTCTTGGTACAAATTGCTGGATAAATGAAACAGCCTGTTGTTTCCTCAGTTAAAATGGTGAGTTATGTCAAAGGAGGAGAGGTGGAGCACCATCAGCAGGCAGTGTTAAGGCTACCTGCTGGGTCCTAATTGGCAGCCAGTGTTGTTAATGGCTTCCTGTGGCTGAGTGTTTACATGTCATTTGCTTAGTGCTTTGTATTTCAGCTACCAGTACTACTGACAAGTTCTTCTATCTGTCTTTTTTATAGAATAGTACAAGGCAATTGTTTGGTCTCCACTTAGAATGTTCACAGCTTCATCATATCAAATATCTCAAGTCTGTTCCGAAGTCTCATTATTACATGGTATGAGTCATGAATCTTTTATTTTGTAATGACTTACTAAAAAACACCTCAGAACTCTTAACTCAATTGTTATTCAAATTTCACATGCAAGATTGCTAGCAGCATTTCAAAATATGGTGTTTGCACTTTTAGTACTCAATCTATTAAATCCTCTCTTAAGTAATTTCAGAAATAACTGGAATTCCAGGAGAAAACATTTTTTATAATTTATTTCCAATATATTTGAGAAATGTCCCCAATTTTGTTCTTATCCACTTTCGGGCTTTTGCAGATGTTTGCAAATAAAGATAGACTCTTATTTACCTCGATCTCAGAATGTCCCAGAGCACCAGGTAACCAATGAATATTCGCATACAACCAGTTCCCATCAATGAGGCAATCAAAAAATCCGATTTTTTTCAGTGATACCAATTGAGTGGTAAACTTTGGCCAGGCTACCAAGAAGCATAATAGCAGAGATCTGTTTTACTGTAAAATGAAGTGTAACCAATAGTTTTATTTCCTAGAATCCACATTAATTAAAATTATATATTTTTCTGTAAGTTTTTTTTACATAAATTTGGCACATATGGTTATCTTCTCCAATACCTGAGCACAACGCAGGGGCGTTAAGTCAGAACGGCAATAGTTCATATCTCTTCTTGGTTTGTTAAATTTAGACCAGTCCAGATTTCTTGAACATAGAGCTTGGAGAAAGTAGTTTGTGTATACTGTTGGGTTCAGCTTGGATAATGTTAGGTGTACCTCATCAGAGAGCAGGGGTCCGAGGATCGTGTGATGGATAAGTGTGGTCATTCACTGAAGTGGCTGAGGTGACTGCCTCCATGTTCTGGGGCATCAGACTACCAGTGAAGTAGGTTACCACAATGAAGAAAATGCAAGAATGAATATACTGTATTATTTTTAAATGTAGATCGAAAAATTACACTGCGCATTTAGAGGTTTCCGGTGAGTTTCAGAACACGTCAAAATGCTGGATCACTGATCAATGAAAGCTGTGCTTTGAGCCAATGTTAGCTGTGTTCTAACCTATTCTTCAATCTCCCTTTGTTCAGATTCTGCAACTCCAGGACCAACTAGTCAAGAATGGGATTTTGAGAAATAAAGACGATTATGAGGATTTCTGGCAACTGCTAAAGCAAAATTCTCGCTGTTCACAGTTTGAAACAAAACTTCAGGATGTAAAGTTGAAAAGTATAGTTATTTAATATTTTGAAGTGAATAAGTAATACAGGTCATTCAGGGTTTCTTCCTTCTAATTGAGAATATATATCAAGATCACCACTGTCATGAGGCTATACCAGCTGAACCAGGTCTTGGCTCAAGTGCTCTACTTGAACTTGAGCTGAAACACTCCTTCCATATCCTAAATGTCCACTTCCACCTCTGGTCTGCCTCCTCTGACCTTCCATCCTTCTTAAGGTTCAACTCATTCACAGCCACTCTGACACCAAAACTACAATCGATCCTCTGCCCATAAGATCAATGTCTTGCTATTAAGACTCTTACCCCAGCCAGTTCCCCTTGCTTTGGAACCGCCTTCAGACATCTGATGTCCTTGTGTTTCTCCATTTTAAGCCAATTGCCAATCTCCAATTTTCATTGCTACATCTTTACCACCGTTACTTTGAAGTGCTAATATCTATTTCAAAATGTCTGCCTCTCAGCTCTCTTCTTTAAGATTCTCTTTTGGACTGAATAATCGATCATGTATTTTCTCTTTCCTGTGCTAAGATCTCCTCATATGGCTTGGTGCAAATATTGTCTGGTTATGTTCCCATGAAGCAATTTAAGACAATTTCTTATGCAAAAGATACAAGTTAACTGTCATCTGTTGCGATGTATTTCTTTTCTTTTGCTCATAGTGGAAAGTTCAGTACCTCGCCTTAAAGTCAGATGTACACAACATGTGGACAGATTAAAAATCAATCATCCCACAAAGGTAAGTAATTTATCTCCATGGAATTTCACCTGTTAAAATGACATATGTAATATAGCCTTCATAATGTGCGTTTGAGTGTCGCTGCTGTTATTTATAAATATTTTTAATTAATTGTATGGGTGTGGCAATACAGAATGACTCAGAGTTTGAAGTTCAGACATTTTGGATTTCTGTTCTTCTCACCTTGCTTGGCTGGAGTGTAATTCTACCATCATCCAAGTGGTTGCTATGTACACGTAAATCTCGACGATCCATTTTAGCAGGGTGTTTGCTGGGAGAGTGAATCACAGCTTGTCCCGTAACCTTTCATTGTTCACTTGCGCATTTACAGGCAGAAGCCATCTGCATGAATCGCTGGATATTGAATAAGGAATGGAAATTCCTGGAAAAATCAGAACCCCCCCCCAACCCCAAACTCCAGTGGATAATTATGAAAGCAGGAAGCCTGACTAAGTTATTTTCTTGCTGTATAGCAGTGAAGTGTATTCTTTCCGTCTCCGGCTTCTAGGAATGTGACAGCAACTGCAAAGATCATGGCACCTTATTGGACTACTAACCATATGAGCCCTGTATTTATTACTTCTTGCAAACATTGATGTTGGTCAGGAAAGGCTATCCTTTCAGATGCACAAATATTTACTATACAGTACATCATTATACTTCCTTATATTAGAAAATGTTCTGGTTTACACAGAAATATAAATGGATTTGCTAAAAGAAAATTTTCAAAATGTGCCAGTGATTCCAGCTCAGATATGTGGCAAACACTGAGGATGATACTAATTGATTGAATCAGGACACTGGGTTGCAGAATGAACAGACATTGCAGATGGAAGTTAATGCATAGAATTGTGAGCTGATGGATACTGATTGAAGGGATGAGGTCAGGCAGTACAGGGCATATTCTAAAGAATGAGCAAGAACAGGGGAACCTCAAGGTTGGTGTGAATAGATCTTTGAAAGTGGCAGAATGCATTGAGGGATACGTTAAGAAAGCATATGGGATCTCGTGCTATGTAAATAAAGGTATTGTGTACAAAAGCAGGGAGGCTATGCTGAACCTTTTTACAACTCTGGTTAGGGTACAAGCTGAGTATATACTTTAGGAAGGATATGAAGGTTCGTGAGAGAATGCATGGGAAGTTTACCTGGTTAGTTTCAAGGATGATAGTTTTTCAAATACAGGGTTAGACTGGAAAAACTGCTATTGCTCTCCTTGCAGCAAAGGAGGGTAGAGGAGTAAACAGGATTATGACAGGTTAGATAAGATATACAAAAGAAAAACTGTTCCCTTCAGCTGTTGGTGCAAGGATTAGGAAACACAGATTTAGGGTTTTGGACAAGTGATATGGGAGGATGTGAGAATGAACATTTTCACACAGTGAGCACTAATGACCTGCAATTCTGTGCCAGCAAGATATCGTTGCAAGACTTATTTGGATTGGTATATTATTTCTGGTACTGAAAACGTGTTGTCCTACAGCAGCAATATCGAGCCCTATGGCCTCTGAGGGAGGGGAAACTTTAAGACATCAGCTGAATGTAATTTGAAACTATTTCACGTAATCCTCATGCAAATATGAATTGTAGGTGCCTTTGTACAACGTTTACAGTTCCCCAAACATATGCTAGTTAGCTACGTACATTCGCTAGTGCTTCCATCTGGGAAACAATACCACCTTATATTCCATCTGGGTAACAATACCACCTTAAATTCTGTCTGGGTAGCCACAACACCTCATAAACAAGAGAAAATCTGCAGATGCTGGACGCAGTATCTCAGTGTTGCAACACTTCATATTCTGTCTGGCTAGCCTGATGGCAAGAATATTCTTTTTTCCTTCCAGTAAAATAAATTTTCCCTCCTCCCCTTGTCTCCTGTTCCCCACTCTGGCCTGTTACCTCTTCTCACCTGACCTTCCTCCTTCCCTTTCTCCCATAGTCCACTCTTCTCTTCAGATTCCTTCATCTCCAACCCTTTACCTTTGCCATCCACCTGCCTTCATCTATCACCTTCTAGCTATCTTTCTTCTCCGCCTGCCACCTTTTTCCAAGGGTGATCTTCCCCTTCCTTTCCAGTCCTGAAGAAGGATCCTGGTCAGAAACACTGGCTGTTTGTTCATTTCCTTGGATGGTGCCTGACTGCTGAGTTCCTCCAGCATTGTGTGTATGTTGCTCTACATAATAGTGCACTCTGTGCATGCTGGTGCCAGAGCAGACACCACTGAGAAAACAAAGAGGCCTTTGGTTTCATATTGCAAAATGGATGAATGAATGGCTTCAACCTAAATAAAGGAAGTTTTAAAGGAAAATAAAAGATGGTAATAACAGGGATTTCATGCTCTCTGTAAATCATTTTTGCAACGAATAAGAGATATTTTTAAGGGTCCATTATTGAATACAAAAGGATAGAATGTACAGTATATCTGCAGTAAATTGCAGATTGCTTTTTGCAGGCTAAAACTATTCTCAACCACCAGTACTGTATTTATTTTTCAAATATTATCTTTATTTTTAAAAATGCATGAATAAATTTTCAGTTTTCCAGGTTACACATTTTATCATCATTTCTTAAGAACTTGTAACCTTTTCTTCAATTGTTTCTGGTACTTATTTGGTGAGAAAAGCAAGTTGAGGAATGGCTGATAGAAGTTAAGACAACTCCAGGTTACTCTTAGCTTCGGTGCTCTTGTGTACAGGCCAGCAGCTGTGCCCTGGATGAAGAACTAGAGAGGGCTGGGCGCTTCACATAGCAGTGTGACTTAAACATCAGTCTTCCAACATGCTAGACGTGGCAATATTTCTTAACCCTGTTTGTCAGGAGATTGCTGAAGGCAGTTAAAGGTTTAATTTGCAGGGCACATTCTTTCTTTGGGTACTGCATCATCTGGAAGAAAATTAGTGAACATCTTGTGATAGTAGACTCATTTCTTCCATCATTCTTGTTTTTTTTCTGCATGCTATGTACTTGTTCTGGAACTTATTCTGAAACAGCATCTCTCTAAATGTAAATAATACTTAATAAATTGTTATATTCATAATTTTTCTATTAATAGAACAAAACTAGCAGATTTTTTTCTTTTTAATGTTTGATTTGCTCAGAAATGATGCATCTTTACTTAACCTCTTAAACCTATCTTGCTTTATGTGATTTCTACATTAACCTGATTTTTTCTTAATGTAATTATTTACGTATGTCTATATTTATAAGTTTCTCTTTTAAATTTAAGAGTGAAAAACTTTGTTTTCCTGTGATTCTCTTTGTATTGACTTTTTTCTGTAATTATTTAGTTAGGAATAATATTGTAATGAAATTAATCCAAATATTCATAGGACTGCAATATGAAGCAGTGATGATTGATGTGCAACAGATTCTGATCTGTAATGGGGAATATGACAAGGAAGAGTTAACTGGCTGACTCCATGATTAAATTTATAATCCACATATAACTTTGCACAACATAATTCAGAAAGATCTGTCTGGAAAATAAGCTTCCTGAATAATTTGAACAACCTTATAAATGAAGATTTTGATTATAACTTTTTTGTTAACGTACCTAAGGAGAGTTGAATTACATACTCCTTTTTAAGCAATGTCTTGGGACAAGGATAATCCGAGGTGATTAACGGGGTAAACCACAGACTGATTGTTATAGTTAGGACAGCAGACACTTGACAGAGTGAATGGGTAGTTTTGGATTTGATACATGCCCTCTGCTTCTATGTGTATCAGATTCAAGATTATCAGTGGACCTGAATGCCCCTTCTTCATTGTCCTGGGCCACCCATTCCCATGGTAGTGGGGATGTTGAACCTTTTCAAGGAGATTATGAGAGGGTCCTTGAACAGCAAGTCCATTGGTGCTATTCCCATGACCCAAAACTCTCATATTCTTCAGCTCAACAAACTCTTCGGTTTCTAGGGGGAATTAATGGAAGTGCCCAAGCAAGAGTCAGGTCTGTGGCTTAATTTGGCAAATGTGACAGATTAGAATGGAAAGAACTGAATAAAACTTTCTTGATTTTCTTGTGTGGTGGTGGTGCATAGCCATTTGAATTAGTGGAGCAATTTATCCAAATGGTTCTGACAGCAAAAAAACTTTAATATCAAAGTTCAAAGTATGCACACGTTATACAATCTTGAGATACGTCTATAAACGGGTAGCCTCGAAACTGACAATCCAAAATACCCTATATATATATAGTGCCTATAAAAAGTATTCACCCCGATTGCAAGTTTTCATATTTTATTGTTTTACAGCATTAAATCACAGTGGATTTAATTTGGCTTTTTTGACACCGATCAACAGAATAAGACTCCTGTGTGTCAAAGTGAAAACAAACCTCTATAAAGTGATTTAAATGAAGTACAAATATAAAACACAAAATAATTGATTTCCATCCCCTTTAATATGACACACCAGATCATCACTGGTGCAGCCAATTGGTTTTAGAAGTCACATAATTAATTAAATGGAGATCACTGTGGCAGTCAAGGTGTATCAATTGATTGTAGTAAAAATACACCCATTTTTGGAACCTACTGGTAGTCAGTATCCTGGCAAAAACTACACCACAAAGACAAAAGAACACTCCAAGCAACTCCGCGAAAATATTATTGAAAAGCACAAGTCAGGAGATGGATACTAGAAAATTTCCAAGTTACTGTGTATCCGTTGGAGTACAGTTAAGTCAATCATCAAGAAATGGAAAGAATATGGCAGAGTTGTAAATCTGCCTAGAGCAGGTCATCCTCAAAAACTGAGTGACCCTGAAGAAGGGGACTAGTGAGGGAGACCACCAAGATACCTATGACAATTCTGGAGAAATTACAAGCTTCAATGGCTGAGATGGGAGAGGCCGTGCATTCAACAATTGTGGCCTGGGTGCTACACCAGTCACAGCTTTATGGGAGAGTGGCAAAGAGAAAGCCACTGTTGAAAAAAGCTGACATGAAATCTTGGCTAGAGTTTCCCAGAAGGCACGTGGGAGAATCTGAAGTCAGCTGGAAGAAGGTTCTATGGTCTGATGAAACCAAAATTGAGCTTTTTGACCATCAGACTAAATGCTATTTGGCGTAAGAAAACACTGCACATAATCAGAAACACACCATCTGAACCATGCTGTGGAGACGCTTCATAGCAGCAGGCCCTGGAAGGCTCGTAAAGATGGAAGGTAAAATGGATGCAGCAAAACACAGGGAAATCCTGGAGGAAAACCTGATGCAGTCTGCAAGAGAACTGCAACTTGGGGAAGATTTGTTTTCCAGCAAGACAATAACACCAAGCATAAAGCTAAATATACACAGGAATGCCTTAAGAACAATAAAGTTAATGTGCTGTCATGGCCAAATCAGAGTACAGATCTCAATCCAATTGAAAATTTGTGGCTGGATTTGAAAAGGGCTGTTCTCTCACGATCCCCATGCAATCTGACAGAGCTGGAACAGTTTTGTACAGAAGAATGGGGGAAAAATTGCCGTGTCCAGATGTGCAAAGCTGATAGAGACCTATCCACACAGACTCAAGGCTGTAATTGCTGCCAAAGGTGCATCTACTAAATACTGAGGTACATCTACTAAGCTGATAGAGACCTAGCCACACAGACTCAAGGCTGAAATTGCTTCCAAAGGTGTAACTATTAAATAATGACTTGAGAGGTTGAGTAATTATGCAATCAATTATTTTGTGTTGAATAATTGTAATAAATTTAGACAAATTTCTATAAGTATTTATATAAACTTCTCAAAAGAGTCAAGTTAAATCCACTGTGATTCAATGTTGTAAAACAATAAAACATGAAAACTTCCAGGGGAAATACTTTTTATAGGCATTTTATATATATAAAGAAGACTGTCTAACACCCAATGTGCAAGAGAGTAAAAGTTGCGGATGCATTCTATGTTATCTGAAACTAAAGCCAAGTTACACAAGAGGCCAGGCACCATCTCCAGAGAGGGATGCAGAGCTAATAGGTATATGACATTCCATCAAACTTTTGTCTCTTTATTTCAGATTTCCACAGCCTACAATGTTTTGGTTTTATGTTACCCTTTATGTATGTGGACTCTGAGGTCCAAAGGTCTGTGGCATTCATTGTTTGAGCTCAGTTATTAAGCATGCCATTCTGACCTTTTTCTCAAACAGTGGAGTCTAGTTTGAAGGGGACATAAATTGAATTGTCACTCACCCCCTTGTAAAGGCAATGTTCTGCCTCATCCCCTGAGCACAGTAACAAAGGATCAGTGAACTCAGCCATGTTTGCCAATATAAACGCAGATTCCGGTTGGAAAACACAAGCAAGAGGCGGGTAATACAGGATCAGAGTATTCAAATGCATGTTTGTGGCATCAGAGGGATACTTGACATTTAAGCTTCCCATGCATTTTAGCTGCAGGCCTTCATCGCTCAGCTATCGACAAATGTGGTCAGCGTGTCCATGGAAATTGAAGTTATAGTACAGTACAGGAACAAACCCTTTGACCCATAATGTTGTGCCAAACCAATTAAAGTAGTTACCAAATAGCCATCCAAACTGATCTCTTCTGACTACACAATGTCCATATCCTTCAATTTTCCTTACATTCATGTGCCTATCTAAATGTCTCTTAAAAGTCCCTAATGTAGCTGCCTCTAAAACAGTGGAGTCCAGTTTGAAGGACTCAGGCAGCACATTCCAGAACCCCACCGCACTGTGTAAAAATTGTGCTTCTCACATCTCCTTTGAAATTACTCCCTCTCACTTTAAATGCATGCCCTTTGGTATTAGACATTTCAGCCCTGGGAAAAAGATACTCTCTATGCTACTCATAATCTTATAAACCTCTATCACATCTCCCCTCAGCCTCCGCTACTCCAGAGAAAACAACCCAAGTTTGTCCAACTTCCAGGCAGCATCCTGGTAAACCTCATCTGCACCCTCTCCAAAACCTCAACATCCTTCGCATAATAGGGTGACCAGAAATGTACGCAATACTTATATTAAGACAGTTTTGGAAAACCATTTGCAGGATTTTAGACCTTCAAGCTATGCAATCTCACAGCACAATTTAGCTGTCATCATGCATCCATGAAGTTAAGTAACTGAAGGCCACAGAAAACCCAGGAACAAGTTCATCCTGAGTAGGTTAGCCTTTTCGATGATTCACAGAGATAAAATGTAAAGGGGGGGCTCTCCTGATAACTTGATTGATCATATAATGGTTAGTCCAGGAAGGTGCTTAACAATATGCTAAATTCAGTTTCCTGCAGGATTTCACTGGGGATGTCCAGCACATTAGACAAAAAAAGGAAAAGAGATCTAGGAATTCTTAGTACTAACTCATGCTCAGGGTATGAGAATGGGATTGGGCTCATTTATGATGAGCCATATGGCCAAAATACTTGTAGCTGCCCGTGTTTCCAGTCTTGGGTTTGGTTTCAGAGACCAGAAGTATCACAGCAAAAACATTTAGGTGATTTTGGGAAAAGTAAAACTGCCTGATTATATTTTTCAAGAGATCACAACCAATGAATTACTTTCTGAGGTGCATTGTTGTTACACTGTTAAGTGCAGCAGTAATGCACTTAATTTACGTAATTTAACTGATGGCCAAATTGCAAAAAGAGAGGGAGATGAAGTATGGTGGGGAAAGAGAATTTGGGAGTCAGTGAAGACTATGCAGACCTTTGAACTGTTTAGAATGTTTTGTGAAGGAGCATGAAGATTTAAATTTCATGGGATTTTGTTGCTGCTGTGTATCTAGCTGTAAGAAATACATTTTAGATTCCACCTATTCTGGATAATTTGTCTCACCTTTGTTGCAGGCAAAGAGGGTGCTTGCTGATAGAGTATCTATCATTATCTTTGTCGTTAGTCCATATATACATCCTATCTTAAGATTTGTGATCCACCACCACCTTTAGAAGTTTGGTCGGACACAATTTGACCATTAAATCTCCTTTGAGTACTTTCAGCTGATTTTTGTAATTGTTTCCAATGCTGTGAAGATTACTGAGAATGTCACCAAACAGTGAGGAGGCCAGACAGGCCTTTCATCCGACCTCCTGCCTGAGGTAGGCCACATGGGCCTCTGTTTACTCCGTCTGTCCCAGGACAAACAGATTTCAGCTCATTCCTTGTCACTATCAATTTAACTCGAGTCAGAGAAATAGTTCACAGGTGCATGGTGGAAAGCAATAAGTAATTTTCTCTTTAGGAGAGGAAGAACAAAAGATAAAACAGTTCATCAATGTCCTAAAGATGTTAGAGCAAATCCTAAAAATAGTAATTTTATTAAAGCAGTCCATGGGGGAAGCTGTTGTCTGAGAATATCATTTCAATTAAAAAAAGTACTAGATCAGCTCAGTTTATGTTGTTCAACCTGGAAGTTTATAGAGCCGATCTTTGAGAAGTATATCAAGGGTCAAGTGTAGACATAGAGGGAAAGTCAGCTGGACAAGTTAGGAAGAGGAAGGGTCAAGAAAATAATAGCAATAGGGAAATTAATAGTTAGGGAATTTGAGGGAGCTTTTCTGTGAATCTCATATGTGATTTCAGAATGATGTGCTCAAGGTTCCAACATAAGAAATGATAAAATTCACTTTATTTGTCGCAAATATATCGAAACATGAAAAGATACAGTGAAATGCATTGTTTTGCTCTGACGACTAACACAGTCCAAGATGTGGTGGGGCAGCCCACAACTGTCACCACACTTCCAATGCCAACATCGCACACCCACAACTTACTAACCTGAACATTTCATCTTTGGAATGAAGGAGGAAACCAGAACATCTGGAAGGAAGCCATGTGGTCACGGGGACAACATACAAGCTTCTTACAAACAGCATCGGGAATTGAACCCGGATCCTGCTGCTGCTGTTATGCTAACATCTCTACTACCATGCCATGTAGATGGTGGTGGGCTGCTGCCTTGAATTGCTGCATTCCATGTCCCTGTGGGTATACCTCCAGTGCATTTGGGGAGAGAGGTCCATGAATTTGACTCATTGACCATGAAGGAATAACAATATATTTCAAGTCAGGATGGCAGATGACTTGGAGGCAACTTCCAGGTGGCGGCGCTCCCATGCTTTTGCTATCCTTGTCCTTCAAGCTAGTAGAGGTCAAGGCTTTGGAGGGTGATGTCTCTGTGAGTTGTTGCAATGTTTCCTTGTAAACCATACAGACTGCTGCAACTATCTGTTGGTGATGGACTGAGTGGACAACCCCGCCTCGGGGGCTGTTATTGTCTGTCAAGCTTTTTGAATGCTATTGAAGCTGCACTCATCCAAGTGAACGTACAATATTACTTTACACTCCTGTCTTAAGCCTTGTAGATGGCGGACAGGATTTGGGGAGTTAGGAGGTGAGTAATCCACTGGTGGATTGTAAGCCTCTTACATGCTCTTGTAGCCACATCGTATATATACTATTTGAGTTCAGTTTCTAGTCATTGGGACACCCCCAGCATATGGATAACTAGGGTATTTAATGTTGGTAAAAACAATCTTGCCAAAGTTCTACCAGCTTCAACTTTGTAACCAGAGAAGAGAATATATTAGATCTGGTTTATACCAACATTCGTGCAACCTACAAGGCTGCCCCTCACATTCACCTCAGATACTCAGGCCACATATTCAGTTTGCTAATCCCTGCATGCAGACCTCTGGTTAAACAAGTCAAAGCAGTTCACAAGGACATCAAGACCTGGCTAGAAGGTGCTACCTCAGCACTGCAGGACTGCTTCGAAAGCACGGACTGGAGTACATTCAGGGAGGCAGCTACCTATGATCATCATGTCAACGCTGGTGGTAAGATCGGTGACTGGTTAGGTGGGAAAGTGCATTGAAGACGTTACCGTGATTAAACAAGACACTGTCAGGGCAAACAGGAAACCATGGCTGACGGCAGACCATCGCGCATTGCTTAGGGATCAGGATGATTCTAAGGTCAGCAAGAGTTGCACTGTCCTGTGACAGCAGGAAGGCAAAGCATGAGTACTCACAGAAAATGCACAGACATCTTTGTGACACCAAGGACATGCAGCGCATGTGAGAAGCTATACAAGCATAACTGATTCCAAAAGCATCAACGACAGCACACCTCCCTCCCTGATAGGCTAAATGCCTTCTATGCACGATTTGACACATTGAGTGATGTGACTTCGAGGAAAACCCCCTCTCTTCCTGAGGAACAGGCACCCTGTCTGGCCAAAGCCAAGGTGAGGAGGACCCTAGCAAGGGTAAACCCATGCAAAGCTGCAGGGCTGGAGAACATACCTGATCAGATGCTGAGGGACAATGTGGCCCAGCAAAGAGAAGTCCTAACAGACATCTTTAATATCTCCCTGAAACAGTAATCTGTCCCTGCAGGCTTCAGGGCAGGCATCATCATTGTGGTGCCCAAGGGAGCCATGGTAACTGGCCTAAACAATTCCTGCCCAGTGGCACTGACTTCAACAATCAGTGCTCTGATGGCTGGTAATGAATCACATAAAATTCCATGTTACAGCTATATTGGATCCTTTCCACTTCACCTACCGCTCAAACCAGTCCACTGTTGATGTGATAGCCTCGGCCCTCCACTCCATCCTGTCCCACCCAGAAAATGATGCCTCAAACACCAGGATGTCATTCATCAACTTCAGCTCAGCGTTTCATATGATCATCCCTCAGAGGCTGGAGGGTAAACTGTCCTCATTGGGACTCAACACTTCTCTGTAACTGGATCTTGGACTTACTGACAGAAAGTCAGTCCGAATTGGCAGCAACGACTCAGGCTCCATCACACTGACAATAAACCTGAACTTGGTAAAGTCATTGAATGTCAGGATTGTAATGTATGGATCTATTTCTTTTAGAGCAATAACCTTGCCCCCCTCCCTCCCAGCACTATGTATTGATCTGTTGTCTGAGCATGTGCTGTTGTCTACACATGCATCCCAATCTCTCTCTCGCTCTCATTGCAGTGTGAATAGTCATTTCATGCGTACATGCTTTTATTCAATTGATATGTAGCTGTGCACAGACAGAACAAATTAGCAATGAGTACAAACCTACATTTGTAAGTATCAGAGAATATCACAATCTGCACCAACAATAACAGGACAAAACAGTGAGAGTTAAAAAGCACAAGAAAACTGAAAGATATGTGAGTAATTGTGAAAGACGCACTGCATTTAAAGAGAAAATAACATATTAATGCTTCATTCAGGAAAGTTGACAAATTTGATAGCACTAATGAAGGCTGGGAGTCGTATATTAAGAGGGTTGAGCTATATTTTAAAGCGAACAATGTGGAGGAGTGAAAGGAAGTCCCTACACTTCTTAGCTTAATGGGCTTAACAGCGTACAGTCTCTTACGCAACTTAGTAACCCCTGAAAAGCCAGCAAGCAAGACATTCAACAAAATTGTTGTAATTTTACAAAATCACTGGTAATAGCTGAGAGATTTAGAATTTACAAAAGGAACTAGTCAAAAGATGAAAGAATTTCTGAATACATTGCAGAACTGTGCAAATTTTCCCAGTACTGTGACTCAAAAGAGGCTACTATCCAAAAGAGACCTAACCTTAGAATGGGCATTGATCATTGCAATATCATTGGAGCCTGCAACAAAGGATGCAACAGAACTATAGAAAAAGAGGTTGGAATGTGAAATGCACAAAATGTCCCTGAATGGTGTAAAAAGCCAAAAATGTTATCAATGTGGCAAACCCTCCCATGACACAAATGATTGTTGATTCAAAGAAAAGGTCTGCAGAAGGACAAGGTCACGTAGAGAGAGTGTGCAAGGCAGATAAGAAGTACAACCAAGTGAAAAGTCTCAAACACAAAAGTAAACAAATGCATAAAGTTACCAAATGTAAAACAGAATCAGACAACATAGGGTCTGACAAAGGTGATCTGTCATGCCTAGAACTGCATAGTATAACTGAAGCAGATCACAAAATCATCTGGATTACAATAGATGCGTCTAGTGTAAAACTAAAAATGGAGCTGTATACAAGGTCAGCTTTGTCCATAATTCCAGAGGCTGACTACAACAGACTGTTTTCTAAGACATCATTAGGGAAGACCTCAGTGATGCTAAAAACCTACACAGGTGAAAAAGCGTCCCCCAAGGCAAACTAAAGGTAAATGAGACGTATGGAGGTCAAACACAACAATTAGAGTTTTATGCATTGAAAAGTGGAGGGCCAACACTTTTCGGATATGAATGGTTGAGAAGAATCCAACTAGACTAGCACTTAATCAAAGCTTTCAGTGTGACATCAACAGGTAACAGCAGCCCAAATGGTAGCACTAACCCGAGACTGGCACAGCTGCTTAATGCTAATGAGAAGGTGTTTGAGAGGGGATTGGTAAAATCAAAGGCACGAAGGCCAGAATTGAACTGGATGAAAAAGCAACACCAAGATACTATAAAGCACGTCCAGTGCCTTACACACTATGTCCTAAAGTGGATGCTGAACTGCAGAGCTTGGAGACATCTGGAATTCTCTCCAAGGCTGAACAGAGCAGTTGGGCCATGCCCATTGTCCCAGTGACCAAGAAAGGGAAGGCTGGAGCCATTCGCATATGCGGGGACCTCAAAGTGAGCATCAATCATACTGTGCAGTATGCTCGGCCACAAATAGAAGACATTTTTGCATCTTTGGCAGGCAGGGAGAGATTTTTAAAGATTGACTTGTCACAAGCCTATTTGAAAATGGAGATTGAGGAGTCAAGCAGGATGTTTTTCACAATAAACACTCACAAGTGACAGTATAATCCTTATGTCTTTGGTGTCACATCAGCTCCAGCAATTTGGCAAAGAGAAATGGACTAAGTGTTCCAAGATATCCCAGGAACACAATGTTACCTTGATGTCATCATCGTGACTGGCAAAAATGTTGAAGAGCACCTCCAGAACCTTGGTAAAGTGCTTACCAGGCTGAGAGAGTATGGTCTGTGCGCAAAGAGAAAAAAATGTGAGTTTTTCAAGAATTATGTCTCATATTGTGGACATGTCATTGTCAAGCATGGCTTACATAAGTCACGAGAGAAGATTGAAGCAGTGCTACAGTCACCCAAACCAGAAAGTGTGTCACAACTCGGGTCATACTTGTGCCTTGTAAACTACAACCACCGGTTTCTATCAAACATTGCTACAGTGCTGCACCCATTGAACGCACTGTTGTAGACAGGAACAAAGTGAGAATGATCAGAAAGATGTGAAAAAACATTCGAGGAAACAAACAGACTAGTGACGTCTAATGAACTGCTCACACATTATGGCCGGTCGCTGCCCATCAGACTGGCATATGATGTGTCCCCTTATGGCATTGGAGCTGTTTTGCCACATATTATGAAAGATGGATTTGAATGCCTGATTGTGTTTGCTTCAAAATCACTGATGAGCTCAGAATGCAACTATGAACAGATCATCTGGGAGCCCCTTAGTCTGGTATGGGGAATAAAGAAGTTCCATCACTACCTCTACGGACAAAAGTTTAC
Organism: Mobula hypostoma; assembly: GCF_963921235.1. Lineage (NCBI taxonomy): Eukaryota > Metazoa > Chordata > Chondrichthyes > Myliobatiformes > Myliobatidae > Mobula > Mobula hypostoma. Next base: position 63,368,295 of record NC_086104.1, on the reverse strand, counting down.
ATTGGTGACAGATCACCAGCTTCTTGTGTCCATTTTCAATCCCAGGAAGGGAATTCCAGTGATGACTGCTACCTGGTTACAGCATTGGGCATTATTCCTAGGAGCCCAGTCTTATGACATGAAGTTCAAGGGTACCAAACAACATAGCAACACTGATGGCTTGTCATATCTTCCAGTATTGGCAATTGAAGAAGAAACGTCTTCATACTGTGACCCAGCAGAAGTGTTCGACCCTGCATTAGTGGACAATTTACAAAGGGAAACAAGGAATGACCCGACATTGTCAAAAGTCTATGAAGTCACCATGCAAGGATGGCCAGCTCATGGTAATTCTATGTTTACAGAGTTCTCAGTGAAACAAGACCAATTGTCAGTACGTCAAAGAATGTGGATGTGTGATGTGTGGACCTTGTGTTGTGGTTCCCAATAAACTGCGCACTAGAGCATTAGAAAATCTGCATGAAGAGATTGGACAGGAAATCCCTAGCACATGATTACTGAGAAGATAAGTGGACACCCAATAGATTAGCTACAAGAACTGGACCATTGATGTACACAGTGGATGTTGGAGATCAGACATGGAGACGTCATGTGAACCAGCTACTGGATGCTCAACTGAAGAACACACCTGAGTCGATTGCATACAACAAGATGGACACATTACAGTCATTGGACTTGCCTCTCAGTGAGGATCATGTCACTGACAGCAACGTGACAACGGAAGCCGAGGACGTTGTCTTAGACAAGACATCTGCCAAACCTGATGCCACTCCATAAGAAACAGAGCACCACCCAAAAGAGTGAACCTTTAGAACTGTGAAGTTAGTTAGTTATGGACAAATTCATGAAGGCGGAGCTTAGAATAATGGTGCCTAATGGTGATTCCTTTGCTTGCATCTTTGGAAACAGCTCTATTTCCATCTTTAATATCTCGTTTTTTCCTTTTCAGGGTTCTTTTGAAGACCCTGACCTGGAGTTACACGCCGACTTCAGTTCTTTGCGGGAATGGGACCCGCTCCCGGGGCCTCATGACCGGCCGCTTTTGGATTTGCCAAGGACGTGGCCTGGAAGACTAGTGCACCTTCAGGGTGCCAGATTTCATTGGCTCTGAAGGCGGGTGGATTCGAAGTTGGTGCCGCTGTAGAAAACTGGTGTGTCATGGGAGTACACAGAAGATCAAAAGCAGCGTGCTGGCTGCTGACTGTTTGCCCAGAGACCCGAGATATTTGGGCACAGAGCTCAGAAAAAGCAATGCAACACACTTTTAACACCATAAGTCGGCGAGTTGTTCCTCTCTCGCTGTGAAACGGGGACACCTCTTTTTCCTTTATTGGGAGAGAGAGAGAGAGAAGGAGCCTGTGGTATGTAAAATTACCGGGTGAATGAGTAGTCTTTGGGTACTGCAAGTCTTTGTCTTTATTAATGCTTTGTTGCATGCTTGAGTGCTTGGTGGAGGGCGCAGATGCTTTGCTGCTGGTGCGAGGGAGGGGGAACTGGAAGGGGCTTTGGGGTTCTTACATTTAACTGTCATTCACTCTTTGGGACACTCCTCTGTTTTTGTGGACGTTTGCGAAGAAAAAGAATTTCAGGATGTATATTGTATACATTTCTCTGACATTCAATGTTCCTGTTGAAACCTATTGACTGTTATTGTGAAAGCATGTTTATTTGGAATATGGGTTTACCAAAGGACAATTGAATGTTTTGTACATATACAGTTTTATGTTGCATTGCATTAATCTAAAGGGGGAGGAAGTGTAATGTATGGATCTATTTCTTTTAGGGCAATGACCATCCTCCCCCTTAGCACTATGTATTGATCTGTTGTCTACACATGTGGTGTTGTCAGCACATGCACATTGTTTTCTCTCTCTCTCTCTCTCTCTCTCTCTCGCTGCAGTATGAATACACCAGTTAAAGCCATCTCCTGCATGCATGCTTTTATTTAATTGATATGTAGTTGTGCACAGGCACAGCAAGGAATTTCACTCGTTGGATATGGTCAATGCATGGTCCTTGTTGGTATGAACTGACCTTGCGATCATGTAGCCTAGGCCTGATTTTGTCCGGGATTTGCTACATTTGAATTTGGATTGCTTCATCATCTGAAGAATTGTAAAAGGTGCTGAACCTTGTGGGACCATCAGCAAACATCCGTACCTCTGACGTTATGACTGAAGGGATGTTATTGATGAAGCAGCTGAAGATGGTTGGGCCTTCTCATTACTCTGATGAACTCCTGCAGAGATGTCTTGTGGTTAAGATGATTGACCTCCAACCACCACAGCCATCTTCTTTTGTGCCAGGTATGGTCCAAACAGCAGGAGGAGGTGGGTGGGTTCCCCAGATTGGGTTTGACTCCAGTTTATCCAGGGCCCCATGCTGCCAAATTCGAGCAAATGCTGCCTTGATGTTAGATGCAGTCATTCTGTCTTCCTCTGTAGAGTTCAGCTCATTTGTCCATGTTTAAACCAAGGCTGCAATGAGGTTAGATGCTGAGTGACTGCTTTATGGTCTATCTTGATGCCAGTGGTCAGTAATGTAGGCAAAAGGAGCTCCTGAATGGTTATAATGGGAAACTAGAAAAATGGAAAAGGAGGACTTCAAAAGCAGTAAGAGAGAGGTGCTAAAAGGATAAATGTCTGGGCAGGCATCCAGGAAATAAGGCTCCAGGTGGAAGACGTACAGTAGTTATCATTGAGGTATCGCTGACAGGAGGGTTGGAATGACAGCTCAACAGTCCTGGTATCAGGATTTGCGGATGAGGTGCAGAGTTGGGGAGTGGTGTATAAACGTGAAGGGGTTGCAATGTTTTGTAAATAAAGTTATGAGAGACATAGCAAGATCATCAGAGGGGGCCATGTGAGTGGAACTGAAAAACAACAAAAAGGTGGTTCTTTCATATTCCTCCAGAAGATCAGAAGATAAAAAGTCATAACTGGAAATAGTGAATAGTCATTCTTCAAGGAGAAAATGTACTCACAAGTCTAGACATTCCTCGTTCTGGACATTGAGGAGTACAGAGTATCGGATAATGGGAGAATGAAGCTTTGGAAATCCAGAAGCCAACTACAGAAAGCCTATAGAAGTTTGCAAAGCAAAGGACTGGAATTAAGGGGGAAGATAAATAGCAAAGAATATGCATGAAAGATATAAACAAGTTAAGGACAAAGGTTATTTTCATAAATACATAGAGAGCAATGTGGGATTATTGTGAGTGACAAATAAGATAGCCTGTGGGTGAAACTGCAAGTAAACTCTAAACGGCTACTATAATTTTGTCCTGAATAAATACGAGATGATTTGATTGAGGAAAGCATGTGAAATATTAAGCATTATGTAAACAGAGTAGGTAAAAGTAGGTAAATTATCTGAGAGGAATATATATGCACTGGAATGCATATTCACAGACCCCTGTAGGAAGATAGAGAGGTAGCTTAGTAAGTAGGAAATAGAATAATTTTCCCATTGTCCAACGAACCAAAGCTCAAGCACTGGTTATTCCTCAGCCAGTGTTCAATACATGGGTCTGGTCACCAATTCCAGAAAGGTATGAAGGGTGCAGAGATGATATTAGGGTTTTTTTCCAGGGCTGGAGAATTTATGAGAAAAGCTCAGTGGACAGGGTTCTTTTTATTTTGGAAATCAGAAGCTGAGGGGAGACATTCTGAGATTGTGACAAATTAATACCTATGAAAGCTAACATTTAATTACCAGAATCTAGCTGGCAGTGTCTTTTGTTACACTTCTCAATAACTATCTAACTCTACCTACTGTGGTCACATATCATGTTAGGAAGTGTGTGTTACTGTTGCGGATATCTGTCTAGTTGGAATTAGAAAGGGGTAAAAAAAGAGGCAGGGATTGGAAAAGGTGCCAGTGACTTGTGCTGACAACTATTTTATTGGTGTGAATTCTCACTGCCTGAATGACAAACATGCCTGACTAGTGGCAGGACATTCTGTTTCAGCTCTGCAGCCCCGGCTGAGCAAATTCTCCTGGTATGTGCAAGGTGAACTGCAGATGGGAGCATGCAGCTAGTTTTAAGGTTTCAAATTCCCTTCAACATTTTTCTTCACTACTTCCTCCATTGCTCACCTTTTGCTGGAGTGTGGGGAGAGTGGGTGCGAGGGGTAGGGATGGAGGGGTGTGATTTATAGTCAGCTATGCTTCAACAATAGAAAGCCAAAAGGAGAGTGTAGTATAGCACACTGGTGATGTGCTGGGTACACACTAATTCCCAAAGGGAGCCAGCGGGGTTTTTTTTTAGCAAGAATATTTGATAACGATGGCAAAGTAAGGTGAACAGGCTCCAGAAAAAGAAATAATCAGAGGTTGATCTTTGAACACACTGTAGAGAAACTCAGTACTAGGTAGACACATGCGTTCAAATGGGTCCGTCACCTGTCTGCCTGGTGAAGGACAGATTTTGTGGATGGCAGAGGGTTAGCTATGTAGCAAAGAGCCATATAAATATGAGAAGTGAAATTCTCTGCGAAATACATTCTGGGTTTGTATACTAAGAGTTCAGAATTAGAAGTGCACACCTTGTCCTGCTGAGCATAAACCTATTCTCTGTCAGGAAGGCTGAACTAAAGCTAGCACCAGAATTTAGACTCTTGGGGAAGTAACAGAGCCGGTAATCCTCACCGTCTACAGAGGGAACTAATGTTTCAGGCTGATGACCTCCCATCAACACTTCTACTCCGGGGTTACTGTTTCATCCATTTTTTTAATGTATAAAAGACATAAAGTAATTGTTTGACTCTATGCTCATGGTGCAGTTGATGAGTGGGAAGCTCTTAGCTGGACTCCAAAAGTAAAACAGAATTTGAATTTAGAATGCACTTAGCAGCCAAAAGGTTCTTCTGAACTATAGCCAGTAATGTGATGTATAGGAGGCAGAGCACCCAGTATGGGGCACAGCTAGCTCCCACAATCAGCAGCATCAATCTGACAGTCATTCCGTTTCAGAAATGTTGAATGAGGGGTAAGTATTGGCAAGGACACTGTGAATGCTCACTTTTTCTTGTTCAGGTTTTGGCATCACATCTTTTACATTCACTGGGGAGATGGTGACTCAGGATAAGATCACACAGAAAAGGCAAAGGAGCATATGCAGTTAATTCAACTCAACCGTGGCGGCACTCTGCCACAGTAGGGCTCGGAAGCTCCAAGTCCAGGGACAGTGAGGGGAAAATAAAATCAGCTAGATTTTCTTGCATCTAGTTATTCCCTGTGTCCCTGTAGCAATTGCACTGGTAACAAAAGCAGAGCACAGCTCTGACAAAAAAAATATTGTCACTTGTGCACAAGAATTAGAACACATCTTTAGCTCACCGTGCAGACCAGAGGGAAGTGGCAGAAATGTATCGTTGCCTTTTTTCTCCCAATTTCCTAATTTAAATCTCTACTGATCCTTTTCCAGTTTAATCCAGTTTGGAGTTTATCTAAGAACAGGACTTTAAAGTTCTGAGGAGCTTGCTAATGATGTGATACTTCTCAGAGCAGTCTTTGAGCTATGCAGCTAACACCCAATAATACTGCTCACTCCATTGTGGACACACTTTGGCTGGTCAGTGCAAAATGTCTGCTGGAATAGAAGCTAAGTTCAAGGTAGTTGATAACATTTACTCACAGTTCAATGGGGCAGATAACACACGATTACAAACCTAGTGTTTACATATATGGGAAAAGTGATCTTTACATTATATCAATCAAGTGCATATTCAAAAAAAATGTCAAGTCAGTGCTCAGTAACTAAATACTTTTAATACTGAAGTTGTTTTATTTTTGCACAAAGGAAATCATGAGAAGGGGATTGGGAAAGAAAGTGCTGTGGTTGAAAGTTTTCGGCAAGTAGTGCAGCTGATAGATCTGCTACTTCACAGTCTCAGCCATTCTCACTGTGACAGTGTGGGTTGCCTCCCACACCCCAGAGACATGCTGCTTGGATTAATTAGTTGCAGTAAATTATCCCTAGAGTGCAGGTGAATTGTGGAATTTGGGACAGTTGATGGAATGTGGGGAAACAACATGGAAGTTGTTTAGGATTGGTGCAAGTGGGTGCAAAATGGGCACTAACACAGTGTGCTGCAGTATCTGTTTCTGTGGAAAATGACTCCACGGCTCCATGATATGCCCACTGTTCCTGAATGGCAGGTGCCAAATGGTTTCTTCCTCTTCCTGGTTCCCATGACTAGTTTACATTTTCCATTCATTTCCTTATTGCTGATGCTCTTAAAGGAAAACAAGTTTCTTGTTTGCAGCAACTATTTCTTCATATATTTTGATGTTACATGGTTTTCATCTGCCTGAGATTAACAGAACTAAAAAATGTGTACATTTTCCATTAACTCAAGTTTTGTGTCTCAGAGGTTGTACTTTTAGGGGTATGAAATTTTTAAAATACAGAACCCTTGCCAACTGCTGAACAATATCCACAGCCAACTTGCTCCTGCTAACAATATTGGTGATCGGTGCTATCACTATGCCTCGGGACCTGGATGGATGTTTCTAGGAAACACCCCATGTTTCTGTATTCACTCTTTGCACCATATCAACCAACTCTAAAGCAAAATAAATCCATCCATGCTCAATTTATAACTAAAAGCACAAACTGAGTGGTGTAAGGGACTTCTGTGGAGAAGTGATAACTGAGGGTAAATCATATTTACATGTAGGACATTTAAATTTATTTGTAGGAAGTGGTCTTTGTGGCTACATTGTGCAAAAGTAGACTTTATATATATAAAAAATTAACTGTTGGTTCCAATTGTTTCGAACCTTCGGGTTCATGTCCCTCTCCGTTTTCCCCCTTTTTATTCGTATTCATGATCATTGCAGTAGGCACTTTCCAGTAGCAACATTATGCTAGCCTCAATACTGGAAGAGTTGAGTTGTTACAGGCACTACACGTTAACATGCTACCAGTGAACCGATTCAATCTTGAATTCTGGTGCTGTCACTGAGGAATCTACACATTCTCCCTGTGACCCTGTGGGTTCCCCTGGTGCTCCATTTTCCTTCTAGACCCCAAAGAGCAGGTTATTTGGCCATTGTCCATAGTGCACTGGTGAATAGAAGTATGTGTGGAAGTTGTTGGGAATATGAGGAAAATAGATTACAAGAGGAACGGGGCAGCTCTGTGACCTGTCATAAACTCAATGTCATAAGGAGAAATGGATCATTGACCTTGGTCAAAGCAGCAAATCTGAACTCTGGTCTTGCATTCCTTACTTTGCCTAGTTTAATGAAGAACAGATCAGGGATGTAGGTACTGGGAAGCGCAGTCCAGATCTGCAGTCATCCAGTGGACCATCAAAAGCTTTACAACTTTAATAAAACTGAAGTTCCTATAATAATGTCATTTTTTAATCGATGTTTCAAATGAAATTTTGAGCCTAGTCTTATGTGTTTAATCTTCTTAAGAACTTAAGCTTAATTAAGGTAGTAGAACTGTTTCCAAATTGCAAAAAGTGAGATTTTGTGATCTTTACAGCATTCTCTTAAAGGGAGTTAAATGATCACAGCTTGAAGTTTAAATTAACAAACAGTTAACCGGATTTATCATTCATTCACATTCTTTGCAGAGTGAGCTTCCAGGATTGCCGTCCTTGCAACATACAAACCATGCCAAGAGCAAACAAAAGAAAGTGCATGAAGAATCTGAGCAAATGTTTCCCAAGGTAGGTGCCAAACCCACAGGCCCACTACCTCCATTTAGCTGTGTTTTTCAGTAGCAGATACACCGCCCAGTGTTAGAATTAATACTCCTTTTCCTCTCCAGCTAATTAATTGCTGTCGCCTAAAGTGCGCAGGTGCTAGAAACTCTGCTTGCCATGCCTTTTCACAACTCACAGGAGGGAGGTTGATGCTCATTGTGAATAAGGAACATCTAATGTGAGGCATTCCTCTCTGCACTCATGATAGAAAGACCATTAACACGTTGCATTCTGACCTAAAGTAATACATTTGCAAAACCCAAAAGCAAACAACAGAAAATCTGAAGGGCGATGAAAAATCACTATCTTGGGCAGTTTGCAGCATCATTGAACTAAGTGAGCATTCTGGGATGGATGGGTTTATTTGAGTACACTTTCTCACATGCTACTGTCAAAGTCAACTCATTCCTTCAGAAGCTGGGTTACATTGGAGCCTGTAGAGGAGTCGGTAAACAAAGTGTGGGCCTGGCTGTCAGTGCAACGGCAAGATGCATTGCTCACTGGCCAGCTACAGTGACAGTTCAGAAGTCAGCCTGGATACATTTTGCAATAAATATACAGTGGAGATTTATAGGAAAGCTAGGCTAGAATCACCTGTCAAAAAACAAATCCAAGCCATGCATTTTTCAGCTGCCTTTGCAATAAGTAAAAGCTGGAAAGAGCAAAAGAAGGCATTTGTACTAATTACTCTTGAGTTGTATGCTTTGATTAAGTCATTCCACATTTAGGTGTTCAACTGGTGTTGGGAAGGCATAGATAAGTGAACCAGAGCTGAGCCACATATCCCTTATACTCAAAATTTATCCTCTTTCAAGTAGCCTGAAGTGTTTACACCCTTTAGTGCATTTCTTTCATTAAAGCCAAAATGCTAAAATGTTATATACAGTATATGAAAGTGATAAGGTATCCAGCAGACCAAAATGTTTCGAAAGGTTTTGCCTGATCTATCGAGTATTCACTGGATTTCTGATTATATTTCAGATTTCCAGAACCTACCTTTTTATTTTACTTTTACTTTAAATTGATATTTTCTGGCATCTCCTCCGATGGTAGAGGCATCAAAAACAAGAGGGCATTGATTTATTGTAAGAGATAGGAGACTTAAAATGGACCTTCAGTTTATAATAGCACTACTAAAGTCAGGTGACAGCTTCCTGGCTGTTCAAAAGGCAAGAAATTTGACTAAAAACATTATTAATAACACTTTTTCTGAGGTACATTGTGGTAAATTATCACCACAAACAATGAAGAGGTGAGCGAAGGCAAAGCTGACTAGATGGATGGGCCGTAGTGGCACATTGCAAAGCCTGAGTCAGAGCAGGTGTTGGAATGAGCAATTCAGAGAATAGTTGAGCCAGAGGAGTTTCGATGCCTGTCCACCTGAACCAGGAACGAGGTTGGATCAGCACTGAGCCAATTTGGAAAGGTCAAGAATGACTTTGGGCTGGGCTGTGAGATATAGACCCAGAGCTTATCACTGCAGCAGGGCCTGGGTCCTAGTGTGGGACACAACCCGGTGTTCGGATGATTTAAATGCTGGCCTAGATAGATGAGAAAGGCAGGGCTTTGGAACCAGGGACAAGGGTCAGACTGATTCTGCTCACTCTTGCAAAAGTTTACTACACTCTCTGTGGTGCTTTGTGTCTGCGAGCTTCGCAATGATTTGCCCCACTATATGATGAACTGAGACCGAGGTTATGGGCCTACTCCAGCTGCTCTGGGATTCGGGTCTATGGAGTCAAGTTGGTTCTGGATGCTGTTGCTTGCTTTTATTGTTTGCATGATTTGTGTTTTTTTCCTTTTTCTACATGCATTGGGTGTTTTTTTTGGGTTCTTTCGGGTTTCTTGCTTTGTGGCTGCCTGTAAGCAGACAAATATCAAGGTTGTAATATTTACACATACTTTGAAAATAAATGTACTTTGAACTTTCGCACTTTGAAGGATTTACTCAAAGAGCGGTTGATTTCTGGAATTGAGGAGGTGGCAGAGTCAGATACAATTCTGACATTTAAGAGGCATTTCGAATTTCGAATTTAAAATTAATTTAGATCTTACATCCATCTCAAAACGTGAGGGAGTAAAAATCTTTGCATTATGATTCCGTTGCAATGTACAGACATGTGAATTTAAAAATCTAATGGCTTGTAGAAAGAAGCTGTCCCGTAGCCCTGGCTTTAATCCTGCAGTAGCATTTACCAGACGGAAGCAGCTGAAACAGTTTATGGTTGGGGTGACTGGTGTCCCCAATGATCCTTCAGGCCTTTTTTCTGCACTTGCTGCTATAAATGTCCTCAATGGAGGGAGGTTCACATCCATAGATGTGCTGGGCTGTCGGTACCACTCTCTGCAGTGCCCAGCGATCAAGATTGGTGCAGTGCACCCATACCAGCCGGTCAGTATGCTCTCAATGGTGCCCCTGTAGAAGGTCTTGAGGATTTGGGGGCCCATGCCAAACTTACCAGTCGCCTGAGGTGGAAGAGACGCTGTTGTGCTTTTCTTGTGCCACAAAGCTGTGTATGCAGTCCAGGTGAGATCATCGGTGACAATGGTCCTAACGCAGGCAAATGGAATTAGTGTAGATGGCAACAATCGGCATGGAGTTGATGAGCCAAAGGGCCCATTTCTGTGATTTGTAGCTCTGTGATGAAATCTAAGATGTCTGGAAGGATTAGTCACTTATGTAATTTAATCATATCAAATTTGGTGAAGTTCATTCATTAACACTTTTCTAGTATAGTGTTGTTTTTTGTGGGGGATGCTGACATCTGTACCTCAAGGACAGTATTTTTATGGGGGAGCTGAAAGAATCAAAGGAAATCCTCATTTCTAACCATCTTAAGCACTGTACAGTATGTGACTTTTCTGACTCCCAATGCATTTACCTCTGTTACTTGAGAGGCATTTTTCTTTTATTTTTGGCATGTACTGCCTGCGTGCGTGCTAGTCTGTGAGTGTGCTTGCATGCGTCCGTGCGTGCGTCCGTGATGATGTCATTTTTTCTCATAGCTTTTACAGGGCGCGGAGCGAGAGAGAGACTGTGCGACTCCTCACACAGACATTTTCGCAGTATTTTTCCCTTTATTTTACAAGGTCGAGTTGTGATCTCGACACTCAACCTGGCACGGATGGAAAGCATACTCCAGCGCGGGGCGGACCCGACTGGTTTCAAACCCGGGAACCTCTGCTCCCGGGTCTGGTTGCAATGTCATTGCGCCACCAGCCGGCCCCGTGAGGCATTTTTCAAATCCAGCTGCACTCAGAAATTGAATAACCAGAGAGTGCAGCACAGACCAAAGTCAGTCCAGACGGGGTTCAAGCCAGGGAGAATGTTACATGTTAATGCTACTGCAGTGCAACACCTCACCTTCTCGGCCCGAAATGTCGACTGTACCTCTTCCTAGAGATGCTGCCTGGCCTGCTGCGTTCACCAGCAACTTTTATGTGTGTTACCTCTCCTTCAACAAGCTTCCCATCGGAATGAGTGTAATTTTTCTCTTGTGCCATTGAACCTTAAAGGAATATTTATCTGTTGTGACTTATGCATTATTTATTTGAATGCTTGGCATTACCTCTGCGCTGTCACACCTTTTAAAGCGTCAGGCACCCTTTAATGCATTTCCCCGATCTACCCCCGATGGCCCTCAACCCATAAATTCATTGTTTCTTTTTCCCTATCAGAAGGTGTCAGTTTGAAACTTGATGTAAAATTCAATCTTATTGTGGTCTTTGAGCTCTTTTACAACAAATTTACCAACTGACCTTTTCTCACAAAACTAGGTCTAAGCAGCCTGCTTCCTAATCAGTTCCTCAACATTGATATTAATTTGGCCGGGCCAACCTGAATGCAAATTAAAGCCCCTCATGTTTGCTTTGTAACCCCTTAATTTCACCAGTTACACCATACCCTACATCAGAACTAGTATTCTGTAGATTATAAACAAGGGAGTATGGACAGCTTATCTTTATTTTGAAGGATCCATTGTGACATTTAAATTCTCTTCTGTTGAGTTTTGATCATCTTCCTCTTTGGTTAGTTTCCGTTTACTGTGCATTGTATCCCTGGTATGAGGGCAGGAATACAACCTTACTCTTGGCCTTTGCCAGTGTGGAACAGCAGTGAAGAGGCCTGTCAGGTCCCTCACTTTATGCTATGCAGTTTGCCTTTCTTCTGTGTGCAAGGGCAGATGACTAAGATTTCCGTGACATGCAATTGAGGGTGTGCTCTCACTGGTAGTCTGCAACATTTAGATCCAAGCCATATTCATTAGTTATGCAACACCATTATTTAGATAGCATGAGTTACCATTTAGTCAATTATAATTTGGTGTTTTCTCTAATTGAAACTGCAGCCCAGCCATGTCCCCAGGTCTGTCTGTATTGAATCTGCAAGTGCATAACGAAAGCCGTTTGAAAGCAATGATCGCTTCAACACCATCTAACATAGGGATAATTTCAGACTGCATTTGCTACTTTGAATTCTGTCTCGGCTATCTTAAAAGGAACAGATGAGTTTAACCTTGCAATTTGAAAATGTTGGTTGGGGTAAGCATTGTCATTAAACTAGCTTAACGTGAAGGCCAGCACCTACCTCTGCCTCCTTGTGATGGCATGGGGCATTTTCTGAATGTGAAGGTCTCATCTTCAAACAAGCTGCCATTGTCAAATGCTCAGTGGGAGGGGTAGAGAACAGAAGACTTATCAAAAAATACTGACACCTTCCCATGATGATTCACTGTAATTTTATGGGCTGCGAGGAGGCAACTTTGACACCAATCATTTAAAGAGCAGCCAACAGCTGCAGAATGGGGAGGGGGTTGGGGTGTAGTGGGTGGTGGTGGAAACAGGAAAGTGAGCTGGGGAGGAAGAAAAGATCATGAAGATTCACTTTTACCTTTGATGTTTACAATAGGCTGAGTCTTTTCTACTTCCTTTTTGTAATTAGCTGTTTTAGGTACTTTGACAACCTGACCACCTACTTAAACAACATTCCTCCAAAAATTCTTTCCTATTTACTTTTTTTCTAATTATTACTTTTGCAATGGAAGAGCTATAAGGTTAAGATTAGGATTTCAGTTTTTTGCACTGTGGGTTGTGAAATGATTCTAGGACCAAAACATTTGTTTCCTTTACCCACAACAGTAGTGTGTTTGTAAGGTGATTATTATTTTTCAGGGTAAGAACTGAAGTAGGAAAAGAGGTTTCCTGTCGAGAAAGATCGAGATATTTTCATTCCAGCCCTTGCTCCATTTGAGTATTGCCAACTTGCAAGGAGTACATGTGCAGGGGAACAAAGTGAAGCTCACTGCAGCCTCTGTGCAGAACTTGGGAAGGACCACAATCCAAATTTTGCAGATGCAGTGTTTAAAATAAAGCATTAATATGGTCGATATATTGTAAGGGAATATACTGATTTATTTGGTGTAGTGAATGAAAGTAAGAGCATGAGCTGATTGATTTACCTTTGGGAAATTTATATTTCCCAAAAATGTAAATTTCCAATTATACAAGAGTTCAGCAACTCTGGTATTCAAGAGAGTCAACCACATTGAAGAATATTCTTGCCTTCGGAATGTAAGATGTTTTACAGAGTGAGGGTCAGTAGATTAAAGTCCGAAGTTCAAAGTAAAATTTTATTATCAGGGTACATAATGTCACCACATACAACCCTGAGATTCTTTTCCTGCAGGCATACTTAGCAAATCTATAGAATAGTAACTATAAACAGGATCAATGTGCAACAAACTACAAATGCAAATATAAATAAATAGCAATAAATAATGAGCATGAAGCAACAAGGTAAAGAGTTCTTAAAGTGAGACCATTGGCCTTGGGAACACCAGAACCAGAATGAGTGCAGTTATCCCCTTTTGTTCAAGAGCCTGATGATTGAGGGGTAGTAACTGTTTCTGAACCTGGTGGTGAGAGTCCTGAGGTAGTACCATCAAAGTGGTTTTAGTATTGCTAAATGGTAGTGATCAGGGTTGAGTCAGTTTCTTCAAGAAACAAATGATTGAAGGAAGGTAGCTGTTCTTGAACGTGGTGGTGTGGGTCTCCTGGGTTGTCTATTCCCTGCCCAATGGTAACTATGAAAAGATGACATGGCTGGATGGTGGGAGTCTTTGATGATGGATGTTACCTTCTTGGGGCAGTACTTCCTGCAGATACAACCGGGGGGGGGGGGAATGAGCCCATGATGTGATTTAACCCAAGGTTTGTGCACTGCTCTTTTAAGAATCAAGCGACATGCCTCCTTATGAATCACTGCTCTGCGTAGCTGACAGGAGCCACAGTTGTTCAAATACATTCAAGACAATATTCACGTGCTGCTGATGATACTCAGATGTGTGTATTGAGAGTGCATGTACTGTAAATTTGTACTGTAAAGGAAAATCTAAGCAGCATGAGAAGTGTAAAAAAAAACTTAATTTATGCTAGAAACTCTGGAAGGCTTGTCAATCAATAACATCAAAATACGACCTCAATGTATTGTAACGAAATAATCTGTGTGAATGGTGTGCAAGACGATTTTTTTTACTGCACCTCAGTATGTATGACAATAATAAACCAATTTAATAGTTTACATCTTTTAAAAATCTGAACTTCAGAACGAGATGTCAAACTTACTGTAATGTAACAGAGTGAAATGCATAATAGCAAAACACAATTTAAGTGAACAGCAGTAACACGTAGGAGAGAGGAAATACAGACAACCAGGTCACTTTCCACTGCTTTACACTTTTGCAAAATGTCAGGACTTCCCCAACAGGCTTTTATGCAACAGAGGTGGATGTGGAAGCAAGATTACAGTTTTCAATGGCCTTAGCATTTGCTTTATGCAGATTTTGAAGCAATTTGAGTAACACTCACCAGCGCAGCAAATATTAACATTGTTACCAAAGAAAGGAAAGAGTAGTTGTGTATGTAGCAGTGTTGATTATTTGAGCAATCTCTTCCCTCCAATGAATTGTCCATTTGTTGAGGAAATTGTGCTAGTCACTGAAATGGCTTTCACCTGAGAAAAGGAAGCAGATGACAAACTCATTCAATCCAGTCTAGTGGCTTATGGTTTTACTTCCTGTGTGTTCATTGGTTGTTACTGAAACTGGGCTCAGTTTGTACTGATCAGCTTAGTTCCTCTGAGGCAAAAGCCCAGTGGCAGTAATAAGGTAAGCTTGCACTGCGTTCAGCAATTTCATCAGCAGTGCACAGTTTGGCAGAAGTCACAATAGTAGTGATAATCAGGTGACTATTAGATGTGGACTGGACTCAGATTCAATCTGCATCTGTTTGCTAACAGGGTATAATCGGTATTGGTATGGTTTATTATTGTCGTGTACTGAGGGACAGTGAAAAGCGTGTCTTGTGTACAGTCAGTGCAGTGCAGTGCAGATAAACAATAAGGTATAAGATCATAATGATGTAGATTGTGAGGCCAAAAATCCATCTTGTATCATACAGGAGGTCTGTTTAAGAGTCTGTTAACAGGGGGATAGAAGCTGTTCCTGTTTTCAGGCTTTTGCATCTTCTGGCTGATGGGAGAAGTGAGGGAGAGAAAGAATTCCCAGGTAGGTGGGCATTCTTTCTTCTTTACTGAGACAGTAAGATAGACAGAGTCCTTAGTGGGGAGGCTGGTTCTGCTGACTTGCTGAGCTGTGTCTAGAATTTTCTGTGGTTTCTTCTGGTCAAGTGCACAGCAGTTCTGTTACCAAGCCATATTCATCCAGATGGAATGCTTTCTATGGTTCGTTAATAAAAATTGGTAAAAGTCTACAGGAACTTGCCAAACTTCTTTAGCTTGTTGAGGAAGTGGAGGTGTTGGTGAACTTTCTTGGCTAATACATCAGCACAGTTCGACCAGGACAGGTTAGTGGTAATGTTCACAGCTACTAACTTAAGACTCTCAAATCTTTCCATCTCTACGTCATTTATGTAGACAGGAGCATGTGCACTGCCCCCCCCCCACACACACACACACACACACACACACACACACACACACTTTCTGCAGTCAATGACCAGTTCCTTTGTTTCGTTGACATTGAGGGAAAATTTGTTCTTATGACACCATAATGATTTATTACTTATATCTTGATCAGCATCATCAAAGCCAAAAATATTTTTGAAATAGATTTGAATAGGTTAGCCCAAGCCCAGCAGGTTCTAAAGGTGCCTACTTTTATTGGAATTATCAGAGCTCATTAGCTCCCCCAACCTAGTTCCCACCCATGTGTTCATTCATCCATAAACTGTGGACTTGCTTGAGAAATCTGTTCTATTCTCACAGAAAAAATATAAAGAAGATGTGGAATTCACAGTACAGAGAGAAACTTGGTGTATTCGGGCACCATGGTAATTTCAGCTAATAGTCTGTCTTCTCTTTGGAAAAACCTTATTAGGCCCGGCTACTGATGCCACTTGCAGCACCCAGCTACAAAGAATTAATTGATGAATTAATTCAATATGAAGCCAGGGCTTAATCTGAAACCTTTTGATGTGTTAGTGTTTTACAAGGTGATGATGTAAATGAATGAGCTTGGTGGGGCCTGAATCCCTTACTTCCTGGAATCAGTGATCAAGTCTTCCATTGAACTGGCCATTCAGAAAATCTCTTTTTCTTCTATATTTTGGTAGGTGTATAATGGTCCTTACTGTGAAAATAAGGTTTTACTCTGTCATAACCAACAGTAAAACATTTACTGAACAATTAGGAGAGAACGTGGACAGTGACGACAATGGAGGAGTGCAGTATTTTCTTCCCTGAATTAGGGACCCCAATGACTATTAAAGATTCTGGGATTTTCTTATCAATTTCCTGGTGTTTACAAAGTCAAACTAAAATGTATTATCAAAGTATGTATATGTTACCATGTATTACCTTTAGATTTATTTTCTTGCACCAAGGAACTTAAGAATTACAATAGAATTTTTGAAAAACTACACATAAACAAAGACTGACAAGCAACCATTGTGCCAAAGAAGACAAATTATTGAAATAAAAAAAACAATGAGAACATGGGTTGTGGAACCAGTTCAGAGTAGTGGTGATTGAAGCTATCCATGCCAGTTCAGGAGCCTGATGGTTCTAGGGTAATAACTGACCCTGAACTTGATTGTGTGGGATGCAAGGCTCCTGCACTTCCTTCCCAGTGGTAGTAGCAAGAAAAGAGCAGGGCCTGGATGGTGAGGACCTTGATGATAAACCCCGAGCCAGATTAAAAAGATTATGATGTCGAGGCTGAGGGCAAAGGACAAACTATTGTTCAAGATTCAAGATTGTTTAATGTCATTTTCAGTACACAACTATAAAGGAGACAAAATAATTGTTACTCTGCATCTGATGCGGAACAAAAAATTAACCCAATAATAATTTTAAAAAACTATAAATACAAAAATTGCTATTGGAAACTTGGAAGTAGGGGGTAAATACTGACAGGTGCTTTTGTAGCAGGAAGTTTCCACAAATCTCATTGCCTGGCCCCTTGCTTGTATGTGGCATATACTAATGATTTGGATCTGAATATGGGATGGGATTGGGAATGATAAAGCTATTTAGAGATAAAGCAAAATCAGTCTACAGTAAGGAGGAAACACTTTGACTTCAGGAGGATATCAATGAACTGGTGACTTAGGCAGAAAAGTGTTGAATCAAATTTAATGCAAAGATGTATGAAGGAAATGCTGTTCAAAGTAAAATTATTATCAAAGTACATATATATCACCGTATACAACCTTGATTTGTTTTCTTGTGGGTACACTCAGTAAATCCAAGAACCACAATAGAATCAATGCAAGACTGCATCCAACAGGTGGACAAGCACCCACCGTACAAAAGACAGCAACCTGTGCAAATACAAAAGAGAGGAAATAATAATAAACATCAAGAACATGAGATGAAGAGTCCTTAAAAGTGAGTCGATAGGTTGTTGGAACAGTTCAGTGATGAGGCAAGTGAAATTGAATGAAGTTATCCCCACTAGTTCAAGAGCCTGTTGATTGAGGGGTATTCATTGCTCCTGAACCTGTTGGTGTGGGTGCTGAGGCTCCTGTTCCATCATATGATCTGGGAGAAATAGGAACATTTGGACCATCAAGTCTGCTCTGCCATTTCAATTTTCCTTGCAGCCCCAGTCTCCTGCCTTCTTCCCATATCCCTTCTTGCCCCAATCAATCTATCAATGGCTGCCTTAAATATACATAAAGACTTGGCCTCTACAGCTGCACGTGGCAAATAATTCCACAGTTTCGCACACCACTTCTTCATGACAGCAGTGAGAGAGACCATAACCTGGGTGGTGGGGGTCCCTGACGATGGATGCTGCATTCTCTGTGTACATGTGCTTAATGGAGAGGAGAGCTATATCACTGATGGACTGGACCGTATCCACTGCTTTTTTGAGAATTTTCCATTCAAGGGAATTAGTATTTCCTTACCAGCTTGTGATACAGCCAAATCCTCAAACCTCTAAAGATGTAGAAGCACTACCATGCTTTCTTCGTAACTGCACCAAGACAAGTCCTCTGAAATGATAACAACAAGGAATTTAAAGTTGCTCACCCCCTCCATCTCCACCAGCAGTATAGCAGGGGAGATGCAGAAAGGCAACAATTAAGGGTAGTAAATAAGACAACATTGAGAGATGTGATGGACTGAAGGACGCTGGGGTGTATGTCCAAAAGGCAGTAAGGGGAGCAGGACGTTCAATAGGATGGTTAAAAAGCCCGCAGTTCTGAGAGGGTGGTAGAGCTTGAAGCCTGTATTACATTTTATAAACTGTCTTGTGTATCTGAAGGGCTGTGATCTACAGGCTCTGAATGATGTGTCAGAAAGTGGGATTAGGTTGGGTCACCTTTTGTCTTAAGACTGGCACAAACATCGTGCAATTAAACTGCCTGATGTATTGTAATTCTTTGCTGAGTGTAGAATAAGTTAGACAATTCAGAGGAAATAATAAGCCCAGAAAGAAAGGACGTTTCCTACGGCACCTTTCACAACCTCAGGTTTGCAATGAATGAGAATTTTGAAATGTATCACTATTATAACATCACCAAGAATTTGGCCACTCTGTAAATAGTGTACCCTCACAAACTGCAAGGTAATTGATGGAGTCCAGGTAATCAGTTGGTTGAGGGAAAAATATTGCCTTAGGGCAATGAGGAAACCCTTCTCTTCTTCCAAACTGGCATCAAAGGATCCTTTGCATCCACCTGAGTTTGATAGCTCATCTGAGAGCCAACACGCATCACTGATAAGGCAGTGGCCCTCCAGAACGTACTTGAGTGTCGTACTTGTTGTGTTCAAATCTCATGCTAGACTGGAATGCTGTCCCAGCTGATTTATGATGCAGAGTGATCACTGTTGTGCCATGACTAAAGTGCTGGATGGGGTTGTAGAATTTCTCAGGGACATGAACAAAAAGTAACCAGGGAAAACAAAAACATATTTTAATAGTATTCTGCAGGATATAGTGAAGATGTGGATGGAGAAATGACAGATGGAGTTTAATCCGGCCAAATCTGAGGCATGGCACTTTGAGAAATAAAATATAAAAGGGCAGTACATTGCTAATGGCAAATCTCTTGACAATCTCAATGCAGCGGGATCTTGGATCCAGGTCCATAGCTCCCTGAAAGTGGCTGCACAGGTTAACGGAGTGGTAAAGAAGACTGAAGACATGCTGGCCATTATTAGTTGAGGCATGGAGCTCAAGAGTTGGGAAGTTATATTGCAGCTTTATAAATTTCTAGTTAGGCTACATTTGGACTATTGCATTCAAATTTTGGTCATGCCATGAAAGGAAGGACGTGGAGGTCGACAGAAGTTTATAAGATTATGTGAAGCATAAACATAGTGGACCTCTGGTACCTTTCTCACAGGCTTGGAATGTCTATACTAGAGGGCATGCACTTAAGGTCAGAGGGGAAGAGTTCTTTACACAGGTTGGTGGATACCTAGAATGTATGGCCAGGAGTAGTGGTGGAGTCAAGTACAAGAAGAGTCATTAAAGAGGCTCTTAGATTTGCACATGAATGTGTGGGGAGTAGAGAGATATGGACATAGTATAGGCAGAGGGATTAGTTTAGGTAAGCATTTAATTACCGTATTACTGAGTTTAGCACAAAATTATAGGCCAAAGGGCCTGTTCCTGTGCTGTTGTTCTCTGCTCTAGTACAAAGGGGACCTGTAACCTGTCCACAGTATCGATTCCTGTGAGTGTCTTGTGATTCCCGTGAGTGTCCCATGACTTTGTTACCTGTTAGCATCACATGTCCCACTGGTATAGGAAGGGGGACCGCCGATTGTTGGGAGTTGCTTTGTTGGGGAGTCGCAGTCGGTGGTTACGCAATCCTAGAAGGAGAGAGAGAGTGAAGATTGCAGGCTTCGAATGAACCCAAAGGATCGGGGTTAATCAGCAGCATTCGGTGCATTTCAGGTGTGACTGACACCGGGTATAATCCATACGTGGCACGCACTTTTGTTAACCCTTACATGGTTTGGGTGTTGTGTGGTGACCACTTCGGCGAAAGGTCAGTTACTTTGAGAAAACTCACTCTTTGTAATCTCTTAGGAAAAGGTACTTCTCGGCTGGGATTGGTGTCAACGGTTTCTTCGTTTCTTCAAGAATCACCTCATTGCTGCTTTGGGAAGTCTCTCGTCTCACTTATTTCATGAATCACTTGGACTTCTTAAACTACCACTTTAAGACTGTGCTTGAGTAAGATCTGTTGAGAATTGTCTCTAAGTTCGACTGTTTGATAGTTATAGACGCATAACACTGTTAACTTCCGTTTAAGTTAGTCGTTTGTTTAGTTTTCTATGTTTTTGAGTAGAAGTTAATAAATTTTGTTGTTTATCTATAAAAACCAAACTTCATTCCATATCTACTGCTGCTGGTATGTAACGTAAAAATTGGAGGCTCATCCGGAGCAAACAAGATTTAGAGCTTATTGATTGTTTACTTATCGATCTGATTGGGGAAAGGGAAATAGCCGATTCCTTTTGTTTGATTGGTTTGTGTGTGGTGATCAGCAGCAATGGATGTTGGGGACTTTCTGGAATCACCAACCCCTACAGCATTAGAGAAAGTGAAAAAAGGTGAGACGCTGGAAATTGCTAAAGAACTGAAGCTTACAGGGATAATGACGGCTACAACAAAACCAGTGATTCAGAGGAAAATAGCTGAGTACTATATAGCTACGAAAGTGTTTGATGAAGACGTGTTAGAGAAGTTTCCTGTAAGTAAACTTTAGATGCAGCTACAACTGGAACAAATGAAATTAGAGAGATTTAAAGTAGAGGTGGTGGAAAGGGAAAGAGATAAAGAGAGAGAAGCTGCAGCAAAACAGAGGCAGTTTGATGCTAGAGAAGCAGACAAACAGAGGGAGTTTGAGCTAGCGATAGAGAGATTAAGGCTTGAGAAGCAAGCTGGTTCGAGGAAGCCAGTTGTACCATTTGTTGCTAGTCAGGAAGTTAAATTGGTTCCTCCATTTAATGAGGCAGAAGTTGATAAATACGTCCAGCATTTTGAAAAAGTTGCTCAGAGTTCACAGTGGCCGAAAGAGGGCTGGCTTGTCCTTTTACAAAGTGTAATTAAAGGTAAAGCACAACAGGTTTATACAGCCTTAACCGGTGAACAGGCAGCTGATTACGTTACCGTGAAGCAGGTTATACTTAAAGCTTATGAATTGGTTCCAGAAGCTTATAGACAAAGATTTAGGTGTCTGAAGAAATCTGTGAACCAGACTTACATGGAATTTGCCTATGACAAATCTGTGTGTTTTGATGGTGAACACCTAAAAATGTAATGGAGGTTATGACAACTTGAAAGAGTTGATTTTAATTGAGGAATTTAAAAGGTGCATTCCTAATGACATAAAGGCATATTTCGATGAGAAGGACACTGCCACGTTGCAAGACTCTGCTAAATTAGCAGATGAGTTTGCTCTAACCCACAAGAATAAGTTTACTCCAAGTAAAACTTTCCAGAAGAATAGCATGGATAGTCAGGGTAAACCGGAAATTAAATTGGAAGCTAGTGATAAAGGTAAGGATGAAGGGAAGCAAGTGAAGGAAAAACATTTTGGTCCACTTTGTCACTATTGTAGGAAATCTGGTCATGTTATGGCTAACTGTTTCCATTTGAAGAAGAAGGAAAAGGAGGTAGTTCCAGATGCTTGTGTGGAACACTTTGAAACACCCATAAACCCACAGAGTTCGGGACATTCAAAGGAAGATCTGTCAAGGTCTGACCGAGTTAGGAAGGGATTTGATCATTTTATGTCAGAGGGATTTGTTTCCGTGAATGAAGGGTCCACCCAAGTACCCGTAAAAATTCTTTGGGATACTGGGGCACTTATGTCACTTATGTTAGATAGTGTTCTAGATTTCAGTGATGAGACTGCCACTGGTGAGGTAAATCTTATACAAGGTATTGGGGGCCATCTTATGTACCTCTGTACCTCTGCACAAAGTAGTTTTAAAGTCAGGGTTAGTTACAGGACATGTTAAAATAGGACTATGTCCCAGTTTACTGGTGGATGGTGTCTCTTTGTTGTTAGGGAATGACTTAGGTGGAAAAGTTGTTCCTGCAGTGCAGCTGACAACTAAGCCAATCCCTGATGACCCAAAGATGGATTCTAACATGTATCCCTCCTGTGCAGTAACCCGACCTATGGCCAAAAAGTCTGACAAGGCAGATGGTTCTGTGCAGCCTGGGTCTGCTACCCATGACAGTTCAAATTGGGAGTCAGATCTTTATGATTTGTCAGTAACTTTCCTACCTTCCTTGTTTGATCAAGATCTTTGTAGTAAGTCTGACCATAAAGATTTGTCTCTGTCTAGGAAGGAGTTTATAGTGGAGCAGAGCAGAGACTCTGAGATTGCCACTTTAAGAGGAAAAGCTCTCGCAGATAATGAGATTGAGAAGGTGCCAGTAGGGTATTATTTCAAGTGTGGAGTGTTAATAAGGAAGTGGAGATCACCTGAGATTCCTGCAAGTGAGGATTGGGCAGTTGTTCATTGGGTAGTAGTTCCTAAGGTCTACAGGAATGAGATTTTAACCTTGGCTCATAGTATGCCATTGGGTGGCCATCTTGGTGTGAATAAAACTTTGAGCAAGGTTTTTAAACACTTCTTCTGGCCTGGTTTGAGGAAAGATGTGGCGACATTTTGCCGAACTTGTCACACTTGTTAGGTTGTGGGTAAACCTAATCAAGTCACCCCAGTGGCCCCATTGCAACTTATTCCTGCATCTGGTGAACTGTTTTCAAAAGTTATTGTGAATTGTGTTGGCCCATTGCCAAAGACTAAAGCTGGCCATCAATATTTGCTGACCATCATATGTACAGCATCTACGTTTCCAGAAGCAATACCTCTCAGGAACATAAAAGCTAAAACTGTGTCAAAGGCTCTATTAAAGTTTTTTTTTTACTCTATTTGGGTTGCCTAAAGAAATTCAGTCTGATCAAGGAAGTAACTTTATGTCTGGATTATTCCAGCAGGTAGTTTATAAACTGGGAGCCAAGCAGCTTACATCATCTGCGTACCATCCAGAATCACAAGGGGCCTTAGAAAGGTTCCATTCTATCCTCAAAACCATGGTTAGGATGTTTTGTGTTGAAAATGAGAAGGATTGGGATGAGGGAGTTCATTTGCTTTTGTTTGCAGTAGGGGAGTCAGTGCAGGAGTCCCTAGGCTTTAGTTCCTTTGAACTTGTGTTTGGGCACAGAGTCCGAGGACCTTTGGCATTGTTAAAAGAACAGTGTGTTAACAAAGAACTACATACTAATTTGCTGGATTATGTCTTAAAATTTAAGGAGAGATTGCAAAATGCTTGCAGCTTAGCAAGGGAAAATTTAAAATCTGCTCAGGAAAGAATGAAAACTTGGTATGACAAGAAAGCAAGAATGAGGTTATTCAAGCCAGGGGATAGGTATTGGTTCTTTTCCCTATGCAAACGAACCATTTGTAAGCTAAATGTCATGGTCCTTACAAGATTATATCTAAAGTTAATAATGTGGACTATGTGGTAAAAGCACCAGATCGACAAAGGCCAACGCAACTTTGTCATGTAAACATGATAAAACCATATTATGAAAAACAGTCCACAGCTATGACTGTTGTGTCAATAACAATGAGTCTGACCTCACTGGGAACTTGGTAGTTGATCCACCTGAGGCTTATTTTAAACCGAACATTATTTCTGCCAGTAAACAACAGGAATTCTGCAGATGCTGGAAATTCAAGCAACATACATCAAAGTTGCTGGTGAACGCAGCAGGCCAAGCAGCATCTATAGGAAGAGGCGCAGTCGACGTTTCAGGCCGAGACCCTTCGTCAGGACTAACTGAAGGAAGAGTGAGTAAGGGATTTGAAAGCTGGAAGGGGAGGGGGAGATGCAAAATGATAGGAGAAGACAGGAGGGGGAGGGATAGAGCCGAGAGCTGGACAGGTGATAGGCAAAAGGGGATACGAGAGGATCATGGGACAGGAGGCCTAGGGAGAAAGACGGGGGGGGGTGACCCAGAGGATGGGCAAGAGGTATATTCAGAGGGACAGAGGGAGAAAAAGGAGAGTGAGAGAAAGAATGTGTGCATAAAAATGAGTAACAGCTGGGGTACGAGGGGGAGGTGGGGCCTAGCGGAAGTTAGAGAAGTCAATGTTCATGCCATCAGGTTGGAGGCTACCCAGACGGAATATAAGGTGTTGTTCCTCCAACCTGAGTGTGGCCTCATCTTTACAGTAGAGGAGGCCGTGGATAGACATGTCAGAATGGGAATGGGATGTGGAATTAAAATGTGTGGCCACTGGGAGATCCTGCTTTCTCTGGCGGACAGAGCGTAGATGTTCAGCAAAGCGGTCTCCCAGTCTGCGTCGGGTCTCACCAATATATAAAAGGCCACATCGGGAGCACCGGACGCAGTATATCACCCCAGTCGACTCACAGGTGAAGTGATGCCTCACCTGGAAGGACTGTTTGGGGCCCTGAATGGTGGTAAGGGAGGAAGTGTAAGGGCATGTGTAGCACTTGTTCCGCTTACACGGATAAGTGCCAGGAGGGAGATCAGTGGGGAGGGATGGGGGGGACGAATGGACAAGGGAGTTGTGTAGGGAGCGATCCCTGCGGAATGCAGAGAGAGGGGGGGAGGGAAAGATGTGCTTAGTGGTGGGATCCCGTTGGAGGTGGCGGAAGTTACGGAGAATAATATGTTGGACCCGGAGGCTGGTGGGGTGGTAGGTGAGGACCAGGGGAACCCTATTCCTAGTGGGGTGGTGGGAGGATGGAGTGAGAGCAGATGTACGTGAAATGGAGGAGATGCGTTTAAGAGCAGAGTTGATAGTGGAGGAAGGGAAGCCCCTTTCTTTAAAAAATGAAGACATCTCCCTTGTCCTAGAATGAAAAGCCTCATCCTGAGAGCAGATGCGGCGGAGACGGAGGAATTGCGAGAAGGGGATGGCATTTTTGCAAGAGATAGGGTGAGAAGAGGAATAGTCCAGATAGCTGTGAGAGTCAGTAGGCTTATAGTAGATATCAGTGGATAAGCTGTCTCCAGAGACAGAGACAGAAAGATCTAGAAAGGGGAGGGAGGTGTCAGAAATAGACCAGGTAAACTTGAGGGCAGGGTGAAAGTTGGAGGCAAAGTTAATAAAGTCAACGAGTTCTGCATGCGTGCAGGAAGCAGCGCCAATGCAGTCGTCGATATAGCGAAGGAAAAGTGGGGGACAGATACCAGAATAGGCACGGAACATAGATTGTTCCACAAACCCAACAAAAAGGCAGGCATAGCTAGGACCCATACGGGTGCCCATAGCTACACCTTTAGTTTGGAGGAAATGGGAGGAGCAAAAGGAGAAATTATTAAGAGTAAGGACTAATTCCGCTAGACGGAGCAGAGTGGTGGTAGAGGGGAACTGATTAGGTCTGGAATCCAAAAAGAAGCGTAGAGCTTTGAGACCTTCCTGATGGGGGATGGAAGTATATAAGGACTGGACATCCATGGTGAAAATAAAGCGGTGGGGTCCACCACTAAGCACATCTTTCCCTCCCCCCCTCTCTCTGCATTCCGCAGGGATCGCTCCCTACACAACTCCCTTGTCCATTCGTCCCCCCCATCCCTCCCCACTGATCTCCCTCCTGGCACTTATCCGTGTAAGCGGAACAAGTGCTACACATGCCCTTACACTTCCTCCCTTACCACCATTCAGGGCCCCAAACAGTCCTTCCAGGTGAGGCATCACTTCACCTGTGAGTCGACTGGGGTGATATACTGCGTCCGGTGCTCCCGATGTGGCCTTTTATATATTGGTGAGACCCGACGCAGACTGGGAGACCGCTTTGCTGAACATCTACGCTCTGTCCGCCAGAGAAAGCAGGATCTCCCAGTGGCCACACATTTTAATTCCACATCCCATTCCCATTCTGACATGT
This sequence comes from Mobula hypostoma, assembly GCF_963921235.1. NCBI lineage: Eukaryota > Metazoa > Chordata > Chondrichthyes > Myliobatiformes > Myliobatidae > Mobula > Mobula hypostoma. The sequence continues at coordinate 63,342,146 of NC_086104.1, read as the reverse complement.
CTATCCACGGCCTCCTCTACTGTAAAGATGAGGCCACACTCAGGTTGGAGGAACAACACCTTATATTCCGTCTGGGTAGCCTCCAACCTGATGGCATGAACATTGACTTCTCTAACTTCCGCTAGGCCCCACCTCCCCCTCGTACCCCAGCTGTTACTCATTTTTATGCACACATTCTTTCTCTCACTCTCCTTTTTCTCCCTCTGTCCCTCTGAATATACCTCTTGCCCATCCTCTGGGTCACCCCCCCCGTCTTTCTCCCTAGGCCTCCTGTCCCATGATCCTCTCGTATCCCCTTTTGCCTATCACCTGTCCAGCTCTCGGCTCTATCCCTCCCCCTCCTGTCTTCTCCTATCATTTTGCATCTCCCCCTCCCCTTCCAGCTTTCAAATCCCTTACTCACTCTTCCTTCAGTTAGTCCTGACGAAGGGTCTCGGCCTGAAACGTCGACTGCGCCTCTTCCTATAGATGCTGCTTGGCCTGCTGCGTTCACCAGCAACTTTGATGTATGTTGCTATTATTTCTGCCAGACTCAAATTCGACAATTTTGGAAAATATTGATAAGAAATTGGCTCATCTACAGCCACAGCAGCGGCAGCAAATGAAGCAGTTAATTATGAAATTTAGGGATTTGTTTCCAGACTTCCCAAAAAGAACCACAGTAGCCTCACATAATGTAGATGTTGGAAACGCCAAACCCATAAAGCAACATCGATATTGAATGAACATGGAAAAATGTACACTTGCTGAACAAGAAATTAAGTATATGTTAGAAAATGATATTATTAGACCTTCTACTACGGATTGGAGTTCACCTTATGTCATGGTGCCTAAACCAGATGGTAGTATTTGGTTTTGTACTGATTACAGAAAGGTGAATGCTGTAATAAAAACCGATGCCTATCCAATCCCTAGGGTAGATGATTATGGGGACAAGGTTAGAAAAACTAAGTTTCTTACAAAGATTGATCTGTTAAAAGGGTATTGGTGTGTTCCATTGACGGATAAAGGTAGAGAAATTTCTGCATTTGTAACGCCATCTGGGTTATATGAATACAATGTTCTGCCAATTGGAATGAAGAATGCTCCAGGAACCTTCCAGAGAATGATTAATTCTGTAATTCAAGGGTTAAAACATACAGATGCCTATATTGATGATTTAGTCACAGGGAATGACACTTGGGAAGCACATATCTCTGCAGTGGAAAAGCTGTTTGAAAGGCTTTCAGAAACCAACCTAGCTAAACTTAGCTAGAAGTGAATTTGGTCATGCCACTGTGACCTATCTTGATTACGTTGTGGGTCAAGGCAGGTTGGCCCCTGTTCAGGCAAAAGTTCAGGCATTTTTGGAGGTTTCCACTCCAACCGGTAGAAAGGCTCTCAGAAGATTCTTGGGAAGGTAGGATATTACTGCAAGTTCTGTAAGAACTTTGCCAAGATTGCCCTTCCATTAACTAACCTCCTGAAGAAAGGTGAGAAGTTTGTTTGGAAAGAGCCTTGTCAGGAGGCATTTGATAAATTGAAAGCTATCCTATGTCACCACTCTGTGTTCAGGTCACCTGACTTTGCAAAGCCATTTTCCCTAGCTGTGGATGCCAGTGACGAGGCTGCAGGAGCAGTGATACTACAAAGGGATAATTATGATGTTGACCATCCTGTGGTTTACTTTTCCAAGAAATTTAATGGGCATCAAAGAAATTATTCAACCATAGAAAAGGAATTATTATCCCTTATTTTGGCTCTGCAATATTTGGATGTGTATGTTGGCTCAATTCAGAAACCACTTGTGGTTTACAGCAATCATAATCCATTGGTAGTTTTGAGTATACTGAAAAACAAAAATAGAAGGTTGCTGAATTGGAGTTTAATTTTACAGGAATATGATCTCTTAATAACTCACATTAAAGGCAAAGATAATGTATTCAGATGTTGAATTTTTTTTATCAATGGAGTGGAATTTTGATATTTGTGTACACTCCTGTCATATGTTACATTAGTTTGTAGAGTGCTGTATGATAACTGTATGTGTAGTTGGCATCTTGTAAATTTTATGTATTTGTGTATTTTGTGAAGTGTAGTTAAAATTTTGCTCTTGATAAATCAAAATTTTCTTTTCTTGGGTGGAGATGTTACCTGTCCACAGTATCGATTCCGTGAGTGTCCCGTGGCGTTACCTGTGAGCGTCACATGATGGCATATCCCACTGGTATAAAAAGGGGGACTGCCGATTGTTGGGAGTTGCTTTGTTGGGGAGTCGCAGTCGGTGGTTACGCAATCCTAGAAGGAGAGAGAGACTGGAGATTGCAGGCTTCGAATGAACCCAAAGGATCGGGGTTAATCAGCAGCATTCGGTGCATTTCGGGTGTGACTGACACTGGGTATAATCCATACGTGGCACGCACTTTTATTAACCCTTACATGGTTTGGGTGTTGTGTGGTGACCACTTCGGCGAAAGGTCAGTTACTTTGAAAAAACTCACTCCTTGTAATCTCTTAGGAAAAGGTACTTCTCAGCTGGGATTGGTGTCAACGGTTTCTTCATTTCTTCAAGAATCGCCTCATTGCTGCTTTGGGAAGTCTCTCGTCTCACTTATTTCATGAATCACTTGGACTTCTTGAACTACCACTTTAAGACTGTGCTTGAGTAAGATCTGTTGAGAATTGTCTCTAAGTTCGACTGTTTGATAGTTATAGACGCATAACACTGTTAACTTCCATTTAAGTTAGTCGTTTGTTTAGTTTTCTATGTTTTTGAGTAGAAGTTAATAAATTTTGTTGTTTTTCTATAAAAACCCAACTTAATTTCATATCTATTGCTGCTGGTACATAACAGACCAATAGTAACCAGTGAATGGGCAGACTGTAGTGCTATGGGTAGGACTGGGTAGGTTGAATATGAATAAGGAAAGGAGCTGTCCAGTTTATCTGGAATATGCTACTTCATGAATCATAAGTAGGTTTGTTAAGAGTAGATTAGTACAAAATATTTACACAAGCTGGAGGATTGGTGAGCTAATGGCACACATTTAAAGTCATTGGCAAAAAATGCAATGGGAAAGATGGTAGGTTGTCATGATGGGACCATGTCACTGAAAGATGGTAGAATCAGATTCAACAGTAAAATTCAGAGTGAGTGGGGGATGCAAGGGGAGTGGGTATTTGGACAGCTCTTTCAAAGAACTGGCACAGGCTTGACAGAAGTCCTCCTGTAGTGTATGATTCTATAATCTTTACAAAAAAAAATCTTTTATGTGCTTCGAGCACAAAGGGAGAGTCCCCAAATATCCAAAATATTCAAGCTCAGAGATTGGAAGGTGCTCATATTCAGTGAGATGTGATGTCCATGAACATGAATCACTGAAATTTAATATGCAGACTCAGCAAGCAATCAACAAAGCAGAGTAACACACACAAAATGCTGGAGGAACTCAGCTGATCAGGCAGACTCAGTGGAGAGGAATTGAGCCCAGGTCCTTCATCAGGATGATGAGAGGCATTTATCAGTAGCTGGTACCTTTTTATGTTGACCTTCATTGCAATGGGATTTGAGAAAAGGAGCCACAACAAATACATTGGTCATTGGTGAGTAAACATCTAGAATATTATGTACAGGTCTGGCCTTCCTACCTGACGAAGGATATACTTGCAAGAGTGGGAGTACAGCAAAGTTTTATCAGAGAAATTCATGGGTTGGCAGGTTAGGTAAACATAGGAGACTGTAAGTAGACCACACCTACGCTCATTTGAATTTAGAAGAATAAATAGTGATCTCATTGAAAATACTTGCTGAGCTTGAATCAAGGATTCAAACAGCACTGTTTCAAAATAAGGTGTCAACCATTCAGGACAGAGATGAGAAAATATGTTTTCATCCATAGGATAGTAAATTTGTGGAATTATTTTTGGAGGCAAAGTATACAGTATTTCAAGATGGATATTGATAGACCTCAATATTAAGGGAATGAGTGGATTTAGTGAAAGTACAGGAAAGTGATAATAAGTGAAAGGTCACAATGAAGACAGGGAAGACATGAAGGGCCGAATGACATGCTACTGCTAATGTTCTTGCTTGTGTTCTAACGTTTTTATGAGTATATTTGGGGAAAAAAAGCAACATCAGAGGTAAAAGTATTGCAAGGAGGAACATGTTTACATGGCAAGTTTTTATGTTCGAGGAAAACTGGAGGAAAGTAATTTTAGAAAAGGAATTTTTCATATACTTAAACAGTTTTCAGTCTTTAGGAAGACTTGAAGAAATTGAGAACTTTCTGGAGAAGAGACGGCAGAGTGAGCTGAATAACATCTTGCGCTGGATAATATTCTTGCTAGAAAGAGTACAGAAGAGATTCACCAGGATATACTGTATGTCTGAAGGAGATTTGTGGGACAAGTTTTCTTTTACATACAAAGTGTTAGGTGTCCTGGAATGGGTTGTCAAGGGTAATGTTTAATGGACTTTTAGGAAAGCATAGAATGGAGGGACATGGATCTTGTGCAGGCAGAAGAGATTTGGAGTATTTTAACATCATGTTTGGCACTGTCATCGTGGGCTGAAGGGCATGATCCTGAGCTGTGCCACTCTGTTCTATAAAATATTTGCCATGCTCCCAACTTCCCTCAGTCAAAGTTGCCAAGCATTTCAGAATGTTTCTTGGCACTATGGGGGATCTCGGGCAAGGAACTGTGCAGTACAGTGAAAATATTAATGATAAATTTGTGATCAGGGTAATAGTTTTTAACATATTGTCTTGGAGATTGTTTGTAACTCCTTATCTAACAACTTTGAAAGCACTTCTCAAAGTCTAACAACACACATCAAAGTTGCTGGTGAATGCAGCAGACCAGGCAGCATCTCTAGGAAGAGATACAGTCGACGTTTCGGGCCGAGACCCTTCGTCAGGATTAACTGAAGGAAGAGCTAGTAAGAGATTTGAAAGTGGGAGGGGGAGGGGGAGATCCAAAATGATAGGAGAAGACAGGAGGGGGAGGGATGGAGCCAAGAGCTGGACAGGTGATTGGCAAAAGGGATATGAGAGGATCATAGGACAGGAGGCCCAGGGAGAAAGAAAAGGGGGAGGGGGGGAAACCCAGAGGATGGGCAAGGGGTATAGTCAGAGGGACAGAGGGAGAAAAAGGAGAGAGAGAGAAAGAATGTGTGTATATAAATAAATAATGGAGGGGTACGAGGGGGAGGTGGGGCATTAGCAGAAGTTAGAGAAGTCAATGTTCATGCCATCAGATTGGAAGCTACCCAGATGGAATATAAGGTGTTGTTTCTCCAACCTGAGTGTGGCTTCATCTTTACAGTAGAGGAGGCCGTGGATAGACATATCAGAATGGGAATGGGATGTGAAATTAAAATGTGTGGCCACTGGGAGATCCTGCTTTCTCTGGCAGATAGAGCGTATGTGTTCAGCAAAATGATCTCTCAGTCTGCGTCGGGTCTCACCAATATATAGAAGGCCATATCGGGAGCACTGGACGCAGTATATCACCCCAGCTGACTCACAGGTGAAGTGTCGCCTCACCTGGAAGGACCGTCTGGGGCCTTGAATGGTGGTAAGGGAGGAAGTGTAAGGGCATGTGTAGCACTTGTTCCGCTTTCAAGGATAAGTGCCAGGAGGGAGATCAGTGGGGAGGGATGGGTGGGGGGATGGGATGGGATTAGACTCTCAAAGTCTAAATGCTTCTTCACAGATAATGTTTGTCTTGGTTCAGATGATACAATGCTAGGCAGGTCTCAGGAGACCAGGAGAGGCATTAATTTCCTCAGTGAGTCTTTTCGTACTGTAGCTGCACAGGATGGTCTCTAAAGGTTTTCACTGGATAAGTTAGTTGCACAGCAGGCTTAGTATTCTCTGACTGTTTTTATATCTGCTGTACACTAATTTACCAGCTCTAATGAACAGTTTGAAAAGGCTGCTTGGTGATCATTTTGCCATAATCAGATTTGCCCAGTGCCTTCCCGTTAAGCTGTCTAATACGGAAGATTGATGAAGGGTCTCAACCTGAAACATCGATTCATTTTGATGGATGCTACCTGACTTGCTGAGTTCCCACAGCATTTGTGTGTGTTGCTCTGGAATTTCAGCATATGAAGAATCTTTTGTGTTTAAAACAGACTATTATCACAGTTTCTCCTTGTAATATTATGCAGCACTATTCATACTATTAAGTAAGATATTTTTATTTATTTGTATTAGTTTACACATTTACACCTCTTCAGCCTAGGCTGCCTTTCCTCAATTCTCTATCTTTGCATTATTACTCACCAAGCAAAGCACCACACAAATAGTGTAAATTCCAAACTTGAGTCAGGAAAGCCGAGAGTAGGTTTTTAATTTTGCCTTGTGATACTCATTGGTGTTTCTTTCATGAATCCATATGGTCAAGGACAAGATGGGACTTTAACAAGCAGACTCCCAAGCTTGTAGCAAGCAGCCAGAACAAGGAATGAAAGGCAGACGAATACTGCTCTTTATCATGGTAATAGTAATTAGTATGTTGTGAAGAAAGGGTCTAGACAATAGACTGAGTTACACTGACCACTACAGTATAAACTGCTTCCTGCTCCAAGGAGTCACTATGCACTTTTACTGAGGTAACACATACACAAAGCTGGGAATTACAAAGGTCAGCAACTGTTCTCACAGCATCAAAGACACCAGACTACGCCTCCTTTTGCTCTGTGAAGCACTTTTCAATGCATACTTTGAGATACTGTAAATCAGGGGTGGCCAACCTTTTACATTCCATGCGTCAATTTTTTCACTCACGAGTTCAGATGCACCATACAACTCTTGTACCCCCATTCAATTCTTGTAAAAATATATTAATATAGTAATCATGTGTGAAAAAATCGCATCTGATTTCATGCGTGAAAAAATTGACGCATGAAATGTAAGAGGTTGGCCACCCCTGCAATCCTTAATGCTCCAGATTAATTCACAAGGTATTAATTTTAAGACAAAACACCAACGAGGAAATAGTTTCTATATTGATCAGTTTATTCCTGGCCCTTAGATGTAAAAGAATAGAAAGAGGCTTCAAACATTAATTTTTAGCACCTATTAAATCTAGTTCCATACAATGTATTTTACAGGTGGGTATTCAAACGCAGCAAATTTTACCTGAAATTATATTTTAAAAACAGTATTCTACTTTTATAAGATAACAAAGTGATGAATTTATAATTTGACATTTAGCTTTGGACAAAAATATTTTATTATTGATTATTAATAATAATAATAGTCACAATGGGCATACTGATAAATGAAACTACTTAATATAATTTGTACTGAAGTTGTAATCCTTCATTAAGTAAACTCAGTGCACAGACTTTGTGCTGGGATCATTAATGCAAGGTAGAGTTTGGCCTTGTTACAGATAGAAACCATAGAAAAACTACAGCACAGAAAAACGCCTTTTGGCCCTTCTTGGCTGTGCTGACCCATTTTCTGCCTAGTCCCACTGACCTGCACACGGACCATATCCCGCCATACACCTCCCATCCATGTACCTGTCCAATTTATTCTTAAATGTTAAAAAAGAACCAGCATTTACCACCACGTATGGGAGCTCATTCCATACTCCCACCACTCTCAGTGTGAAGAAGCCCCTCCCAATGTTCCTTTAAACTTTCCCCCCCTCACCCTTAACCCATGTCCTCTGGGGTTTTTTTCAGACATTTTCAGATAATTCAGACATCACTTGCAATAGGTTGACATGGCAGGAAAAAGCAGAAAAAAATTAACAGTAACATCTGATCAGGACAACCAAAAATTACTTGGTAAAGTTTGGCCAGTACTTTATCAGAGAGCAAGTAAATTGTGTATGAAGCCATAAATATGAGCATGGAAAATATTACATTAATCAACTTAACCCTAAACTAACAATGTAAAATCAAAATCCAAAAAAAAAATCGAAAAGTAACATGCTATTTATTAACACAGCTGAAGTGTGGGGTGCCTGGGGATAATTTCAACCATGCAAACAACAGAGGTTGACAATTTTAAACCATACTTGTAAAAATGTGTGAAACTGATTTTTAAAAGATAATAGAATCTAATATTTAACATATTTTTTTCTTTTGCTTTACTTTATAATGCAAGAAGCAAGCTGACCAATAGGGAAATTATTATATTGTAGATGGCCTAGTCTAAAATTAAATCCCCTGGAAGAAATCTGGCGCCTTTGGGACTTGTGGTATTTTAAGGTCTGCATTGAAAATTTGAAAGAAGGATAGTTCCATTTCTGTGTTTCCGAACAGCTTAAGTATTGCAGGTAACTGGAAATTAAGGATCCTGATTTTAAAGGAAGCTTCTAGGTAAGGCTTAGCTTAGCTTTTCACCTAAAAACTAGCTATATGGTAATTGAAATCCAAAGATAATAGCTGAAGGCCCCGACAGTAAAGCCCTCCTGGAGAGTACTTTAAAGAAAGAAAAGCATTGGATTGATGTAGTGCCAGGAATCAAGCCTCGAAGAATTGAATTCAATGCCAAACAACATTTGGTGACGTCGCAGAAGTGGTCATCAGTGAATGTTACATGCCTCTCAATGCACCACCAGTGTCAGGACATATTTCAATGCAACATGTCCAACCTTCTACCTACTACCCTCTCCTTCATAGCCTCACCCATCAGGACCACACATGTCCTTCTCTTTTCAGACAGGTATGTTGGTAGAGGCAAATACATTGGAGGCTTTTAAGAGACGTTTAGATAGGCACATGGATGTGAGGGAAATGGAGGGATATGGACATCATGCAGGTAGGAGGGATTCGTGTCTGAGTGCTTTTGGTTTGCTTTTTAGCTGGTTCGGCTGGGTAATTAATTTAACATTTATAGCCACCAGCATTGTTGCTTGCTGTTTTCATGTACCCCTGTCCTGGCCTTCCTAGTGGAAGAGGTCACAAATTGGGAAGTGCTTTCAAATTAGCCAGGTGAGTAACTGTGGTATATTTTGTCCATGTCACATGCAAGCTACTAGTGGAGGGAATGAATATTTGAGATGATTGATGTGATGCCAATCATGGTTTGTCCCAGATGGTGTTGAGTTTTTTGAGAAACGGTGGTGCTTATCCAGGCAAGTGGAGAAGATTCCACAATGCTCCTAACTTATGATTTATCCACAATGGAAAGGTTTGGAGTGTGTTGGTGAGTGATCCACCACCAGATTCCCAGTCTCTGATCTGCTCCGTTAGCCAGAGTATTTATGCGGCTGGTCCAGTTGAGTTTCCAGTCTGGGATGACTCCCAAAACGTTGATGAAGGGTGACCCAGTGGTGGTGCAGCCATTAAATATGAAGGGGGGATTTAGACTCCTGCAGTTCTTTGTTGTGCAAATACTTGTCACTGCTTCTTGGTGCACGTCTGAAAGTTCTGCAGTTCTTGTTGAATATAGGCATGGGCTGCTTTTTTTGTTGAGCTGTTGTAAATAGAATGGAACACTGTGCAGATATCAGCACACATTTCCACTTCTGACTTTACAACATAACGGGGGTCATTGATAAAGCAACTGAAGATGGTTGAGCCTCGGTCACTTGTGGGTCATCCGTATTGATGTCCATGAGCTAAAATGATTAACCTTTGATATCCACTACCACATGCCAATTGTCCTGACTCAGCTGGGAACCCATACAACATTTCTTAATATTTGAGGCTCTGCCTCAAGTCTGCTCTGAATTCTAAGTTCTAGTTCATGCAGTGACTGAGCCATCTACACAATTTCATCTACGCAGCACAGATAAAAAGCTAATTCCTGCAAAATTATGATGTTAAGGCAGTGAAGGCCAGAAAGGTTAAAGCTGACAGTTAGACAGAGCTTAATACTAAGGCAGCATGAAGAGAAGTCAAAGAACTGCAGATTCACAAGGGCAGCCAAAAGGGCAGCCAATACTTTTGTGGGAATACAGCTATTAATTTTTTAAAAGGAGATAACAGTGGATGGAGATAATTTTATGAAGCTAGTCTTGAGATCTGAGAATCAGGACATCTCTTCATCTTAAGAGTATCCAAGACACCTTAGTGTCAATTGTATGCAAACTTCATTAACATTAGGGATCCCACTTAGATCACCTGCGCTTGCAAATTCCTTTCTTAGGTCTGGCACTTACTTGGAGACAGCCATCAGATAATTTGTACTATTCCCCCGGGGACACAAAATTTAGCCCTCTCTGAAAGATACATGGAAGAGCTGAATGAAAGAGATCCCTCCCTAGCGGAGCCAAGTCCAAATACTGAGCATGCGACAGATGGAGTTGAATTGGCAGGGAAGAGGGAAGAACGTTTGTTGGTGTGGCAGTTGGTGGAGGATGTTGATCCTAGAATTTAGGCTGGCTGTTAATTGAACCACACTAACACAACATTAAGGTGCTAACTATCATCTATGTTAGCAATAATAAGATCTTAAGTTATTTTAGGCACTTTTAGCTTAAAATGCCATCTTGTTAAAGGATTTGAAGCTCCTGTTAGGAACACATACCTAGGAAGCTCATGAAAGAGCCAACTGCCATTTAAAGTGCAGCTAATTCTCCCTGAAGAGGCTGCTTGACATCCAACTTGTAACACCAGAAAAAAAATGTAGCTGTTTGTAATCTGGAAAGACTATTGCTGTTGATTTCTTACAAGTTATTATCATGTTCAGTTATTGCTGGAGCTGTGAAGACAACCTGGGAAATATAGGAAACAAACTTGCCAAGTTTCTGGGGCAATTTATCAAGAATTTACCAGTGCTCTAACAACATTTTTTCCACAAGTTCATGGAGCACCTAATATGAGTAGCTGCTGTGTTATTTCATCTTGTGCCAACTGTGGTAATACTTGCCTCTGAGTCAAAATTGTAGGTTCTCTCTCTCTCAGACTCTTGAACCCAGTGCGGCGCATGTGGGAGTCAGTTGAGTAGCCTGCTTTTGGAGGAGACCATAAAGCAAGACTGTATTGGCAGAAAGTACTTACTGGATTTGGTATATTTTGAGGTAATAAATGCCACTAAATATAGTAAAATAAGTGTTTTTTTTCCAAATAACACACTTTAAAAATGTTGTCAGAAGAAAAGGAGTCAGCATCTTGGTGGTTAGTGGAAGGGGGAAGCTTTTATTTGCGGCAAACAATGGAGGAAAGACATGAGCCAAACAGAGCTATGTAAGCTAAGGCACAAGAGGCAGAAGATGACAAAAGTTGAAGTAGGAGATCTCGCTTCCTCTGGGCCATCACCACCAGGAGTTATCAAAAAGGACCTACCATTTAGTCAGCAAGCTATCCAGCACTGAGCACTGTGTGCCAGCCAAGGCACTAACGTGGGTCTGACAAGCCTTCAAGTAACTAGGACTGAAGGTGTTATATTTGAATGCACGCCGTATGTGGAATAAGGTAGAACAGTTAGAGATTGGCAGGTGTGACATGAGTATCACTGAGACACGTATGAAAGAAGATCATAGTTGGAAGTTTAACATCCAGGGATTCTCCTTGTATTGGAAAGGACAGGCAGGTAGGGAGAGGGAGTGAGGTGGCTCTGTTGGTTAAAAAATGAAAACCCTTAGAAAGAGGTGATATATGAGCAGAAGGTGTAGAATCCTTGTGGTTAAAATTACAAAACTGCAAGGGTAAAAAGACCCTGATGGGAGTTAAATACAGGCCCCTGAATAGTAGCCAGGATGTGGGATATAAATTTCAATGGGAAACAGAATAGACATGTGATAAGGGTAATGTTACAATAGTCATGGGAGCATATTATATAGTAAGGTTAAAAACCAACAGAAGGCAACTAAAAATACCACAAGGAGAGAAAAGAGGTGAGAATGGATATCGGACCACTGGGAAATGATGCTGGAGAGGGAGTAATGGGGGACAAACTGAAGTATTTTGCATCAGTCTTCACTCTGGAAGACAACAGAGTATGGAAGAAATTCAAGAGTGTCAGAGGGCAGAAGTGATTGTAGTTGCTATTACTAAGTGAAGGTGCTTGGGAAGCTGAAAGGTATGAAGGTGGATAAGTCACCTGGACCAGATGACCTACACCCCAGGGTTCTGAAGGTGGTACAGTAGCTGAGGAGATTTTGGAGGCATTAGTAATGATCTGTCAAGAATCACTAGATTCTGGAATGATTGTGGAGGACTGGAAAATTTCAAATGTCACCCCACTTTTTAAGAAGGGAGGGAGGCAGAAGAAAGCAAATTTTAGGCCCATTAGCCTGACTTTAGCCTGGGAAGATGTTGGAGACCATTATTAAGGATGAGGTTTCAGGGTACTTGGAGAAGCACGATAAAGTAGGCCAAAGTCAGCATGGTTTCCATGAGGGGAACTCTTTGTGAGAATAACATGCAGGATAGACAAAGCAGAGGCAGTGGATGTTGTTTACTTGGATTTTCAGCAGGCCTTTGACAAAGTTACACACATAAGTGCTTAAGAAGATAAGAGCCCATGGTATTACAGGAAAGATGATAGTGTGGATATAAGATTGAGTGGAGGCAAAGAGTGGGAATAAAGGAGGTGTATTCTGGTTGGCTGCAGTTTCTAATGTTGTTCCACAGGAGTCGGTATTAGGACCAGTTCTTTTCACGTCATATACCAATGACTTGTATGACAGGATTGATGGATTTGTGGCTAAATTTGCAGACAATACAATGATAGATGGAGGGGCAGGTAGTGTTGAGGAAGCATAGAGCCTACAGAAGGACTAGGACAGATTGGAAGAAAGGGCAAAGAAGTGGCAGATGGAATATAGTGTAGGGAAGTGTATGGTCATGAACTTGGGTAGAAGGAATAAAGGTGTAGACTGTTTTCTACTTGGGGAGAAAATTCAAAAATCAGTGCAGGGAACCTTGTATGTCCTCATGCAGGATTCCCTAAAGGTTAACTTGCAGGTTAAGTTGGTGATAAGGATGACAAATGCAATGTTAACATTCATTTCGAAAGGACTAGAATAGAAGAGCGAGATAGTAATGCTGAGGTTTTATAAAACATCAGTCAGACTGTACTTCGAACATTGTGAACAGTTTTGGACTCTTGATCTAGGAAGTGATATACTAGCATGGGAGAAGATCCAAAGGAGGGTCACGAGAATGATTCTGGGACTGAAAGGGTTAATGTATAAGAAGCGTTTGATGGCTGTGGGCTTGAACTCATTGGAGTTTAGAAGAATGAGGGAGGGGGATCTTATTAAAACCCTTTGAATATTAAAAGGTCAAGATAGAGTGGATGGGGAGAGGATGTTTCCCATACTGAGAAAGTCTAGCACCAGAGGGCACAACCTCAGAATAGAGGGATGTCCATTTAGACACAGATGAGGAGTTACTTCTTTAGCCAGAGCCTGTTGAATCAGTGGAATTCATTGCCACACATGGCTGTAGAGGCCAAGTCATTGAGTGTATTTGAAGCAGAGACTGATAAGTTCTTGGTTAGTCAGGACATCAAAGGATACGGGGAGAAGGCAGGAGAATTGGGTTGGAGGGACAATAAATATCCATGATGGAATGGCAGAGCAGACTGGATGGGTCAAGAAACCTAATTCTGCTCCTCTGTCTTATGGTCTAACTGCATGAAACTTTCATGTGATCTGAGATTGAGTTTTGAATTTACAGTACCTATAGAAGTATTAACCCTTCCCCAGACGTTTCCATGTTTTATTGCTTTACAACATTGAATCACAGTGGATTTAATTTGGCTTTTTTGACACCGATCAACAGAAAAAGACTCTTTTGTGTTAAAGGGAAAACAGATCTCTACAAAATGATCTAAATTAATTACAAATATAAAACATAAAATAATTAATTGCAGAAGTATACACTCCCTTTAATATGACACACCAAATTATTACTGTGCAGCCAATTGGTTTTAGAAGTCACATAGTTAAATGGAGATCGTCGTGTGCAGTTAAGGTGTTTCAATTGATTGTAGTAAAAATACTCCTGTATCTAGAAGGTCCAACTGCTGGCGAGTCAGTATCTGGCAAAAACTACACCATGAAGACAAGAGAACACTCCAAGCGAAAAAGTTATTAAAAAGCCAGTCAGGAGATGGATACAAGAAAGTTTCCAAGTCACTGAATATCCCTTAGAGTACAGTTAAGTCAGTCATCAAGAAATGGAAAGAATACGGCACAGCTGTAAATCTGCCTAGAGCAGGCCGTCCTCAAAAACTGAGTGACCGCGCAAGAAGGGGACCTATGACTACTCTGGAAGAGTCACAAGCTTTAGTGGCTGAGATGGGAGAGACTGCGCATACAACAACTGTTGCCTGGGTGCTTCACCAGTCACAGTTTTATATGAGAGTGGACAAGAGAAAGCCACTGTTGAAAAACAAATTAACATGACATCTCGGCTAGACTTTGCCAGAGGGCATGTGGGAGACTCTGAAGTTGGTTTTATGGTCTGATGACACCAAAATTGAGCTTTTTGGCCATCAGACCTAATGCTATGTTTGGCAAGAGCCAAACACCACACATCATCAAACACATATCATCCCTACCATGAAGCCTGGTGGTGGCTGCATCATGCTGTGGGGATGCTTCACTCCAGCAGGCCCTGGAAGGCTTGTGAAGGTAGAGGGTAAAATGAATGCAGCAAAATAGAAGGAACTCCTGCAGGAAAACCTGATGCAGTCTGCAAGAGAACTGCGACTTGGGAGAAGATTTGTTTTCCAGCAAGACAATGACCCCAAGCATAAAGCCAAAGCTATACAGGAATGGCTTAAAACAAAAAAGCTAGTGTCCTGGAGTGGCCAAGTCAGAATCCAATTGAGAATTTGTGGCTGGACTTGAAAAGTGCTGTTTACTCACGGTCTGTCCGTGCAATCTGACAAATCTGAGCAGTTTTGTACAGAAGAATAGGAAAAAATTTCAGTGTCCAGATGTGCAAAGCTGATAGAGACCTATCCACACAGACTCAAGGCTGTAATTGCTGCCAAAAATGCATCTATTAAATACTGACTTGAAGGGGGTGAATACTTATACAATCAATTATTTTGTGTTTTATATCTGTAATTAATTTAGATCACTTTGTGGAGATCTGTTATCACTTTGACACAAGAGTCTTTTTCTGTTGATCAGTGTTAAAAAAAGAAGTTAAATCCTCTGTGATTCAAACAATAAACAATAACACAGTAAAACAGTAAAACATGAAAATTCGCAAGGGGAGTGAATACTTATTATGAGCACTGTAGATGTTTCCAGGTTGACACCTCCAGGTAGATTCAAATTACGGTATTCAGCCAAAGAAGTTGCTCCAATATTTCCACTCCCCATATGCTTTCACCCTGCTCCACAGTGTAAATAAATTACCGGGCCTGCTGATAGTCTGCTAAGTGAAGATCAGAACTGCTTATGTGCTAAGTCCAGACGGCTGAGCCCAAAATTCATGAGCTGGCAGGAGGTTTTTTTCCATCTTGTCAGAGGATAATGATCCTGCCTATTGTACCTTAAAGTGACCATTCTCTGGTTTTCACTTGTAATGCAAACTGAACACTGTCTACCAGTGTCTCTGATCATCCTGATTTGGATCAATTCCTGAACCAATTACACAGTGCTATCTTATTTACTTGACGGTTGGGTTGCCTGCATTTCGATGAGATCATAAAGCAACACTGCAATGGCAAAGAAGTACTACTGAATTTGGGTTATTTTGAGATTATTAAAGCACATCTGTCAGAGAGATGTCTGTCAAGGGTCACTACTTATTCCACCACTTGTACAATGTTTACCTTTTGCCCCACAAAAGTGGGAAGATATGTGAATTGTAGAACAAAGAATTCTTTCCATTAAAGGCTGATAAGATTAGATAATTACGATTACAGTTGACAGACACCAGAATTATTTTGAGAATTACTGCAGCTCAACATTCAACATGACCATCACATCCAAGCTCATCACCAAGACCTGGGCCTCTGTACCTCCCTCTGCAACTGGATACGTGAATTCCTCATTGGCAGACCTCAGTCAGTGAGCTGGTACCATCTCCTCCTTGTTGATCATCAGCGCAGATGCACCCTGGGGATGCATGCTTGTCCCCCTGCTCTATTCCCTAGACACATATGACTGTGTGGCTAAGCACAGATGCAAGGTCATCTTCAAAGCTGCCAATTATGAATCACAGGTGGCAGTGAGTCAACTTACCAGAGTGAGATAGGACAGTTGGTTGAGTGGTGCTGCAGCAACAACCTCTCGCTCAATGTCAGCAAAACTAAAGAGCTGATTGTGACTTCAAAAAGGGGAAGGGGGATGAACACGTGGCAGTCCACATTGGAGGATTGACAGTGGAGAAGGTTAACAGCTTTAAATTCCAGGGTGTTAACATATCAGATGATGGTTCCTGGGCCCAGAACATAAGGGAGCACGTCAACATCTTTTCTTTACTTCAGAGGTTAAGAAAGTTTAGCTTATCATCAAATGTTCTAACAAACTTTTACAGAGGTACTGTTGAAAATATCCCAGCTGGTTGCATCATGAGTAGGAATGAGTAGGAACATGAGAAGCTGCAGAGAATAGTGGACGCAGCCCAAAGCTTCTCAGGTACATGCTGTACATCGGCAGTATCTACAGGAGGTGCTGCCTCAGGAAGGCAATATCTATCATCAAAGATGCCCACCATCCACACCACAGTGCAGCTACCATCAGGATGTACAGAATCCTGGAAACCCACACCACCAGTTTCAGGATCAGCTAGGTCCCTTCAACCAATCAGTTCTTTGAACCAACTAGCAAAACCATAATCATTACCGTTAAGCAGCATTATGACTTCTTTAATCACCTTACCACTAAAATGGACTTTTTTTGTTGTTCTAATTGTACTCTCTGGTAAAATGTGTCTAATTTAGTTTGTACTTAATGCTGTGTGCCTGTGATGGTGCTGCAGGTGCCATCATTGCAGCTGTGCATATTGCAATTAACCCAACATTGAATTACTACATATTTCTCTCTTTAGATGTCATAACATGTAAATAGCCTTCATAACAAATCTTACTGACTAGCAAGATTTCAAACTTGATCCCTGTCTGGCTGATCTGAGCCAGGACTGTAGCTGGGATGCTACACCTGACCTTCAGATGATGTTTCACATCCTAATCTGTTGTAGGCACTTGTGATTTGACTTCCAGTGCAACTTGGTGGAAAATGACTTTTTCATTTTCAGCAGTGGACAAAATCTTGCTGAACTGTAGCCCCATAATTCAGAAACCATCCATCACTCATAAACTGGAGTGGCAGGTTGTGGAGGTTGTGAAACCATACTTAGTGGTGTCAGTATCTACAAATATGGTGGAGGATCTAGCTTTTATGGGTATTTTGACATATGTTTTTGTTTTTTTACTGACTGACTGAAGGCTGGAGCTGACTAGAAATTGTCTGGGGTTAAGGCCTGCTGGACACTTCCTAGGCATAACTATGAAAGTGGTGGATCCTAGGACATCATGGGAAGTTAGGGAAGACATCGCAGGGCCCTGGCAGAGGTATTGGAAGATGGCTAACATTGTGCATTAAGTTAAGGAGGGCTACAAAGACAAGTCGGGGAACTATAGGTCACTAAGCCTAACATCTGTGGTGGGGCAAGTTACTAGAGGAACAGGATCCACCAGTGTAAGGACTGATAGGTGATAGTTAGCATGTCTCTATACTTGTCCCTGTCTATCTAAGTACTTGTACATCCAGTCCATTAGAGTATCTTTCAATAACTTGTCCCATAAATTTTTTTGATATGGTAATAAAGAAGGTTGACAAGGGAAAAGCAGTACATGAGTCAAGGCAGGTGACAGAGGCTTCTGTAGGTGAACACTTTGCATCTTGTGATCATAATGCCAGTAGTTTCAAGGTAATTATGGAAAAGAATAGGTCTGGTCCTTGGGTTGATATTCTAAATAGGGAAGGGCCAATTTTGATGGTATCAGAAAAGATCTAGCAAGTATGAATTTGGCAAGGTTGTTTTCTGGCAAAGATGTACTTGGTAAATGGGAGGCCTCCAAAAGTGAAATTTAAAAGTACAGAGTTTGTATGTGTCTATCAGGGAAAAAAGACAAGGGTAATAGTTTTAGGGAACCTTGGCGTTGGAGAGATATTGAGGCCCTGATTATAAAAAAGGAGGTGAAAGGCAGGTAAGATGAAGCATGAAGCATGTTGATGTGTTTCCTTATGTTCTGGGCCCAGGAACCATCACCTGATATGTTAACACCCCGGAATTTAAGCTGTTAACCTTCCCCACTGTCAGTCCTCCAATGTGGACTGCCACGTGTTCATCCCCCTTCCCCTTTTTGAAGTCACAATCAGCTCTTTAGTTTTGCTGACGTTGAGCGAGAGGTTGTTGCTGCAGCACCACTCAACCAACTGTCCTATCTCACTCTGGTAAGTTGACTCACTGCCACCTGTGATTCATAATTGGCAGCTTTGAAGATGACCTTGCATCTGTGCTTAGCCACACAGTCATATGTGTCTAGGGAATAGAGCAGGGGGACAAGCATGCATCCCCAGGGTGCATCTGCGCTGATGATCAACAAGGAGGAGATATTAGGGCCTCTTTGGACTAGTCCCCTTCCTACAGGATCTGAGGGAACACCTTGTCTGGCCCTGGGGATTTATCCATCCTAATTTGCCTGCAAGACAGCAAACGCCTCCCTCTCTGTAATCCGTATAGGGTCACTGCTGCTTTGCCTCACCATCAAATCTATGCCCATCTTCTAAGTAAGTACAGATGAAAAAGGTTCATTTAAGATCTCCTCCACCTCAATTAGTCATAGTCATACTCATACTTTATTGATCCCGGGGAAAATTGTTTTTTGTTACAGTGGCACCATAAATAATAAATAGTAATAGAACCATAAATAGTTAAATAGTGATATGTAAGTTATGCCAGTAAATTATGAAATAAGTCCAGGACCGGCCTATTGGCTCAGGGTGTTTGACCTTCCAAGGGAGGAGTTGTAAAGTTTGATGGCCACAGGCAGGAATGACTTCCTATGACGCTCTGTGTTGCGTCTGGGAGGAATGAGTCTCTGGCTGAATGTACTCCTGTGCCCACCCAGTACATTTGTAGTGGATGGCAGACATTGTCCAAGATGGCATGCAACTTAGACAGCATCCTCTTTTCAGACACCACCGTGAGAGAATCCAGTTCCATCCCCACAACATTACTGACCTTACGAATGAGTTTGTTGATTCTGTTGGTGTCTGCTACCCTCAGCCTGCTGCCCCTGCACACAACAGCAAACATGATAGCACTGGCCACCACAGACTCGTAGAACATCCTCAGCATTGTCCGGCAGATGTTAAAGGACCTCAGTCTCCTCAGGAAATAGAGACGGCTCTGACCCTTCTTGTAGACAGCCTCAGTGTTCTTTGACCAGTCCAGTTTATTGTCAATTCGTATCCCCAGGTATTTGTAATCCTCCACCATGTCCACACTGACCCCCTGGATGGAAACAGGGGTCACCGGTACCTTAGCTCTCCTCAGGTCTACCACCAGCTCCTTAGTCTTTTTCACATTAAGCTGCAGATAATTCTGCTCGCACCGTGTGACAAAGTTTCCTACCGTAGCCCTGTACTCAGCCTCATCTCCCTTGCTGATGCATCCAACTATGGCAGAGTCATCCGAAAACTTCTGAAGATGACAAGACTCCGTGCAGTAGTTGAAGTCGGAGGTGTAAATGGTGAAGAGAAAAGGAGACAAGACAGTCCCCTGTGGAGCCCCAGTGCTGCTGATCACTCTGTCGGACACACAGTGTTGCAAGCACACATACTATGGTCTGCCAGTCAGGTAATCAAGAATCCATGATACCAGGGAAGCATCCACCTGCATCGCTATCAGCTTCTCCCCCAGCAGAGCAGGGCGAATGGTGTTGAACGCACTGGAGAGGTCAAAAAACATGACCCTCACAGTGTTCGCTGGCTTGTCCAGGTGGGCATAGACACGGTTCAGCAGGTAGACGATGGCATCCTCAACTCCTAGTCGGGGCTGGTAGGCGAACTGGAGGGGATCTAAGTGTGGCCTTACCATAGGCCGGAGCAGCTCCAGAACAGGTCTCTCCAGGGTCTTCATGATGTGGGAGGTCGATGCCACCGGTCTGTAGTCATTGAGGCCGCTGGGGCGCGGCATCTTCAGCACAGGGACGAGGCAGGATGTATTCCACAGTACAGGAACCCTCTGGAGCCTCAGGCTTATGTTGAATACATTTCAAAGTCCTCCACATAGCTGAGGGGCACAGGCTTTGAGCACCCTGGTATTGACACCATCCGGTCCTGCAACCTTGCTTGGATTGAGACGTTTCAGCTGTCTTCTCACCAGTTCAGCCATGAAGCCCACTGTTATTACACTCTGTTCTTCAAGAGGACCAATTGTGGGTGGCATGGTAGCGTAGTGGTTAGCACAACGTAGTGGTTAGTACCAGAGACCCGAGTTCATTTCCTATCACTGCCTGTAAGGAGTTGTATGTTCTCCCTGTGACTGCATGCTTTTCGTCCGGGTGCTCCAGTTTCCTCCCACAGTCCAAAGCCCTTGGGAATTTCCTTCATCTTCTCTGCTAATGCAACCTAATGCTTTCTTTTAGCCCTCCTAATTTCCTTTTTGTGTTCTCTTGCTTTACCTATACTCCACAAGTACCTCATTTTCTTGTACTGTATTTCTTTATACCCTTCAATTAATAAATAAAATCAGAAGTATGTGGTTTTTCAATTTTCATTCTAAATATTCATAATCTGCATATCATATTAAAAAACATTTAAAGTTCAGCACTGTTTTCAGGCTGCGTAAGCATTTCCTACTCAGAGCAATGATTGGTCCATGCAGCTGTAAAAATAAATAAGTAAATAGAGGGAATGTTGGTTGTAGGACAGGGAGGTCCAAGGGTAGAAGTACATAGTTTCCTGAAAGTGGCAACACAGGCAAGCTGAGAGATGAAGGAGGCATTTGGCATACTTACCTTCACCTGTCAGGGCACTGAGTGCAGGAATGGGGACGCCATGTTGCATCTGTACAAGATGTTTGTGAGAACACACTTGGAGTATTCTGCACAGTTCTTGTCTCCCAGTTACAGAAAAGATGTCATTAAGCTAGAAAGGATGCAGAAAATATTCACAAAGGTGTGACCAGGACTGAAAGGCTTAAGTTATAAGGAGAGGGTGAATAGGCTGAATTTTTTCTCTGGAGCATAGGAGGCTGGGAGGTGATCAGTTGAGGTGTATAAAAATAATAGAGTATAAAATTATGAGTACTGTAGATAAGCTGGATGGTCATAGTCTTTCTTCCGAATTAGGAGAGTCTAAAACTATAAGACATAGATTTAACCTGAGGGGATTTAAAGGGGCAACTCTTTCACATCAAGGATGATGAGTATATGGAATGAGCTGCCAGATGAAGCTGTAGAGGTTGGTACAATTACAATGTTTAGAAGACATCTCGTCTAATACAGTGATTAAAAAATAGTTTAGAGGGATATGGAACAAACACAGGCAAATGGGGCTAGCTCTGGTAGACACTTCAGTCAACGTGGACAAATTGGGCTGAAGGGCATGTTTCTGTGCTGTACAGTTGTAAAACTCTGACTTTCTCAACCCCCATGTTCCTATTCACTAATTCAGAATTTTATACTCAACATGGCTATGTGGGTTCCAACCAACAACTCCCAGTCTTCTGTGTCATTAAATGTCAGCGCTCCAGGAACAGGACTACTCAATTTACTGTCTATAGTTAATGTGATCTGTTTTTGTTATGGTTATATAATAACCTCGAATTGAAATTGGGTTACTAAGTCTACTGATAAACAAATGCACATTGATATGTTTATGCATGGCAGTTAGTAGAACACTTATAGAATTTATATTCATTTACAAGAGGATTTGACCTTCCAGTTTCAAACATTACAACCATGCCCCATATCAATTCAAATACCCTGCATCATTATTTCAGCCCCCTGCAGGAACTTTCTGATTTTTTTTCCCAGTCCTATGGGAAGATGTTTGTTGCTTTTGCATCAGTAGCAGTGGCAAATCTTACTTATGAACATTGGATATCACACATGATGAGAGGCCCAACTGCTGAGAGTGTAAGCAAGGCCAGTGTTCCACGAGCCATAGCAGCAAGCGTTATGTGTCAGTACCCTATTACATCCAAGAAGATTTAAGTGATGTACTTTGTTTGAACAGTATCTATCTACAAAGATCTCAGCCATCTATTAGTCCTTGGAAGCTTGTATCAGACTACATGGATATGTGTACGTGCCCTTTGGTTTCATTAATCATAACAGGTATGGAAAGGGTAGTAAGTATGCAGTGATCTGATGGTTGAGATGTGATAGAAGATATGTATCTTGCCCTGTAGTGCTGTGAGGGTGAGAGAACTGTGAATACATTCATAATCTCTGTGATCTGAAAACATTTTTACACTTATCTGGGTTATTCAAATGAGCTTGACTTCACCAAATTGCTATAATTTAGGTGTCCAGCTGCTAAAATCATAACTTGTAGGAAGCTATGCCTGGCTTTGGGAGTATAACACGGAATCAAATTTACACTGTTTAATTTTGCCGTGAAAAACTCAAGCCATTCACGTGTGAATGAGAAACCAGCCTGCTGTTTCTTGTTTAACTCCTGAGCTTATCAACCCACAACTGTCTAAACCAGTTGAAATTTGTTCTTGCATCGACCCCCTTGCTGCCACTCCTGAGAGAGTTTTCCATTTGCATTGAATGGGGAAACTTTTCCCTCTACAGTAAATGAATCAGGCAAGAAGCACATATCTTTCTCCTTCTTCAACATCTCTATTTTTTTCTTGGATGGATACCTCATTAACTGATATTATTAACAGATTCTTCTTCTTGGATGTTATCCCTCTTTGAAAATAGCTTTTATTATCCATTTCCTCACAGTCCCCTTCCAAACTATGGCACATCTCCAACATTCTTTAATGGAGTATGTTGTTCCCTCCCAAATCTATGCCCATCATCCTCAGTGTTAGGAACCCGAACCTCTTCTTCCCTGTTTGTGCCCATACCACAATATTGCAGTTGTTCTTATTAAAATTATAAATTATGTTCTGTGACTGAACAAAACGAATCTCAGTTATTTTTCCCTTTTTTGTTTATTGAGCAACGTTTTATAAATTGAAAAGTTGAAAATAGCATTGTGGGTAATTCGGTATAGTCTATTTCCACAACCAGAGAATAGTTCACTGTTCACAGTGAAAAAAAAACTTGATTTTTATATCAACGACATGTACAGTAAAGATTTAATGATGTCATAACAAAAATTTTTCATAGCTTGAGTAATATCTGTATCTTTTCTGTACCTTACTGAACTTGGGCACAATTGACCTTCCCATCTTGCTCCAATACCTCTCTTTCATGGTCCATCTGGGTAAGATCAGATTCACTCTTTTTTTCCTTATCCAGAATTAGTTGCAGAACTTCTGGCAGCAGTTTCTCTTCTTGCACACTTTGCTTACTCTGGTTCTGAATGTTGCCTTCAGCTTCTCTGTGTTGGGGACCAGACCACTGATGATCATGCTTATCATATGTAAACTCATCAGCTTCCTCGCATATGCTAACCATATAAAGCTCTACATCATTCTTACCTCATAACCACTTCATTAGCCCAGATTCTTCACATTCCTACCATAAGGGAGAGGGTTGGAGGAGGAGAAACATGTATAAATTGAAGTTCAGAGTAAAATTACCAGAGTACATACAAGTCACAATAAACAATCCTCAGATTCTTTTTCCTGCGAGCATACTCAGCAAATCTAAAGAATAGTAACTGTAAACAGGATCAATGAAGAGCGAGAGCATAGAAGACAACTAACTGTGCAAATACAAATATAAATAAATAACAATAAATAAGGAGAACATGAAATAACAAGTTAAGAATCCATAAAATGAGATCATTGGTTGTAAGACTATCTCAATAGCTGAGTGTAATTATCTTCATTTGTTCAAAAGCCTGATAATTGAGGGGTAGTAACTGTTCTTAACCTGATAGTGCAAGTCCTGAGGCTCTTGTACTTTCTACCTGATGGCAGCAGCAAGAAAAGAGCATGGCCTTGGTGGTGAGGATCTTTGATGATGGATGTTGCTTTTCTATGACAGCATTTCACATGCATGTGCTCAATGGCTGGGCGGACTTCACCCGTGATGTACTGGACCAAATGCACTGCCTTTTGTCAGATTTTCCATTCAAAGGCATCGGTGTTCCTATACCAGGCCATGATGCAGCTAGACAGTACACTTTCCACCACACATCTATAGAAGTTTCTCAAGGATTTTGATGTCATGCCAAATCACTGCAGACTGCTAAGGAAGTAGCGGTGCCTCGTGCTTTCTTTGCAATTACATTTATGTGATGGGTCCAGGAGAGGTCCTCTGAGAAAGTGACACCCAGGAACTTAAAGTTACTGACCCTCTCCACCTCTGATCATCCGATAAGGACTGACTCGTGGACCTCTGGTTTCTCCCTCCTGAAGTCCACAATCAGTTCCTTGGTCTTGCTGACATTGAGTAAGAGGTTGTTGTTATTACACCACTCAGCCAAATTTTCAGTCTCCCTCCTATATGCTGATTCATCACCACCTTTGATGCAGCCCACAATTGTGGTGTCATCAGCAAATCTGAATATGCTGTCTGAGCTGTACTTGACCACACGGTTATAGGTGTAGAGCAGGGGGCTAAGCACACAGCTTTGTGGTACTGCTGTACTGATGGAGATCGTGGAGGAGATGTTTTTGCCAATCCATACTGACTGGGGTCTACAAGCGAGGAAATCCAGGATCCAATTGCACAAAGGGGGTACTGAGGCCCAGGCCTTGAAGTTTACTGATTAGTTTTGAGGGGATGATGGTATTAAGTGCTGTACTGTAATCATTTAAGAGCATTCTGATATATGCATCTTTGCTGTCCAGATGCTCCAAGGTTGTGTGAAAAGCCAGTAAGATGGCATCTGCTGTCCACTTGCTGCTCCGGTAGACAAGTTGCCACTCAGACAGGAGGTGATGTATTTCAACACAGCCTCTCAAAGCACTTCATCACTATGGACGTAAGTGCCACTTAACGATAATTATTGAGGCAGGTTACCACGCTCGTCTTGGGCACCAGTTTGATTGAAGGCTGGTTGGAGCAGGTGGGTACCTCACACTGCCGAAGCGAGAGGTTGAAGATCTCAGTGAACACACCAGCCAGCTGGTCAGCACAGGTCTTCAGAACTCGGCCAGTACTCCATCTGGACCAGATGCTTTCCTTGGATTCACCCTCCTGAAGGCAGCCCATAAGTCATTCTTGAAAACTGAGACCAACAGATCATCAGGAGATGTGGGGGTCTGTGATGGTTCCTCCATGTTCTGGTGGTGAAAGTGAGCATAGTAGGCATTGAGCTCATCTGCAAGTGAAGCTGTGTTGTCCCCCATTTCACTTGATTTAACTTTGTAGGAGGTTATGTCATTCAAATCTTGCCACAGCTGTCGAGCATCTATCATTGATTCCAGTCTAGTTCAGAACCTCCACTTTGCCGTGAGGTGAATTAATTCTCACCATAAGATTCACCCATCTACACCTTTTCCTCTCCCAATTCACTGGCTGAATTGAAACAGATTGTTCACTATCCTATCATATCTGACTGAGTTGAATTTCTAATGCCATATCCAATCCAGCATTAAAGAAATTTATTTCCAGAGTCTTTGTACCAACCATTTCTGCTGTCCCTCAGCCCTCATTCATCCCACTGTTGCCTCCTGACACAACTATTTCAACATTTACCAGGTCAATTTGCCACTTAACATCCTCCATGAATTCAAAATCCTCTGAAATTCAGCCTTCTTCCCAATTTATACCAGGTCTGTGACTAGCTCCCTGTCTTGGTGGATAAATCCTTTCTTCTTCACATGCATGCCTAGTTCCCTCATCCACAGAACTCTTTCTTCTCTATGGATCTTACATATCCTTGATTTCCTTTGCTCCAACACAGTTGGCATGCCGTCAACTAGTCATGGAACACACTAAAGCCTTTTCCCAGCCACACTGGAACTTTTCCAGTTCCCTTATCACTCAAATCAATCCACTGACGATGCAATAGCCTGTGCCATCCACTCTGTCCTGTCCCACCTGGAAAAAGGGGTCTCATAAGCCAAGCTGCTGTTTATGGACTTCAGTTTATCATTCAACCCCATCATACCCCAGAAACTGGCTTGGAAATTGTCCTTGCTGGGTCTCTACACCTCCCTCTGCAATCTGAAACTGGTCTTCTTAACAGTAAGGCCACAGCCAGTCCATGTGGGCAGCAATGTCTCTAGTCCTGTTACGCTGAGCACACGTGCTCCCCAAGGCTGATGTGCTCGCCCGCTGCCGTTCTCATTCCTGATGTGCTCAGCCGCTGCCATTCACACCACTGACGTGCTCAACCGCTGCTCTTTATACTGCTGATGTGCTCAGCCGCTGCCGTTCTCATTCCTGACCTGCTCAGCCGCTGCCATTCACACCACTGACGTGCTCAGCCGCTGCTCTTTATACTGCTGATGTGCTCAGCCGCTGCCGTTCAGACTGCTGAAGCATGACTGTGTCGCAGGATCCAGCTCAAACCAGGTCATCAAATTTGCAAATGACACAACAGCGGTTGGCCTTGTCAAGAATGATCCATTCTTGATTATAGAGGAGTATAGAGAGGAAATGAAGCAGCTGGTGAATTGGTGTGAGAAGAACAACCTAAGCCTGAGTGTGAAGAAGACAAAAGAAATCTTTGCGGACTTCAGGAAGGTGCAGGCAAACCACCCATCTCTGTTTATACATGGCTCCTCCATGGAGAGAGTTAAGTACACCAAGTTCCTGGGAGTTCACATCATGGATGACCTCACCTGGTCCCTTAACATCACCTCCCTGAAGAAGAAGGCTCAGCAGTGCCTCCACTTCCTAAGAGGAATGAGGCAAGCGAGGCTATTCCCTCCCATCTCAACTGTGTTTTACAGGAGCACCTGACAAGTTGCATCTCCATCTGGTATAGGAGCAGTCAAGCATCGTCCCTACAAAGGACCATGAGAACAGCTGAGAAGATCATAGAGGTCTCCCTACCATCCACCGGGGACATTTATCAGGAGTGCTGCATACACAGGGCCCTTAGTATTATTAAGAATTTCCACCTCACCCCACCCCCATCCATCCAGCATCCTCTTTAACTTTCTACTGTCAGGCAGGAGACTACGATAAATATAAACAAGAACAGTCAAGATGATAAGCAGTTTCTTCCCTTAGGCTACCAGGCTTCTGAACTCCCTGCTGCCTTGCATTCAACGTGTCACTGGTTAAACTGTTCTGTACCTTACAATATTTAATATTAGTGCACTTTAGTTTGTTAATTATGTGTGATTCATCTGTAGATTTTATCCTTGCCTTCATAAGTTATTGTGTGTTATGTGTACTACTGTGCTTTACATCCATTTTTGGGGAAACGTTGTCTAGTTTCTATATATGCTCTATACTGTACATATATATGGTTAAATGACAATTGACTCGAGTCGACACCCAGGCTTCATTCATAAATACATCTGCCTCTCTTTCTTCCTTTCCCACTCCTCAGGAACTCTCTCCATCTCAGCTTTAGGTTTACCTGTTTGGAAATTAATTGAAATTTATTCTCTGTTCATCCAGTACTCTTCTGCAAAATATAGCATGTCACCAAAGACTAGCAAATTTCTGCAGATGTTCTGTGGACAGCATTCTGACTGGTTGCATCACTACCTTATATGGAGGATCCAGTGCACAAGGTCAGAAAAAGCTGCAGAGGGTTATAAGCTCAGCCAGCTTCATCCATCATGGGCACGAGGCTCCCCACCCAAATGGTCCATGAACATTGCCACACTGTTTTGCTCTCTTTTTGCCTATAAAGTATTTCTCCCGGAAGTAAACATGTTTTATTGTTTTACAACGTTGAATCACAGTGGATTTAATTTGGCTTTTTTGACAAGGATCAACAGAAAAGACTCTTTCATGTCAAAGTGAAAGCAAATTTCTTCAAATTGGTCTAAATTTATTAAAATTATTAAACACAAAATAATTGCATAATTACTCAACCCCTTCAAGTCAGTAGATGCACGTTTGGCAGCAACTACAGCCTTGAATCTGTGTGGAGCGGACTCTATCAGCTTTGCACATCTGGACACTGCAATTTTTCCTCAATCTTTTTTACAAGACTGTTCAAGATCTGTCAGATTGCATGGATAGATCGTGAGTTAACAGACCTTTTCAAGGCCCGCTACAAATTCTCAATTGGATTAAGGTCTGGACTCTGACTTGGCCACTCCAGAACACTAGCTTTGTTGTTTTTAGGTCATTCCTCTGTAGCTTTGGCTTTATGTTTAGGATCATTGTCTTACTGAAAAACAAATCTTCTCCCAAGTTGCAGTTCTCTTGCAGACTGCATCAGGTTTTCCTCCAGGATTTCCCTGAATTTTGCTGCATTCATTTTACCCTCTACCTTCACAATCCTTCCAGGGCCTGCTGCAGTGAAGCATTCCCACAGCATGATACATGCACCTCCCACCATGCTTCATTGCTTCATGGTAGGGATAGAGTGTTTTTGATGATATGCGCAGTTTGTCTGATGGCCAAAAAGCTCAATTTTGATTCTAATCAGACCATAGATCCTTCTTCCAGCTGACACCAGAGTCTCCCACATGCCTTCTGGCAAACTCTAGCTGAGAATTCATATGAGTTTTTTCAACAGTGGCTTTCTCTTTGCCACTCTCCCATAAAGCTGCAACTGGTTAAGCACCTGGGCAACAATTGTATGTGCAGTCTCTCCCATCTCAGCTAATGAAGCTTGTAACTCCTTCAAAATTGTCATAGGCCTCTTGGTGGTGTCCCTCATTAATGCCCTTCTTGCACGGTCACTCAGTTTTTGAGGATGGCCTGCTCTTGGCAGATTTACAGCTGTGCCATATTCTTTCCATTTCTTGATGATTGACTTAACTGTACTCCAAGAGATATTCAGTGACTTGGAAATTTTCTTGTATCCATCTCCTGACTTAAGGTTTTCAATAACCTTTTCGCAGAGTTGATTGGAGTGTTTCTTTTGTCTTCATGCTGTAGTTTCTACCAGGATACTGACTCGCCAGTAGTTAGACCTTCCAGATACAGGTGTATTTTTACCACAATCAATTGAAACACCTTGACTGAATACTAGTGATCTCCATTTAACTGATTATGTGACTTCTAAAACCAATTAGCTGCACAGTGATGATTTGATGTGTCATATTAAAGAGGAGGTGAATACTTGTACAATCAATTGTTTTGTGTTTTATATTTGTAATTAATTTAGATCACTTTGTAAAGATCTGTTTTCACTTTGACACAAACTACTCTTTTTCTGTAGATCAGTGTCAAAAAAGGCCAATTTAAATCCACTGTGATTCAAGGTCGTAAAACAATTTAACATGAAATCTTCCAAAGGGTGTGAATACATTTTATAGGCACTGTAGATTTACAGTGAATTACAGTTATTTGGGCCATCAGTTAATCGGGGCAAAGGAAATCAAGAAAATAGGTGGGAATTCCTCCTTTTATTTCAATCACTACACTGCTCAATTGGGACAGGAGACAGAAGCCGAACTATTTTTAACTAGCGTCAGTCACGTGCACTTTTTTAGCTGTTCGACATTACACCATGCTTAGAGCAAAGAGTTTTTTAAAATAGCATCAGTTGCATGTGTTTGTGTTCAAAAAGCAATATTTTTTTTGTCAGTGATGGTGAAAACGAGCAGTAAAACAACTCAAAACTGTTTTGCTCACTGCAGTTTCAAACATTCAGACAAGAAACTGCCAGGAGCAAAAATGAAATTATTTCACTATTTCAGCAAGTTAGGAACTACGAAAAATTTGAAGGTACTGAATATTACAAGGAAAATGATTGGAGGATGCAACAATTTCTAACTAATGTCAGTCACTTGCACTTGTGAAGCCATAAGACATTACACCGTACTTAGAGCTAACAGTTCTTTAAATAGCGTCAGTACCGTATGCTTGTGTTATGTTATTCTTCTGGGCTGATAGATGCCGAATTAAAAGCAGTGTTTTTGATACAACTTCATGCAGAAAAGCATTGAAGGCAGTCCATGATCTGCACTCGGAGCCTGTGTTGATTTTGTTCATTTACAATCAATCGGAGGAAAATGGTAGTATAAACTGGATCTCGTCCTCCATCGATATCTAAAAGGAACTAATACATAGTATTATAGTGCTGTAGTAATATTGGTAGTGTTCTAATTTGTTATGTATTTCATTTACATACGTAGTTTGTTATTCAGTTAAACAGTAGTTTGTCTTTTTTCAAATTATTTGCATGAAATTTCGGCTAATTGGGACAGCCTCTCAATTGGGCCAAAATGTACAGGTCCCAAAGTTTCCCAATTAACAGAATGCACTATATATATTTTACATTGTAACTTTTGTATGTATTGCACTGCACTGCTGCCACAAAACAACAAATTTCACAACATATGTCAGTAATAATAAGCTTGATTCTGAAGTAGCATGACAACTCAGAGGTGGGGGAAGTTTGTAGAGGTGAGAGTAATGTGAAGCTGAATTTTTGGCTTGACTCTCATGTCTGAGCTGTACACGTCCACTTGTTCTGTTGGCATTTCTACCTACAGCACATCTCATATGAGATGAGTTCATGGTTATCCAGCTACCTACATTCTGTGGTCACAATCTGTACCTAATAAAGTGGCCACTGGGTATGCTTGTGGTTTGCTCCTGCTGTAGCCATCCACTTCAAGGTTCAAAATGTTGTGCATTCAGAGTCGCTCTTCTGTACATCACTGTTGTAACATATGGCTAGTTGAGTTACTGTCAGCTTCTTGTTAGCTTGAACCAGTCTGGCCATTCTTGTCTGACCTCTCTCATTAACAAGGCACCCACAGAACTGCCACTCACTGGATGTTCATCGATTTTTGCACAATTCCCTGTAAACTCTAGAGCAGGAATTTCCAACCTTTTTTTATGCCAAGGACCAATACGTTAAGCAGGAGGTCCATAACCCTAGGTTGAGAACCCTGCCAGATCAGCAATTTCTGAGATATTCACACCACCCTGCCGGGCGGGCATCAACCATCACTCCACGGTCAACATCACTTAGATTACATTTCCTCCCATTTCTAATATGTTCCACCATCAGGCAGGAGACTCCATTACATAAAGACAAGAATGATCAGGATGGGAAACGGCTCCTTCCCTCAAGCCATTAAGCTTCTGAACTCCCCGCTGCATCACATTCAAAGTGTCACCAATTAATTTGTTCTGTACCCTACAATATTTAATCTATGCATTTTACTTTGTTTATTTATGTGTAATTAATTTGTAGATTTAGTTCTTACTTTCCTATTTTATTGGTGTGTAATGTGAACTACTGTGCTGACACATTGGTCTGGAGAAGCGTCTCGTTTGATGGTATACATGTATATAGTTAAATGACAATAAACTTCACTTGACTTAAAGTATGAGAGGCATAAATAGAGTAGATAATCAGAGGTCTTTACACAGGGTGAAAATCTTAAATGTTAGAGGGCAGATGTTTAAAATGAGAAGAGGAAATTTCAAAGGAGATTTATAAGGCAAGTTTTTTTACACAGAGAGAGGTCATTGCCTGGAATGCGCTGCCAAGGAAAGTGGGGGGGAACAATATTTTGAAAGGCATCTAGACAGGCATATGAACAAACAGGGAACGGAAAGAGAAACAATATGCAGGTTTATGGGAATAGTTTAAATTGGCAAAATGGTCAGCACTGACATGATGGGCCGAACAGCCGATTCCTGTTCTGTACTGATCTGCATTCGATGCTCTAAACTGTTGGGTTTTACCTGTAATGAGGAGTGCCATGAATGCTATTATTCTCAACCATACTTTTCACAACAGTGGTCTAGAAATCTTGCAGCAATATTATATAATGGGGAACTCCAGAAAACCAGCATTTTTTGGTGCTTTTTTGAGATTGCAGGGGAAATGAAAACTCTTTCTGCATGATTTTAAACGCAAACAACAGGAATTCTGCAGATGTTGGAAATTCAAGCAACACACATAAAAGTTGCTGGTGAACGCAGCAGGCCAGGCAGCATCTCTAGGAAGAGGTGCAGTCGACGTTTCAGTCCGAGACCCTTCGTCAGGACTAACTGTCTCTAGGAAGAGGTGCAGTCGACGTTTCAGGCCGAGACCCTTCTAACGTTAGTCCTTCTAACGTGGCCAGCAACTTTTATGTGTGTTGTTGTCTGCATGATTTTATACAGTTTCTTAGAACATTTGTTGCCACGTACAACATCATCGGTCACCACCATCATAGTCTGAAAATTTATGGAGATGGGGACATTTAGTTTCATTTTAAACACAATAAGGTTTCTTTGGGTTGTAGGGGACTTGGAGTTTCATCTCAATCGTTTGTAGAGTTGTTCTGTTTTAAACAATGGGGGCAGTAAACTGCTAAAATAGCCTTGGTGCCACAGGTCTAGAAGTCAGCCTGAGTTCCCTATCTTAGTCTCTATCCAATGACCACTGAAAGAAAACGTGTGGGTTCAATATGAGGATAGGCCTGGCTCATGGTGCACCAAAGTGATCTAAGCCACACTGGGATTGAATCACATTTACTTGTTTAATGGTTATATTTAATATTGACACAAGGTGGATACTTATTTACTTTTTGCATATTAATTGCGCCTATTAGATCAAAAACCTTAAACAAATGCAGGAAACACTCTGTCGTGGAGAAGTGCAACTTGACAAACTCTACCAAATGTACAATCGCTCCATTGCTAACATGGCCTTAGCTGGTCGGTGAGTCCGTTGATTTATATTCTAAGTTTATCCTGAAAGCAGATAGAATAAATGGAAAAATATTTGACCTGATGTCATTGTGTTCTATGATTATAAATAAGTTTCAAGCCCCTATTTTCACTTTAAAGGCAAATCAATTTACTGGTCTCCATGAACTAGCTAGCATGTCATCCTGTCCCTCTGTGCACTGGACTCTTAAACAGAAATTGATTTGGTTCATGCTCTAAAATCATCAATAATGCTACTTGACTGGAAATTTGTACTATAAATTCTTTAATCCACGTGGCTAAATGGGTCCCAGGAAAATGAATTTCCCGGTCTGTGAGAGAAACAGCCACCAATTCAGTTCACTCTTTATTAGCATTTGAATTGGGCCAAGCTGGTTGTTTAGCTTTAAAAGAGAAATGCGTCCTTGGTTGTAACAATTAGAGCCAAGGTCATTTTCCCATTCCCTTTTATCAGCTAAAATGGACATGGAAATGACAATACAGAAGAAAGTTTGTTCTTCTGACTGAAATGTAAATGTAGGCTTTTTTTTTCAAGTGAATCAAACTCACCATCACATTTTTGATGCAAATTTATTCACTTCAACTCCTTTAATTCTGTCATGAGTTTCACCTGTTTATGTACCCAGATTGCAGGAGAGAAGTGATGCACATTATTTTTGAGATTTTAATCGAAATTTTCTAAAGTACAATTTCACTACTGATAATGTGTCAACTATCCCCTCAGCTCAAAGAAAGAGGGTTGCATTTTGGGGTTGCAATGATTTAGAAGGCCTCCGTCTCTGTGGTCATTATACTGTGAAACTGGCAAGTAGCTTTTGGGTTGTGAGGTTGAAAGCAGAAACCTTGTTGCTGCTGCCCCCTCATACATTGCTCTTCCACAAGGGCAACAGTTTTGCAGTCTTTACCAGCACAATCTTCAACAATCAGTGATGTGATGAGAAAGTGAGGTTTCTACAAAAATTGTCAATGGAAAATAGCTTGAAGATATTATGCTTTGTTACTTGATATGAGGTCTTGATGTTGAACTGGATGATGTTTACCATTTAAAGAAAAATACCATTGACTATTGGAGATACTAGGCAGGTTAGGCAGCACCTGCAGTGAGAGAGATGTTAAGGGTGATACAGTATGGAATAGGCCCTTTCAAGCCACACCACCCAGCAACCCCTTACTTAACCCTAACCTGATCATGGGATAATTTTCAAGACCAATTAACCTACTTACCATATGTCTTTGAATGTGGGAGGAAACCAGGGCACCCGGAGAAAAGGTATGCATTCCACGAGGAGGATATACAAATACCTTACAGGATGACGGGATTGACCTCCGAACTCCGATGCCCTGATCTGTAATAACACCATGCTAGCTGCTGCACTACCATAGCAGCTGTGTTTTAGATCAAAGACCTATCACTAGAATTGATTTTCATTCCTACACTGCAACTCTCCTGGCACTTTCAAAAATAAAGCTAATTTTACATGTGTAGTTTGTAGTCAACTCCTATAAATATGTTTAAATCTAAAGGATGTTAAATTAGTATATCTATAAAGATAATGCTGTTTTAGCTCATACCTTAATGATTTCTGCCATAAATTACTTTATAAAACTTAAATTCCTGGTTTGCCTACTGAGAATTCTTCATTGATTTGGCAAGACCATCATTTGTTGACATCATCCTTGGGATCTGGTTGAACTGAGGCTGCAAAGTAGCTGCAATTGCAAATGGGAGAAATACGCACCACAGAGATTGTTAGGTTCTTGTGGACTTTGAGGTTAGCAATGCTCGTTGCAAATTACTGGCCAGGGATTAAATTCACAGCCCATGTAGAATTAGTTAATCTTTACTTGGAAAGGGTTTAGAACATGCATTTAGATACAAACCATTGATTTAAGCAAATATGTGTGTCAACCTTGGTGAAAATGGAATTGGGGTCAGCAGTAGTATCCTCCATAGGCTGTTGATAAATACTGTTCAGAGAAAATACTTTGACAGATAAATAACTTGGTAATGGTCCCTGCATTACATATCATGGATAATAAAGATATCAGTATCTTTAGAAGAATTGAGTTAGTATGCGATTTGCTGCCACTTAAGTAAAACATTTCTGAAGTTGTGCTAATATAATCAGGAAGGAGGTACAGAAACAACAGGAATTCTGCAGATGCTGGAAATTCAAGCAACACACATCAAAGTTGCTGGTGAACGCAGCAGGCCAGGCAGCATCTCTAGGAAGAGGTGCAGTCGACGTTTCAGGCCGAGACCCTT
The DNA here is from genome assembly GCF_963921235.1 of Mobula hypostoma. Taxonomy (NCBI): domain Eukaryota; kingdom Metazoa; phylum Chordata; class Chondrichthyes; order Myliobatiformes; family Myliobatidae; genus Mobula; species Mobula hypostoma. The sequence continues at coordinate 63,307,106 of NC_086104.1, read as the reverse complement.
CGTCAGTCCTGAGGAAGGAGGTACAGAAACCTGAAGGGACTCACTCAGCAATTCAGGAACGGCTTCTTCCCCTCTGCCATCCGATTTCTGAATGGACATTGAACCCATGAACACCACCTCTCTACGTTCTTATTTCTGTTTTTGTTGCACTACTTATTTTGACTTAACTATTTAATGGACTATTTTTTACTTAATGTAACTCAGTTTTTTCTATATTTATTTATCATATTTATTGTACTGCAGCTGTAAAGTTAACAAGTTTCACAACATATGCCAGTGATATTAAATCTAATTCTAATACGTATCACACAATTTGATTTTCAATGCAAGTATCTACTTAGTTTTCCCCTGTTCTCAATGTCTCGAATGCTTACTAAAATACATTTGTATTTTAAATATTCTTAAAATAGTGTAGTTCTGTATTTCCTGCACTACAATGATGAGAAGAATGACTCACTCCAGTGATATTTCAACCCATGCCAGCATTTACCAGATGTAGAGGACCAGATATGTGAAGGGCTACCTTACTGGCCGTCTGAACTCTGATGTCCAACATGTTCCAGTGGGCGTATGGCCACAGGCCACTGTGGAGTCTCTGAAACCCCAAACACTCTTCAGACAAGACAAAGCTGAGCTAGAACTTTGTCAAAACTGGAATTCATCTGACATTCATAATTAAATGGTTATTTTTAAAGTTATCCAAAAACTTTAGAAACTCCTAGAAATAATATAAAATATGAAACCAAAATATTCTTTAAAGTAGTACTTGCTTCCCAAATCTGTGCCTTTTTAATTCGTATAAAATTCCATGTGGTCCCTGATCCTGCATTAAAATACACGTCAACTACATCTGCAGGACAAGCCGATAGATTCAACCCTCCTACTCTCCCAGTAAATGCTGGACTTTGGTATTTCATAGTGTATGTGCAGAAGTCCGGTACCTGGTTCAGTAAGATAGCTAAACCCCAGCAGTTCCATTCAGACCCACTGTTCACCATCCAGCCCAGCATCAGGACTTTCTCCTTGTTTTGGTGTAACTCAATTACATTATTTGAAGTGTCTTTGCATTTTCACATTGAGGATGTTATATAAATACATTTTTCCAAAATAAATATGAATTCATGTCTTTTGCATCTGTACATTTACAGTTTTTTATTCATTTCAATGTAAAGTATATGAAGTCAAACATTTATATTTGCAAATTTTGAAATGTTTTTAATCTAAGATGTGATGCACTTAAAAAGCAAACGTTTAAGCTGCAGTCGACTAGATTGTTTGCATTTTCTTTGCCATGTGTAGTATGTGCAATAAATGCCTGAAAGCATTTATTGGTGACACAACTGATAATAAGTGTTAGACAAAGTAAACTAAAGAACTGCCCCTCATTTTTCATTGGATAAAAGAGCAACATAAATTCTTAGTTAACTGATTATGATTTCTGTTCAGTAAGTGATGACCACCTCAATTTTACTTAATATTTGCTTTTCTCTATTTGGTGCTATATTGAGCAGACTGCTGAAGAGGAGTGGCCAGTTTGCAGAGTTCAAAGAGCCTAGTGTTCAAGATTTTGTAAGTAATCAAAGCCCTCACATTATAATGTTTGCCTGATTACATGCACACCCATAACACCTGGATATACGTATTTCTTTTGCATGAAACCATTTGTAATGGCTGTCTGTGCCATGGCAATTGAAATGGAGCTGTGAACATCTTATCAGTGACTAATTCTTCTATCTATGTTAATTACATGACCAGGAGTGTAATACAAATAACACAGATATCCATACTAATGCAGATGCTTGATCATTATCTCATTATTGCAACATTAGATTTCCTTTGCAACTTCCAATAACTTATTCTGTGTAATGTCAAGCACAATAATGACCTAATAAAACAATAGCGAATTTTGCTTTCTCTCTTTTCAAGATGAAGTACAGTACTTGCTGTGATGAAGTCCTTTGAGAGGTTGATCTTGGCCGGAATCAACTACTGGCTAAGCAAGGTCCTGGACCTGCTGAAATCTCCCTATCATCAAGAATAGGTCTACAGCGGATGCAATCTCACTGGCTCTCCACTCGGACTTGTGTCACCCGGACAATAGCAATACCTACGTCAGGCTGCTGTTATTGATGACAGCTCAGCATCCAACACAATCATACACTCAGTTCTGATCAACAAGCTCCAGAATCTGGGTCTCTGTATTTCCCTCTGTAACTGGATCCTTCACTTCCTCTCTGGGAGACCACAGTCAGTGCGGTAGGAAATAACATCTCCTCCTCACTGACAATCAACACTGGTACACCTCAAGGAAGCATGCTTGGCTTATTGTTCTACTCCCTCTACACCCACAACTGTGTGACTAGACACAGCTCAAATGCTATTTATAAATTTGCTGACAACACAAATATTGTTGACAGAATTTCAGATGTGACAAGGACGCGTACAGAAGCGAAATAGATCAGCTGGTTGAGTGGTACCGCAACAACAACCTTGCATTCAATGTCAGTAAGACCAAAGAATTGATGGTGGACTTCAGGAAGGGGAAGCCGAGGGAAAACACTCCAGTCCTCATCAAGGGATCAGCAGTGGAAAGGGTGAGCAGTTTCATGTTCCTGGGTGTTAACATCTCTGAAGATCTATCCTGGGCCCAACATATTGATGCAATTACAAAGAATAGTGCTAATGGTGACTATATTTCATTAGGAATTTAAGGAGACTTGGAATATCATCAAAGACTCTTGTAAATTTCTCTAGATGCCACTGTCTGGTATGGAAGGGCCGCTGCACAGGATCAGAAAAAGCCTCAGAAAGTTGTAAACTCAGACAACTCCATCATAGGCACTAGCCTCCCCAGCACCGACACCATCTTCAAAAGGCAATACCTCAAAAAGATACTGTCCTGACGAAGGGTCTTAGCCCGAAATGTCGACTGTACCCCTTCCTAGAGATGCTGCCTGGCCTGCTGCGTTCACCAGCAAATTTGATGTGTGTTGCTTGAATTTCCAGCATCTGTAGAATTCCTCGTGTTTACCTCAAAAAGAACCATCATTAAGAACTCCCACCACCCAGGACATGCCTTTTTCTCATTTCTACCATCAAGGAGGAGGTAGAGGTGTCACAAAATAACAAATTTCACATTTGCCAGTAACATTAAATCTGATTCTAAAAATTACTTAGCTCAAACACTTAATAATCTTTAGTAAAGATTTCACCGGTCTTATTTTGAAGCAAAACCGAAAGTATAAGTAAAATCATGACAAAAATATTTAAGTATATAGTAAACCGTTCTAGGCCTAACTGGTCCATACTCACAGGGCACTTCTTACTTCAGGTAATCAAAATTTGTTTGATTCCTTTGTTTTTGAGGTATCAGACTACCCCTTAACACATCTGAACAATTAGCTTCAGTTTCAATCACTGTACTTGGTAGCAAATCCCTCATTCTCTTGAATCTTGTATCTTTTGAATTATTATTGGATTTATTGACACCTTTCTTGTATTTTTGGCTTGGTGATGTACTTACCCACATATGGTAACAACCTCAGTACATCTGCCTTATCTGCTGCCACCCTGTACACATGAAACTCACGTGTTTGTTCTCAGTGTTTAATGCTGGGCAGTTGGACTCCACAAATGAATGGGAACTGAGAAAATGCATGATACTTACAGTCAAGTCTAGTCTTTACCCTATAATTTGAATGCAAGGAAATGGTTGCAAGAGCCCTAGAACAATGTAGTGCCTTGGGCAAGTTATTTTTAGTCTTTCTTAGGACTTTTAGAAACATTTCTTGTGTAGTAGTACTCTTTATTCCACAAATGTATTTCTCAGTTCAGAATCAGAATCAGGTTTATTATCACCGGCATGTGACATGAAATTTGTTAACTTAGCAGCAGCAGTTCAATACAATAAATAATCTAGCAGAGAGAAAAAGAAATAATAATAAATAAAGAACATAATAAATAAACAAGTAAATCAATTACATATATTGAATAGATTTTTAAAAATCATGCAAAAACAGAAATACTGTATATTTTTTAAAAAGTGAGGTAGTGTCCAAAGCTTCAACGTCCATTTAGAAATCAGATGGCAGAGGGGAAGAAGCTGTCCTGAATCACTGAGTGTGTGCCTTCAGGCTTCTGTATCTCCTACCTGATGGTAACAGTGAAAAGGGTATGCCCTTGGTGCTGGAGGTCCTTAATAATGGACACTGCCTTTCTGAGACACTGCTCCCTAAAGATGTCCTGGGTACTTTGTAAGCTAGTGCCCAAGATGGAGCTGACTAGATTTACAACCTTCTGCAGCTTCTTTTGGTCCTGTGCAGTAGCCGCCCCCCCCCCCCACCCCATACCAGACAGTGATGTAGCCTGTCAGAATGCTCTCCACGGTACAACTATAGAAGTTTTTGAGTGTATTTGTTGACATGCCAAATCTCTTCAAACTCCTAATAAAGTATAGCCGCTGTCTTGCCTTCTTTATAACTACATCGATATGTTGGGACCAGGTTAGATCCTCAGAGATCTCGACACCCAAAAACTTGAAACTGCTGACTCTCTCCACTTCTGATCCCTCTATAGGATTGGTCTGTGTTTCTTTGTCTTACCCTTCCTGAAGTCCACAATCAGCTCTTTCGTCTTACTGACGTTGAGTGCCAGGTTGTTGCTGTGGCACCACTCCACTAGTTGGTATATCTCACTCCTGTACACCCTCTCATCACCACCTGAGATTCTACCAACAATGGTTGTATCGTCAGCAAATTTATAGATGTTAATGAATTAAAAATTTAAAATATTTACATCTTCTAATTTGTGTTTATCTTGGATTTTAAGAGTTGCTTATGATTTTCTTGAAGTCTAAAGTTTTTAAGTGTATCAGGAAAATTTGGAAGCATTGTATTTTTTTTAACAGCTCTTGCATTCTTGCAAAGGTAGAAGCATGACTTAGCAAGCTGCAAGTCTTTCCAGCTGTTAAATGGACGAGGCCTGATTTGGCCACTCATGTAATCATATTGTGATGAAGCATTCCTTTTCAATATGGTAGGGTTTTCAGTGAGCTAATGTCATTGAACAACAAGAGTAGGAGGCTACAGTCTCACTTGTTCAGGATAGTCATTGATTGGCAGTTTTTTGGTGTGAATGTTAACTGCCGTATATAAGCCCATACCTCAATATTGCCTTGGTCTTGCTGCATGCAAGCACAGACATGCTTCTGTTACTAAACAATTGCCCACATGGAATTGAATGTTGTGTAATCATCAGAGAACTTAACCACCTCTGACCCAAATGAAGTGCTGAGGATGTTTGGGCCTCAGATAACTACAGTGATACCCTAGGGCTGCGACATTGTGGTAGTAATTTAGAAATCAGAAACAAGTTACAGTCATAGAGTCTATATCTGATCCCAATTTTAGATTTATGTTCATATATGCATTTTGAACATCTCTGAAACAATATCCAATTCTACCCTGTTTCAGCTAACATGTTTATGTCTTTGTAACCTGTAGACTTAACACTTACAGGTTCAAAGTAAATTTGTTATCAAAGTACATATATGTCACCATATACAATGCTGAGATTCATTTTCTCAATAAATTTGATAACCATAATGAAAGACCACACCAACAGTGGACATCCAGTGTGCAAAAGACAAAAATCATGCAAGTACAAAAAGAAAGAAAATAATTAATAAATAAGCAATAAATATCAAGAACATGAGATGAAGAGTTCTTGAAAGTGAGTCCAGAAATTGTGGGAACAGTTCAGTGATGGGGCAAGTGAAGATGAAATAAGTTAACCCCTCTGATTCAAGAGCCTGATGATTGAAGGGTAATAACTGTTCTTGAAACTGGTGTTGTGAGTCCTGAGGTTCCTGTACCCTCTTCCCAATGGCAGTAGTGAGAACGAGAGCATTTCCTGGGTGGTGGAAGTCCCTGATGATGTATGCTGGTTTCCTGCGACAATACTCCATGTAGATGTGCTCAATGGTGGGGAGCGCTTTACCCATGGTGGACTTGGCCATATCCACTACTATTTGTAGGATTTTCTGTTCAAGGGCATTGGTGTTTCCGTGCTAGACTATGAAGCAGCCAGTCTATATACTCTCCACTACACATCTATAGAAGGTTGTCAAAGTTTTATTTGTCATGCTGAATCTTTGCAAATTTCTAAGTAAGGGAGCTGCTATGCTTTCTTTGTAATGACACCTACTCGCTGGGCCCAGAACAGAGCCTCTGAAATGATAGCACTGAGGAATGATAGCTGCTGACCCCGACCCTCTCCACTTCTGATCTGCTGATGGGAACTGGCTCAAAGACTTCCAGTTTTCTGGTAATCAAATTAAATATGGCAAACTTAAACCTTGACTCTTTGAAATATTTTCCTCTACTTCGCCACCTATTTTGCTACAAAATTCCACATAAACGAAACTGAGACCAGTCTGCAAAGTCCAATTGATTTTTAGAAACACAAAGGTTTACAACCTTTTTTATGCCATGGATCAATATCATTAAGTAAGGGGTCTGTGGACTCCAGTTTGGGAACCCCTGGTTTACAGGGTCTCTTTATTAACAGAAGCAAATAGAGTTAAAATTTATTAAGTGATGAGAGGATCGAAAGCACCATGGATTAATAATACAGAACCTTGAACTGAAAATAATGGGCTTTGCATTCAAATTCTACCATTGGAACTGAAGACTTTAAGTTCAGATAAAATTCACTTCAGCCCATGACAGTGGTGTTATTAGCAAAATTAAATATGGCATTGGAACTGTGGTTAGCCACACTGTATAAAACGAGTTAAGCAGGGAGCTAAGCAGACCACCTTGTGCTGATAGAGATCATGGAGATGTTGTTAATCCAAACTGACTGAGGTCTGCAAGTAGGGTAATCGAAGATCCAATTACACAAAGAGTTATTGAGGCCAAGGTTTTGAAGTTTATGGATTGATTTTGAGGGGATGATAGTATTGAAAGCTGAGCTGTAGTTGATTATGAGCATCCCGATGTATGTATCTTTGATGCCCAGTTGTTCAAGGGTTGAGTGAAGAGCCAATGAAATTCCATCTGCTGTGGACCTGTTGTGCCAGTTGGCAAATTGGAGCAGATCTAAGTCATTTCTCAAGTAGTTTTATTGTACTACTGGTTGAGGTCCCTTGTTTTACGCTCCATAAACGCATGTTAATTCCAGTTCACTTTTTACCATTGTGCTTGCAGACTCACTGTCTCCTGACTAAATAACAATTTTACAGTTTTCACCCATTCCATCTCCCACTCTCTGCCTAATCCCTCCATGGTTTTGCATAGTCTCTTACAGCCCCAAAGCCTTGAGTTATATAGAATTAAGAGATTGCATCTCAAGCAGACCTCAAATGTAATCATTGATTGGTTTAATCTTTGGTTGCCTGAGCAGCAAGCTCTGGAATTCCACTATCTCCTACCCCCCCCCACCAAAATTTTTTAAGGGGTTCTTTTGGATTTCTTTGCTTTGTGGGTGCCTGTAAAGAGGCAAATCTCAAGGTTGTATACGTATGCATACTTTGATAATAAATGTACTTTGAACTTTGAAATTCCTCCTGCATCCCCACTGCTCTCTCCACCTGCAAAATGCTCCAAAAACCAATTTCATTACCATGTATTTGGTCTTTAGCCTTGATGTTTTATTTGCATTTGTTATGACATCGTGAAGATTCCTTTAATGATTTATAAAATTTGTACCTCTAGGTCCATCTGAATAGTTGATTTACTTATTCCCGTATCTACAAAACATCATCTTACACTTGTCAATATTCAAATGAAATTTCCATTTACAAGTGCAGTTTCCAGGCTTATTTCCATCATTAGGTGCTAGACATCCTTTACGTTATCTGTATCACCATCAACCCCAACATCCTGCAAATTGGTGTCATCTGAAAACCTTGAAATTTTATCTATTGTGATCAAAATCCTAAAAATAAACTCTCCCAGAAATTGGGGGGCAAATTTGGATTTCCCATGATTATTACCATGAAATTAAAATAGTTCTACTCAAAGCTGGGATGTGCATCCTAAGAAAAATGCTAAAATATATCCCAGCCCTGTGTAATGTGCTAATTAAATAATGAACCTTTCAGCATCACCGTGCTGGGACCCATGAAAGAAGCACAACACTGTTGTGAACAGCATATTCCACAACTCAGAATAGATATCTTTATTCCAGATGTTTAGTGAAAATAATGATACAACTGCAAAGAAAATCCAGAGCCAAAAGAGAAGACATGACTGGTTTCCATCTCAGAGTGATTCTCAAACCAGTGAGGATGTAATTCCAGGGAGTTTTGAATCTCACCATCAGGAGGAAGCTTCTGAAGAAATAAACACCAAGTAAGTGAACCAACTTGCAGCTTTTACGTCACAGCTCAGCACTGATTTGGATCAGAGTATGGAAAAGTTGAGACCAGAAACAACATCTGAATTTATTTTTATTTATTTATTGAGATACAGTGCAGAATAGGCCCTTCTGGTCCTTTGAGCCAAGCCATCCAGCAACCCCCAAGTTAACCTGAACCTAATCATGGAACAATTTACAATGACCAATTAGCCCACCAACCGGTACCTCTTTAGACTGCAGGAGGAAATTGGAGAGCCTGCAGGAAACCACGCGGTCATGGGGAGAACTTACAAACTCACCATGCTGCTCCTGAGGGAAGGTCTTTGCGTTCAAGTGCTCTCTCTCCCTATATGTTGTCGGGGGGGGGGGTTGGTTTAATCGATAGTTTGTAAAATCACGTTTATGATGTGTTCTAGTTTCTAGACACTTTTTTGTTGCTATTTTTTGCACAATTTTTGAATTGAGGTGGCCTGCTGATAACTTACACTGAGCTGAACTGAAAAATGCCATTTGATTTTGTTTTATATTGTGTGTTTTCACTCAGTTTTTTTCCATTTGCATGATTTGTGTTTTTTTTTACACATTGGGAGAGAGGGTGGTTAATGTTTTCTCTTTGAACGAGTTCCACGATTCATCTTTGTTTTGTGACTGTCTGTAGGACAGATGATTCTCAGGGTAGTATACTGCATACGTACTTTGATAAATAAATGTACTTTGAATCCTTACAGACAGCGGCAGGAATTGAACCCAAGTCACCGGTACTGTAAAGTGTTATGCTAACCACTATGGTACCAAGCAGTCTGAGCTTGGTTTCTATCTTTACTAATAAGAGGTTAGTGGCACATTTCTTCCGTTCACTGGATGATGTCAAGTTGAGTAGTTGCTGAGTGTATCCAACAGGGCTGCATTCCTTCAGCAGTACACTGACACATTTGCCTGGGTTATGTGCTCAAACTTTCAGACTCCATTCCAGTAGTGCATGACCCTGCAAACTAGCAAAATTTTAAAATACTGGTAATATCGTGGTATAGTAGACAATGAAGGTTATCAAAAATTACAGGAGATTGTGAGAAGTTGAGTAAATGGGTTAAGCAATGGCAGGTGGAATTGAATTTGGATAAGTGCAAGGTATTGCATTTTAGAAAGTCAAATGCAGTTAGGACTTTTATAGTGAACAACAGGGCCTGTGGAGTACAAGTACAAAGTTCACTGAAGGTGGAGACACAGGGTGGTGAAGCAGCTTTTGGTAGACTGACCGTCACCAGTCACGGCACTGAGTTTAAAGTTGGGAGGACATAGTGTGGTGGTACAGGATGCTGCCAAGGCTGCAGTTGGAGTATGTGTTCAGCTACAGGAATGATATTATCAAACTGGAAAGAGTGCAGAAATGGTTTACAAAAATGTTACCAGGTCTTGAGAAGAGTATAAAATCATGATGGGCATAGATAGGGTGAGTACACACGGTCTTTTTCCACAAGGTTGGAGAAAATCAAAAACTAGAGGGCACATCTTCAAGGCAAGAAGGAAAAGAGTAATAGGCTGTCAGACAAAGTGGTTGAAGCAGGTATAATTATTTTTAAAAGGCAGATTCAAAGATTGGAAAGATTTAGAAGGTTATAGGCCAAATGCCATCAAGCTGGGGCATCTTGGTCAGCATAACCAGTAGGGCCAAATGGCCTGTGTCTATGCTGCATAACTCTATGGTAATATACATTTATTAACAACTCAAGAGAGGATAGTGATCTACATTTCTAATTTTTCAAGTGAATGTGGTAGATGGTAATGTAGAATTATTGGGCAATGCTGCAACAAATGGATTTTATTTGACTGCAGTATACAAAATGTACATGTGTAGGATTTGTATTTAGCACCTGTAAAAAAATAAAATACTTTTTAAATAGTGATGGGACACACACACACGTACAAGTCCAAAAAGCATCTGAAGTATTTGTTATTTTTACACTGATCAACAGAAAGACTCTTTTGTGTCAAAGTGATAACAGATCTCCACAAAGTGATCTAAATTAATGACAGATATAAAATGAAAAATAATTGATTGCATAAGTATTCACCCTCTTCAAGTCAGTATTTAGTATTTGCGCCTTTGGCAGCAATTACAGTCTTTAGTCTGTGTGGATAGGTCTCTGTCATTTTCACACATCTGGACACTGCAATTTTTCCCCATTCTTCTTTACAAAACTGCTCAAGCTCTGTCAGATTGTTTGGGGATAGTGAGTGAACAGCCCTTTTCAAGTCCAGCCACAAATTCTCAAATGGATTGAGCTTTGGTCTCTGACTTGGCCACTCCAGGACATTAACTTTGTTTTTTTAAGCCATTCCTGTGTAGCTTTGGCTTTATAATTGGGGTCATTGTCTTGCTGGAAAACAAATCTCCCAACACAGTTCTCTTGCAGACTGCATCAGGTTTACCTCTAGGACTTTCTTCTATTTTGCTGCAATCATTTTACTCTCTACCTTCACAAGCCTTTCAGGGCCTGCTGCAGTGAGGCATCACCAGAGAAAGATGCACCCACCGCCAGGCTTCACGGTAGGGATGGTGTGTTTTTGATGATATGCAGTGTTTGGCTTATGCCTAAAAGTGTTTAGCCCGATGGCCAAAAAGCACAATTTTGGTTTCATCAGACCATAGAACCTTCTTCCAGCTGTCTTCAGAGTCTCCCATGTGCCTTCTGGCAATCTCCAGCTGAGATTTCATTTGAGTCTTCTTCCAACAGTGGCTTTCTCTTTGCCACTCTCCCACAAGGGTGAAGCACCCGAGCAATGGTTGTTGTATGCACAGTCTCTCCTATCTCAGCCACTGAAGCTTGTAACTCGTCCAGAGTTGTCATAGGTCTCTTGAAGGCTTCCCTCACTAGTCCCCTTCTTGCACAGTCACTCAGTTTTTGAGGACGGCCTGCTTTAGGCAGATTTACAGCTGTGCCACATTCTTTCCATTTTTTGATTGACTTATCTGTACTCCAAGGGATATTCAGTGACTTGGAAATTTTTCTGTATCCATCTCCTTTCTTGTGCTTTTCAATGACCTTTTTGCATAGTTGCTTGGCAAATTATTGCTGTCTTGGTGTATTTTTTTGCCAGGATACTAACACACTAGCAGTTGGACCTTCTAGGTACAGGTGTATTTTTCCTACAATCAATTGAAACACCTTGACTGCACATGGTGAACTCTATTTAACTACGTGACTTCTAAAAATCAATTGGCTGCACCAGTAATGATTTGGTGAATACTTATGCAATTATTTTGTTTTATACTTGTAATTAATTTAGATCATTTTGTAGAGATCTTTTTTCACCTTGACACAAAAGTTTTCTTCTGTTGATCAGTGTAAAAAACAGCCAAATTGACGAAGGGTCTCGGCCTGAAACGTCGACTGCACCTCTTCCTATAGATGCTGCTTGGCCTGCTGCGTTCACCAGCAACTTTGATGTATGTTGCTTGAATTTCCAGCATCTGCAGAATTCCTGTTGTTTGCAAATTAACTCCACTGTGATTCAATGTAATAAAACAATGAAACATAAAAACTTCCGTGGGGTGGGTGTGAATACTTTTTATAGGCACTCTTGGAATTCCTCATCTATTGGTTTAGTTTGCAGATGTAATTCTAGCAGATAAGTAGGAGTATACTTAAATCATCAAAACATTGTTGGTGTCTGTACCCATGTTCCATACACAATTTTTGGAAACTATTCTCATGGTTATCGAACTACTGAACCAGACTTCAGCAAGTTTAACATTCTTGTCAAATTGTTATTGTTTGACAATTTTAATCCACAGATTTACAAAGCAACATCTTAAACGAGACCATAACCACAAGGCTCCAAATGCTGTGAATTATTATGTGCCTTTAACTATTGAAGACATTCTCCCAAAAAGCAATATTGTGGTAAGTGAATTTTAGCAGGGGTAGGAGGGTATTGTAGTTTAAGAGGGAGGTTGTGCATTGGAGTTTTAATAAATTCCTCTTCCATGCAGTACTGCACTTTAAAAGTTTATTCATATTCTCTAATAGCTTTGCCAGATTTCAAAAGAAAACGTAACTGCACACAATTTATCTGACAGCTCCATCATAAGCTATCATCTACAACATAACATCATCAGTAGATAGAGGATTGCAAGCAAGGTATTTCAAAACATCAAGGATGCATTTGTTCTCCTTCACTCAAATTACCAGTGGATCTAGGAACCGCCTGCCAGAAGAGTTGTTCTCAAGTGAATTTTAAATAGCCACGATCAGTGATGAGCTGACAGTGCTTACTGACTGTAAATCCTAGCTTTTCATCTGTTAGGTAACTCCAGATTATGGAAACTTGAGAGATGAAGATGCTGAATTCTGGCGGAGCAGAGAGAGAGAGGAAGGAAACTACTGGAGGAACAAAATGTTGAATGCACCTGGATAGTGATAGGAATAGTAAAGGAATAACATATCAGCACTGGTGTGAGTTGTCCATACATGACAGAACATCACAGTGTTACTGGCAATAAACCAAGAAATATTTGATGCATGTAAGAATAGAATGCCAGTTGTCATAGGGAACTTTAACTTGCACATAGATTGGACAAATCAAAATGATCAAGGCAGTCTCGAGGAGGACCCTTGAACAGCACATTAATTAACTCACAAAGAAAAATGTGATCTCAGATCTGGTCCTGTGCAATGAGACAGATAAAATTAACCATCTTGCTGTAATTATGAATCCTCTTGGAAAGAGTGAGCATAGTATGATTTAATTTCTCATACAAATGGAGGGGGCAATAGTTCAACCAAAAACCAGTGTATTATACCTAAACAAGGGAGGAGCAGACGAGCATAGACTGGAAACACAGTCTATATAGTGGGACAGCTCAGGAACAGTGCGAGACTTTCAAAGAGATTCTTCATGGTGCTCATCAAAAGTATATTCTAGTTAAAGACAAGGACAGCTGGGTGGAGACAACCAGCTCCTGCTCTCATTTCTTATGCTCTTATGAACACAGTAGGAGGTGTTGTGTATGGGTGTGGTGTGGGAGGGGAGAATGAAGGAATTGCTGATGTTTTGGAAACAGAAGTGTCTGAATTCCCTTCATCCCACAGTTGCTGTTCAATCCACATGTTCCTCTCCAGTTTATTTTCAACTTCAAAGAATATTGTAAAGTCAATTAACTCAGGACTACCTTAGGATTACATTCTTGCAGTGTAAGGCACGTCAGAAGTTTATGCATTGATAAACACAATCGATTCTGCAGATGCTGGAAATCTTCAGCAAGTGCTGGAGGATCTCAGCAAGTCAGGATCTCAGCAACCATGGAGGGGACTGAACAGTCAACATTTCAGGCAGAGACGCTTCATCGTGACTGCATTGGACTCTTTCTCCTCCTCCTCCTCCTCCTGAAAGTTCACACCATAGCTTGCTTGATCTTTGAACATTGCTCACTGACCATGAAGCAAGCCCCCAAAAGAGAAAAAAAAAACAAAAATACAAAGTACAGATTATCTATGTGTTTAATACACACAATTTTTTTTCTCCCCCAGGAAATGAAACATCTCAGCAATCTTTGGACAAATTACATAACCTAGGAACAAGAGATTCTAAGCAGTTAAAACAGATCCTTCATATGGAATATGATTGTGACTACAGAATTGGTAATTAATGACTATCAACTAGGTGGAATACTTAAGGAAAACAAATAATTCAACCGGATATTCCAAGTTGTGCTTTGTTTACTTTGAGATCACATTTTAGCAGTGTCTTAAACCATTGCTTTAAATTCATACAACTTACAATGTTGTAATAATAGTAACTGATCGATTATTACTGAGTCAAAAATAATTTTGCTGGATGATCCAATTCTTAAGATTTATAGGAAGTCTCATTTATACCTCAATTCCAAACCTTGCCTAAAAGTACAAAGAAGAGGTTACTGTAACACCAACTCCAGCATTCTGTTTCTGTATCATAGTTGTAATCAAAATTGACACTTTTGAAATCATCTGAAAAACCACCATTGTTTTAATAATCTGAAATTGAAGCTTTCCAAATTACATAAATATTAACCATAAAGAATGTCTCAAAGCTCTTCGTACTATATTACCTACATCCAAAAGTTATAACTTTAAGACGTCAGCAATTAGTTCTGTATTCTTGATTTCTGTACACTGAAGAAAGTTGACCATCCATCATTCAACTCTATAAAAGAAATAAATAAATTGCTATACTGTGTCATTAATTAGCACTGCTGACTGTTGTTTAATGTTACTGCACTTACTCTCAACCCAAAATATTGTTACAGGTTTGGAAGTCAGAATTAGATTGAGGTGGAGTACAAATACAAAGTGTGATTATGATATAATGGCAATTAATTAGACTTGGTGAAAGAAATAGGGATGTGACTGGGCACATAATATTGTAGGTTAGAACTTGGTCTGAAATGATAGGAAGGAAACAGAGTGGTGATAGCGGTACTAGTAACAGCAGATGGTTGTATGCTAGAATGAGGATTTCCTTAGGAAGCCAACTACTGAATCTGTTAAGTTAAGAAAGAAGGGAATATCATATAACTGGGATATTTCAAGTTTTTCCAAAACAGAGATAAATGAAAATTTGCAGTGAGTTGATGGAATTGTGTAAGGACTGTACAGCAGTGGAGGGAAACCAGGCTGAATTTTGATAACAGATGGGAAAGTGGAAACAAAAATGAGGCAAGTGAACAAAGCTTTGGGAAAGAATGATCACAAACATAACAGGGAATCCAAACGTCTTCTAAATAGCAGGGGGAATACCAAGGAAGTTGTGACCAACTGGGAAATACACAATATGATCCAAGTAGTGACAGAAACTAAAGCTGAATGCAAGATAGGATACACAAAACATCAGAAGATAAGGCAGCAAGAACATTTGAGGTAGTCAAAAGCCAAGCTGGTTATGCTTAGTAATCATGTCACCTAATCTGGATGGGACATCATTCTGATTCCTGAGGACGAGGAGGTTGCAATGCTCCTTGGATACAGATGTTTAAATACCAGGATGCAGAATGTCTAGAAGTTCAGAAAATACTTCTGTTCAACAATGAATGCAGATTTCCCAGGCTTTACGTTAAGTGGAGAAGATTTGAAAACAACACGGAAAATTGTAAAGTCCAGCAAAATGGCACATCGCTTTTCAATGCTGCCTCACAGACTGAAGTTTGATCTTGACAAAGGATGCTGTCCTCTTTGCAATCACATGAATTTCCTCTGGGTACTCTAGTTTCTTTCAGCACATCTTTGGGATGTGAGTGGGCAAGTCAAGTGGCTATGATAACTTACCCCATCTTTTACATTGTAGTAAGCAAAGTGTAATGAGATACAATGTGTTGCTGAAGTACAGATAATAAGGCGAGAGGGAAGGGATGAATGGAACTGTTCACCTGGAAGTTGGCATCAGCCCAATGGGGGAAAAAAGATGGTCTCTCTATCAAAGCAAAATTAGACTTGTAGTTTGAGTTAATAACATTAATTTGTGTGACAAGGTCCTGAATTACCCCTATGAACTGTGCTTTTGAAAAGAGAGCGAGAGAGTTATTTAACACCGACATCTTGTTTTTAAGAGAGAGAGGGGCGAAGACAGCTTTGGATGATGTTAATGGGTTTTCTGCAGCATGTTTACATTTCTACAAGGACGCTGCCTGCTTGGAAATTCTTACAGACAAAGAAGGGAGGAGCTGCTTGAGTGACAGTTGGTATTCAGCATGGTGAGATAAATATAAGGTCAGATGATAAACGGACAGACACGTGGTTTTGGACACTGAATGAGCTTTGTTGTGCCCACAGAAAAAGTGGGTTTTGGAGGATCGATCAGTGGGTCTCGCAGTGTGAACAGGGCGTGACCGGTGGAGAGTTATTTGTGTGTCCAACCCTCGCCTGGGTTGATAATTCCACCACAGAAGAACGGACCCCTTTGTTGTGGTCATAGTCGATGACTTCAAAAGGAACTCAGAGGACAATGGGAAGATCAACGGCGTCAGCTCACCTAAAGACTCAAATCTCTCCCTCTCTCTCTCTCTCTCCCATCACTACTCAACTCAATACCACGAACTGAACTTTACTCGTAAGAGTAAGACTATCTATTTACCCCTAGACTTGAAGAAGCTTGATTTTCATATAATTCCACACACACACAATATATATATATATACACACATTGCTAACCTGTTTGATTTATCTGCATTTATATTATTGTATTGTGTAGTTACTAATAAATACCATTAGTTAATAGCAATACTGGACTCCAAAGTGTTTTCGATTTCTGCTGGTTCTTTAACCCGTCATGGGGTACGTGACATTTGATAAAGGCAGATCATATCCATCCAGACTAAATGAATTTTGAGGAGTGAAGATAATTGAATAGCTGTCACCCAGATGGAATTTCAGAGTGTTTGTGCATTACACAAATATGGTTAGGCAAAACAGAGACCCATGGAGTTAAAGGAGCACCAGCATGAAGAGGTAACTGGCTTCAAAGCAGAAAGTTGTGGTAACAGATTGAGGACTGTTTTACATTGGTCCGTGCTGGTACATGAAATGACTTGAGCGTAGGACAGGATAAAGTTTTCAAATTTGCAAGTGGCACAAACCTTGACAGGATGGTTACTAAAAGTCAGAAGGATTGTAACGGACAGAAAGAAAAGGCACAGGCAGGCCGGCTCAATGGGGAAATGGCAAGTGTGAAGGACGTTACCTTTCAGGAAGAATGGGGAGGGATAATGTAGAATAAATGGTCATTTCTAAATGGTGTCAAGAAACTGAGGAATATTGGCATGTGTGTGCATAAATCCCTGAAGGGACAAGGGAATAAAGAAAGAGTGACAAATAGTTACATGAGATTCCAACTGAACACAAAGCAGGAAATCTGTATTCAACTACTTTGTCAATTCTGACCACATAACTTGAAAAGAAACATGAAGGCCAAGAAAGATTTACCGGAATGCTTTAGGGATGAGATTTGACTGGAGAAGCTGTGTGATCACCTTGGAGGAAAAGTGTTCAGAGATTTGACAAAAGGATGCAAGATTAAGTAATCAGGGATCTGTCAAGGGTTCAGGACGGATAAGATCCGTCAAGGACTCAAAGGTTTGATGCCCTAAATACCAAAATAATTCAATAATCATTAATAGAGGTGCAAAGTGACGAGAACTCACTTAAAAGTACAATGTCCTAATATGCTTCCTGCTCAATTGCCTAACTAGTTACCAACATAGTTAGTGCACTTGTTTGCAGATCACTAATGTATTCACAAACTAGAATGACAAATCAATAAGCAGAACTCAATAAACTGAAACAAAGCTGAGGGGTTTCCTAATTATTGTACCTACTTGTCATGCCTATTGTCTAAGAGACAAATCCTCCTGGGGAATGGCAACCCTCAGAGGGATGAAAGAATAAAGTAGGACTAACCTGCAAAATGATCAGATTTCTGGGTAACTTCTTCAACAGTCTGAAAAAGAAAATAAAGATGTAAGAGATTTGAACATTCATAGCTTATGGCAAGCAAGAAATCTCATTAGATTCAATTATCCACAACATAGCAAGAAGATTTTTAGCAATATTTTCATAATCTCATCCTATCCATTTCTACAATTCCCTCTTCTGTCCTCCAGATCATTCTCCGAGCTTACTAGACCACTGCTAATCAGAACTATGCCTTCAGCCACACAAACCCAAGCTGCAAGAATAGCACAGAATCTGGTGTCCACTGCAGAATGTGACTTGGCACCTGCTATCGATGTGGCCTTTCTGACATTTACAATGCAAAATTCAGGAATGTGATGGAATACTGTCCCTTGCCTAGGTGAACACAACTTCAATAAATCATCAACATTATTCACTCAAAGCAGCCCTTCTAACAGGTGCTGCAGTACATGCCAACTGTATAACAGGGCGGTTACTCTTCTACCTCACTCAAACATTACACACCAAACACCCCCTTCACAACTAAGGGGCAGCAGAGCCATAGGAACACTTGCACTTTTCTCTCCATGTCACACATGTTCCCTTGAAAAATGTTAGCCAAGCAGCATGGGGCAGGCCCTTTCACTCACTGAGTCTGTGCATGGATATTAGCGGCAAACTACAATTAACCAATCAACCGTCAGCTCTTTGGGATGTGGGAGAAAACCCAAGCACCTGAGAGAAACCCACTCAGTCACAACTCACAGATTGTTCCCTAGCTGTGATATAAAAGCTGCACATCTGTTTTCTTTCATTGGCAATTTATACCCATGTATAGGCAACCTTTTATCTCATGAGACCATGGATTTGCGCCTTGGAAGATTTCCAGGTCGCAGGCCTGGGCAAGGTTGTATGGCAGACCAGCAGTTGCCCATGCTGCAAGTCTCTCCTCTCCACGCCACCGATATCCAAGGGAAGGGCATTGGGACCCATACAGCTTAGCATCGATGTTGTTGCAGAGCAATGTGTGGTTAAGTGTCTTGCTCAAGGACACACACGCTGCCTCAGCCAAGGCTCGAACTAGCGACCTTCAAATCATTAACCACTTGGCCACGCGCCAACACCTATACCCATATGGCTGTTGAGATTAGAGAATGTGGTTCCAAACAGCCTCCCTGAAAAGGTAGTTAGGGAGATGGTTAATAAATGCTAGTCTTAACAGTAATGTCCACATCTCAAAAAAGTTTAATCAATTAGAGCTGTAGAATTCTCCCCTTCAATCTCCACACCTTTCAGTAACCTGTTTAAATTAGCAATGGAAGCAAGCACAAAACAAGATCAGGACTGACTGGTCTGCCTTACATTCATGCCAAAATAAAATAGCACACGCAAAATGCCAGAGGAACTCAGCAGGTCAGGCAGTATCTGTGGGCAAGAGCAAAGGAGTGAGAAAGGACATGTAAAAAAAAGTTCTGGAATGAGCACAAGGTCTCACTAAAAAAATTTCAGCTGAAGAATGTAGAAACAAAAAGAGACTAACCAGTGGGTCTAACTATTCTTACAGATTCTATAAATATCAATGAAACAGCAACAACTGGTTAGATAAGCGAAGTCAGATTTATTTCATGGGTACAGAGTAGATTAACTCAGTGCATGAAAAGCCATCTTTCTTTTTCCAGTAATTTTAAGACGGTGATAACTTTGTGCTTTCAAAATTTAACGTGTTTAAAGCTTTTCAGCAGAGATTTTGAAAACATTTTGACAACACGGGATTATATGCTATTGTAACTCATTGATCTCAGAACATGTTACATCAATGTAGCCTTGATTTTCCCTTTGCCTAATTTCTGTACAACACTGACAGTCCTATCTTTCAAAATTTACTGATTTATCACACTAACCACTGTGCTTATTTATTCCAACAAGTTTCCTTAAACTTATCTTTTTAAATCTCTGGATTTTTGTTTTGAAACTAAAGACAAGTCAATTTATCTCCAGCAACACGCACAACAAGTGCTGGTGAACGCAGCAGGCCAGGCAGCATCTATAGGAAGAGGTACAGTCGACGTTTCGGGCCGAGACCCTTCGTCAGGTCCTGTGTTTGTTCTACCAGCATTTTTTTGTCCTTTGTTCTACCAGCATTTTTTGTGTGTGTTGCTTGAAATTCCAGCATCTGCAGATTTCCTTGTGTTTGCAGCAATTTATCTCCATATACTGGATCACATCAAGCAAATGAATTTAGCCCACGATTTAACACCAAAATATCAATTCACATATTTTAATTACCCTTAGCCTTATCGTTCAAAGTCTTAATGTTTGCAGATTAGTTTGACACAAATGGATAACAAAATAGTTAAGATGCTACATTATTGATCCCAAAGGAAATTAGTGTCACAGTAGCATTACAAGTGCACATATGTACAACTATTAGAAGGGAAGAAAGAATTTAAAAAAGTTACCTCAAACAGTCTAACGGAGGTGGTGGGGGGGGTCATCCCTTCCCTGGCTATAGGTTGACTCATTATAGAGCCTAATGGCCAAGTGCAAGAATGACCTCATACAGCACTCTTTGGAGCAGCACAGTTGCCTTGGTCTATTTCTAAAAATGCTCCTCTGTTCAGCTAAGGTGGCATGCAAAGGGTGAGAAACATTGTCCATTTCTGTAGGGTCCTTTGTTCTACCACAGCCTCCAGTGTGTCCAGTTTGACTCCTATAATAGAGCCAACCTTTCTAATCGGTTTATTGAGCCTGTTGGCATTACCCATTGCCCCAGCATACCATCGCATAGAAGATTGTACTGGTGACAACAGAATGGTAGAACATGGGAAGGAGAGGCCTGCATACTCCAAAGTTCCTCAGTCTCCTCAGGAAGTAGAGGCGACTTTGGCCCTTCCTGTACACTGCCTCCATGCTGGTGCTCCAATCAAGTCCGTCATCAAGGTGCACTTGCTGGTCCTCACCACATCCACGTCCTCACCATTAACAGTAACAGGGAGCAGTGCAGGCTTAGTCTCCCTAAAGTCCATCACCATCTCCTTTGTCTTACTGATGTTGTGCTACATATGATTCAGCTTGTACCATTTGACAAAGGAGTCAAATTGTAACTGATTCAAAATAAATTTGTAAAATTCAAAAATTCTACAGATTTAAATATTAACCATATATAGGAAACACACTTATATTGTAACATTTTATATTACTTCTAATACTTACCTTTTTGAATGAGACAACCATTTGAAGGACTGCTTGGAGTGATAAGTTCACTTGCTGCAGATTCTCCAACTCATGCTAAAAATAAAAGTACCACAAAACCCTGTTAATTATTATCAATGGTACAAGCCATCTAATAACAGAGGTTCATTTTGGTCTGCAAGAGCAACGAAGCTACATCAAGGACAAAGGATATGGGAGAAAGGTTACGCAAATGCACTCCAGGCGATCATGTCTGATTTACCAAAGGCCTCATTTCCTCTTCAGTGTCAGGTCCCACAGTCTCAATTCCCTGATCTTACAAAAATGTTTCTTCCCCTTTAAAGCCCTCCCATGATCTCCCCTTCATAGACCTCCTGGGTAAAAGTCCAAAGGTTCACCATCCTCTTTAATAAGCTCCTTTGCAACTCAGTTTTATAATGATGGGGTGGAAAGGAGATCATTTAACTACATCCCCTTATTAAAGGCATTCACTTGTGGTACCATCTCGACATCTACTTATCATTTACTGTGAGCTCCTTCACGATTTTATATTTCACTAAATTATCCTTCATTCATCTAAAGTCCAAATAATACATAAATCCAATTTATCTGCACATGAGATTGTAAAAAAAAAAGGCTCTCATTCCAGAAATTCACCTAGAAAATCTCTAAGACTGCTGCCTATGCCATTACATTGTTTCTAGGGGAATCAAATTATAAACCAGTACAGTACTCCAAGTATGTATAGCACAACCAGTACAATTATAGCAACATTTCCCCAACCTGCAACCTCGAAGACAGTGAGAAAACGGTCGGAGGAGGCTTATGAGGCACTTCAGGGTTGTTTTGAGGTGACAGACTGGCAGGCACTCTGTGAGCCACATGGAGAGGATATTGATGGGCTCACAGAGTGCATCACTGATTACCTCAACTTCTGTGTGGACTGCAATGTTCCGACAAGAACTGTCCTTTGTTATTCAACTAACAAGCTATGGGTGACAACGGATATTAAAGACATCCTGAACGCTAAAAAGAGGGCGGTTAGAGGTGGAAATAGGGAGGAGCTGAGGGCAATACAGAGTGACCTGAAAGCCAGGATCAGGGAGGCTAAAGACAGGTACAGGAGGAAGCTTGAGTGGAAACTCCAGCAGAACATGAGAGAGGTCTGGAGGGGGATGAGGACCATCACTGGGTTCCGGCAAACTAGCAACAGAGGAGTGGAAGGCAGTGTGGGCAGGGCCAATGAACTTAACCTGTTCTTTAACAGATTTGACAGTGTGGCCCCTGTCCATCCCACACATGAGCCATCTGTTGTTGGCCCCCAACCAACACATATTCCACTCTCCCCTCCTACCCCTCCTCACAGTCCCCCACCCTGCTCTCATGACTATACCCCTCCCCCACACGAAACCACCATGGTGGGCTTCACAGCTGAGCAGGTGCGAAGACAGCTGAAACGTCTCAACCCAAGCAAGGCTGCAAGACCAGATGGTGTCAGTACCAGGGTGCTCAAAGCCTGTGCCCTGCAGCTATGTGGAGTACTTCGCCATGTATTCAACCTGAGCCTGAGGCTCTGGAGGGTTCCCGTATTGTGGAAGACGTCCTGCCTCATCCCTGTGCTGAAGACGCCACGCCCCAGCGCCCTCAATGACTACAGACCAGTGGCATCGACCTCCCTCATCATGAAGACCCTGGAGAGACTTGTTCTGGAGCTGCTCCGGCCTATGGTCAAGCCACACTTAGATCCCCTCCAGTTCGCCTACCAACCCCGACAAGCAGTTGAGGACGCCATCGTCTTCCTGCTGAACCGTGTCTACGCCCACCTGGACAAGCCAGCGAGCACTGAGGGTCATGTTTTTTTGACTTCTCCAGTGCGTTCAAAACCATCCGCCCTGCTCTGCTGGGGGAGAAGCTGACAGCGATGCAGGTGGATGCTTCCCTGGTATCATGGATTCTTGATTACCTGACTGGCAGACCACAGTACGTGTGCTTGCAACACTATGTGTGTCCGACAGAGTGATCAGCAGCACTGGGGCTCCACAGGGGACTGTCTTGTCTCCCTTTCTCTTCACCATTTACACCTCGGACTTCAACTACTGCACAGAGTCTTGTCATCTTCAGAAGTTTTCGGATGACTCTGCCATAGTTGGATGCATCAGCAAGGGAGATGAGGCTGGGTACAGGGCTACGGTAGGAAACTTTGTCACAGCAGAATTATCTGCAGCTTAATGTGAAAAAGACTAAGGAGCTGGTGGTAGACCTGAGGAGGGCTAAGGTACCGGTGACCCCTGTTTCCATCCAGGGGGTCAGTGTGGACATGGTGGAGGATTACAAATACCTGGGGATACGAATTGACAATAAACTGGACTGGTCAAAGAACACTGAGGCTGTCTACAAGAAGGGTCAGAGCCGTCTCTATTTCCTGAGGAGACTGAGGTCCTTTAACATCTGCTGGACGATGCTGAGGATGTTCTACGAGTCGGTGGTGGCCAGTGCTATCATGTTTGCTGTTGTGTGCTGGGGCAGCAGGCTGAGGGTAGCAGACACCAACAGAATCAACAAACTCATTTGTAAGGCCAGTGATGTTGTGGGGATGGAACTGGACTCTCTCACTGTGGTGTCTGAAAAGAGGATGCTGTCTAAGTTGCATGCCATCTTGGTCAATGTCTCCCATCCACTACATAATGTACTGGGTGGGCACAGGAGTACATTCAGCCAGAGACTCATTCCTCCGAGATGCAGCACAGAGCATCATAGGAAGTCATTCCTGCCTGTGGCCATCAAACTTTACAACTCCTCCCTTGGAGGGTCAGACACCCTGAGCCAATAGGCTGGTCCTGGACTTATTTCATAATTTACTGGCATAATTTACATATTACTATTTAACTATTTATGGTTTTATTACTATTTATTATCTATGGTGCAACTGTAACGAAAACCAATTTCCCCCGGGATCAATAAAGTATGACTATGACTATTTTAAACCCCAGCCTGTATCAAAAGGCAACATAAAATACCATCTGCCTTCCTAACCATTTCTCACACTTGGCTGCTATTACTTTTTGTCATTCAGACACAAGAATATCAAGAGCTCTCTGTCCTAATGTTCCTCTGTAATCTCTCTCCGTAGTGGGCTGCATTTAGATTCTTCTTACCACAGTGTTTAACCTCACACTTACATAGTTCTAATAACCCCCACATGCCCTCTCACTTACTTTGTCATTAACGAACTTGGATGCCCTGCACACCCCATACTGCCTCAGGTCCTTAATCCAGATCACAAAAAATAGGAGCAGAACTCATCCTTGGGTCAGCCCAGTAATTTTTTAAATCCTGAAAATGACCTGTTTATTCTGTCTCTTATAAGATAAAAGGTCAATTTTTAGCCCAACATTACATACGAACATTACTTCAGCAGGTTCATGGTGTAGTTGGGAAGTAGTAATTCAAATTTAATTAAACATGATTTACCTGCCAAATGCACACCAGTAATACCACTGCAAGGTTCCCCATTGTACCTGCACATCATTACACATGTGCATACAACACAAACAACAACAGCTCTCCAATCTAATCCCAAATTCTCCAATCTAATCCCAAATACAAGGTTCCCCACTGTACCTGCACATCATTACACATGTGCATACAACACAAATAACAACAGCTCTCCAATCTAATCCCAAATTCCAGCACATTAATCTCCAAATCACAGCCCTTCAAATATACATCCAAACACCTGTTCAATCCTCTAATATTTACACATATTACATTAAAATCCACAAACCTTGCTTTTGACCAATGTCCTTGTGGTGAGGGAGATGAGGGTCCTCCATTTCCTTGCTCTATTTAGGCCCCTCATAACTTAATGGCCCTAATTCCATCACTCACAATTTTATTTGTTCCAAAGAAAAACACCCAATCCAAGGAAACTTCAAAACATTAATTTTCTACTTCTGGCAATATCCTCAATTTTCCTCTGTGCTGTCTCCAGTCCTATTACTTTAATCTAATGTAATCAAACTTTAGGCCAACTAATATTGTCCTCAGTTGCAGCATAAAACCCACATTCTAAGACCTGGCTAATTAGGGGAAGCATCCATTTGCTGGTTGAAGTCAGTTTATTGACTTGACCCGCCATCTTGTGGATGGACATTCCAGAGTCCCTCATTCCATTCATAACTCTCAATATCCACCCCTCTCCCCCTCCCCCATTTATAGCATATTTACATCTTGATACCCCTCACCAAAAACATTACCTCAGATTTTTCTGCTTCCAGTTCACTTCCACTAATTCACTTCTTAACCTAGCAAATTTGGCAAAACCCAATGTTGTCTCCATTTATGACCAAAAAAAGGGCATTTGGTACAGATTAAATGACATTTCACATGAGTTACCATGGTTGGATTTAGAGACTGGTATCCCAGAACAACCTATGTGGGGAAGCTTTATTTATTGAATCCACATGGATTCTAGTCCACACTATCCTGCTGACACAATGGCTGAAAGGACAGTCTAAAAGTTACTAGGTTATTTCAAAGTTCCAAGTTCAAAGTGCAAAGTACACGTATTATCCATATACAGTACACATAACCCAACAGAATCAATGAAAGACAACATCCAACAGGATAGCCAACAACCAAAGTGCAAAAAAGAACAAAGTGTGCAAATTCGAAAGGAAAAAAATAATAATAGATAAATAAATAAGCATTAAATAGAGAACCTGAGATAAACAGTCCTTGAAAATATCTCCAGTTTCGTGGGAACAATTCAGAGATGGGGCAACTAACAGTGAGTGAAGTTAACCTCATTGGTTCTAGAGCCTGACGGTCAACGGATAATAACTGTTTCTGAGCCTGGTGGTGAGAGTCCTGAGGCTCCTGTTCCTTTTTCCTCATGAGAAGAGAGCATGGCCTGGGTGGATGGTGGGGGTCCTTGATGATGGATGCTGCTTTCCTGCGTCAGCACTCTGTGTAGATGTGCTCAGTGGTGGGGAGGGCTTTACCCGTGATGGACTGGGCTGTATCCACTTCTGTTTGTAGGATTTTCCATTCAAGTGCATTGGTATTTCCATACCAAGCCATGACACAACCAGTCAATATACTCTCCACCACACAACAATAGAAGTTTGGCAAAGTTATAGATGACATGCAGAATCACAAACTCCTAAGAAAGTCGAGGTGTTGCTATGATTTCTTTGTTATGGCACTTGTGTGCTGGGCCCAGGACAGATCCTCTGAAATGAGATATTTTTTGTTTAATCACTACAAATTCATAGCATCATTGGGTAGTCAAATACCAGTTACACCCACCCTAAATTATCGAAGAATAAATCTGGA
This sequence comes from Mobula hypostoma, assembly GCF_963921235.1. Classification (NCBI taxonomy): domain Eukaryota; kingdom Metazoa; phylum Chordata; class Chondrichthyes; order Myliobatiformes; family Myliobatidae; genus Mobula; species Mobula hypostoma. The sequence continues at coordinate 63,280,791 of NC_086104.1, read as the reverse complement.
TTTACAAAAGTAAAAAAAATGTAAATGAAAACAGTTGATCATGTCTCTTCACTCTCCAGGGTAGGAGAGTTTAAAAGTAAGGGACACCTGTTTAAGCTGAAACAGGAAAGATTCATATAGGATACAAGGGGCAAAACACACATACACACACACAGACACACACATACACAGCTGGGTAAATGAAACAAGTTGCCAGAAGAAGTTGCAGAGACAGGTACACTTATAATATTTAAAAGACATTTAATACATGGATCAGAAAGGTTTCTGAGGATACGAGCCAGACAATGAAACAGAACCCGCTCTAGTAAAGGGGCTCCACGGTAGCACAGGGGTTATCGTGGCATTATTACAGCTTGTGGTATCGGAGCTCAATTCCTCCAGCATCCTCCATAAGCAAGTCTGTACATTCCTTCCCGTGTGCGTGGGGTTCCTCCAGGTGCTCGGGTTTCCTCCCACAGTCCAAAGAGGTAGCGGTCATTGTAAACTGTCCTGTGGTCTGGCTCGAGTTAAACAGGTTGGTTGCTGGGTGGGCTGCAAGGGCCTGTTCAATGCACTATTAATTAATTTAAATAAAATAATTAATAAGTGAAAATAAATAACAAAAATAAACAAACTTGGTTGGAATGGACGCCTTGATGTATAGTTCTATGACTTTGATGCCATGCTGCTGTCATCATCTCCAAATTGACCTTCCATTTCTTTCCTAATCCTCTTACCCTCATTTTCCACGACAAACTCCTTTCATTTTACCAGACAGTATTTCTTCCATGCACCTCTGGCTTCCTAATGTCACCCCTGCACTTTCAGTTTTGAACTCCTGTCATTTTTTGGTCTCATCCTAATCTGAACGTTCCTTGCCATCCAGTGGGGGGTGGGGGGCGGGGGCGGCTTAGAACCGGGAGTTCCATTCTCTTTTTTTAAAAAATCATACACAGCTCTATCTCCTGATTGACAGCTCCAACTTTGGATCAGCTCCTTTACACGCTCCGCCTAATTACTGCTTCACAAAAGTGACATCTCTGCTTGGCACCAAAGGTGGAAAATGAGATAATGCATTTAGTGCAGGAGATGAGTGAAAGGAATTAAAAATTGCAGCTTCTAATGTTGCACCGCCCGATTCTCAGTAAAAACTGCTGTACATGCCCACGAGCATGAAGACACATCCCCCTTCCGCTATAATTATAGTAGTTTGTTTTTCAATTCCCGTCAGTTTTTAAAGACGGCCCTTCATTCTGGTTCCCAGCCTCCCTGCTCAGGACGCGGGGACGGTATTCAGCTGTTTCGTTCCCGGCCCGGAACGCCGCACGGCCTGCGCTCTCCTACCTTCAGCAGTTCACGTTCCGGCTCTGCCGCAGTTTCATTTGCAGGGGTCAGATCTAGAGCTCTCCTGACATCTTTTTCGCGGATTTCCGATCCTTTCTTCTTTGAAGGCATAGTGCGTGTCCTACACACACTAATACTGTACTACAATCTCCCCACTTCCTGTTTCATTCCACTGCCCCTCCGATTTGAAGAAGCGCGCCGCTGCAACCCTGTAAGGCAACTCAGCCGCACTCCGGTGATGTCGAACTCGCCGGCGAGCCCAGAGTTATCAATCTAAAGGACAGAGATCCAAATTGAACGTTTTTGGTTCTTGGTTCTTGATCCTCCAAAATATTCCGCATGGAATTTAATCTGGAAGTGGCAGAGGGTGGGTTTAAGAAGGAGATTTTTGAAGAAGAGAATCTGCCTTAAATTTAATTGGAGTTGGTTGTGTAACTGTGTTAGGATTAAGATTATCCCATGCTTTAATTGTGCGGGGTGGGGGAGAATGAATTGTTGTACACATCTGATTTGGTAGTTAGTATTTCAAATTGAGTTGAATGCCCTCTTCTGCTCCTAATAGGTTTGGGTTTGATGTGGGATTGGTAGTCTATGTTGAGTTAACAATTTAAGATTTTGTAAAAACAGGTTAGGCGGTGTGCTTCATGTCCAGCTTGGAAAGAGTTCCACTTTAATGAATTTAAAAGTTGAGTAACACTGGCTTCTCTCTCATAGGTATTTGCAACAAATCGGGCTGCCTGTCTTTGGACTCGCTTGATGGAAGTAGTGTTTTTGTTGGTGTATGGATCCCATGCAGCAACTGAGTTGCCATCAAATGAGATTACAAGTTAATATATTTTTGCCCAATATATAATAAGGCAAAATGGAGAAAGCATTAGAACGCAGAAAAATAAAGGGCTGTGGGTAAAACCTAAGTAGTTCTAAGGGACATGTTCGGCACAGCTTTGTGAGCCGAAGGGCCTGTATTGTGCTGTATATTGTCATGGTCCAGTCTGTAAACTCTGCATTCCAGTTCACAGTCCGGTCCATGTTCCTTATTCCAGGTTTTCCGGTTTTCTCTTGTTCTGTTGGGTGCTCTAATTGAGGCACCTGATTCTCATTTTGGGCTAGCTACATAAATAGCTCTTGGGTTCAGCTTCATTTTCTGAACTGTTCCCTTCCCCCTGCCACCCCCCCGAAGCCTTTGCCTGCAACCTCACCTGTGTCCTTGCCTGTATCACTGTCAAGTTCTACAGCCGGAGCAAGACCGGAGCCTTCCTGTACCTAGATAAGGAACTGCCTTTCGTTGTTTGGAACTGTCTCTTTGTATCCAAGGCTTCGCTAGGTAGGTCTGACCATTTGACGCTACCTTGAGTTGGGAACTGTCTGTATCCACGCCTTCGCTAGGTAGGTCCAGCCATTTCCCCCTACCTTGTGTTGGGAACCGTCTCTTTGTGCCCTCGCCTCAGCTGGGCAGGTCCAGCTGTTTGCCGCTACCTTGAGTGGTGATCTGTCTCTCGGTGTTTTGTGTATGAGTCCCGGCCCTACGTCCTGCTCCCTAGGAGGGGTCCTGACTCTGTGTAGAGCCCCGGCCCCAAGACTTTGTTCCATGTCTCTGCATTCCTGTCCTCTCAGGACCAAGTCTCTGTGTTCCTGTCCTGCCAAGACCAAGTCTCTGTGTTCTTGTCCTTCCAAGACCAAATCAAGGCTTCAGGTTCTCGTCCTGTCCATGTGCCTCATCCTGTGCAGGAGTTCCACATCCAATACTGTAGCCATGTCCAGTCCTGCAGCCACGTCATGTCATTGCCTAGTTCCGGGGTCCGAGCCCTGGTCCTTGTCCAGTCTCTGGGTCAGAGTCCAAGCCCAGGCTCCTAGTTCCCAGTTCCTCATCCTGGTCCTGCTGTCCTAGTCCAAGTCTGTGTTCCTGTCCCAACTCCTAGTCTGTGTCCTATCCCGTCACTAACTCTAGTCCAGTCCAGTTCCTCATACTTCAGTGTCCGTGTCTTGCATTTGGGTCCGCACCAACAAACCTCCGCACCCCCCCCCCACCGTATGACAATATGTTTCTATGTTTCCAGAACTAAGTAGCATTTTTACCACTTGGTGAGTTTCAAACTTAGATATTCGAACAACGCTGAAGTACTGTAGACTGAAACTAAGAGACTGATGGATGAATTTGATTGTTCATTAGGTCAGGGCTCACAGTTGAATCTTGAGGATGAGGAATGGGCTACAGTGCTTCAGCCCTCAAACATTTCAATAGTCAGCAAAGACGGAGAAGAGATTTATCTGCAGATAAAGTAGTCACTGATTTTGATAATTTTTTTAATTTCTCTAAAAATCCAAAGACATTTCCAATTATTAAAATCGAAGTAAATAATAAAATGATTTTTAAAGTTAGTAATCCTTAAAAGCCACAAATCCCTGACTGTTACTATAGCATTGAACAGGGAGAGGAGCAGACAGTAAGGGAAATAATTAAATTGGGGGAGGGGGAGAATATGATGCTATTATACAGGAAGAACGACTTTCAGACCGTGTTATGGAACTGGAGCTGGAACTAGATGACCTACAGATCAGTTGGGAGAATGAGGAACTCATAGATGGGAGCAATAGGAAGACGGTCACCACTAAGTTGTAGAAGGCAGGTAGATGGGTGTGACTGTCAGGAGAGGGAACGGGAATGGGCAGATAGAGGGGAATACCCCTGTCCCCACAATAGCAAAGGAGCTATGAGCAAACAGTATGAAAAAGTATTTAACTGAGGAAGGGCAAATTATGATGTTGTTTGCAGGAACTTGAGAGCATAAATTGGGAACAGATACAGAAATGTGGAAGTAATTTGCATGGGTTCTGGATAGGTTTGTCCCATTGAGGCAGGGAAAGGACAATAGGGTGATGGAAACAACAAGAAATGTGGAATATCTAGTCAAGAGGAATAAAGAAGGTTACTCAAGATTTAGGAAGCAAGCATCAGATAGGGCTCTAGAGAGTTACAAGGTAACCAGGAAGGGGCTGAAGAATGGACATTGGAGAGCTAGAAGGGAACATGAGAAGGCTTTGGCAAGTAGGATTAAGGAAAACTCCAAGGTGTTTTACACAGGAAGATGACTAGAGTGAGGGTATTAACAATCCAGGATGGAAAGGGAAACATGTGCCTCATAGGAGATGGGGGAAATCCTTAATGAATACATAGCTTCAGTATTAACTCGAGAAAGGGACCTTGATTTTGTGAGAACAGCATAAAACAGGTGGACTTGTTAGAACATGTCAATGATAAGAAAGAGCATGTGCTGGAACTTTTGAAAAACAGTAGGGTAGATAAGTCCCTATGGCCAGACAGGATATACCCCAACCTACTACGGTAAGTGAGCCAAGAGATTTCTGTGCCTTTGGCGATTATCTTTGCATCCTCACTGGCCACAGGAGTGGTACCAAATGAGTGAAAGGTGGCAAAAGTTATTTTTGTTTAAGGTTTGTTCATGGAAGGTGTTACCTGTCCACAGTATCGATTTTCGTGAGTGTCTCATGATTCCCGTGAGTATCCCATGACTTTGTTACCTGTGAGCATCACATGTCCCACTGGTATAAAAAGGGGGGCCACCAATTGTTAGGAGTCGCTTTGTTGGGGAGTCACAGTCGGTGGTTACGCAATCGTAGAAGGAGAGAGGCAGGGAGAGAGAGAGTGAAGATTGCAGGCTTCGAATGAACCCAAAGGATCGGGGTTAATCAGCGGCATTCGGTGCATTTCGGGTGTGACTGACACCGGGTATAATCCATACGTGGCACACACTTTTGTTAACCCTTACATGGTTTGGGTGTTGTGTGGTGACCACTTCAGCGAAAGGTCAGTTACTTTGAGAAAACTCACTCTTCGTAGTCTCTTAGGAAAAGGTACTTCTCAGCTGGGATCAGCGTCAATGGTTTCTTCGTTTCTTCAAGAATCACCTCATCGCTACTTTGTGAAGTCACTTATTTCACAAATCACATGGTCTTCTTAGACTACCACTTTAAGACTGTGCTTGAGTAAGATCTGTTAAGAATTGTCTCTAAGTTCGACTGTTTGATAGCTGTAGACACATAACACTGTTAACTTCCGTTTAAGTTTGTCGTTTGTTTACTTTTCTGTGTTTTTAGAGTAGGGGTTAATAAATTTCATTGTTTAACTATAAAAACCTGACTTAATTTCATATCTATTGCTGCTGGGACATAACAAAGGTAATAGGGACAGTCTTGGGAATTATATACCAGGGAGTCTTTTCTCAGTAGTGAGTAAACTATCGGAGAAGATTCTTACCTACAGGAATTAAGAGCATTTGGTAAAGTATAGTCTGAGTAGGGTTTATCAGCATAGCTTTGCGAGGGCCAGAGCATAATGCTCACAAAACAAGATGATGAATCAAGAGCAGTGGCTCTGGTGTAGATGGTTTTTTGTAGGGCATTTGATAAGTTTCTCCATGATAGACTTGTTCAAGAAGTCAGGAGGCAAGGAATCCAGGGAAACTTACTGCGTGGATTCAGAATTAGCATGCCCATAGAAGGCAGAGGGTGGCAAGTGCTGCAACATATTTTGACCAGTGGTGTTCCACAAGAACCAGTTCTAGGATTCTTGCTCTTTGTGATTTTTGTAAATAATCTGGATGAGAAAGTGGAAAGGTGTTTTAGTAAGATTGTAGATGATACAAAGTTTGGTGCTGTTGTGGATTGTGCAAAAGGTTGTCATAGGTTACAATAGCTCCCTCAAAGTTGTCACGCAAGTTGATGGGGTGGTTAAGAAGGAGTATGGCTCCATTTGATAAGATTAGGGTAGATTGGGAACAGGAATTGGGGCTTACCATTTCTGTGGATGATTGGGGGCAGATTTTACAATTAGTTAATACTTCCTCTATTTGTGCTAAACATTCCCTAATTCAATTTAAAGTGGTTCATAGAGCACATATGTCCAAAGATAAGTTAGCGCGTTTTTACTCGCATATTAATCCTTTCTGTGATAGATGTTCAGGGCAGATAGCCTCTTTAACTCATATGTTTTGGTCTTGCCCTACTTTGGAAACTTTTTGGAGAGATATTTTCAATATTATTTCTAAGGTATTAAATATAGATATCTCTCCTCACCCTATTACTGCTATCTTTGGACTACCTAAAATTTCTAGTAATCTTTCCCCTTCAGCCCGTAGAATGATTGCATTTCTTACTTTAATGGCGAAAAGATGTATTTTACAACATTGGAAAGAGCTTAATGCTCCAACTACCTTTTTTTGGTTTTCTCAGACGATTTTATGTTTGAATTTGGAGAAAATTAGAAGTAACCTTTATGATTCTTCATTTAAATTTGAACAGATTTGGGGACCTTTTATTCGATATTTTCATTTAATGTAATATTTACCCTTCTTGTTTTTTTTTCACTGTTTTTAATGGAGGTCGGGATTGAGGACGTGATTTTAAGTTTAACTCTGTTTGGTTTCAAGTTAGCCCATTGCTTTGCCTTGCTTTTAGTTAGCTGCACGGTGGGTTTTTTTTGGGGGTTTTTTTTTTCTTTTTTTTCCATTGATATATATAAAATTTAGTATACTATTATGTTATCTTGGTTTCTTATGTTTAAATTACATTGTTTGTAGTAATTTCTTTTTGGTATTGATATCTTTTGGAATTTTATTATACTTTAACATTGTATTAATGTTTATATGGCTTACCTTTTTTGTATACTTACTCAATAAAAAGATTTAAAAAGAAAGAAAGAAAGAAGGAGTATGATGCGTTGGCCTTCATTAAACCACACATGGAATAATGTGTTCGGTTCTGGTTGTCTCATTATAGGACAGATGTCGGAGTGTTAGGGAGGGAGCAGAGATTTACCAGGATGATCAGAGAATATGTTTTGTGAAGAAATGTTGAACAAGCTAGGGCTTTTCTCTTTGGAGCAGAGGATGAGAGGAGACCAGCTAGGGGTGTACAAGGTCATGAGAAGCATAGATCGAATGGATAGCCAGAATCATTATCCCAAGGCAGGGGTGGCTAATATGATAGGGCATAATTTTGAGGTGATAGGTAAAAAGGATATGGGGGTTGTCAGTTGTAAGTTCTTTACACACAGAGTGGTGGGTGCCAGGAATGGTGGTAGATTAGAGATATTTTAGAGATTCTTAGAGAGGCACATGGATAAGAGAAAATGGAATACTATGTCGAATAGAAGGGTCAGATTGGTCTTCCAGTAGGTTGAAAGGACAGCACAAAACTGTGGGCTGAAGGGCCTGTACTGTGCTGTAATATTCTAATTTCTAAGTTCAATGTTAACTAAAAGCTCCTCAAAGCATATCTATAATATTAAAGTAAAGCAAAATACTTTAAGAAAAAGTTACCTTTCTCTTTGATTCCCAAATCTTTACAAAAAAATCCCCACCAGAATCCACAAGATGCTGGAGCCTGGACAATGTCTGACCACATAGGATTCTGTGCCTGCTTGCTAACCTGCAGAGTCCGATGGTGTAATAAACTGGCAGATTCAGCATTCCAAAACTGTCAGTAAATTCCAAGATTTTGTTTCTGGTGATGTGCACAGAATGCAATTAGTTAAACACATAAACTTGTAGGTTTTTCAGATGTTTTCAAGTTAAGTCTGTACTTCTATTCCTTGAGTATTGGCAGAGACTGAAGACTGCAGCACAGTTAGTGAAGACCAGGAAGGTTTGGACAAGGGAGGCACAGGAGCGCCTACAGGACTGCTTTGAATCGGTGGACTGGACTGTATTCAGGGATTCATCTTCGAACATGGATGAGTATGCTACAGTTGTTACTGACTTCATTAAAACCTGTGTGGATGAGCGTTTGTCTACAAAGACTTGCTGTATATTCCCAAACCAAAAGCTATGTATGAACCAGGAGGTACGCTTTCTGCTGAAGGCTGGATCTGTGGCATTCAAGTCTGGCGACCCAGGCCCCAGAGGGCTATTTCAAGGGTTAAGAGACAATTTCAAACAAGGTTGGAGGCGACATCGGATGCACAGCAACTCTGGCAGGGTTTGCAAGACATTACTTCCTACAAAGCGAAACCCAATAGCATGAATGGCAGCGATGCTTCACTACCAGATGAACTCAACGCCTTCTATGGCCGCTTTGAAAGGGAGAACACAACTACAGCTGTGAAGATCCCTGCTGTACCTGATGACCCTGTGATCTTTGTCTCAGGGGCTGATGTTAGACTGTCTTTAAAGAGAATGAACCCTCACAAGTTGGAAGGTCCAGATGGTAAGGCTCTGAAAACCTGTGCGAACCAACTAGAGGGACTATTCAAGGACATTTTCAACCTCTCACTGCTATGGGCAGAAGTTCCCACTTGCTTCAAAAAGGCAACAATTATACCAGTGTCAAAGAAGAATAATGTGAGCTGCCTTAACAACTATCGCCCGGTAGCACTCACATCGACAGCGATGAAATGCTTTGAGAGGTTGGTCATGACTAGACTGAAATCCTGCCTCAGCAAGGACCTGGACCCTCTGCAATTTGCCTATCGCCACAATAGGTCAATGGCAGACACAATCTCAATAGCTCTCCACATGGCTTTAGACACAAACACCTACATCAGGATGCTGTTCATTGACTATAGCTCATCATTTAATACCATCATTCCCACAATCCTGATTGAGAAGTTGCAGAACCTGGGCCTCTGTACCTCCCTCTGCAATTGGATCCTTGATTTCCTAAGTGGAAGACCACAATCTCTGCCGATTGGTGATAACATCTCCTCTTCACTGATGATCAACACTGGTGCATCTCAGGGGTGTGTGCTTAGCCCACTGCTCTACTCTCTGTATGCACATGACTGTGTGGCTAGGCCTAGCTCTAATACCATCTATAAGTTTGCTGATGATACAACCGTTGATGGTAGAAACTCAGGTAGTGACAAGAGGGCGTACAGGAGTGAGATATGCCAACTAGTGGAGTGGTGCCACAGCAACAACCTGGCACTCAAAGTCAGTAAGATGAAAGAGCTGATTGTGGACTTCAGGAAGGGTAAGATGAAGGAACACATACCAATCCTCATAGAGGGATCAGAAGTGGAGAGAGTGAGCAGTTTCAAGTTCCTGGGTGTCAAGATCTCCGAGGATCTAACCTGGTCCCAACATATCAATGTAGTTATAAAGAAGGCAAGTCAGCAGCTATACTTCATTAGGAGTTTGAAGAGATTTGGCATGTTAACAAATACACTCAAAATTTTCTATAAATGTACTGTAGAGAGCATTCTGATGGGCTGCATCATTGTCTAGTACGGGGGGGGGGTGCTACTGCACAGGACTGAAAGAAGCTGCAGTAGGTTGTAAATTTAGTCAGCTCCATCTTGGGTACTTGCCTACAAAGTACCCAGGACACCTTCAGGGAGCGGTGTCTCAGAAAGGCAGTGTCCATTATGAAGGACCTCCAGCACCCAGGGCATGCCCTTTTCTCACTGTTACCATCAGGTAGGAGGTACAGAAGCCTGAAGGCACACACTCAGCGATTCAGGAACAGCTTCTTCCCCTCCACCATCCAATTCCTAAATCAACATTGTGGACACTACCTCTTTTTTTAATATACAGTATTTCTGTTTTTTGCACTTTTTAAAATCTATTCAATATACATATACTGTAATTGATTTATTTATTATTATCATTGATTTTTTTAAATTTTAAAACAATTTTTCTATATGTATTGCATTGAACTGCTGCTGCTAAGTTCACAAATTTCACGTCACGTGCCAGTGATGATAAACGTGATTCTGATTCTGAGGTCCCTGGTGAAAGGAGCTGGGAATGATAGCAGTGTAGCTTTTTAACCAACGTAACAGTGCAGGAACAGAATGGAATAGTCAGTGAAAAGAACAAATTCAATGTCAAGAAGTGAGTGGAATAAAAAATCAAAACATTTGGAAATGGCAGGGACAAAATATAAATATTCAAAAAAATCAGTTTCACCAACGAATAAGACTTGAAGGAATGAGATTGCATACTCAAAGAATCCAAGAAAGAAAAGTCCAGGCCTTTGAGCTTAATTCAAATGTATCACAAAATACAGGAATTTCATACTGGATAATACACTTCAATGGTGAGGCAGAAATTAGATTGCCTTTTTCATGAATCTCACTGCACATATGGTGCAGTATATCCTGGACTCAACACAATTCTCGTTTCACACAATTTTTTCTCTATGGTTGTGATGGACTATGTTTCTACAAATGTTGTCAGATTGCAAGGGATTGAAGCAACACACATCAAAGTTGCTGGTGAACGCAGCAGGCCAAGCAGCATCTATAGGAAGAGGCGCAGTCAACGTTAGTCCTGACGAAGGGTCTCGGCCTGAAACGTTGACTGCACCTCTTCCTATAGATGCTGCTTGGCCTGCTGCGTTCACCAGCAACTTTGATGTGTGTTGCTTGAATCTCCAGCATCTGCAGAATTCCTGTTGTTTGCAAGGGATTGAGTTCAGACAGACCTGAAGTCCTTGTACTCGGATTTCTGTATGTTAACATGCAGGATCATTGCCAATTAGGAAATCAAAGAGTACAATTACCTTTATTGCAAAAGGATTTGAATACAAGAAGCATTTGGTTCCAGTTATAAATGAGCACTGGTGGGTGCTGGGTGCAGATTGCACTTCACTAACCTAATTTGTGAAGGAAGAGTTGTTTTCCCAGACTGATTCCTGAGATGATGGATTGTTGTGTGAGGAGAAATTAATTGGGATGGACCTCTAATTTCTTATTTTCAGAAGAAAGGTGAAATTATCCAGCATAGAAATAGGCCCTTCAGCCCATCTCATCCATGATGGCTATTTTGCCCATCCACACTAATCTCATTTACCAGCAATAGGTCTGTATCCTTCTACATCCTGCCTACTCAAGTGCTTCTCTAAATGTCTCTTAAACATAACGCCTATCATGACTGCACCACCTCGGTCAGTATGTTCCTCATATCAACGACTCTCCATGTGCAGGACTTCCATTGCAGACCCATTTTAAAACTCCTCCTTCTCAAGATGAGAGGAGACTTGATAGAGGTGATAATAAGATGGTAAGAGTCAGACAGAGTGGACAGCCAGCACCTTTTCTCCAGGGTGGCAACGGCTAATCCTATTGAAGAAGATTGGAGTAAGTATAGGGGAGGGGATGTCAGAAATAGTTTTTTTACACACAGAAAGAATGGTGGGGGGTCTGGAGTGTCCTGCTAGGGGAGTGGTAGAGGCTGATACTTTAGAGACTGTTAGATATGCACGTGGATTAAATAAAAACGGAGGGGTATGTAGGAGGGAAGGGTTAGATTGATATTGAAGTGGGTTAAGCAGTCACCAAACATGATGAACCGAAGGGTCTGTACTGAGCTGTAATGATCTATGTAAATGTCCAAAGTGTATGGTCTCAAAGAGACGGGGACGAGAAGGGAACCGCGGCTGCCCAGGATTCCACGTTCTTCAAGATCCTTTGAATACCGTTAGCTTGGTAATGCATTCCCAGCATGCATCGAACGTAATTTTAATATTTCTTCTTCGGTTTGTTTCTTCATATCACATTGTCTATTGTTTGGTCCTTGGGATTTATACAATTGGGTTGATGTTTGGAGATGAAGGCATGTAATGATATTCTATTTGACTTTACTGTTGTAGTTTTTCCTATTTTTTATAATTATGTTGAGTTAGGTGCCGCAACTGTTCGCACTAGGTGTATTTGCAGCTGGTGTCTTGCTTTCTCCGCGCCGTAACCGATTTCTCTGTGAGTGTCTGTGGTTAATCGCTCTGTACCAGGGATCAGGCACATCCAGGCTCTCAATAATTACAACATCAGATTCCTTGCAGCACCACTCATAAAATGGGTAAATGAAATAGTTATCGACTACATGTCAAATTCATTTTGTTCTGAAGCTTCGCTGTAAGGCGTGACAATTTAAGAGGAGAGCGAGAACTGGAAAATGTTCCACCAATCCAAAGCAAAATATCCTTGCATAAAAATTAAAAGTAAAATGCCTTTTAAGACCGCGGAAATACACATTTCGGCTGTTTCACTTAAAATTCGGTCGTATTCTCTGGGTAGATGAAGAAGGAAAGAAGTTTCTGTCAGACTCTCCTGGTATGAAGCGGAAACTGCAGTTAAATAGAAGACCCTTGTTTTATTTGTCGGGGAGAAACAAACAGCTAATTTTCCGTGTATTTGATTATGTTGTGCAATTATTTTCTGAAAACCGGCCCCCGATGAGACTAACCTGGATACCTTGTTTTTGAAATGATTCAACATGCGATTGATTGAAAGGTTTATAAAAATGCGAATGCGGTTATTAATAGTTAGTTATTCCCACTTCGTTTTGGTTCGTCTCGGTAATTTAAAGATAAAGTGACTGAAAGCCTCAAAATAATCCCGCAACTGAGCACGCACAAAATAAACAAGTGCTAAATTCCTACTGATTCTCACTTCACTTTGTGTCATCATTAAAATAATAGTGTCCACCTGAGTCTATCGGCAAAACCAGGCCGAATATGAGATCAAGCAACACACGCAAAATGCTGGTGGAACGCACCAGGCCAGGCAGCATCTACAGGACCCTTCGTCCCTAAACGTCGACTGTACTTCTTCCTATAGATGCTGCCTGGCCTGCTGCGTTCCACCAGCATTTTGTGTGTGTTGATTGAATTTCCAGCATCTGCAGATTTCCTCGTGTTTGCGAATATGAGATCAATTATAAAGGTGAAGTGAGAGGAATGTTTTCCTTCTCTCTCCCTCTCCTCTCTGACCATAGTTTATAGGGCTGAAGGAAGTTTTTGGCTGTAAACTGTCATGCACTGTAGCTCTCACTCAAAAGATCTGTAGCTGCCCCTGCCGCACTCGGTCATGAGATCCAGCTGAAATTAGCCTCCGATCCCAAAAAAAAGAAATTGCTTCCCTTTTACCGGTGAATAGTTTGCTTTTATACACCATGGATATCCTCAGTCTCCCCCACAATGAGCCGCTTTCTTTTCAGACCTGGTGGCCCTCCAAATTATCTTCCCTTCCTCCCCCCCCCACCCCCGTCAACACCCCGATAACAATAATCTGCCAAACAAACTTGCTTGTAGTTTCAAACTTGTCAGAACTTGAACCCCATTTTGCTCACTGCATCGAGTGTGCATTAAAGGTTGCTGATTGATAGCCGATTACTCAGCGCGAATATTTCTCCAACCCAAGCAACACACATAAAAGTTGCTGGTGAACAGAGCAGGTTAATTTCTCCAACCAACTTAGTCTTCAGTTAGCCTTTAATTGAACGAATTCCTTCAATTCTGTGCAATTTGCCAATTATGAGAATAAGATTATTCGTGTTTTCTGTTATCAATAACGTTAAAGTAAATCATGTCAACAAACCGAATAAATATATATTTTGAAAATATGTAAGAATGCTTATCTTGGAGTACGAACTTTAACCAGGAACATGCAATTTCTGTACAACCAGGTCCGAGTTTCGGTGCGGTGATTCAGTGCAAACCCTGCCTGATATTTTCATCCGGGATGTTTTCTTCAGAATGTTGTATCCGAAGATTTCATTATCTGGGATATGTCTTTTCAAAAAGTATTGTCCTCGTGCTAACTCGCTTATTTAAATACTTCTTGTCACATTAATCACTAATTTTTCTGGAGAGGTAAAGTACCGTCTGCATCAGCCCATTGGTACAGTAGGTCGGAACGAATGTGTTCGCCTCAACTCCCAGACGAGTCGATCTCATCTGAAGATGTATTGGGATTTGTGTTGGCAAACTATGATATTTCGAATATGTCTGTGGCATATGATAGTAAAGGGTGCACTAATCTTTCCAATTTACTTTCTTTCACCACAATAGGAAAATTGCTCCTCATAAAATACCAAGTTAGCAAATGCCCCTTATCAGTTGAACTTTCTAATGGTAATTTCGTAATATGTGAACATTTTATGAATTAAATTTCGTTCCTTATTAATAGCAATACAAAATATTGGTAAGCCAGACTCCTCATGCAAAGTATGTTTGGGACTGTTTGATATCAAAATTCCATTTGAAATCGGTGTTTGCGTGTCTCGACATGTGTGAAAAAGTGTATTGCAAACAGATAGACACTTAAGAGGACCGCGACTCTGTATCCTAAAAGCCATTTCCCCATTGAACCCCGTGCTTTGATATAGGTGTAAACATTTGCAGATTTACATAAAATAGCTCTATTTAACCTGGTAATTACTTCTGGCTGGGACTTCAGAGGCTTCCCCCAATTTCACTGATATGGCCGCCACTGGCCAATCGCAGTGAGGCCACATCAGATCAAAGCACTGCGCATCCAATCAGAGTTTATCCAAACAGTTACCTGACGTCAGCCCTCAGATTGATTAGTACTTATTGGGATGTATGGGGAGCCACGGTGAGACAGTCAAAAGGAATATTGTTTTCAGAAGCAGCATTCAGCTTGGAATAGAAACCAATTGAGAGAAAACTGTGGGCACTAGGGATAAGAACAATGAGTTCCAGTGGAGCCGATAGTGGGAAGAGTGGACAGTACCGCGTGGACCATCTTCTAAGTGCGGTGGAAAGCGAACTGCAGGCAGGAAGCGAAAAAGGAGACCCCACTGAGAGGGAACTGAAAGTCAACCTGGAAGACCTGGATCTGTGGTTAAAATTTAAGGAACTAACCAACGAAATGATCGTTACTAAGAACGGCAGGTAGGCAGTTCGTCGCAACTCCACTTCGGAAATGCTTTCTAAACTCTTCAGTTTGCAGACTGGGGAGGCATAAACAGGTAGAAGAATAATTGCGCCAAATTTATGACTTGGCCTGAATTGTTCTTTTTTTGTAATTGGGCCAGTAACAAAACATTCGAATGTTAAGCTTGTGCCTCTGTGTGTGTGTGTGTGCGCGGGGGGGGGTTACTTTTTCTCGTATTTTGGTACAATTATGACTACGGAGTCGTGCGTTTACAAGCATACCCATCAGGGTGTTGTAAAAAGGAATTCATGAGAAATCTGTTGCAATGAATGAACTATCACTCCATTCCTCCCCCATCTCCGTACTCATGCCTTAATTTTTTTTATATATTCTCAGGAGGATGTTTCCTGTACTTAAAGTGAATGTGTCCGGGCTAGACCCCAACGCCATGTATTCGTTCGTATTGGATTTCGTGGCTGCCGACAATCACCGCTGGAAGTATGTGAACGGGGAGTGGGTTCCAGGTGGGAAACCGGAACCCCAGGCTCCGAGCTGTGTTTACATCCACCCGGACTCGCCCAACTTCGGAGCGCACTGGATGAAAGTCCCCGTTTCCTTCAGTAAAGTCAAACTCACCAACAAACTCAATGGCGGAGGACAGGTACAACTTTTAAATACAGAGCAGGTTTGACTGAGCTAAGTAACCAGTGAATCCAATTGCAAATTAGGAATTTGACAACTTTCTTTCTGATGAGTGACGTTAGTTTGCATATCTAGATAGTAAATAAGTCGGCACGATTAATGACACTTTTATACTTTTATACCTATGCTGAACAATATGTGAAGTTGGAAAATCTGCGAACTCTTCCAATTATCGCCATATGTGAATAAACTGTCCCCTAATTAATCCGAAAACAAGATGGATTGAAATATTCTCCAATGTATCATGACAGAATACCGAAAAGCAAAACTATCCTGATTCCCATCACATTCCCATATGATCAAGTGCCTTTCATTTTACGGCGGAGTAACTGCAAAATATAATGGAAAGAGGAGAAATACAATGTCATGGAGCACGTGCGCGGGAATTCTGGAGACAACAAGTATATGTTTTTGAGATAAACCTAATTCGTTCAAATGAGAGAAGGGCCAGTGAAAGCGAGAATGATTTAACTCGACAAAATAGGGTTACATAAACACTGGATATTTTCGGGAGTTTCACAGAATCACGCAATTCTAACGTTTTAGTGCAATCTGTATAACTTAAAGAGAAAGAGTATGGCAAATATTACTGTAACGAATTATTGTACAGTACATCAAAGCTTTTAAAGTAGAACTAACATCTTTTTTTAAAATTTTTCAATTCGAAGATCATGTTGAACTCTCTACACAAGTACGAGCCCAGAATTCACATTGTACGAGTCGGGGGACCTCAGAGGATGATTAGCGGTCATTCGTTCCCAGAGACACAGTTCATCGCCGTGACAGCTTATCAAAACGAAGAAGTAAGTATCATTCGAATAATTTGATACCGTGTCATCAGAAATCTAGGATGCAGCCAAGAGTTCTCAGTCGTCCTTTATGGTTCTTACAATTGATTGATAATCATCACATTCAGTCTGAAAACTGTTAAGCTCTTATTAATAATATTTAACAATACTGAATCTTAACATTCGAGTTGAGTAAAGCACCAAAATATTAAATCTCAGAAACTCAACGGTGCAAACAAAGCTCAACAGTTCTCCTCTTTCGCCCACAGATCACAGCTCTTAAAATTAAGTACAATCCATTTGCAAAAGCCTTCCTTGATTCGAAAGAGAGGTGAGCCATGAAAGTATCTTTTGATAAAATATGGGGTCATGGTGACTTCGTGCTTTATGTTAATAAACTTTTCTCGTCCAGAAGCGATCACAAGGAAATGCTAGATGACGTTGGAGACAGTCAACAATCCGGATATTCCCAATGTGAGTTGTTGGACGAGCTGTATTTCATTGATGCAGACAAGTTCTCCGATTGTAATATTTTAATTTGCTTGTGTCTCTTTGTGCTTATTCTTCCTTCTGCAGTAGGTGGCTGGTTTCTGCCTGGCACAGGTAGCTTGTGTCCTCCCTCTAATGCTCATGCCCAGTATGGAGGCCCTCTCTCTCTCTCAGCTCCCCATGGATGCGAACGTTATTCCACCCTGAGGAATCACCGCTCTGCTCCATACCCCAGTCCGTATACGCACAGAAACAACTCGCCCAGTAAGTGGTCAAGATAGTCAACTGTAAGACATTCTGAAACAATCATTCCTGACAATAACAGGCCGTTTCGTGTATAAAGTTTGAACTGCTGTTGGGATTGTCGAAGATAGAGTATCTGACTGGACTGCTAGAATGTGTTCCCTTCAAAAGTGACGCCAGTGTATGATACAACCAGCCTTGTGCGGACATTTAGGAAGGGAGACAGAGAACGAAGGCTACAGAGCAGAAGCTGGGGGCAGGGCTGCGTGAGTGTGTGGGGAGGAGATGGTGGATTGTGGCGATAACTGTGATATGGGATAAAATCGCAGCTGAAAAGAGCATCACATGCCAGGTAATTTAAGCCTCAGTCTAACGTCTGGTGGAGATGAAGAATTGTACTCGTCCAAATAGAAGGAAATGAAACCATTTATGTCAAATACTGCAGCGATGTTTAATTTCATAGCAGTGCTCCTCAGAATGCAGGGAGAACATGTAGGTAGACAAAAAGGTTCTAAAAACACTAATTACAATAATATTGAAACTGCGTGGACTGAGAAGGGGGAAAGCCCGGCCAAAGCCATATTCTACCAGTTTAAATTATAAACACGGCAACTCCCTTTTCACATAGCAATTTTATTACCAAAAGAATATTAAAGTTAGATTTGTTTATCAAACTTACCATATTCATTCGCGCCTTCTAAATAGTTAGATATTATAAAGTGGAAAGTTTGACTTGGGTTGAGAATGATTAGGGAAACATTTAGTTTCAGTTCTCTAACAAAATGAATGCGATAGACCTCCTCAAATGGAATATTCAGCTAGATGTTAACCAACGTGATGACACAGTAAAATACCTTTCATTTTAAAATTTTCAGCTTATTGTTCATCTTTAATATATCTGTCCAACTGTACAATTACTCTTATTTGTGACATTTAAGCTACATCCCATTTCCTGTGGTGTTTCTTTGCAGCTGGTTATTCTGATAACTCTTCGGCTTGTCTGTCCATGCTTCCCAGCCACGACAACTGGTCCAGTCTACAGGTTTCTACACATACAAGCATGTTGCCCATGACACACAACACTGGGACTGCCACCAGCTCCAGGTATGAGATCTTTAAGAGATAAATCTGACGAAATATCACAACATTGAGGAACCTTTCCAATGGTAACAGGAATTCCTGCTAGTTCCCAGGGTCGATTTGGAATCCTGCAATTACCACATCCCTTATTTTATTATTTTAATTTTCTTTGTGAAAGCATTTAGATTAATCTCTAAACCTGCTCTTAAAGCAAATAGAATGAAATAGCTAATTTGAATCACATTTCATCCACGACCAGGTCAGACAGTGAAGTATTGGAAACAGGAAACAATTCAAAATTGCCATAAGTATTCCATCAAAGTGAAAGTTACTAAATTAATTTTCATTTGAAGTGCAACATGATTATTCATGGAATCTGGAATTAAAGAAGTTTATTAAAACAAATTGGGTTTTGGAAAGCCTTACAGGAAATAGTTCAGTGGCAAATAAGACTGCAGTTTTGAAAAAAAGATATGAAACTTCACTTTAACCTAACTCAGTGTAAAAAAAAATCAGAGAATAGTTGCTCTAACTATATTGCCCTTACTCTCACTCCACTCTCCAGCCTATTCCTGATTTCAAGGAAGATTTAACCATCAATGATTATTCTAATTCTTTGAAATATAAATATAAAACTTACAAAAGCTATGTTCTCAGTCAATCAATAGAAAATGGGCACAAATAGAAAATGATTCATACTGAATACCTTCAAACTAATTTCTATCTTTAAAAACAATTACTTTGGTTCATCATTGTCTTTGATTCTTTTAACTCCAACATATTAGCCAGATTTGGTGATTTGTTATTTTCTTCTTTCTGACCTTTTGGATCTGGATTATTCTACCTGAATATGCTGAAATTTTCTTCCACATTTAGCTGGAAGAACCTTCCAGTTCATTTTGAGGGGGGCTACACGGGTACTAAAGTTTACAGGATTGGAGACAAAGAAGAAACAGTTGTTAGGCAAAGCAAGATTGCTTTTTTTTCCTCTCAGGGTGAGTATAGAATCGCTGGGCCGAATGGCCTTGTATTTGCTTCACTGTAGCGCAGTCATAACAGGGACAGTGATAAGGCACTCATTAACCACTCTGTATAAGAAAGTCGCATAACGTTTAATAATTACTTTGTTTTCATTGCAGCCAATATCCAAGTCTGTGGTCAGTCAGTAACAGCACCATTACCCCTGTGTCCCAGTCTGGGACCATGTCTAACGGCTTGAGCTCACAATTCCTCCGGGCTTCTCCGGCTCATTATCCCACTTTGCCTCATTCAGTGAGTGCCACCTCATCAGGATCGCCATTATATGATAGCGGAACCGGAATGGAGCTTACTGACAGTCAGTTCGACACTTCTCCGCACAGCAGACTAGCCTCCACGTGGACTCCAGTTACACCCCCATCCTTGTGAAGACACCTGTATCCACTCCATTCCCTGGCCATTTATTTAATTTAAGGACCTCTTGCCCGTTTCCACATCCCTTTGTTTCGGATTTAACGTTTGTACGCCAGCGGGGAAAGGAACGAATAGCACAAGGAACAGCGTATTTGAAAATATTACTATATTCATCGTCAGAGCTGAGAGTTGCTCCGTGATAAAGATCCTGCAATCTTGGCGTTATGGATTTAGTATTATTAAATATTTCATTGACAGTCAATGGTCGTTTTCATAGTGCTCTATTAACAATGATTTAGTGAGGATATGACACGACTGAAAAACCATTCTAATAAAGAAAGCATGAAACTGCATTGGGACCTATGAAGGCAAATAATGCAAGAATTATGTGCAAACAATTTTCAACGCATTTAAGTCTTAACAAAGTGCCTTAAAATTCATTGTTGACCGGTGTGCAAGTCCTCAGATGCTAGCTAAAGTTGATAGTCAATGATCTCACGATTGCAGACAGTGATAGTGGGTCAAATATAGGTTAGATGGGTTTACTCTTCGCATTCTCCACATTGTATAAGTTACCTTCGACATCTCTTAAGCAAGTGCAAATACTACTAGAGGTAGAGGAACATATTTTTGGAAAGAGATGGACTGTACAAGTAATTGAAATATGTAACAGAGGTTTTCATCAAAGAATTTCTTTTTCCAACCGTTAGTTAAAAATATAAATGCTTTTACTCTATTTACAAAGAATGTTCCAGAATATAATGTTGCGTTAAACTAGGCGTCTGTAGACAGAACCTGTCACTGACACCTTGAACGATGTAAAAAAATAGCTGTTTATTATTTTATCTGAGAATCAAAGGCTGCTCTGGGCAACCACACAATTGTACATAAAGTTTATCAATCCTTTCACTATAAAAGCTGACGTTTCTGAAATGCATTTAAAAATAAATTGTTTTTCTGACACCTTTCGTTTTCCCAATGAAGTCGTTTTCTGCTTTTCTATCCTGTTCCCCACAATTGGCCAAGTGAAATTTGATCCCCAAGTCAATGTAGCCTTTTATCTCTGTTATATTTCTGAGTCATTGTTCATAGTAATGCATTGAGAGAACGCAGAGCAGCGAGAAAAAAGTTTAAGATATTTATGGCAGCTTACTTTGCAGACAATGAAGAACTGTTTATGTGGAAGCATTTGATCATAAAACGAGTATTTAGAGACTGCCAAACAACAACATTTGGAAATATTTTTGAAAGGTGAAAGAGGGAATTATTCTGGCAGCAAAACGGTCGCGAAAGTATACTGTGGCATTTTTGAACAAGTATTCTTTTGGGGAATACAATAGTGGACTAACAGTCATTAGAACAATTAACCAGAAAAGCGCGAAACGACTTTTAGTTCTCATCTTCAGATGGTGTGGACTTCGTTTTTCGTTTGTCTTGAATGGCTGCATGCTAGTGAGCGCGTCCACAATTCCTCTACGTTACATTGTTACAAACCGGAATGACCTGTTCTTTTAATCATCCCTTTTAATTATCACCCTTTCCTTTTTTATTGTTTTGAACAAAATCAGATTATGTCGACTTTGAAGATTTTTGTCACCACCATCACATGAAAACAAGGGCTTCTTGCAAAACTTTCTTTGGACATAGTATAAAAAAACAAAAAAAAAGTAAATCTCATGGCTAACTAAGGGCAGAAGGGGTTCAGTGGTAACGATTGTCTTGTGGGGAATCTTCGTGAGAGGAAATTGGTGAGTGAGAACGATTTTGTAAATAGGTTGGAACTCGCCTCTTGTCAGCTTGTGAGCTACGTCGATTTGATTCTTTTCGGACAATTGCATCACCTTGCCTTAGTTCATTTCTGTATTTGTAAAGAGATTTGATACAGTTTGATACTTCATATAATTAAAGTTAGTATTTCAAAGCTTGAACAGTAACTTATTAATTTGGAATTACCTGTCATGCATTTTACTGTGGACGACTCCTATTGTTACAGTGAAGAGATGACTGAAATGGGCAGTTGTGTGTGCTCACTATACTGACTCGTTTCCATGTGATTGTTATAAATACAGTTTTCATTGGGTAAATGTCATTGTGAAACACAAAATCAAATATTTAGTGGCATCATGCTGTTTGGATGCTCCCTACACACTATGGTACTCTTAGAGTCAAGATTTGAGGCCTTAGAGAGCAAAATGCCCAGAACCAGAGCCGCATATTAAATATCCGTCTTGTCTCGTCCTCCAAGTAAAGTCTGGCCTGAAGCCTTCAGAACAGCTTTTTAAAAACAAAAAAACAATTCCCAAAGACCGTTGTTAGTGATATGCATGCAAGGTAAAAAAACTAAAGAAAGTTAAACGGTTTTGGAAAACAAACAAGGGAGCTTTCTGAGGAAGGATCCCTGACTCGGAACATTGACAGGTTTCCCCTTCTAAAAAAGGGGAACTTTTTGTAGATGCTTGATAGGTCAAGCTTCTTCAGCATTTTAAAAAAAAATTTGAATATCGGTTTAAATTTTTCTATGAATTATGCCGAAGGCTAGGACAAAAATGTTAATACCAAAAACGTGGTGGAGCGTCTCTGACGTCGATATGAAAGTACGCTGCTTTCTCTCTTTGAAGAGAACTTGGGGCACTGGGTGCCTTGCCGCATTTGTTTATAGGCCCCATTTCCGTTTTGTTTATTGCCACACAGGAACAATAAAAGCGGCACACATATCTCGACGTGAGAAAGAGCGAGGTGGAATGTAACTCCATGTGACGGGAGCCAGTAGACTGGGAGGGAGTTCCATTATTTACAAAACAAAAAGCAGCCTGGCTTTCAACGTTGTAAATGGAAGAGATGGTGTGAGCCACTGGTAAATAATGCGCATTCGGAAAAGATCGCCGCAACTAAAAGCTCATGGAAGTGTAAGGTTGTGTCTGAACAGTTCTTTGTTATTAAATAATACATCGCTCAACAAGGGCCACCAAATGCCTGATATCCTTATATTGCTTAATATCGGACGGTCAAAGAGATCTAAAAGTAGTCTTATCGACTACTGTTCAATAATATCTTTGAAAATTAATATTTGAATTAGTTGACTCATAATTGCATTTAAATGGTCTGTGCGTACCCTATGCTGTATTTAACCGGTTCGTTTTTGCCAATCGTCTTGTTGACTACTGTGTACTTCAGAAGTAATGATTTGTGAAAAACCACGACATAATTTCCGAGTCTCTCGTTCTCACCAAAATGACACAACTCGTCCATATCCATTCTTATACACGCAGTTGTACAGTAAAGCGCAATGCAGGTGTCCTTGTAAGTAAATGACACTGAATGACACTAATCTTTCCATATTGGAAGGGCGAGTCTATCCCATGTTCTTAAATATTTGTGTTAAAAACGTTATCGATCTCTTTAGTGACCGGCTGTATTCGCTCAGGAGTGTTCACAATGGTTATGAACCAGCAATTCGATTCCGGCATTCCACTTTGCCCAATCATAGTTGACCGATTGAAAAAATAGTCCCCGGAATTTAGCAGGGTGTGTTGTCATTGACATTCTATAGTGAAAATTCAGTGGCCCGAGTTCTACTCGCTCTAACTCCAAAACCCACTCCCACTTCACCTCTCTATTTTGTTGTTTTTTCACTTTCCAAGAACCATTTCAAACACTTTTTTTCACGTTATTCACGCTCACCATCCTCACTCTTTCACTCATTTAACCTGCTGTGCTAAGCTCCTCGCAGTCCTTTCTGATGTTGCTTTACTCTTGCATTTAATAAAGAAAGAGAATAGTCAATTTCCTCTCTTAAAGATATCTAAACCAAGTGCATCCCGGGCGTTTACTATACCACTTCTAAAGTGTAATGGTATTACTCCGGTATTGACCTTGCAATGTAAACGCCGCCTAATTAAAGTAAAATGCCGCTGCTATGGAAAAGCAAAAGCAGAAAGTACCAAGCCAGCCAGCCATTGAACTGGATAGCCTTTCCACAGATGCAGTGGCTAACACACTGAACATCGCAAACAGTTTTTCAGCCTAA
Source organism: Mobula hypostoma (assembly GCF_963921235.1). Lineage (NCBI taxonomy): Eukaryota > Metazoa > Chordata > Chondrichthyes > Myliobatiformes > Myliobatidae > Mobula > Mobula hypostoma. The sequence goes on along the minus strand of NC_086104.1, from coordinate 63,257,108 downwards.
TTCGGCGGTCCTTGTGATTATCACTTCGTAAACATTCAGAGAGATTGAAACTATTTTTAGTCAGTCCTTCCCTTCACCTCCCCCATAAGTAATGCTGGGGTTAGTCAAGGCGATCGGTACAGAATGGAACCCAGCACGAAATGCACACTGGTGATGTTTACCACATCTGTTGGTTATGTTTTGAGAGTCAGGCTCCCTGCCCTCCACAATAAAGAATAAGCTGCATCGGTGTAATCATCTTCCCGTCGGACAGGCATGCCGTCACCAGAATTCCACTGGCAGAAGTGTAAGCTAATAGAAACTTCTAAAAAGGACAAGAAACAAGTTTTACAACAGTCCCAAAAGTAGGTCAAAAACTATTAACTTGCATTAAAACTGTTAACTTAGTAGTTGTAAATATCCTTTAGCACCATCATCGAAAGGTCTTCATGATGTGTAGCTCCGTCAATTTTAAGCAAATGAACTCACTTCAGTAGCGATTTTCAGGGGTCACTTTGCAGAATCATCACCAGATACTTTCGCGCTTCTGTATAAGATCCCAAGCGGAAATAATAAAGAACGTTTTTCAAAAGTAGGGCGAAAAAAAATTTCAAATGGAGAAGCGAAAGGACTGGGTTCCATAATTCCGTGTCAAGTAGACAACTCCCAATGTATGGATTGTAAAGCAAAGCCAATGAAATCTTACTGAGGACAGCACTTGCTGAATTTCACAGAACATTAATCAGGCTTTTGTCACACCGTTATCAGGCATCATATTATATAAAACAAATGGACAACTTGGAATCATTGGGATAGAATCAGAACGAGCAATTACATTTGTGAAAGATTAACACGTTAGCTGAGACTTAATTGTTCCCACTGTTTTGGGAAGACTTACTGAGCAAGACGTCTTTAAATAATGAAGGAATGCACTAAGAGGAAGGCACAAGAATGTTTTAAACGATAAATATGATCTGCAATTAATAGTACCAATTGCTGCTAACGTTTAAGTCAATTGTTAGAAAAAAAAACAAACACGTTGAAAACAATATTGGATCTGATTGTTTTGTTTTTGAAATAACGCTGCTTGATTTGAAGTTGATCCTGATGTAAATCCAAATCGAAAAGATTAAGCTTCCAGGAGTAGTTGAGCCCTCTGCTCGGCGGCCACCGCAGTCACCTTGCTTTCATTGCTGAGTCCCATCACATCAAAATAAATACCGGTACAGTAAATGCTAATCCCTTTACATCACATACCTACTCTGAGCGGGTGCCAGCACTGCTCTCCCACCATGGCGTTGAGTCTTGACATATTATAATACTCACAAAAACGAAGAAGCCTCGTCACTTTCTTAAATTCTACAGGGTTTAAACTAAAGTACAGTTTAACTTTTTTTGGGGGGGGGGATTTTTTTCCGGTTAGGACGGATGTCATAACTAGTTCGCTGGTGTTGCTTGGAATGAGAATATTTCGAATATTTAATATAATGCCCTTGAAAAAATAGAACTGACGATGCTTAGGGGACAATGCAGTTCTTCCGATACGAAACTAATAATTATAACCGAAGCTTCAAAATTGTTTAAACTATTGATTCCTCTGCGACCTTACAGGACTGTGGTGTTAGAACAATGTCAAGAATACTTTTTTTAAAAAAAGCTAACTGAAAATATTGCTCTACTCAAGGAAATTGAGCAACGCAGTGCCGCTCTGTTTGGAAGAACCGCCATAAATAAAGCTCTTTTAGAGACTTGTCAGCGTCGATAACATTATCCTCGATCTTACAAGACGATACTGGGTTGCTGATGATATTTTAATAGCGGATTTTATTTTAGAAACAAATCACAGGTTTCTCGAATCTTGGCCCGATGTGGAGAAGTAAAAAGGAGATAGTTCGACGTATTGAACTTTGTGGAAACTATTTCGGGAATAATATTACACAGACAGCTTTACTGAATGGGATGTACGAAGGGGCTTCACTACAATATCAATTCGTAGTGTCACTTGACTTCTTTGTATGTACTGTAATGTGTTTGAACGCCTTAAGCTTTGTCAAAGACTTTTTATAAAAGCAATGGACTTTGCGGTTAGGATTCCGCAACATTATTAAGTTGTTCCTTCATACTTATTAAGTTTTGCAAAGTAGACAAAATCATGCACAATCCATGCTGAATTTACTCCGGAGCACTATGATAAGTGGATTGTTGTAAACTTACTGTCACTGGCACTACACAGCATTGTAGGTTCTGTAAATATTAACTCAGCTGCCGCACTTTCGAATACCATTTCAATTCGCAAGCAAATAAACAAGCCGCTGATCTCATCGTTGTCTCCTTTTACTTTCAATCAGCACGAAGACTCTTTTAAAACTCCATAAATTTCCGTTAGCAGAAAGTTCGGAGAAGTGTACAGGTACATCCCAAGCGTCATCAAATATTCTAGAGTAAAAACCAAAAGGAATAATTCATTTATTTCCAGGGCTCATTCTAAGTTGTCATGGCGAGCGGAAGAACTTCTCAGAATCAGAATAATTAATACTGAAGAATATGACGTGACGTTTGTTTTTCTCGTTGCTCTTTCCCAGACTTTGTCCTATCATTTCTATGCAGATTTTGGTGGTGGAATGGGTTTTGGATGGGGCGGATTCGCTGAATAGCCTCAGTCGGTGGAACTCGGCCCACGTTTCCTTTTGCAGGTCCAGCGGTGCAGAGGGCAGCTGTTTTTATTCCATCTCCCATGCAAACAGGGCGCTCGAAACTTCGAGCAGATTGGGCACTGAATCCGAATTTTCCGCAGACCGAGACCTTTGTGTTTATTTCAGCGATCAAGTAACGCTACTTCTTTGGATTTTTGCGGCAAAAATGAAATTAAACGTGGACAATGACATCACAAAACAAAAAACATCTTTTTCTGTGCAAGCATGTCATAAAATTCATATTAATTCATAGAAGTATCACATTATGTATATAAAGTATCAAATTCTCTGCTGGATTATGGTTGGTTGTCCGCCGTATCTAACAATGATAGGAAACGTGCGGGAAAGTTTTTAAAGTGGAAAACCCGTTGCACTGGGACAGTTCTGCTCTCTTGACCTTGGAAGTCCATAAGGCATAGGAGTAGAATTGGGCCACTCAGCCCATCGAGTCTGTTCCGCCATTCCATCAAGGCTAATCCCGGATCCCTCTCAACCCCGTACACCCGCCTTCTCGCCATATCCATCGATCCTGGCCAGGTCCAGTGGTACGAGTAGTCGTCACAAACTGGGGTCTTCCTTGGATGCAGTGGATAACCATGACTTCTTCTGTGATTTATCATGCCCTTCGCTCTGCACAAAGCATTGCAGAACCGCCTTCCTGGCCTTTGGATCTTTCCTCCACCCAGGACACTTGAGCTCACTTCACGTGCTCGGTTAAGCATTTTCCTGTCTCAGTTTGTTTAGCCTGCCTGTTGAAGCGGTGTACGGGGCTGTGGCTACTATTGCCTTCTAACAGCTACTTGGAACAGGTGAGAACTGAGTGTCCGGTAGTGCCCAAAATTGAGCTAGCTGTCCCAGAATAAACACGATAAGCCCCTTTATCAAAGGTTCTACCCCTTCATTGACACCCCTTAATGATGAACCGTTTGCAAACCGGAAGTGGCGCACACAAAATGCCGGCCATGCGTTGACATGCGTGACAGCGCATCAAGTATCATTGTCAACAGAAAGGTCAACGTCCAACAGAAGATCTTCTAACATCAGTACCACACTGTGAGTAGCCAATAGTTTTCTGTAAAAAGTAGATTCACTCTTGAATGGTGATGAAACACGCACCAATGATGATTAAGGAAATCAGACAAATGAGGCTTGATGTTTCTAAAAAAATGATATATTTAGGAGTTTATAACCAGATTTTCAATGAAAGCATTGCATACCTTTTTCCATTAGATATATCTCATCAACAACTCCACTACCCACATCCTAATTCCATGGCCACAATCTCTGCGCATTTTAACCCTCATGGCTTCTATTGAATAAGACTTAGTTTTAAAATCCTGATCTGGATGTTCAAATTCCCGCATAGCGCACTGAACTTCCCAGATAACCATTTTCAACCCAACAGTCCTCCGTGAACTCTCTTCAATTCCAACCCTGGCCTCTTCAGAATCCAAACTTGCTATTCGATTGATTGGCACCCCTCAGCCACCAAACCCTGAATTGTACAATTCCCTCCAAAGCTTTTCACTTCTTTTCTTGAAATTATGCTAAAACCTACCCCTTCACTAAATATTTGCTCTTTCTCCTAATTTCTCCTTCTCTGGCTCAGGCTTTGTTTCAGTGATAATATTTCTGCTAAGCAGCCCAGGAAAGTCACCTTATTAAATATGTCACATAAATGTCATTTGTTTTCATTTGTCCATTAATTTATTAGATTTCTCAATTTGGATATGCAACTGCTAAGCCCAGTGGACTTTAGAAAGTTATATGATTTGACTACTACTCTGTTAACTTAATTAGAATGTTTCCATATTTCTTACTTACAGACAGAAGCCAAAGAGTACCCAGTTTCCTTTGCAATATGACTACAGCTTTTTGTTCATTGTGTGGAGCTCTGGGCATGCCACAATTTGTGCTTTCCTGATATTCCATTTCTCTTATTATTGTTCTGCATTATTTAGCATTAGGCCTTGTTCTTAGTGTTGCTTCAGTTTTGTGTTTATAAACATGCAGCTTTCAGGGAATAAAGTTGCTTAGGCACCTCCTTGGAAAGAGACAAGCCATTAGGATTAGGATCATTGGATTATCAGAATATTCTGGTAAATAATGCCTAAAGTGTAGGGATCAGAATGGCTTATTTATCTCGGGCAGAATACTAGTTTCCATCCACTTGAGGTCATTTGGCAAGAATGAAAGCTACTGCTTCTCAGGCATTTAGATACTGAAAACTAATACCATGAATAGCTGGCCAGGTCTCCATATTATGAGAGAATCATATTAAAGTTAAAATAACATTTCCACCAGCATAATAGGAGTGCCCCAAAGAAGGGTTTTGGCCCAAAACATCAACTGTTTATTCATTTCCACAGGTGCTGCTTGAGCTGCTGAGCTCCTCCAGCATTCTGTGTGTTGCATTCTACAGTATATCCCTTTTTATTCTGGAATGTGTTGGAAAATTTTCTGATTGACTTAGTTGGCAAAAAAGGGACTGTACAAATTGCATCAGGTGCATGCAACTCTAGAAAAACCTAGGATTGCAGACAAAACTTGGGTCTGGCAGTTAAAGATGTATTTATGGTAAGAGGGAACTGACAGAAGTTGCGGAGTATGGGGCCAGGTAGACAGTGTCACATTAGCTACACATTGTCCAATATTTAGTTGGACTGACTTCACTCCTATTACTTATTGGGCCTGCCATATAAGGAGCAGCAAAGAAATGTTATCTATATTAAATCTTAACATAAAATCACTTTCACCCCAGACACTTTTATGTAAGTGGACTAATGCAAAATCAGTATTAAAAAAAAGACTCATCTTTTAATCATCACATGATTACCAGCTACAAAATACCATCCTTTAGAAGACACCATTTATCCCAGAAAGCAGGGGTTCCCATTGTGGGATCCACTGACCCCTTGCTTAATGGTGTTGATCCAAGGCATAAAAAAGGTTGGGAACTCTTGCAACAGAGCAAAAGGGATCTCAGAAGTTATTGATCATAGATTCAGCACAGAAATTAAAATCATGGGCCCTTTTGATGGTAGAAATTTGCGAAGTATAGAACATGTATTGGCTATTTCACCAGTTTCTAAATGCTGCTCAGCTATGAAGTGGAGTCTTCTTTATACATTTCAATGAAGAGGACCCCGGTAGAAGCTGGAAGAATCTTGTGAATGTACAAACCCCATTTCCAGAAAAGTTGGGATATTTTCCAAAATGCAATAAAAACAAAAATCTGTGATATGTTAATTCACGTGAACCTTTATTTAACTGACAAAAGTACAAAGAAAAGATTTTCAGTAGTTTTACTGACCAACTTAATTGTATTTTGTAAATATACACAAATTTAGAATTTGATGGTTGCAACACACTAAACAAAAGTTGGGACAGAGTTAAAATAAGATTGAAAAGTGCACAGAATATTCAAGTAACACCGGTTTGGAAGACTCCACATTAAGCAGGCTAATTGGTAGCAGGTGAGGTATCATGACTGAGTATAAAAGTAGCGTCCATCAAAGGCTCAGTCTTTGCAAGCAAGGATGGGTCGTGGCTCACCCCTTTGTGCCGAAATTCGTGAGAGAATTGTTAGTCAGTTCAAAAGGAACATTTCTCAATGCAAGATTGCAGAGAATTTAGGTCTTTCAACATCTACAGTACAGAATATTGTGAAAAGATTCAGAGAATTCAGAGACATCTCAGTGCGTAAAGGGCAAGGTCGGAAACCACTGTTGAATGCGCGTGCTCTTCGAGCCCTCAGGCGGCACGGCCTAAGAAACCGTCATGCTACTGTGACAATTATAGCCACCTGGCCTCGGGAGTACTTCAGAAAACCATTGTCACTCAACACAGTCCGTCGCTGCATCCAGAAATGCAACTTGAAACTGTATTACGCAAGGAGGAAGCCATACATCAGCTCCATGCAGAAACGCCGGCAAGTTCTCTGGGCCCAAGCTCATCTCAGATGGTCGGAAAGACTGTGGAACTGTGTGCTGTGGTCAGATGAGTCCACATTTAAGCTAGTTTTCGGAAAAAAACAGGCGTAGAGTTCTCCGTGCCAAAGATGAAAATGACCATCCAGATTGTTGTTAGCGAAAGCTGCAAAAGCCAGCATCTGTGATGGTATGGGGGTGCATCAGTGCCCACGGCATGGGTGAGTTGCGTGTATGTGAAGGTACCATTGACTCTGAGGCGTATTTTAGGATTTTGGAGAGACATATGTTGCCATCAAGGCGACGTCTCTTCCCGGGACGTCCATGCTTATTTCAGCAGGACAATACCAGACCACATTCTGCACGGGCTACAACAGTATGGCTTTGTAGACACAGAGTGCGTGTGTTTGAATGGCCTGCTGCCAGTCCAGATCTATCTCCTATTGAAAATGTATGGTGCATTCTGAAGAGGAGAATCAGACAACGGAGACCATGGACTGTTGAGCAGCTGAACTCTTATATCAAGCAAAAATGGACAAAATTTCCAGTTGCAAATCTACTGCAATTAGTATCCTCAGTTCCAAAACGATTAAAAAGTGTTATTAAAAGGAAAGGTGATGTAACACAATGGTAAACATGCCTCTGTCCCAACTTTTGTTGAGTGTGTTGCAGCCATCAAATTCTAAATTTGTGTATGTTTACAAAATAAAATTAAGTTGGTCAGTAAAACTATTGAAAACCTTTTCTTTGTACTTTTGTCAGTTAAATAAAGGTTCACGTGAATTAACATATAACAGATTTTTGTTTTTATTGCATTTTGGAAAACATCCCAACTTTTCTGGAAATGGGGTTTGTACATAAAAGTCAAAATCTCAGAGAGTAAAGGACAAAGATGAAGTATAAATACCTCACCATTGATGTGATAAATTATATCAGATGAGAGATTGCATTTAGTAACAAGAGAACAATGGGATAGTATCACAAAGACGAGAGCATCTCCAAATTGGGCGTTTGGAGCTACAAGGACTGGCAAGAGCACAATCAACTCACATATTACTTTATCTGGTCTACTTGTCTCATCTATGGCAAACTGTGGATTTTGTGAGTTCCTAGGATTCAACACTCACCTCAGAAGCTGCAGAATGGAGAGGGTGCACGTTGATCACAAAGGACTGCTTAAGGAGACAAACAGCACTACACTCAGTTCCCCTGCCATGCACTTACTGAACACATAAAAAGTGCAGGTTTGCTGTTGGAGTTTTACTTTCCTCATTAAGGTACATGGAGCACTACTTTATAATTCTATTGTCTCCTTGTGAAACCAGATGACACAATGGGACAGCAAAGTTTCTTGAAGAGTGAACTTCAGTGCAAAATTAATACACATCAGACATCTGAACAAAAAGCCTGTTGGAAGAAGATGGAACCCCAGAGAGTATCAAGGGGACTGTTACTCCATTTCAGATTGTGCTACATTGTTTTGTTATAATGTTGGTGCCAAAACTGGCAGATCAGCAAAACTTATTGTATTCTTATTCAGCAATGTTTATCTCTTAATATACAGAAATGATTCACTCCCCTTTTACTTCCTTCAAAATTGAAATATATTGAGTTTTACTATACAATATTTTTGCATTCTTTTTAACAAAGCTTCTGCTGCAAGGAACTAGACCACTGAAAGGGTTAAGTGTTCAAGTGACAGCCAGCATACCCAAGTCTGTGTACTTTGCCTTATGAACAAATTCTGCTACTTAGGTGAGGAATGGTAGCCATGCCTGCAGCCTAGTTGAATCTTCAGCATTGTCACCTTCAAAAAAGCAGACACAAGCCTTTAACTGGCAGAAAATATTAAGCAATTAACCTTATTGAAACTATGGACAGATTTTAATTCACACTCAGACAGCAACCATTGAATTTCCAAAAAAGAAGTGCTGCTTTTCTCCGTGTTTACTTATGATCAATTAAGCTTGTGCCTTTCATCTTAATTACATCCACTTTATTTTAAAATACTTTTATTATATTAGAATTGTTTTAATGCCATGGAGTTGCAGGAATATAAACCTAGTTCTGGGTGGGAATTAATTATTTTGACACCACTCTGATAGTTCATTTTTTGCCGGGAAAGGTTGCTGTAAGTTGATTAACAACTAGAACAAATTAAATTTATTTTCTTGTCTCTAATTTTTCCCCTCCTGATGAATTTAGAAAGTCATATGTACTGGCATTTCGCTGGTCTTGTATCTGACAAGTTCATCTTGTATTTCACTAAAAACTTTGAAATGAAGGTGGTAAGGGATTACTTTTGAAAAGATCATCTGTTTTACAGTAACACTTGCTCAGTTTTATCCCAAATATTTCTGGTGCCATACACAACAGCTTATCACCTCAGTCAGTGAACTCAGCTAGACACATGGGGAACATCAGAGGCACGCACACATTTTCATTGCAAGCTTCGTTATAGTCTCTTACATCCCCAGCTTTCCATCCAGGGTTATCTGTCAGGAAACTCAGCTCTAATTGGGTATAGGATCTTTAAATTTGTGAAGGGAAAATCATCAAAGATTTGTTTTCTTTGATGTTATCAACAGTTCCTACTGGAATTTAATATCAGCACCATTGAGTTGGAATGACCATGAACTTGGTATGAGTAGTCTCTGAATTTGAGGATATCAGGACAATATTCACTGCCATTTCTGCGTTTGAATAATGGTCAGTTTTGGTGAGGTATTAATAGGCATCTGTTTCTCATGGAAGCAAACACGGTGCCAAGATTGGTCAAAGGCAACAAGTCACAGCCTGCTGCTGCTACCATGAAGAACATCTGGGATCCTGGTTCTAGCAGCTTTTGATGCCAATGTGCAATGAGGGCAACAGATGAGAATAGGACTGAATGCAGTTGTCTGTTGACGCTTTCTACCAAAGGCATACTCTAATCATGAACTTCAAAATGTAGTGCAGAGCACAATTGACCATACCACTAAGCCTTAAAAAGACATCAAAAAGTAAATGAAAATGCAAGAGACCACTGAAATCTGCATAATTTGATAATCACTGTTCCCAAATGATTTGGAAACTACCTCGCCAATAGCTTCTTTCATCTCAAATCCCTCCCCTTTTCCTCAGCCACTCTTTTAAAGGCACAGTTCATACGGAGTATTTGAGTGCATTGGCACAAATGGAAGATTTGCTGGCTGACAGGAAACAGTGAGGGGCCATGAATGAGTCCATTTGAAGTTACCAAGTTGTAAAAAGTGATGCCCGCTGAGATCAGTGCTGGGGCTTCAATATTTTATAATATGTAAATGATGGATGAAGACTTTGAATATATGGTTTCTACATTGCTGATGGCACAAAAGTAGTTAGGAAAATCAGTTGTGAAGATGAAAGAAGGAGGCTGTAAAGGGATAGAGAAAGATTAAATGAGTGCAAAAGGATGTGGCACAAAAACCAAAATGGAAGATGAGATATTTTCCATTTTGTTAGAAAAAGATATTTTAAAAAAGCATATTATTGAAATGGGAAGAGTTTTCTGATCTCTGATGTGCTAACCATCTGAGCATTAAAGAATGACAACTATTTCTTCAGATGCCACAAGCCTCATTTCCATAAGTCCCAACCAAAATCTTTCATATCTTGCTCTCTCTATCGCAGACAGACAGACAGACAGACAGACACACACACACACACACACACACACACACACTCTTTCAATGAAATGGAATGTGTTAATTGCATCCAAGATACATTTTGAAAATAATATGCAGACACTCCTGCTAGAGAAGAGAATGCACTTCCTCTTATTTTAGGAAATGAATCCAGGTTGGTGTTGCAAGTGTCAACTGGCGAACTTGGAACTGTCTGTCTGTCTGTCTGTCTAGGTGCCATATCTGATGTGGACTTTGGTGACCATGGTTTTCCATATAGATCTATCCCCCGTGCTTTGGATGACTTTCATTTCCTCGAAGTGTAGCCGCCTGACTAAGCTTTTAACGTACATAAGCTGAGGTCTTCCTCTAGGTTTGCTCCCCTTGATCTTTCCGGAGAGTATGAGTTTTTCTAGTTCGTCTTTCCGCATGATGTGTCCTTGGAATCTGAGTTGTCTTTCTCTCATTGTTGGTATGAGTGATCAAACTGCTTGGGCTCTTCTGAGGACTTTTTCATTTGATGTGTATGTGGTCTATGATATTTTTAACATTCTCCTGTAGAACCATAATTCAGCTGGTTCTAGTCTCTTTTCTGGAAATGGTCCAGCATTCACTTCCATAAGTCAGGATAGAATAAATGTAGCACTGTAGTATTCTGTTTTTAGTGTACGTGCTCACCTTTCTGTCTGTTAATATGGTCTTCATTTTTTGGAAAGGTTCTTTCGCCATTGCTCTTGTGTATTTGATATCTGTGTTGCACCTGCCATCACTTGTTATTAGGCTGCCAAAATATCTGAATTTGTTGACTTGTTTGATGTTTGTATTTCCGATCTTGATCACACATTGTGGGATGTTTGACTTTCTGGAGATGACAATGCTTTCTGTCTTCTTGGTGTTGATTGAGAGGCCTCTGCGATTACTTTCTGCTGCCACTATAGTGAGTAGTTCTTGAAGTTTTGTTTCTAAGTCAGCTATTAGTACGATGTCATCAGCATAACTGATGCTATTTATATTATGGTCTCCAATTGTGAGTCCTTTGATGCTTTTGATATTCTCAAGATATTTTCACTATACAGGCTGAATAAGTCTGGCGAGAAGACACAACCTTGCCTGACTCCTCTCATGATATTCACATACTCACTCACTTCTCCTTCTATTCTGATGGATGCTGTCTGGTCCCAGTACAAGTTTCTTAAGAAACGTATATCTTTCCCGTCTGTGTCAAGATCCTGAAGCATTTCCAGAAGATTTTGGTGTCTGACGGTGTCAAAAGCTTTTGTATAGTCAATGAAACATAGGTAGATGTCTTTTTACACCTGGATGGCTCGTTCACAGATCATCCGTAGCATGAAAATTGCATTTCTGGTTCCAGTGTTTTCCACAAAGCCGCATTGTTCTTTACTGATTTTTGGATTTATACAGCTTCTTGCTCTCATCATAATTACTCTGAGAATGATTTTTGTCACGTGGCTCATCAAGCTTATTGTACGATGTAACTCACATTCTGTTGCTCCCTCTTTCTTTGGAAGTGTGATGAACACTGATTTACTTAAATCATCAGGTATCTCCCCATGATCATAGATTTCATTTGCTGTTTCTGTTATTTTCTCTATTCCAAAATCTTCTAAGGCCAGTATCATTTCAACGGCGATGTTGTCTGGACCAGTTGCTCTGTTATATTTTGTTTTATTTACAACTGCTCAAATTTCTGATTCTTCTTTATGTTCGGTTTTTTTCCTCTTTGGTCTTCAAAAGTTCTTTTATATATTCTGTCCATCTGTTTAGGATCTCCTCTTTGCTCATAATTAAGCTGTCATCTTTTGCTTTGATGCATCCACTTGCTGAGCAAGGTAATTTCCCCATTAGTTCTTTAATCTTACTGTGCATCAACTTTGTTCCAGGGTTATGGGTTTGTAGCATTTCTATCTCTGAGCATTTCTCATTTAGCCATCTGTCTTTAGCTTCTCTGCATTTTCTTTTTATTGTCTTATCAAGTTGTTTGTATTCTTCACTGTCTCTTGGTTTGATGGTCTGTTTTTGTTGCATCAATTGTATATCTTCAGTTATCCATTTCTTCTTACTTTTCCATTCTTTTCATGGGATGGTTTCTTTTGCAGCTTCAACCATGGATTCCTTCAGTATGTCCCAGGAAGATTTGCCTCCTTCATCCTGCAGCAATTGAAAATGGTTTTTCACCTTGATTGTGTATTTTGTTTTCAGATGAGGGTTGTTTTGTAGTTATTAATAATCTAGTGGTTCCGATCTTTTTGTTTTCTTTAACTTTCTCATCTTTATTTTCATTTTGCAAATGACTGGTATGTGGTCGCTTCCACAGTCTGCTCCAGGGTAGCTTTTAGATTCAGTTATCGAGTTTTTGAATCTGTTATTGTTATGTAGTCGATTTGATTTTTGTTGTTCCCATCTGGGCTTCTCCTTGTCCATTTCCTTCTTGGATGTTGTTTAAACCAAGTGTTGGTGATTATCTGATTGTTTGTTTTACACTATGATATAAGCTTTTCTCCTCTTTCATTTCTTTCTCCCGGTCCCTGGTCTCCAGCAATATGGTCTTCTCTTCCCTCACCAACTTTTGCATTGAAGTCGCCCATGGCTATGATGGCTTCCTGTGATTTGCATTCTTCTAGTGCTTTGTCTAGGGAGTGGCAGAAGGCATCAATTTCTTCCTCTGAGCTTGCCCTTCTGGGTGCATATACCTGGATGATGGAGATGTTGTTTTGTTGTTCTTTTAGTTTGATTAGCATCATTCTGTCTGAGATTTGCCAGTATCCAGCAGGCTCTTGGATGTTTCTTTGTCTAAGATGATTGCAACACTCTTTTCATGTTTATCTCCACCAGAGTATATCATCCTGTAGTCATCTGATAGGAATACTCCAGTACCTTTCCATCTTATTTCACTTAGGCCTAGGATGCTGACTTCTAGCCTCTTCATTTCTAATTTTACGTTTTCTAGCTTATCAGCTTGGTGCAGGGTTCGAACATTCCAAGTGGCAATTTGCAGTCTCGTGTTCTTGCAGACAGTAGCGGTATGACGATCCGGGTTCACCTGTCTGTTTACATGATATCCCGTACCGAGCAAGGTGTCCGCACCATTTGGAAATGGGCTCCCATTTACACTGTTGTCTTTTACATTTCTGTATGTATTACCATGGTTGTACTAGGGATAAAATACAATAAGTAGCTTCCTCTTGCTTGCTTCCGATGCAATGTCTTTACAAAATGGGTGACCCTGACCATTGTCCTATTAAAAGGATCCACTGCTCAGCGTCTGAGAAGCAGGAACCATCAATTGTGTTACTCACAACTTGCCATCTGCTTCAGCCACCACCTGCATTCCGTGGCTTCACTGTAACCCAAGTAGGGAGGCTAACAGGTGCTACACCTTGCCTAAGGGTGACCTGGAGGTAGCTGTGGTTAATGGTAACCTCCTTACCCAAAGCAAATGCTCCACAGCTGGATGTAGTTTATCCTCATACCCAGGAGAGGAACTTGGAACAGTGACCATAATTTGGTTAAGTTTCAAGATTTAAATATCTAGAGTTAAAGTTGGTCCTCAAGTTAGGTCCTAAATTGGGGGAAGGCTAATTTTTGTAGTACAAAAAAGCATCTTGCAGAAAGTAAATTGGGAACAGAATGCTTGAAGCTAAAATAACAGTTGATAAGTAGGGGCCTTTTAAAATAAATTTAGCAAGAGTTCAGGGCCAGCATGTTCCAGAAAGGGTGAAAGGCAATGTTGGCATAATTAGGTAAGCTTGGATAACAAATTTAATTGAAGGTTGATCAGGAAAAAGAAAAACATGTTGACAGGGATAGATAACTGGGATCAAAGGAGACTCTTGGGGAATTTAGAGTGTCTCAGAGAAAATTTAAGGAAGAAATTAAGAGGGCAGAAAGGAGCCATGAAATATTCTAGGCAGGTCAGATTATACTCAAGGTGTTAGTAAGGGAAAGAGTGGGTTTTTGTGATGACCGAAGGGCTAATCTATGTTTGGCAGTGGGCAAGGAAGTTCCCAACTGTAATGTTGTGTATATTCCCCAAGGAGAAAGAAATGCAGAGTTCAGAGGATACACTGAAAGACTGGAGCATGTTAGTATTTCGAAAGTGAAGGTGATAGATTGGAATGCAAAATAGTGAATAAATCCTCAAGGTTAATTAGATCCCAGAATGCTAATGAGAAAATTCTTAAGGAAGAGGAAAGCCAAGGATTGGTCAGGGATAGTTTGACTTTCTGTGTGGGAAATCCAGATTTACTAACTTGATTGAAAGTTTTTTGAGAAGGCAACAAAGAAGGGTGGTAGGTGTTGTCTGTATGGTCTTTAGTCAGGCATTTGATAAGATCTTGCATAGTTGGCTGATCCAGAAGGTTAAGGAATATGAGATCCCAAGTAAACTGGCTAAATGGATCCAAAATTTGCTTGGTGATAATAGTTAGTGGACATATTTTTCTAATTATTTGTTGTTATGATGCACAGAAGGCATTAGTGTGGGTTCTTTGCACTTTGTGATATGTATAAGTGACTTGGATATGAATGCAGGAGAAATGATAAGTAAGTCTGAGGATGATACAAAAATTGGTGGTGCTGTGTACAGTGGGGAAGGTTATCTGAGACTGCATCGGAATAAAAATTGGTTGGAAAGTTGGGTGGAACTTTGGCAGATGGAAGTTAATCCCAAACAAGTACAAAGTTTATGCACTTTGGGAAGTCAGCTAAATCTAGAACAAGTAGAAATTTGATTAGGGTAAAGCGGTGGATGTTGTCTATATGGACTTCATTAAGGTCTTTGACAAGGTTCCACAGGGAAGGTTAATTAGGAAGATTCAATCGTTAGGTATTAATATTGAAGTAGTAAAATGGATTCAGCAGTGGCTGGATGGGAGATGCCAGAGAGTAGTGGTGGATAACTGTTTGTCAGATTGGAGCCTAGTGTCTAGTGGTGTGCCTCAGGGATCTGTACTGGGTCCAGTGTTGTTTGTCATGTATATTAATGATCTGGATGATGGGGTGGTAAATTGGATTAGTAAGTATGCAGATGATACTAAGATAGGTGGAGTTGTGGATAATGAAGTAGGTTTTCAAAGCTTGCAGACCATAGAACCATAGAAACTACAGCACAGAAACAGGCCCTTTGGCCCTTCTTGGCTGTGCCGAACCATTTTCTGCCTAGTCCCACTGACCTGCACACGGACCATATCCCTACATACACCTCCCATCCATGTATCTGTCCAATTTATTCCTAAATGTTAAAAAAGAACCCGCATTTACCACCTCGTCTGGCAGCTCATTCCATACTCCCACCACTCTCTGTGTGAAGAAGCCCCCGCTAATGTTCCCTTTAAACTTTTCCCCCCTCACCCTTAACCCATGTCCTGTGGTTTTTTTCTCCCCTTGCCTCAGTGGAAAAAGCCTGCTTGCATTCACTCTATCTATAGCCATCATAATTTTATATACCTCTATCAAATCTCCCCTCATTCTTCTACTCTGCAGGGAATAAAGTCCTAACCTATTCAACCTTTCTCTGTAACTGAGTTTCTCAAGTCCCGGCAACATCCTTGTAAACCTTCTCTGCACTCTTTCAACCTTATTTATATCCTTCCTGTAATTTGGTGACCAAAACTGAACACAATACTCCAGATTTGGCCTCACCAATGGCTTATACAACCTCATCATAACATTCCAGCTCTTATACTTAATACTTCGATTAATAAAGGCCAATGTACCAAAAGCTCTCTTTACGACCCTATCTACCTGTGACGACACTTTTAGGGAATTTTGTATCTGTATTCCGAGATACCTCTGTTCCACTGCACTCCTCAGTGCCTTACCATTAACCCTGTATGTTCTACGCTGGTTTGTCCTTCCAACGTGCAATACCTCACACTTGTCAGTATTAAGCTCCATCTGCCATTTTTCAGCCCATTTTTCCAGCCTGTCCAAGTCCCTCTGCAGGCTCTGAAAACCTTCCTCACTGTCTACTACACTTCCAATCTTTGCATCATCAGCAAACTTGCTGATCCAATTTACCACATTATCATCCAGATCATTGATATAGATGACAAATAACAATGGACCCAGCACTGATCCCTGTGGCACACCACTAGTCACAGGCCTCCACTCAGAGAAGCAATCCTCCACTACCACTCTCTGGCTTCTTCCATTGAGCCAATGTCTAATCCAATTTACCACCTCTCCATGTATACCTAGCGACTGAATTTTCCTAACTAACCTCCCATGCGGGACCTTGTCAAAGGCCTTACTGAAGTCCATGTAGACAATATCCACTGCCTTCCCTTCATCCACTTTCCTGGTAACATCCTCGAAAAACTCCAACAGATTGGTCAAACATGACCTACCACGCACAAAGCCATGTTGACTCTCCTTAATAAGCCCCTGTCTATCCAAATGCTTGTAGATTCTTGTCTCTTAGTACTCCCTCCAATAACTTACCTACTACTGACATTAAACTCACCGGCCTATAATTTCCCGGATTACTTTTCGATCCTTTTTTAAACAACGGACCAACATGAGCCACTCTCCAATCCTCCGGCACTTCACCCGTAGACAGCGACATTTTAAATATTTCTGCCAGGGCCCCCGCAATTTCAACACTAGTCTCCTTCAAAGTCCAAGGGAACACTCTGTCAGGTCCCGGGGATTTATCGACTTTAATTTTCCTCAAGACAGCAAGCACCTCCTCCTTTTCAATCTGTACAGTTTCCATGGCCTCACTACTTGATTCCCTCAATTCCATAGATTTCATGCCAGCTCCTTAGTAAATACAGACGCAAAAAACCTATTTAAGATCTCCCCCATTTCTTTTGGTTCCGCACAAAGCCGACCACTCTGATCTTCAAGAGGACCAATTTTATCCCTTACAATCCTTTTGCTCTTAATATACTTGTAAAAGCTCTTTGGATTATCCTTCATTTTGACTGCCAAGGCAACCTCATGTCTTCTTTTAGCCCTCCTGATTTCTTTCTTAAGTATTTTCTTGCACTTCTTATACTCTGCAAGCACCTGATTTACCCCCTGTTTCCTATACATTTCATACAACTCCCTCTTCTTCTTTATCAGAGTTGCAATACCCCCTGAGAACCAAGGTTCCTTATTCCTATTCAATTTGCCTTTAATCCTGACAGGAACATACAAACTCTGCACTCTCAAAATTTCCCCTTTGAAGGCTTCCCACCTACCAATCATATCTTTGCCAGAGAACAACCTGTCCCAATCCACGCTTTTTAGATCCTTTCTCATTTCTTCAAATTTGGCCTTCTTCCAGTTCAGAACCTCAACCCTCGGACCAGATCTATCCTTGTCCATGATCAGATTGAAACTAATGGTGTTATGATCACTGGAACCAAAGTGCTCCCCTACACAGACTTCTGTCACTTGCCCTAATTCGTATCCTAACAGGAGATCCAATATTGCATCCCCTCTAGTTGGTCCCTCTATATATTGATTTAGAAAACTTTCCTGAACACATCTTACAAACTCTAAGCCATCTAGACCCCTAACAGTATGGGAGTCCCAATCAATGTATGGAAAATTAAAATCCCCTACCACCACAGCTTTATGTTTCCTGCAGTTGCCTGCTATCTCTCTGCAGATTTGCTCTTCCAAGTCTCGTTGACTATTGGGTGATCTGTAATACAATCCCACTAATGTGGCCATACCTTTCCTGTTTCTCAGCTCCACCCATAAGGACTCAGTAGACAAGCCCTCTAATCTGTCCTGCCTGAGCACTGCTGTAATATTTTCCCTAACAAGCAATGCTACTCCCCCACCTTTCATTCCTCTGCCTCGATCACAACTGAAACATCAGAACCCTGGAATATTAAGCTACCAGTCCTGCCCCTCCTGTAGCCAAGTTTCACTAATTGCTACATCATAATTCCACGTGTCAATCCACGCCCTCAACTCATCCGCCTTCCCCGCAATACTCCAAGCATTGAAATATATACACCTCAGAAGATTTTTACCACCACTCACAACCTTTCTATCAGAGGATTTGCTTAAACTTTCAACAACATCAGACAGATTTAGGACAGTTAGAAGAGTGGGTTGAAAGATGGCAGATGGAGTTTAATGCTGATAAATTTGATGTGCTACATTTTGGTAGGACTAATCAAAATAGGACATACATGGTAAATGGTAGGGCATTGAAGAATGCAGTAGAACAGAGGGATCTAGGAATAATGGTGCATAGTTCCCTGAAGGTGGAATCTCATGTGGATAGGGTGGTGAAGAAAGCTTTTGGTATGCTGGCCTTTATAAATCAGAGCATTGAGTATAGGAGTTGGGATGTAATGTTGAAATTGTACAAGGCATTGGTAAGGCCAAATTTGGAGTATTGTGTACAGTTCTGGTCACCGAATTATAGGAAAGATGTCAACAAAATTGAGAGAGTACAGAGAAGATTTACTATTATGTTACCTGGGTTTCATCTCCTAAGTTACAGAGAAAGGTTGAACAAGTTGGGTCTTTAATCTTTGGAGTGTAGAAGGTTGAGAGGGGACTTGATAGAGGTATTTAAAATTATGAGGGGGATAGATAGAGTTGACATGGATAGGCTTTTTCCATTGAGAGTGGAGGAGATTCAAACAAGAGTTAAATTCATTGTCTTGCAGGCATACTCAATGAATACATAGAATAATAACCATAACAGAATCAATGAAAGACCACAGCAACTTGGGAATTCAACCAGTGTGTGAAAGACAACAAACTGCAAATACAAAAAGAATGAAATAATAATAAATAAATAAACAATAAATATCGAGAACATGACATGAAGAGGCCTTGAAAACGGGTCCGTAGGTTGTAGAAACATTTTATTGATGGAGCAAGTGCAGTTGAGTGAAGTTATCCCCTTTGGTTCACGAGCCTGATGGCTGAGGGGTAGTAACTGTTCCTGAAGCTGGTGGTGTGTGTCCTAAGGCTTCCTGATGGCAGCAGTGAGAAGAGAGCAAGTCCTGTGTGGTGGGAGTCCTTGATGATGGATGCTACTTTCCTGTGACAGCGTTTCGTGTAGATGTGCTCAATGGTGGAGAGGGCTTTACCCATATTGGACTAGGCCATATCCACCACTTTATGCAGCATTTTCTTCACAGGGTCTTTGGTGTTTCCATACCAGGCTGTGATGCAGCCAGTCAATATATACTCTACCACACAACAATGGAAGTTTGTCAAAATTTAGATGTCATGCCAATTGTTTGCAAACTCCTAAAGAAGTAGATGTGCTACCATGCTCTCTTCATAGTTGTACTTGCGTGCTGGGTGAAGGACAGATCTTCCGAAATAATAACACTGAAGAACTTACTGTAAATTTGCTAACCCTCTCCACCCCTGATCCACTGATGAGGACTGGCTCATGGACATCTGATTTCCTTCTCCTAAAGTCAATAATCAGCTCTTTGGTCTTACTGATATTGAGTAAGAAATTGTTCTTACTGACATTAAGTAAGAAATTGTTGTGGTACCACTCAGCCAGACTTTCAATCTCCTTCCTATATGCTGATTCATAATTACCTTTGATTCGCTCAACGACAGTAGTATTGTCAGCAAATTTAAATATGGC
Source organism: Mobula hypostoma (assembly GCF_963921235.1). NCBI lineage: Eukaryota > Metazoa > Chordata > Chondrichthyes > Myliobatiformes > Myliobatidae > Mobula > Mobula hypostoma. The sequence goes on along the minus strand of NC_086104.1, from coordinate 63,237,274 downwards.
ATTGGAGCTGTGCTTACCATCACAGTCATAAGTATAAAGTGAGCAGAGCAGGAACCTAGGCACACAGTCCCTTAGTACACCTGTGCTGATGGAGATTGTGGAGGAGATGTTTTTTGCCAATCTGAACTGACTGGGGTCTGCAAGTGAAGTAATCCAGGATCCAATTGCACAAGAAGGTTTTGAGGCCAAGACCTTGAAGTTTATTGAATAGTTTTTAGGGGATGATAGTATTGAATGCTGAGCAGTAGATGATAAAGATCATCCTGATGTATGCATCTTTGCTGTCCAGATGTTCCAGGGTTGAGTGAAGAGCCAATGAGATGGCATCTGCTGTGGACCTGTTGCTCTGGTAGATGGTTCTGATCTCCACCCTATTGAAAGAATGTGATGGTACAGGTGGGAGTGCAGAGGAACATCACAATAGACATAGCTAGAAGTTGGCAACAAAAGTCACTGCATGATTTTTTTACTGTTTAGTTGTTGTTGCTGGAAATGTTACAAGATACATGTGCTGTGATATTGGTCAAACATTCTACCTTCTGGCTTTTAAATTATTCAAATTTTTGAAATGTAACAACATTGCCTATATTGGAGCACTTGAATTATGGGGAGAGATTGGACAGGCTGGGTTTGTTTTTCTTGGTGCAAAGGAAGCTGAAAGGTGAAATGACAGAAGTATGTACAATTATGAAAGGTGGCAATAGACTTTTTTACATGGTAGGAGTGTCAAAACGTAGCGTTTAAGGTGATACAAAAGAATTTTAAAGGGTAACTGAGGAGAAAGCTTGTAATAGAATGGTTCATATTTGGAGCTTATGATTCTACCCCACCAAACCCCAGCTGGACAGCTTAACATTTCCTGCAGGAGTAAGTCAGTAAATTGATGAAGTATACTAATCATTACCCAATGGGGGGGGGGAGGGGGACAGTAATCAACTAATACATGTATGCCAACAAAAAAAACCAGAATCTATAATTAACCAATGAGCATAAACTCAGTCCTTCCCTTGTCATTGTTGCATCTCATCTCCCAGTAGCTTCATACTAGAGTGGACATAATCTATAAAACAAATGGGAAACTTTACAACTTCTGCATAGAATTTTACTCCAGAACAAAGGTCTTCCCAATTTGTGTATGCATGGATTTGGATGCTGAGCTGCAAATCATTGCCCACTTGGTCAGTGAGAATCATTTTTGGCCATAGCCTGTCTAATCAGCACAATCCCAGCATTCTGATGTAGGCTGACGTTGAGACCATAGTGAATGGTTCCCATGTATCTGGAGCTCTTCTCAGTGAAGGGGATCATCAGTAATACTCAGTACTTCAGTGCAGCTTTTTGCCATCTGTGGAACAGTATGTTTGCAGGTCAAGACTTTGAACCCAGCACATGGTTTGTTGGGCTGGAATTGCCTGTTACCATGTTGTATCTCTAAAAAAAAATTAAACAATGCATTCTTAAAACCTTCCTACTTGCCATTCCTCCCTTTCCCTTCAAAAGGCTGCTCATTTGACCTCCACTAGATCCTGTCTAATTTCCCCCAAAATTAGCCCTGCTGCACTTTAGGACCCTAACCTGTTGACCTGTCCTATCCTTTTCCATCACTATCTTAAAACTAACAGAACTATGGTCACTAGCACCAAAGTTTTCCACAGCTGCCTCTTTGTTTACTTTCCCTGCCTTATTCCCTAAGAGGAGGACCAGTATTGCACCCTCTTGCATAGGACCCTTCCTATAATAACTCAGGAAACTTTCCTGACACATTTCACAAATTAGCCACCATCCAGACCCTAATCATTTTGGGTAGTTCAGTAAGTTTTATGGAGGTTAAAATCTCCCACTAATACAACTCTGTTATTCTAACAGCTATGAGAAATTCCTCTACACATCTGCGTCTCAAGTTCCCACTGACTATAATACAGCCCCAATAAGAGTGACCCTCCCTCTTGTTTCCGTGTTCTACCATTCTGGCCAAATGGATGATCTCCCAAAGAATGTCATCTCTAAGTACCACTGTTACTTCCTTATTAAAAAGATAATACCGCCTACTCGATTACTGCATTGCCTGCAGCATCCGTATCCCGGAATACTGAGCTGTCAATCCTGCCCTTCTTTCAGCCATGTTTCAGTTATGGTTATACAGCTCTTGGAACCTTTCAATTGAATTTAAACCCTCTTGTATAGCACCAGTACATTTCCCTGCAAGGATATTGGCCCCTCTCATTCAAGTGAAATCTGTCTGTCTTGTGCAGGTCATCTCTACACTAGAAGAGATCCCAATGATCCAAGATCCCAGATCTGTGTTCCCTGCAGCATCTTCTCAGCCACAAATCTGTCTGGCCTGTTCTTTCATTTCTGTTCTCACTAGCACATGGCACTGGGAGTAATCCAGAGATCACTACTCTTGATGTCCTGCATCTTAATTTCTTACCTAATTTCTTATGCTCCTTTAGGATGTCATGTCTCATTCTACCTTTGCTGCTTCTACTAACATGTACAACAACCTTAAGCTCTTCACTCTCTCCTTCGAGAATTTTCCACATCTGCTGGGAGACATCCTTGACTCTGGTGCCTGTGAGGCAACTCACCATCCTGGTGTCTCTTCTGCTGTCGAGTCTCCTATCACTATTGCCCTAATTTAATGCACCCTTCCACTCAGAGACAGTTGCAGTGCCAGAGACCGACTACTGCAGCTTGCCACTGAACACCCCCTTCAACAATATTCCTTATTTTGTAATTTATTTTTTAATTGAATTTCATCATCAAACAAACATTTCCATAAGATGTATTTCAGATACTGTACATATATATCATATAATCATCTTTGTGACAAATCCCCACATAATATTTAACTGAGGTATACATTTATAGAAAAGAGAGGAAAGAAAGAACAATCAAAAGAAGAAAACTATGTACAGAGTAGGGAGTGATCTTTTTTTTACACCATATTCATTGACTTGTGAGCCTAAAATTGGGCCTAAGAGGTGTTATGTAGTTAATCCATTTTTTCCAGTAAGAATAAAATTGTTCCAACTTATGATTAACAGATACTGTTATCTTCTCCATTTTGTAAATGTCCATTGTAATTTCCATCCATACATTTAAAATTGGGCCCTCCGGTGATAACCATTTCCTGGGAAGGGTCTTTTTACCAGCCACCAGCAGTACATTAATTAAATATTTATCTCCTTTCAACCATTCTTGAGGTATACACCCAAAATATATGGTCTTATTCTCTAAGGGTATTTCACATTTAAAGATGTCTTGTAGGGCATTATGTATCCCACTCCGATTGTCTTTGATAATGGGGCATTCCAAGAAAAAATGATAATAGTTTGCATTTTGATTTCCACAATTTCTCCAGCAAACTGAGGGGGGGGGGGTGGTTTATCATAATGGGATTTCTGAGAGGGAGTTAAAAAATATCTTATCAAGTTTTTCCATTTGAACTCCCTCCATTTCTGTGAACTGGTACACTTCCATTGATACCTCCATATTATTGTCCAGTCTTCTTCAGATACAGTATTATTATCCCCCTTCTCCCATTTTGTTTTAATGTATGAAGTCGAATGTGTTTTAAGATTTGACAAACCCTTATACATGCTTGAAATTATTCTACTACTGTTGTCTGAATTATATGCTTTTCTAAATAGCTCTGTCAGACATGTACTTGCCTTGGTTACATTTTAACCGTCCTATTAACATACTGTCACATCTGTAAATATCAATAAAAGTCTTGTTTTTCTAATAAGTGTTTCTCTTTGAGCATTTCAAAACTGAACAGTGTTCCTTCTTTCATTATATTGCAAATAGCTGTTATTCCTTTAGCTGTCCAGCCCTTCAATCTAGCATCCGGTTTATTCAGCGTAAAATCCGAGTCATATGCACACCATTTAAGAATTGCAATGTCTCTCTCTAGTTTATATTCTTTTATAATAGTGTTCCATATTCTAAGAGTCCATTTCACCTACGGGTTATCAATAGTATTTATGTAACTTTGTAGGTTGTTATCAGCCAAAATTGCCTGTATGGGGATGGAAAGTATCCTCTCCTCAATGTTTTTCCTTTGAGCATAATATGATGGGTTGCATCAGCATATCACAGATCTTAACTGTTCAACAATATTCCAATGTGGATATGTGTTAGTGAGAGGCATGTCCACAGGACCACCCTGCACTGACTGCCTACTCCCTTTACTTTTACCAGTGGTCACCTGTCTACCTGAAGCCTGTTACCGGGGTGAGACCATCTCGGTAAAAGTCTCATCTATGAGGCCATCAGCTTCCCAGATGGTCCTGAGTACTCCAGCTCAGTTTCCTGGAGCTGCTCTGTTAGGAACTGTGGCTGATGTGATGCACTTCTCACAGAATCACTGGTGGCCAGGGAGACCCTGAGGTACCCTGACTTTCCACGCCTTGCTGGAGGAGCACTCCACAGCCCTTTTGTGATAAGGTGATCACCCTTGACACCTTTTCCACCGATACATTTCTTTCTTTAAAAGATAGCATGTTTTTTACTCCTTATCCATTTATTTCACAGCAATAAAATGAGGCAGTGCATTAACTTTATAAGCTAAATACAACCCCACATGGAAGGCAAATGTTTTCACTCAGGATACCCCAGAATGAAATATCATGAGAATGAAACCGTAGAGACCATGCCCTCTTGGATTGATCAAGATAGAACATAGAACACTCTCGGAGAACAAGCTGCTCTTTCACTTTTTGGTGTCTCGTTTATGAACAGGAGCTATAGAAATTCAGAAACAAGTTGTTCAATTAACCGCTTGTGGAAATCTCTGGGCTGAAAATAAAATCACACTTGTTTGCATGGTTTGAGGCAGGATGAAGATTCCTCCTGAGACCTCGTTAAGATGAATCCAGCATACAACCACTCCTGTCTGTGCTGGTCATTGGCAGCATAGGTGTTAGGCATTTGGAAGTGGGGGTGGATTATTGGGAAATACGAAAGTTTGATGGGGAATTATTAGTATTGTTCATTAGAGATATAATGACAGAATATACTGAATGAACAAGTCTATACTGATCAGAGAAAGCTAATATGTTTTGGTTAAGGATAAATTCAATTTGTTGAATATTAAGATTCCACTCAAGTGATTAATTAAAAAAACAGAAAAACGCAGAAATGAGCAAGGCCTTTTAATTTCCATTGGAGATTGGTCGCATGGTAGGAAACAGAAATTTTGTACAATAGATATATAGTTAGACTGGTAATATGCTCCATTCATCAACTTCATATAGCTGGAAAAATTAAAAAAAACTTTACGTCCAAAGTACAGTTTTGACTAAATTAAGAATTATAGGAAGTAACACATTTGGGGACAGAAAATTGCAATGGGACTTAATTAGTTTAAGTGTGTGGTAAAACTATAGCAGATGGAATTCTGTAAGGTTAAATAGTTATTTTAACAAAGAAAAACTGGTGAAAAGCTAGGAAATAAAGAAGAGCGAAACATTTGGAGATCCATTTACAGTTTGTATATTATTTTAAAAGGAGATCAGAGTAGATAATCAACTGCCTTTATGTCAAGTGCTGGAATAAAAAGGGGAGGAAACTATGCCCTCTATTGCATGGAATGTCATTCAGAATTCTGTCTGCAGTATGAATGGTGGATTCAACAAATTAGAAAGAATTTATCAACACTGCAGCTTTATCCTCAAAAGAGTTGGATCAAAGTCAGTGTAAAGTTCATTATCCAAGTACATATATGTTACCATATTTCTTGCAGGTATTTACAGGAAAATAAAGAAATACAATAGAACTTGTGAAAACTATACATAAAGACTGAAAAGCAATTACTGTAATATGCAGACAAAGACAAACTGCAAAAAAAAGCAATACTGAGAATATGTGTTGTAGAGCCTTGAAAGTGAATCAAGTGAGTCTGTAGGGGGTAAAATCAGTTCAGAGTTGAGATGAGTGAAGTTATCCATATTAGTTCTGGAGCCTGTTGGTTGTAGGGTAATAACTGCTCCTGAACCTCATGGTAACAGCAAGATGAGAGAGTGGTCTGGATGATCGCGGGCCTTGATGATGGATGCTGCATTCTTGTGGAAGTACTCCTTGTAAATGTGTTCAGTGCTGGTGAGGGCTTTCCTACAATGGGCTGGACTGTATCCAGCATTTTCTGTTCACTTTCCCATTCTTGGGTATTGTTGTTCCTATACCAGACCATGAGACAACCAGTTAGGTTACCCTCTACTCTGCATCAATAGAAGTTTGTCAACATTTTTGTTGACATGCTGAATCTATGCAAACTTTTAAGAAAGTAGAGGTGCTGTCATGTCTTCTTTGTGCTTACGTGCTGTTCCCAGGACAGATCCTCTGATATGACAACACCAAGTTACAGACCCTCCCCACCTCTGATCCACTAATGAGGACTGGCTCATGGGCCTCCAGCTTCTTCCTCCTCAAGTCGATAATCAGCTCTTCAGTTTTGCTGACATTGAGTGAGAGGTTGTAGTTGTGGCACCATACAGCCAATTTTTAAATCTTTCTCCTATACGCCGAATCATCATGACGTTGATTCAGCCAAAAACAGTAATGTTATCAGTAAACATGAATACAGCATTGGAGATGTATTCATAGATATATCATAGGTACAAAGTGAGTAGAGCAGGGGGCTAAGCTCACAGCCTTGTGGTGCACCTGTGCTGACAGTTAACTCGTGAGAATAGGTTAGATAGATGAAAGATGTAGAAGGTTGAATCATTCAGGGCCCCAGACAGTCCTTCCAGGTGAGGCGACACTTCACCTGTGAGTCGGCTGGGGTGATATACTGTGATCGGTGCTCCCGATGTGGCCTTCTCTATATTGGCGAGACCCGATGCAGACTGGGAGATCGTTTCGCTGAACATCTACGCTCTGTTCACCAGAGAAAGCAGGATCTCCCAGTGGCCACACATTTTAATTCCACATCCCATTCCCATTCTGATATGTCTATCCACGGCCTCCTCTACTGTAAAGATGAAGCCACATTCAGGTTGGAGGAACAACACCTTATATCCCGTCTGGGTAGCCTCCAACCTGATGGCATGAACATTGACTTTTCAAACTTCCGCTAATGCCCCACCTCCCCCTTGTACCCCATCCATTATTTATTTATATACACACATTCTTTTTCTCTCAACACACATCAAAGTTGCTGGTGAACGCAGCAGGCCAAGCAGCATCTATAGGAAGAGGCGCAGTCGACGTTTCAGGCCGAGACCCTTCGTCAGGACTCGGCCTGAAACGTCGACTGCGCCTCTTCCTATAGATGCTGCTTGGCCTGCTGCGTTCACCAGCAACTTTGATGTGTGTTGCTTGAATTTCCAGCATCTGCAGAATTCCTGTTGTTTCTTTTTCTCTCTCTCCTTTTTCTCCCTCTGTCCCTCTCACTATACCCCTTGCCCATCCTCTGGACTTTTCCCCCCCTCCTCCTTTTCCTTCTCCCTGGGCCTCCTGTCCCGTGATCCTCTCATATCCCTTTTGCCAATCACCTGTCCAGCTCTTGGCTCCATCCCTCCCCCTCCTGTCTTCTCCTATCATTTTGGATCTTCCCCTTCCCCTCCCACTTTCAAACCTCTTACTAGCTCTTCCTTCAGTTAGTCCTGACCAAGGGTCCCGGCCCGAAACGTCGACTATACCTCTTCCTAGAGATGCTGCCTAGCCTGCTGCGTTCACCAGCAACTTTTATGTGTGTTGCTTGAAATTCCAGCATCTGCAAAATTCCTCATGTGAAGGTTGAATCTTGATCTGATGAAGGTGCTGTAATTATTAGATAGATTCAATGGAGTAAAGATATTTCTTATGGGGAAGTAAGTAATAAACAGACATAATATTAAAATTAGAGCTAAGAGAGTACTAAAAGGGTTTGGAATGGCAAAAACCCTAATTTCCACCAGCATAAGGGCACCACAGGGATATGTACTTAGCCCTCTGTTCTACTCACTTTACACCTATAACTGTGTGGCTAAGCACAGCTCCAACACCATAGACAAGTTGGCTGTTGACACCACTATTGTGGGCTGTATCAAAAGTGGTGATGAATCAGCATACAGGAGGGAGATTGAAAATTTGGCTGAGTGGTGTAATAACAACAACCTCTCACTCAGTGTCAATAAGACCAAGGAACTGATAGTGGACTTCAGGAAAGGGAAACCAGCCGTCCATGAGCCAGTAATCATCAGAGGATCAGAGGTGGAGAGGGTCAGTAAATTTAAATTCCTGGGTGTCACTATCTCAGAAGACCTGTCCTGGACCCATCACATAAATATAATTGTTGAGAAATCACAACAGCACCTCTACTTCCTCAGGAGTCAGTAGAGGTTTGGAATATCATCAAAAACCTTGGCAAATTTCTATAGAAGTGTGCTGACTGGTTGCATTACAGCTTGGTATGGAAACACTAATAGCTTTGAGCGTAAAATCTTACAGAAGGTAGTGGATTCGGCCCAGTACATCACAGGTAAAACCCTCCCAACCATTGAGCACATCTGCATGAAACATTACCATAAAAAAGCAGCATCCATCATCAAAGATCCTCACCACCCTTGCTCTTTTCTCGATGCTGCCATCAGGTAGAAGGTACAGGTGCACCAGGATTTGCACCACCAGGTTCAAGAACAGCTACTACCCCCAACCATCAGGCTCTTGAACAAAAGGGGATAACTACACTCACTTCTGGACTCTTTATTCTTGTTACCTCAAGCTGGTTATTTATTGCCATTTGTTTATATCTGCATTTTCAGAGTTTGTTGTCCATTGATCCTGTTTACAGTTACTGTTCTATAGATTCGCTAAGTCGGCCTGCGGAAAAAGAATCTCAGGGTTGTATGTGGTGGCATATATGTTCTCTGAAAATAAATTTTACTTTGAACTTCAAATGATATAAGTTTATGATTTAAATATTTGTCATTTTGCATGTTTCCTGGCTGTATTGGTCTGCTCTGGAAAAGTGTGCTTCAATGTGACAGCCAAAACACTGCCAGCATGATCTCTCCTGTTGCTTGGATTAACGTCTCTACAAATTTCTAGGTTCAGCTATTGGCTGCTTTGACATAGTGTTTTGTCAGGGGAAGGACGGATCATGGGGCCACAATTCTTGCCTTCCATTTAAGTCTGGCTTTTTCATCCTGCAAAGTTGTTGAAAAGCTCTTTTGTGTGAGTGCCACTCCTGACTAGAGCACTATCTTCAGAAACCACCCTTGTATTTCCTACATCACGTTTATCCTCTGAGTTGACATGCAAGGGAATTTGATAAAACATGGGAAAGTATGATCATTTTATTTTAAGTAACAGGAAAAAATTCAACTTCATGTCTCAAAAAGCATTGCCCAAAATAAACTTTCTCTGCATTCCCCAAATGGAACTGTGCATACGCACACATCAAAGGAAGAGCTCTCATGTGTCATAGGTTCACACTCCTTAAAGTAAAGTCAAATTTCTCTGCTGACCATTTCCTTACATAGCAGATGTGAATAGCAAATATTGGATTTGAATATTCAACTAAACCTGGGGCCGCATGCTTGAATATTCAGTTCATTAGACTTGTTTGTGAAGCTAAGGCATCTACAATAAGACCATGTTTGTGGCTGACAAAATTCTCCTCAGCCAAATGCTGTAATGTACACGAGGCTTGACTTAATAATACAATTTATAACACCCCATCATTCATTAATGTACCTGGTTTGTTAACCTACTATCTGCTTTTCTATGTCTTGAACTTGAATTGCTTTATGTGCCAGAGACAGTCAGAGAGCACTACAGCAAAGAAACAAGCCCTTCAGCCCATCTTGTCCATGCCGAACCATTAATCTGCCTAGTCCCATCGACCTGCAGACTTGCACCAGAACTATAGTCCTCCATACCTCACCTATCCATGTACTTCTCCAAATTTCTCTTCAATGTTGAAATCAGCCCCGCATTCACCACTTGCGCTGGCAGCTCGTTCCACAATCTCACTGCCCTCTGAGTGAAGAAGACCCCCTCATGTTCCCCCTTAAATATTTCACCTTTCACTCTTAACCCATGACCTCTAGTTGCAGTCTCACCTAACCTCAGTGGGGGAGAAAACTGCTTGGATTTGCCTTTTCTATACCCCTCATAATTTTTTATACTTCTATCAAATCTCCCCACAGTCTTCTGCATTCTAGGGAATAAAGTCCAAACTGATTGAACTTTTCCCTAGAACTCAAGTCCTCAAGTCTCGGCAACATCCTTGAAATTTTCTCTGCACTCTTTCAATCTTATTTACATCTTTCCTGTAGGTAGGTGACCAAAACTGGACACATTACTCCAAATTAGTCTTCAGCAATGTCTTATGCAATTTCAATGTAGCATCACAATTCCTATAGTCAGTTGATTGATTTATGAAAACCAATGTGCCAAAAACTTTCTTTATGATTCTGTCTCGCTGTGACTACACTTTCAGATCTGAGCTATGCCCCAATAGCTGGTTTCTCTACAGCTAATTACAAACCAAAATAATCTTATGGCTTAAGTGTCTGTCCTAGCCTGCAGCCTTGGGAATTCATTGAAATTATCTTGGGGTTGTTTTCTACTGAAGCATCTTGTCATGTTCACATTGAAAATACTCATTAAAACTTACATTTTAGCCCAAGATTCCTACTTTGTCTGGCAACCTTCTTGTAGAGTCAACCTTCTTGAGACTTGAGGCCTCAGCTCACTGAAGTTTAGAAGAATGAAGGGGGATCTAATTGAAACCTACTGAACATTGAAATGCCTAGATAGAATGGACATGGGAAGGGGAAAATATATCAGTCATAATCAAGTGGTGGAGCAAACTGGATGGTCCAAATGTCTTATGGTCTACTGATCTGTGATGTGAATTCACTCATAGACTATTATAATGGACAAAGGCAAAGATGGAATTTGGAGTGAATAACACAGAGACAATAATTATAGAACATGGACTCGGAGACTGAACTGTAATATTGCCTGCCTTGATGTATTGTGAGAAACAGCAAGGAACCAGAGAAGAGAAAGTTTGCTGCTGCTATAAAGAAGGCGCAGCTAGAAGTGGTCGAAGTTGCTCCAAGCTTCAATGCAGCAAATAGTTCAAGATGGCATAATGGGATGTTGTACACTCACATAGGCCCTCTACACTCGTTCAGTACTTGACAAACTGCGTCATACCCCAATTCATATGACATTTATCAAGAGCACTGATTATGCAGGGCCCTTAGTGTTATTAAGGATCCCACCCATCTATCCAGCATCCTCTTTGACTTTCTACCATCAGGCAGGAGACTCTGATGCATAAAAACAAGAATGGTCAGGATGGGAAACAGTTTCTTCCCTCAGGCCATTAGGCTTATAAACTGCCTGCCGCATTGCCTTCGATGTGTCACTGATTAATCTGTTCCATACCTTATTTAATTAATGCACTTTAGTTTGTTATTTATGCTTGATTCATCAATAGATTTTCTCCTTGTGTTATGTGTACTTCTGTGCTTTACACCCTGGTACAGAGAAATATTGCCCTTGTTTCTATATATATATATTATATGATTATACAGGTGTCCCCAGCTTTTCGAACGTTCGCTTTACGAAACCTCACTGTTATGAAAGACCTACATTAGTACCCTGTTTTCGTTTTCAGAAGGTGTTTTCACTGTTACGAAAAAAAAGCAATGCGCCATAAAAGGCAGCGCATTTCCCGAGCAGCCACTCTCCCCGGATTCGGTAAGGCATTCTCGCCGGCATTGCTTAAACACGAGCCTGTGAGCAGCCGTTTGCAAGATGAGTTCAAAGGTATCGGAAAAGCCTAAAAGAGCTCGTAAGGGTGTTACACAGCGTAAAACTGGACATACTTAAGCGTTTCAATCATGGTGAACGAAGCAAGGACAAAGTGAGTTTGGCTTGTGGAAGCTGATGAAGATGATGTTGAAGAGGTTTTGGCATCCCATGACCAAGAACTGATAGATGAAGAGCTGATGCAATTGGAAGAAAAAAGGATAACAATCGAAACCGAATGCAGTAGCGAACTGAACGTGAAGCAACTGCGTGAGATTTTCGCTGCAATGATAAAGTACGACTTTAATTTTGAAAGGGTATGTAGGTTTAGGGGATATTTGCAGGATGGTTTGAGTGCTTACAAAGAACTGTATGATAGAAAAATGCGCGAGGCTCAGCAGTCAAGCAAGCCTTCCACATCAGCCACAGCAGACGATGAACCTCGACCTTCAACATTGAGGCAGGCAGAGATAGAGGATGACCAGCCTGCCCTAATGGAAACAGACAATGACGAGATGACACCCCAGTGTTCCACCACCCCAACCCCCAGGCCACGGACAGATACCGATTCGCGGAGAATGCAGCGGTAGCCGGGAGACATACAGCACATCTTTTTAAAAAAAAAGCCCGAATAAACATGCTAATTAATTAGGTGCTGCCCGACACGTAATTGTTGGCCCAGATCAGAGACGACGCAATCGGAAATTGCCTCAATCTGGGCCGACAATTACTTGCCAGGCAGCACCTAATTAATTAGCTTGTTTGTTTCGGCTTTTTTCTTAAAGATGTGCTTTTGCCCCCTGGCTACCGCTGGACCCCTGCATGCTTCGTGGCAATATATCGCTCGGCGGCCTGGAGGGTGGGAGCCACTGCACCACCCCAGTCTGCGACGACTTCAGTCTAACACACCATCATCAGTGTGCTCTGTGCTGTCCCGATTCCGGTAAGTGATACTACACTGTACATACATTATTTCTACTTTATATAGGCTGTGTATTTTTACGTGTTATTTGATATGATGTGGCAGCTTCATAGCTTAAAGGTTACTGGAGAGGGCTTGCACCATGTTTTGCCAACAGCGCTTGCGTGAGATTTTCTGCCGACGGCGCTTGCGTGAGATTTTCGCTCCGGAGAACAATTCAGTAATGATTGGGGAAAAGTATTTCTACTTTATATAGGCTGTGTATTTATCATATCATTCCTGCTTTTACTATATGTTACTGTTGTTTTAGGTTTTATGTATTATTTGGCATGATTTGGTAGGTTATTTTTGGGTCTGCGAACGCTCACAAAATTTTCCCATATAAATAAATGGTAATTGCTTCTTCGCTTTACGACATTTTGGCTTACGAACCGTTTCATAGGAACGCTGTACCTTCGGATGGCGGGGGAAACCTGTATATGGTTGTATATGTTATACACATGTATATAGTTAAATGACAATAAATTTGGCTCAACGTGACTTGAAATACATTTGCACCTGCAGTGGTTTAAATGGACAATGTCTATTAAGGGAATTAATTCATCAGAGGAAGGGCCTAAACAGTCTGGCTCTAACTCTGCTAAAAGTGGCAGGTCTAAGGAGTATTATAAGACCACAAGCTATAGGAGCAGAAGTAGGCCATTCGGCCCATCGACTCTGCTCCGCCATTCAATCATGGGCTGATCCAATTTTTCCAGTCATCCCCACTCCCCTGCCTTCTACCAATAGACAATAGATGCAGGAGTAGGCCAATCAGCCCTTCGAGCCAGCACCACCATTCACTGTGATCATGGCTGATCATCCACAATCAGTACCCTCTTCCTGCCTTCTCCCCATATCCGTTGACTTCGCTATCTTTAAGAGCTCTATCTAACTCTTTTTTGAAAGAATCCAGAGAGTTGGCCTCCACTGCCTTCTGAGGCAGAGCATTCCACAGAATCACAACCCTCTGTGTGAAAAGGTTTTTCCTCAACTCCATTCTAAATTGTCTATCCCTTATTCTTAAACTGTGGCCTCTGGTTCTGGACTCCCCCAACATTGGGAACATGTTTCCTGCCTCTAGCATGTCCAATCCCTTAATAATCTTATATGTTTCACTCAGATACCCTTTGATGGCCTGGCTAATCAGGAACCTATCTATCTCTGCCTTAAATACACCCAATGACTTGGCCTCCACAGCTGCTCATGGCAACAAATTCCACAAATTTACAACCCCCTGACTAGAGTAATTTCAATTCTGAAGTCATGCCCTCTTGTCCTGGACTCTTCTACCACGGGAAATAACTTTGCCACATCTAATCTGTTCAGGCCTTGTCAAGGGAGAATGAATGGTGGTAATGCAAAGAGGCTTGGAGAGAAAACTCCCGAGCTTAGGGCCATGGGTGCTGAAGGAACGATTGCCATTGGTGACCCAGAGGGACAAATAAGCAAAAAAGGATGGAATTGAAGGAGCAAAGGCTGAAAAACAGGAGAAGGTTGAGCAGATATGGTGTGGTCAGGTCATGGAGTGACTTCACAGCAAGTTATGGTAATTTCAAGTTGAAGCTTTGTTAGAGCGAAGCAAGCATTCACCAAAAGCACATATGCAATGGGCTACAAGTTTTAGAACAAGCTCATGTTTATGTAGGGTACAAAATGGGATGCTTGGCAGGAGAGTATGGGAATAGAGATAGTAAAAGGTTTCAACAACAGATAGGATGAAGGCATGCAATGTTTGAGGAGGTGGAAATTTAAATAATGGAGTAACTACATGGACAGAAGCTCAGCCCAGTGTCAAGTACTGTACATTCCAATTGTATGCCGTCCACCTCATCTGCAGGTAATTTCCTGGCCTTGTTGTAATAGCCATGGGACTGGGCTTTAGTAGGGTCCAAACAGAAGGGATGAGAATAAAATGTAAAATATCATTAGAAAGTTTCTGAATACCTAATACATCAGAATCTGACAAAAAGCTATGACATTAGATCATTAGCTTCTTCCTTCTCTTCTTCCTTGAAATTGTCCATAAATAATTTGTGTTCAGCACTTCTTAATGTCCAAACCAATATGGTGCAAAAACATTCTGTAAGAGCACTTGGAAAGCCAGGGACGCATCATAACTGGTTTATAACTGGTGATTATTAAGAACTCACCAGATCTTTGATATTTAATACATAATTCAAGCTTGATGACATCTATCTTAATGACATTGGTAGATTTTGCATGGCCTTTGTTGTCCTTCCCTTAGGTTTCAATGGTTGCATTCAAATTGGTACCATCACCAAGTTTGAAATGAGTGCCTTTTGTCTCTTATTCCCTCAACATTAGGTCCTGTCAGTCTAATGAGGTCAGCGAGCTTGGTTGGCACAGAATGAAAAATTTTGTCTGTTCCCTTAAAATAAACTGCATCTCTGCATGAACTTTCTCTTGTGATTGCGCATTAGCTACACATTGATGTAGTGGAATCCCTTGTGGTACTTTGGTGGCAGATGGGTGAATGTTGAAAAACGTTTTGCATACTTTGTGTATCTATTACACACACACAAACACACACGTCAACGTTGAACGTTCACTATGGTCCAATTTAGATTTCAGGATAGCTCCAAGTAGCAAAACCTGATGCAGAGTCTTGACCTGAATTGCCAACTATTCCTTTGCCTTCACCAATGCTAGCTGACCTGCTGAGTTTTTCCAGCAATTTGTTTTATTGGCTCCAGGTCGTAGTTCTACACTTGGTGGTTTGATTGTGAAATGTGGCATGGGTGTTCAACTCCAGGATGGCAAACCAGACAGGAAAGGAGATTAGACACTGAAGTTCAAAGTTCAAAGTACATTTATTATCAAAGTATGTATTAATTAAACAATCTTGAGATTCATTTCCTTACAGGTTAGTCACCAAATAGGAAAATCATTAATTAAAGACCACCAAGCACCCAATGAGAGATGAGAAGAAACACAAATTGTACAAACAAGAAAAGCAAGCAGCAGTATTCAGAACAGAAGTGAGTACATAGACACGAAGTTCACAGCCTCAGCATCAGTTCATCACACAGGGGAGCGTAAACATTGTGGAGCTCACAGACACAAAACCTGGAGCAGCCGGAACAGACCTCAGCGCCACGGAGAGCGGAGTAAACGTCACAGAACAGTGAGCAGAACCCAGTCTGACCCTCGCCTCTAGTCCCAACACCTTGTCTTTTCAATCCATCTAGCCTGTTGTTCAAATTGTCCAAACATTACATGCTGTAGGACCCAGGCCCTGTTGGTTTGATACATTCTGGGCGTGGACATTCACCACCACGTTTCAGTCCGTACCCACCCTTTTGGAATCGACCTGGCGCTTAGATTGATCCAACCTTGCTCCCTGTTTAGGTAGGCAGTGTTTGAAACTCCTACACTCTGACTTTTCTCTGCTTTGCATGCCCCAATTCTGTCTCGACCCAGCTCCGACCACTTCTTCTTGAACGTGACTCGACCTTGTTCCAACTTTGCATTGCGTCCACACACCTCAACCTTTGAGTCAGCCTTGCATTCGCTCACCTCTTCCTTGTTTGCGGTGATCTTTTAGCACAACTTTCCACAGAAAATTTGTTATTAATAAAGTATTTAATCAAATCTCTTGCTTTATGAACCACCAGTAAGCTGATGCCCATCTTCAGTAGCGCCATCCAACATGCTTGTCTAAAGGCTGGAACTTTACACATTGGGCTGAATGTTTGGCGTAGTGGAATAAAGGGACATTGGGTCATGGAGTAAGCTGTGAGTTCTGAGGGTGTTGATGGGGTAGAGGGTGGTGAGGCTTGTGCGGATGATGAGGTTTGGCATTGAAGGTCTTACATTGGCATCTTCAGCCACCTCAGAACCCAGAGAACTGGTGGAAGCAAATTAAGCCTGATGACTGCCTAAGAAGAAGTGATTTTTGGTAAGAGAGATGAAGAGATTTTGAGTGGCGTGGGAGCTAGGGATAGTGAAGATGTGTGGGATGGAGTGTGTATGGTGACGGTGGATGAACATCTGCACATCTTTCTTTTTTGATATTTGAGTTCAGAATGAGCTTGTTGCAATGTGCAGCATCATATTTGCTGTACCCACCCACTTACAACAAATACCTGCGAGATTTGTCAAAGGCAGTTTTTCAGTTTTGCTTCATTTCTGGTTGAAAGGAACTACTGGCTGCAGAGCGTATCTCAGTCAAGTTAGAAGCTGTCTCCTTTTCTTTTGTCTGCCCTTCTGCAGCAGCCAGCTTCACCTAATTGTGGAACTATCAGCAACAGAGTCTGAAATCTCTCTCACACCCTCCCACTTGCTGAATCATGGAAGAAGTCAAAAGCATTTTGTGAATTTTACACAGAGAGACTAGTGATCCCATCAGACAGCATACAAGAATTGTTTGTTCTGCAGAAACATTTCCTGCTGTATTCTCCATGGTTCGTCATTAAACATGGAATTATCAAGAAATACTTGGAAATACTTCTACAGTGCACCACAATAATTCTTTTCTTTCTTTCTTGCCTTATATTATTTATTCTTAGCATTCGCAGTGTTGGTAATAAATTCTCAGGATTTTGGTCCGTCTGGTATTTAATGTCCATTGCCAGTGACAATGCACTCACGTGCTTTAGTTCTGCAATAATCAGACACATCAGAAAAGAAATTGTGCTTCAACCACATTGATGTGAACTGGAGTTACACTGAGATGAGACCAGATGGGAAAGGTAGATTTCCTTCAATCAAGCTACAGTGGTGAGCGAAGTGGGTTTTTGTAGCATTGGAAGCAGTTAACAGAAGGTTTACTTGACTAAACTTGGGATGAAAAAGCTGCCTTGTGAAGAAATCTTCAAAGTTCAAGATTCAAATTTATTTGTCACATATTCATTAGGTTAGATTATGATTAGATTATGAGGACACGCTGTCCTCTTTTATTGTCATTTAGTAATGCATGCATTAAGAAATGATACAATATTCCTCCGGTGTGATA
This sequence comes from Mobula hypostoma, assembly GCF_963921235.1. NCBI lineage: Eukaryota > Metazoa > Chordata > Chondrichthyes > Myliobatiformes > Myliobatidae > Mobula > Mobula hypostoma. Next base: position 63,219,575 of record NC_086104.1, on the reverse strand, counting down.
TTACAGAAACGCAGGACAGACCAAGACTGAAAAACTGACAAAAAGCACATAATTATAACATGTAGTTACAACAGTGCAACAATACCATAACTTGATGGAGAACAGGCCCTGAGCACAATAAAAAAAAGTTCAAAGTCTCTCGAAAGTCCCACATCTCACGCAGACAGGAGAAGGAAGAAAACTCTCCCTGCCATGCCCGACCACAGTCCGACTCGGAGTCGTGCGAAAACTTCGCGCTCCGATCAGCCTTCCGACACCGAGTACCATCTCTGCCGAACGCTTCGACCCCAGCCTCAGTTGCCAGCAGCAGGCAAAGCCAGGGATTTTGGGGTCTTCCCTCCAGAGATTCTCAATCGCACAGTAGCAGCGGCAGCAAACCGGGTATTTCAGAAATTCCTCCAGATGTTCCTCTGTGCCTTCTCACGTCTGTCTCCATCAAATCAGAATTGTGCACGGCATCCTACCACAAATATGATATAATTTCACTGGAGAGCTGCGCGCGCTGCGTCGCGCCGCCATATTCTCCTCCCGCCGGGAGTTGAAACAGATAGTGAAATGTATCATTTGCGTTAACAACCAACATACCCGATGGTGTGCTGAGCGCAGCCTGCAAGTGTCGTCACACATACCGGCACCAACACAGCATGCCCACAATGCTCGGCAGAACAACAAGCAACAGCAAAAACAAGCCCCACCCCGAGCACATATAAAGTCTTTAAACCCTAGGACAGGTTTCCTGCAGACACTGACTCGAGCCTGCAGACATTGGTTTTTGACCTCCCTAGTGGACTCACAGAGATTCTCAGACTCTGCTCTGGCCAATGGGCCTCGACTTCCAAACTTCTCATTCATCGTCAGGCCTCGATCCTCGGCATCGATTCCAGGGCCCAGTGATCACCGAACACCAGGCCTGAAAATCCGGAATTGCCCATGGCAGGGACCTGAACACCAGAGTTCGAACTCTGGTCTCGGGGGTAATCGGAACTCAATCCTCCTCTTGCACAGAACTCTGACTCCAGAACCCGCCGAAAATTCACTGACCTAGGGTGTGGGGGAGTGCGCTGATCCATTCACATGCAAAGTCTGGCATCCGACATCCGACATCTGACCATGGAAGCCCCACGTCAGCATCCTGGTTTTCAGACGCAGAGCGGAGATATAGACTCCAGCCTGACCTCTAATTCCTCCACATCCCTGTTCCTAAAACACAAATCTGATGTCAGGCACCCATCTCTGTTCCCAAAAACCATCCTTCCAAGCCCCAAAAAAAAAGAAAAATTAAAAAGTAAAAACGGAATCTGAGTGCCGCTATCTTGGATTCTCAATTTTGAACATGTTGGTCAGGTTAGGACTGTATTTGTAGTAGTTTAGAAGAGAAAGAAGGGAAAATTGAAACATAAAAGGAATTTTCACAGGGTGTACTGAATATGGAGAGGAAGTTTCCTTCTGTTGGTGCATCTAGATCTCAGAGTAACATTAAAAATAATGGATTCCACTCGCTGCCCAGAGATTACAATGCCTACTGAACACATACAGGGAAGCCATCATAATATTCCTAATGACTTGCAGATTTTGAAGATTATCCCCAATTTATGAATAACTTTTGTGTTTGTGTACACTTTTCCAGATGAGTCTGGGTATGGATAGTGTTCTTTTCCTTTTATTTGTTCATGGTCACTGGTGAAGTCAGCATTTATTACATACAAATGCCCCATGGACTGAATGGCTTTTAAGTCGTTTTAGGGGGAAATTAAGAGTCAATTATGTTGCTGTGGGTCTGGGGTCACAAAGACTAAAACTGAGTTCCTTATTTGCAGGATATTAAAAAACAAACTGGGAAGTTACGTCAAGATCTTTGTTATATGATCACCATTATTGACATTACTTTTAAAACGTGCTCTGACGTGAATTTTATCTGAACTTCAAATCTCCAGTTGCACTGGTAGAATTTGAACACGAAGCCCATTATTTTCAGCTTAAGGTTTGATATTATTAACCATTGGTTCTTTCGAGCCTCCCATCACTTAACAAAGTTTAACTGTGCTTGCTTCTGTTAATAAAGAGACCTTGTCAACCAGAGGTTCCCAGCCTAGGGTCCATGGACCCCTTGCTCAATGGTTTTGGCCAATGGCATGAAAAAGGTTGGGAATTCCTGCTCTAAGCTTTTGTGTTTCTAGTAATCAGTTGGACTTTGGAGATTGGTCTCAGTTTTGTTTACTGGGAATTTTGTAGCAGAGTAGTCAGGTGGAGAAGTGGAGGAGATTATTTCAAAGAACCATGGTTTAAGTTTGCCATATTCAAGTTTGCTGATGAAACCACTGTCATTAGCCGAATCAAAGGTAGTGACAAATCAGCATAAAGGAAGGAGATTGAAGATAGGATGGAGTGATGCCACAGCAACAACCTCTCACTCAATGTCAGCAAGACCAAGGAGATGATTATTGACTTCAGGGGGAGGAAACAGAAGGTCCATGAGCCAATTCTCATCAGCAGATCAGAGGAGGAGAAGGTCAGCAGCTTTAAAGTTCTCAGTGTTATCATTTCAGAGGATCTGTCCTGGTGCCTCTATGAAGAAAGCACGGCAGCACCCCTACTTAGAAGTTTGTGAAGATTTGCCATGCCATCTAAATCTCTGTACATGTGTGGTGGAGAGTATATTGACTGGTTACATCATGTCCTGGTATGGAAATACAAATGCGCTTGAATGGAACAGCCTACAAAAAGTAGGAGGTATGGCCCTGTCCATCACGAGTAAAGCCATAACCACCATTAAACACACCTATGAGGAGCTCAGCTGCAGGAAAGCAGAATCCGTCATCGAGGACACTCATCAATGAACTTTTCCCACTATTCATCTCATGTTCTCAATATTTATTGCTTATTGATTTACTATTATTATCTTTCTTCCTTTTCGTATTGTACAGTTTGTTGTCTTTTGCACATTGGTTGTTTGTAGGTCCTGTTAGGTGTGGTCTTTCATTGATTCTATTGTGTTTCTTGTATTTACTGAGACTCCCCACAAGAAAATCAATCTCAGGGTTGTATACGGGGACATAAATGTATTTTGATAATAAATTTACTTTGAACTTTGCAAGTTTAGCCCCATGACTGAAATCAGCAATTTCAGGACAGATCAACACTTGTACGTTTCTATATTGAGATATCAGACCAGACAGTTAACTTAGCTGACAGTATAAGTCTTATGAATGGGTGAAGCCTCTCCCTCTCCCTACTCCTCTCCTCCACGCCCACCTTCCTCTTCTCCCCTCCTCCCCTCCCCCCTTTTCCTTCTCTTATCTCTCTTCCTATCCTGCCTTTGCTCCTTCTTTGTGGACACCTGGAGACCCACATGCATTCCCAGCACTGCTATTAACATAGAAATAATTGGTCTTGTTAAAAGTGACAATATGGATCTGAACACCAACTCAAGGTTAATAGGGACAGTAAGATTGTTTTCAGATATTGCCCATGGAGCCAATGGTGAGGGTAAAGATTTCGGCATGATACAAATCAATCAGCCATAGCAGGTGTATTTCCCTGCTCGGCCAGTTTCAATGTGTAAGTCCAGACCAGCCTTTACAACATGAAAATTTATTGACAATGTTGAAGCAGTGTGTGGTGACAGCATCAGAACTTTGTTTTACAAGAAAAGTCAAACCTCGCATGGAGCCATCTATTGATGGAGCACCATCAGTACAGATGCCAACAAAGTTCCTCCAAGACAGACCTTTTGTATCCAGATATGAAGACAAAACATTAAATATATCTTGGCCTTTGCTTGTTGCAGCCAGCTCTTCGCAACAGAAAAAGTTTTCTTGAATTTCACCATCATTTACAAATCTTACAAATACTACCTGACAGTTATTGGTGAAATCCATTGACTCATCAACCTGGATAGTTTGTTATTTTTCAGTTTATCACACAAAACCTCTTCAGCACCATGTGAGATTTATCAACACGTCGACTTATCGTACTGTTTAAGAATGAAACTTTTTCAATTTCTCATACCGCATCTTGTCCTAGCATTTTACCCACTGTAATTTTACATGCTGACATCATATAACCATATAACAATTACAGCACAGAAACAGGCCATCTCAGCCCTTCTAGTCCGTGCCGAATTCTTACCCTATCCTATTCCCACCGACCTGCACTCAGCCCATAACCCTCCATTCCTTTCCTGTCCATATATCTATCCAATTTAACTTTAAACGACAACATAGAACCTGACTCAACCACTTCTGCTGGAAGCTCATTCCTCACAGCTACCACTCTCTGAGTAAAGAAGTTCCCCCTCATGTTACCCCTAAACTTTTGTCCTCTAATTCTCAACCCATGCCCTCTTGTTTGAATCTTCCCCACTCTCAATAGACTATGGTTCTCACCAACTGTGCGACTTTTCCTTTTTGGGAGTAAAATCTTCTGCTATTAAATAACTTGCTTCCTGTATTCCCTTTACTGTGACTTTATTAACAAAAGCTTTACTCTGTTTGTTTCGAGATTCCAATAGTCATTTAGAATAATAAGCATTTTTATGTGTCATATGGCTGTGATTTATAGTTAAGTGTCTTTTCAATTTTGCTGGAGCTATTGCTACATTTGTAAGTTGTTTGCAACAGACTAGGCACAATGAAATACGACAACTTGGGTCACCAGTCCATGTAAAACCCATTGATAAGTAGCTTTCATTGTAAGGATGGACACTTTGGTGCCTATTGTCGCACAAGTGCGGTGAAATGACTCAGAAGATTGTAATTCTTCGTCATTAACCTCATCAGAATTGTCCGTTTGCCTCGGCCTAGCATCCTCCTCTTCCATCTCACTCCTCCTCTTCAAAAATCACCACTGGACTGTCTTTAGAATGAAAATTTCTCTCCTATTTTCTACTCCACTGGTAGTGTTTGTTCGCATGCATATATCAGTTAGTGGCGTGTAAGGGAAAATTGGGGCAGGTAATTCGGGAGGGAGAAGCTGACGTCATAGCTCAAGTTGGACGAGTTCATTCAATGCTCAGAGAAGGGACTTCATGCTCCTCAACAGCCAGCTGTCCTCCTGTCCGTACAATACAGCACTCACCAGTTATCAGCCTACCGTCCTCCCCTCTGTACAATACAGCCCTCACCAGTTATCAGCCTACCGTCCTCCTGTCCGTACAATACAGCCCTCACCAGTTATCAGCCTACCGTCCTCCTGTCCGTACAATACAGCACTCACCAGTTATCAGCCTACCGTCCTCCCCTCCGTACAATACAGCCCTCACCAGTTATCAGCCTACCGTCCTCCTCTCTGTACAATACAGCACTCACCAGTTATCAGCCTCCCCCTCCCCTCTGTACAATACAGCCCTCACCAGTTATCAGCCTCCCCTCCTCCCCTCTGTACAATACAGCCCTCACCAGTTATCAGCCTCCCCTCCTCCCCTCCGTACAATACAGCACTCACCAGTTATCAGCCTACCGTCCTCCTCTCTGTACAATACAGCACTCACCAGTTATCAGCCTCCCCTCCTCCCCTCTGTACAATACAGCACTCACCAGTTATCAGCCTACCGTCCTCCTCTCTGTACAATACAGCACTCACCAGTTATCAGCCTCCCCTCCTCCCCTCTGTACAATACAGCACTCACCAGTTATCAGCCTCCCCTCCTCCTCTCTGTACAATACAGCACTCACCAGTTATCAGCCTCCCCTCCTCCTCTCTGTACAATACAGCACTCACCAGTTATCAGCCTCCCCCCTCCCCTCTGTACAATACAGCACTCACCAGTTATCAGCCTCCCCCCTCCCCTCTGTACAATACAGCCCTCACCAGTTATCAGCCTCCCCTCCTCCCCTCTGTACAATACAGCACTCACCAGTTATCAGCCTCCCCTCCTCCCCTCTGTACAATACAGCACTCACCAGTTATCAGCCTACCGTCCTCCCCTCCGTACAATACAGCCCTCACCAGTTATCAGCCTCCCCTCCTCCCCTCTGTACAATACAGCACTCACCAGTTATCAGCCTCCCCTCCTCCCCTCCGTACAATACAGCCCTCACCAGTTATCAGCCTACCATCCTCCTCTCTGTACAATACAGCACTCACCAGTTATCAGCCTCCCCTCCTCCCCTCTGTACAATACAGCACTCACCAGTTATCAGCCTCCCCTCCTCCTCTCTGTACAATACAGCACTCACCAGTTATCAGCCTCCCCTCCTCCTCTCTGTACAATACAGCACTCACCAGTTATCAGCCTCCCCCCTCCCCTCTGTACAATACAGCACTCACCAGTTATCAGCCTCCCCCCTCCCCTCTGTACAATACAGCCCTCACCAGTTATCAGCCTCCCCTCCTCCCCTCTGTACAATACAGCACTCACCAGTTATCAGCCTACCGTCCTCCTCTCTGTACAATACAGCACTCACCAGTTATCAGCCTCCCCTCCTCCTCTCTGTACAATACAGCACTCACCAGTTATCAGCCTCCCCCCTCCCCTCCGTACAATACAGCCCTCACCAGTTATCAGCCTCCCCTCCTCCCTTCTGTACAATACAGCACTCACCATCAGCCTACCATCCTCCCCTCCGTGCAATAAGCACTCACCAGTTATCAACATCAAAACCTATCTTGCGTCAAAAACTGAGAATGGACACAAGCAATTAAATAGGGTCCTACTGCACACAGCGATACTGGGCTGAGAGACCTCTGATGAGGTTGTAAAGGGGGCTGCTTGGTCACTGCCCACCACTGGTTAGCATCATTAGCATTGCCCAATGCGCGAAGTTCAAAAAACAATCGAGAGATTGCTTTAAAACACAATCTCTCGAGGAACCCCCTAGTGACGTCTTGCAGAACCCTAAGGTTTCAGGGAACCCTGGTTGCAAAACCCTGGTCTAGACGGTAGTAACAGCAAACTATTCCAAGTGGAAAGCTGCCATTTATAGTGACACTTCAAAGTTCACAGTGTGTTGAGAAGGGCAGACCAAATCCATAGATAAGCGTCTGTTGCACAACTTCAGCAAACAGGATTTGAATCTGACTTCCAGTCTGCAGTTGACAGTTCTCCCTCTGACTCCACATATTTTTCCAGTTGTCCAGTTTATTCCAAATAGTGAAAAGTAGTGCTGGTAGGAGTTAATTACCTCCTGTAAATTACCCCTGGTCTAGGTGGGCGGTAGGAGAGTTACAATTGAATTGATGGACATGAAGAAGAGAATGAGGAAATAAACGGATAATGGTGTTATTTTGAGATTCAGCATAGACTCAGTGGGTTGAATGGCTTCCTTCTATGTCACAAGGAAATATGCAAAATCGGACAGTGGTTATTGTGAGCAGCTTTGGGACTCACCATCTAAGAAAGTATGTGCCGGCCTTGGAGAGCGTCCAGAGAAGGTTTACGAGAATTATCATGGGAATGAGAGTGTTAACGTGTCCTAGGAGTTTGATGGCTCTGAGCCTGAACTTGCTGAAGTTTCGAAGAATGAGAGGGATCGTATTGAAACCTACAGTTGTCCACGTTGAACAGAGATGAGGAAGAATTTCTTCCGCCAGAGGTTGGTAAATCAGTGAAATGCAGACGGCTGTGGAGGCCAAGTCATTGGGTATATTTAAAGCAGAGGTCGATAGGTTCTCAGTTGGTAAGGATGTCAAAAGTTATAGGGAGGAGGCAGGAGAGTGGCATTGATAGGGAAAATGAATCAGCATGATCAAAAGGTGGGCAGATTCAGTGATCTGTATGGCCTCATTCTGCAGCTCTGTTGTACAGCCTTACGGACACCGTGGCCACGCCTGACAAAGTTTCATGAACGTTAATAGCGACAGGGACATCCATGAGATGTGCTTACAGCACATTAAAGTATCAGAGCAGAGTTCACAGATTGAGATAAAGTGAATGCAAAATGTAATATGCTCATGATTTCCTGAAGGGATTAAATGCACAGACATCACCTGCAAGGTTAACAGCATACAAAGATGGCCATTGTGTCTGGCACCCTGATCAATATTTTCAAATTACTTAATTTCATATGTTACGTTCAAGGAGATGGTGCTTTACTGGAGGCCATGAAGGGAGTTGGTTAAATTAAGCACCTTTCTCAGTTTGTATGAATACTGCAAATAAAACAACTCCATGTAAAAATAATTACAGTGTTGCTCTTGCACAGCAACTGAACGTGTTGCATGTATTTCTGTGGGGAGAGAAGAATCAGAGGGTCAAACGTTTTTCATTGGTCCTTCATTCTCTTCACTCTGTAAATTCCTTCCATTCTATCCCTGGCAAAGCAACTCAGAGCAGTTAAAAATAGGGATGATCCAACTGAGAGAAAAAATTTGAGGGCATTTGATTAGAGAGAAGTGACACACAGATGAGAGAAACAGTAACAGCATACATTAATAAATTGAGAGCTTTGAAAGAATCTGTATTCATTTCTTACATAACAAAAATAACTTCACTTAATGCCTAGTCATCCTTGCTCACTCATTCTTTCTGAAATCCAGAATACCTCTTTCAAAACTTCTCTCTGTCCGTGTGTCTGAAGAGACTGTAGAAATGGACTGAGGCTGCATGATAATGAGCGAGGGCTAAACACCGAAAAAGGTTTGTACGGGCAGTACAGCATAGTCTGTAATATGAGGGAAAATGATAGGGTCAGGTGCAATGAAAGGAAAGAATCAAGCACCTCAAGAACACAAAAATGTAAGTAACAGGAATGGAAAACATTAATAAATCAAGGCTTTAAAGAGTCTACATCCATTTTTAAACTAAATTTTGATTGCAAATCTATTTGCGAATGTGGTAAAAACAACCTGACAATAAACAGCACTGCTTTAATCATACTCAAAATTCTATAACCCAGTCTTTCAATTTTATGTTCCCAGTCTCTCCTGAATCCTTCCCATCAGTCCCTTTTCCCCAATCTATTCTGTCACTCCCTTTCTTTCATTCAGACCCATTCCTTCTCTCACATCGCTCCTCTCCATTTCTTTCTCCCAGTCTATATTCCTCAGTCCTTCCCCTCATTGACTTGTGCTATAGCTCCTTTATCCTTTCATGTCTTTTGTGTCACTTCCTCTTCCTCCGTTTCTTCCACCAATCCCTTTGTTTACTTTCTTCAGTTCGCCTCAGTCTCTTCCCACAATCCCATGTCCTCAGTCCTCCTCAGGCCCTTCCCTCAGTCAATCCCTACCCTTCACTCTTGTCCATTCTGTCAATTTCCTCTCACTCTACTTCCTTACCCCAGTCTCCTTTCCTCTAAGTCTTCCTCCCATCATCCCCTTCCCTCATCTCCTGCACCTCAGTCCTCTCACCTCAGCACATACTCTGAGAAAAATAACAAAGGATGAGCAGAGGGACCAGATTTCCATTCAGGTTTCTTTCCTGCAGCCGGTTTCTGGAACATGGCCCTCTATGTTAAGTTGGAAGATACTGTAAAGGAAAATAAACTGAGATTGAATCACAGCTTTGATCACTTGGATAGTCTCATCTGTACTGATCCCATCTGGCAGGTTTTGTTCACTTTACAAACATTTTCAATCAGCCGTTGTCATTTGGGGTTGACTTAAAGTGGCTTGTTGACACCAGAAATTGGATTCATCATGAACTAGTTATTATTACTGTAGCAGAATCACTTGGTTGAAGGGGGTTACCTTTAAATAATTTGGAACTGCTGCATGAAATTTGAAGCTTTTCTCCATCCATACACTATTTGAGCCAAATGATGAATTGAATATTGTTGTCACAGGAGACTGCAGACAACGCAAATCTGGAGCGACATGCGAAGGCGCAGGAAGAACTGGGTGGGTCAGGCAGTATCTATGGAGGGAAGTTGCTTCAGGCCGAGAGGGGACTTGACCTGAAATGTTGACTGTCCATTCCCCTTCATAGGTGCTGCCTGACCTGCTGAGTTTTCCCAGCACCTTTGTGTGTTGCAAAAGAATATCATTGCTTTTCACAATTGTAGCCAAGTTTTCTTTCATTGCTGATTGCAAACTATTTTGTTCTTTTGATTGTTATTGGATTGGACTGATGACCTAACTTTTAATTGCCTATTTCAGCTAAGGCAAAGGACTAAAACTGCAGTTAGTGCCAGTTTCGCTAGCCAGAGCAGAGACAAAACGTGCTTGTCATCCATACTGGACAAGTGAGCATGTCGGTTCCACCTTCCTACTGCCCCGTTTGTCTGAACTAATACATTTGGCACTTTACTGCAAGATATCAGGAGAAGGAAAGTGAAGATGAGGTTAAGCCTGTGAAGAGAGAAAAACAGCTAGATCATAGAGCAAGAAACAAGGTTGTATAAAACAAAGTAATCTTCTGTCATTGAATGAAAGAGTAACAAGAGTAACACACCTATTCAGCAATAATACAAGGGCACCCTGGGTTATGAATGACTCAATTTACAGAAACCAAAAGGAGACGGGGTGGTAGGGTTTCCTTTGCTTTTTGCTTGTTTACTATACATACATTCATTTGTCTTTTATTATGTTGTTTTAAGAAAGAAAAGAACAAAGAAGCATTGTACTTTAGGACATTGTCGGTTGTGGTTAAGCTGATGTTGCTTCACAATAAAAACATTTGAAAAAAAAATTACAGAAACCTAACTTTAGCAAACTCTCCCATTCATTTTTTTAAAGCATCTTTGAAGCTCCTAACAAAAATGTTTCATGATATTCACTAATGCTGGGCACAGTATATATTCCATAGTTTAATTATGGATAATATTAGTTCAATGAAATGAAGAATTATAACAGACGTATGTGGAACAATATGATATGGATTTCTATGGAAAACAGAAATTTCACACCTTTGGAGAATCGTCTTTTGGGCAGTTCTCCAGAATGGAACACTTGGCAACCTGGCGACTGCCGCAGCTATCAGTTAGTTGGTGCCTTCATTGACAAGTTTTTGGTTCACTGTGACAGCAGACACATCATCCTTCATGGATTGTGCTCTGTGAATCGGAATGACTGAATGGGCGCTTGTGAACCCTGTGCCCCCTCTGGTGGCTGTAAGTGGGCACTACATGTCAAGAAACATTTTCACGAAAAGGCCGCACTGCCAGATCTATGAACAGAAAATGAAATACAACCTGAAGGGAGGGAATAGATCTTAAACTTTGTAATACAGAACAAGAACAGCCATATAGTGTAGCAAAGTCTTTGAATAAAATGGTAACATTTTACAAAATATTTCATCATGCTATTTTTTCAATGGCTCCTGGGGTGGTTTCACCAGCTGCTGACTTCAAGCTAACCATTTCTCTCCTGTTTGCTCCCAGTCCACTTCTCAGCATAATCCACCTCTCTACCTCACTTTTCTCTTCTCAGTACAGTATCTCGTCATCAGTCCATTTTATCACCTGTCCCTCTAGCCAGTCGTTGCTGCAAACCCGCCTGTGGCAATTCTGGCTTTTCCCTTTCGATGTCTGGTTCAGACGTGTCACTTCTCCGGGACTGTACCTCCCAGTCTCAGTCCGCTTTGTTCCTTCATGCTTGGTTCCCCTGAAACAAGCAAACTCTCGTTTAGCCCCGAAATTGTGTGACACCGTTGTCTGTTCTCTCTCTCTGACTAACAATCCTGATCATCTGTTCCTTTCCACTCCCAGATACAGTCTACATATAGTCCAGTCCCTCATATCTTCCCTAAGCACTATTTCCTGCCAGCTCCAATTTTCAGAAATTATAATTTTCAAAAATATCATAAACCTTATATTTCTTACAACTACCTTCAAACTCTTTTTAAAAAAACAATGTTCCACTAAATCCTGGCTGAGTGTTGGGAGGTCTATGATATAATCCCATTAATCTGATCAACCCTTTTTTTATTCCTTGGTTCCAACCATATTCCCTTAGCAAGTGATCCCTCCAGCAAGTCCTTTCTGAACACAGCTGTGACATTCTCCCTGACTAATCCCATCATGGTATTGGAAGTCACAATTTTGGGTGCTGCTGTTGCAGTAGAAATCAAAAACTTTCTTTGCCCTCTTGATTTCCCTCGGAAGTGTATTTTCAATCTTTTCATCGTCATCAAGGAATTCACCTTTCCCCATCATCCAAATCCCAATGTATGCTTTACATTTTTCTTGATCAGAACTTCTTGTCAGGCAGATTCCTAAATTTTCCACGTTTATCCTTCTCCCTGAACTCTTGATAACACACTTTTAAAAGCCTCTTACTTACCAGTCATTCCTTTAACAGCGAACAGGCTCACCCAGTCAACCTCTGCTAGATCCTGCCTAATGCCTCCAAAATTAGCTCCGGTCCAGATTGGGGCCATATTCTTCTTCAACAGTACCCCATAACTAATTGAACTATGGTCACTAGAACCAAAATGATTCCTGACTGGAGGCCCAGTATTGTATCCCCCTAAGTAGGGCCCACAATATATTGATTAGGAAACTTCCCTGGACATATTCCACAAATTCCACCCCATTTGTGTCCTTAACACCCTGGGTAGCCCAGTCAATTCCAGGGAAATTAACTGCTATTTTTACAATTATGAGCACTTTCTCTGCACACACGCTCCTCAAGTTCCTACTGACTGTTGGGGAGTTTATAATACAACCCCACTAAGGTGACACTTACATACCAATTCCTAAACTCTACCCATATGGCCTCACTGGATGCCCCAAGAGTGTTATCTCTAACCACTGCTATTACTTTCTCCTTTATCAAAAGGGCCACATCTCCTGCTCACTTCTCTGTACCCCTGTCATGTCATAATGTAGGTTAGTAAACAGAAGGTGCTTGCTTGCTACTGTGTGCTTGGCAAATGGAAAAATATCTGCTTTCAACTGAACAATAGTGGTGATTCTATAACATGCACCCGACTTGAGGTAACTGGGATACCTTAGCAATAAAATTAGCTTTCGAGAATAATTGGGTACTGTAGTGAATCAGTTACTGCTACACTGTCACTTTTGACTTGCTGTGAATGAACTTTGCTGCCACCTCCTGGCCAGGCAGCTAAACATCAGATCTCAAGCACACACTTTGGAATTGCATACAGGGTAAATTTCCCTGACTCCTCAAACCACAATATTAATTGTCTTGGACAGGTTTTGCAGAGAAACTTATGGCATCGGTGACTGTGTTACCTACTTAGTTATTCGGTTTGGTCTCATCTGTGATGCCCACTTTAGTGATAATAAAGAATTCCTGGTGACCTGGGATGTTCACGTAGGAGGAAGCTTGAACTTCCTGTGGACCCAGAGGAACATTCCTCGTGACTTCATTTAAAAGTATAAAAATTGTACCAATGTAGGCTTTCTGACTTTGCAGACAATCTGCACAAGTATTGTGGGCAGAGAAATCTAGATACTTTGAGGTCAAACGTAAGGAATACTGTATAAGGAACTTCTGTTTTAAGATGGTGCTGGTGATGCCCAGTGACTACTTAGCGGTGGCAAAGTACAAATGAAAGAAAACTACTGAACACCTGATTGGTAACACTTTATTAATAACAATCACCGCTAACAATGGGGAGGCATGCAGAGGTGAGGCAAGAGGGGCGGAGGTGGAGGCTGGAGGATGCAGAAGCGAAAGCGAGGCACGGCGGAGATTAGCTTAGGCGGGAATGAGGGAAGTCCCAACGTTTGAGCGACTTAAGCACCAGGCAGAATTGGAAAGGGTGGGTGCAGGCCAAATCATGGTGCTGGGGTCTAGACCTGTCAGAGAGTGAGGAACAGCCTGATGTTTGGACGATTTAAACGCTGGGCCAGATTGAAAAGGTCAGGGTGTCGGGACTGGAAGCGAGGTGGGGTCAGTTTCACTTGGTTCTGCTCACTGCTGTGTGACATTTTACTCTGTGCTGAACTGAACTGTGGCTTGATCTAGCTACAGTGATGCCTGGCTTTCTGCTTTTTGTAAAACTTCAGTTTGAATGCTTTTTGCCTCTGAGAAGCGGAGGAGCAGCTATAGGATTATTTCAAGTCAGCAGACTGGGCCTCGTTCATGGACAAGCCTGTGGGTCTGAATGAATACACCATGGTTGTCATGGACTTTATTAAAACAGTTGTGAATGAGTGTGTCCTCACAAAATCATTCAGGGTCTTGCTTAATCAGAAGCCCTGGATGAACCGTGAGATCTGAAATCTACTGAGGGCCAAATCAGAGGCATTCATGTCTGGTGACCAAGAAAGTTACAAGAGGTCCAGGTATGATCTCTGGAAAGCCATCTCATAGGGGAACTGGCAATTCTGATCTAACCTTCAGTCAACGAAGGATGCTCAACAGTTGTGGCAAGGATTGAATACTATCACCTCTTATAAAGTTAAATCAAGCAACAAATGTGACACCAGGCTTCACTTCCAGATGAACTCAATGCCTTCTGTGGTCACTTTGCCCCTCAAAACATGGAGGAACCATCACAAACTCTGACAGCCCCCGATGATCCTGTGCTTTCAGTCTCAGAGGCCAACATGTGAACAGCCTTGAAGAAGGTGAACCCACAAAAACCATCCAGAGCAGATGGAGTGCCTGGCCAAGTACTAAAGATTTGTGCTGATCAACTGGCTGGCGTGTTCACTGAGATCGCTAACCTCTTGTTTTAGCAGTCTGAGGTACCCATCTACTTCAAGCAGGCTATGGTAACCTGCCTCAACAACTATTATCCAGTACCACTTACATCCACAGTGATGAGGTGTTTTGAGAGGTTGATGATGAAACATATCAACTCCTGCCTGAGCGATGACTTGGATCCGCTCCAATTTGCCAGTTGGAGCAATGGGCTCACGGGAGATGACATCTCATTGCCTTTTCTCTCAACCCTGGAACATCTGGACAGCAAAGATGCATACATACCATCAGGATGCTCTTTATCGACTAAGTTCAGCATTCAATACCATGAATACCTCAACACCCCCTTGTTCAATTGGATTGTCAATTCCCTCACTTGCAGATCCCATTCAGTTCAGATTGGCAACAGCATCTCCTCCACAATCTTCATCAGCACAGATGCACCACAAGACTTTGTGCTTAGCCCCTGCCCTACTCATTTTACACTTAAGACTGTGTGGTTTTCAGGTTTGCTGATGACACCACCATTGTTCACAAATCAAAGGTGGTGATGAATAAACATTTTGAAAGACGATTGAGCAAACTCGTACTCAATGTCAGTGGGACCAAGGAGCTGATTACAGATTTCAGGAGAAGGAAACCGGAGGTCCATGAACCAGTCCTCATCGGAGGATCTGAGGTGGAGAGGGTCAGTAACTTTAAATTCCTCAGGGTTATTATTTCAGGTGACCTGTCCTAGGCCCGGCACATAAGTATAATTATGAAGAAAGCGTGGCAGCACCTCTAATTCCTTAGGAGTTTGCGAAGATTCAGCATGACGCCTAACACTTTGACAGGTTTCTATACATGTATGGTGGACAGTGTATTGACTGGCTGCATCGCGGACTGATGTGGAGACATCAATGCCTTTGAATGGAAAATCCTACAGAGAGTGGTGGATGCGGCCCTGCCATCGTTTATGGGTCCGTCCCCACCATTGAGCACATCTACACGAAGTGTTGTCGCAGGAAAGCAGCATCCATCATCAGTGACCCCCCACCACCCAGGACATGTTCTTTTCTCACTGCTGCCATCAGGAAGAAGGTACAGGAGCCTCAGGATTCATACTACCAGGTTCAGGAATAGTTATCATCCCTCAACTATCAGGCTCTTGAACCAAAGTGGATAACTTCACTTAACTATACTTGCCCCATCATTGAAATGTTCCCACACCCTATCGATTCACTTTCAAGAATTCTCTATCTCATGTTCTCGATAGCTATTGCTTATATTTCATTATTATTTCTTCCTTTTCGTACTTGCACAGTTTGTGTAATTTGCACACTGATTGTATGTCCAATTTGGCACGGTCTTTCATTGATTCTATTGTTATTAGTCTGTTTTGGATTTATTGAGTATGCCCACAAGAAAATGAATCTCAGGGTTGTATATGGTGACGTATAGTACTTTGATAATGAATTTAGTTTGAACTTTTAAACTTTGAAATTTCAAATGTGCATTGTTGGTGTCCTTTTAAGAAATGTACCCTTAAATCGTTTAAATGAACTAGCAATTTTACATCTCCTGAAGAATTCAGCAAACTTGTCTCTCGGGTACGCAAGTATGGCACCTTGAAGGCAAAGGCTGGCCAATGCTCGGGTGTACTTTAAGCCAGATTAAAGCGTCGAGACTCTGAGAGCTGGAACAAAAAATCAGTGTCCAGCCCCATGACTCCATGCCAGCCAAGAACTCCCACCTGAACCCATCCCACCTGCCTGCATTTAACTTGTCTTCCTCACTTCTCATCACTGCCATCAGTAGGAGCTGCAAGAGGCTTGGGTCCCAGGCCGTCAGGTTCGGGAGGAATGGTTGCCCTGCAGCCATCAGGCTCCTGGACTGGCTTCAATCGCTTAAGTGCTGTGGACTTACTTTCGGGGACTTTGCAGTTTGTGTTTTACGTATTATTTGTGACTTTTAAAATTATTTATATGATTTGCCCCCTTTTGCACATTGGATGTTTATCATTCTTTGTAGTGTGTGGTTTTAGTGGAATCTATTGTACGTCTTTGTTTTCCTGTGGGTGCCTGCAACAAAATTAACCTCAAGGTTCTGATATGGTTTGAACTTTGGTACATTTCAGTGAGTACATACTTGATAAAGGGCAGACATTGCCCATGGTGCTCTTCACCTAGGTTCAGCTATGAGGATTGTTCTCTGAACATCATTGATGATTGGGGCCTCTTTTAGAATCCTCTCTCTTCCAGTGTCCTGTGTCACCTCTTCTCATTGTCCTGGTCATGCTGAATACTAACACTGATTCACGTGGATGATTTGAATTTATTAATGTTCTTCAGTACCAGCAAACCACTCACTGCAAGAACTGTGGAAGTGCCCGTGACTTAACCCAAAAAGTATTTGATTATTTTTTAAAAAGCTAATTTGGACTCCCTCTTGCTACTGAACATGATCAAGTTTAGGCAATGCTGAAGTTGGCATGTAGGATAGCATAGTAATGTATCCATTTTGCAAATATCTCACCAGTGCTACATGCATTGTGAAGCCCTTAGGAATGGGTGCCATGATGCCTAGAAATCGAATGCTTTGGATCAGAACATTGGCCCCAACATGTAAGTTATGAACCTATTATTACAAGCTGGTATACCTGGTGAGGAGAAGCTATTAATTGATCAGAGGTATGCTTGGAAAACCTGGTAATTACAATTCTTGATTTCTAATATTAAAACTTACACACAGTTAACCTGAATTAATCATGCAAGTAAAGAGTTGAGCCAAAGAGACATGAAAAGACAGCACATACCTTTTAAGAAATGTGAAAAAATGGAATGTTATCTTTTTCTCTGTTGCTTCCTAGTTCTTTTGTGATGTTGGAGGACTAGAGGGCACAGCCTCAAAATTGAGGGGTGACCCTTTAGAACAGAGGTAAGGAGGAATTTTTTTTAGCCGGAGTGTGGTGAATCTGACGAAGGCTCTGCCACAGACTGTGGTGGAGGACAAGTCCGTGGGTATATTTAAGGCGGAAATTGATAGTTTCCTGATCGGTCAGGGCATCAAAGGCTATGGCGAGAAGGCAGATGTATGGGGTTGAGTGAGATCCGGGATCAGCCATGATGGAATAGCAGAGCAGACTCATTGAGCAGAATGGCCTACCTCTGCTGCTATGTCTTATGGTCTTATGTTTGAGCCTACTGCAGGAATTTTATAGAAATTCTGTTGCAGCCTTTACCTAGCGTGGAAGGGTCAATAATGATTTTTCATTCTAAAAATAAACTGCAGGAGGAACTTGGGGAGCCAAACAGCATATGTGAAGATAAAGGGAAGGTCAATGTATTGGGCCGAGATCCTGTAACAGGACTGTGAGTGGAGAGGGACGATATCCATTATAAAGAGGAGAAGGGGTTAGGGTGAGGCATGAGCTGGTAGGTGACAGGTGAAACCAGATGTGTTGGGGTTGATGGACAGTTGGAACCAAGTTAGGGGGCGGAAGGAATCAAGAATCAATAACAGTGAAATGGCATAGCTGGCTATTGATTATTAGCCAGTCGTCTACCACATTGATTTTACTTCACCATCATTTTGTCAACATGGGCACAAAATACTGGCCTGAGATGTTCTTGTATCAGTCTTCATTTTGTGTGCTCCTGACTGCAAAGCTTATTGGCAGGTCAGCTCCCTGGGGAGCTCCTTCCTGTCTCCTTCCATTCCATTCTTAGCCACCCATTGACATCCTATTAACTCATCCAGTCTCCCCCTCCTTCACTGTTCAAGCTCCTCCCAGCTCTAATACTAAAGCAAAACACAGGGTTGTGCCAACTATGCTCTTTGCTTTCCTTACATTTGGTTTCCTGATTCCTGTGCTTCTCAGGAGTCACTCTAGCCTTGCTGTAGAAATCGCCTTGAAGTTGTACAAATGGTGAGATCAGCAGCCTGGTCTACGGTGTCTCTACTGGCTGCTTTAATGTTAAGGTGACTTTGAGCCCATCTTTCCCAACGTCGCTGCTTCTGCCTGCCGTGCCTATGACATGGCTGCTGGTCTCCCTGCTTCTGCATCTTCAAGCAGTATCTGGTTCTGGCTAAAGTACAGCTTCTAGACCATGTCCAACTTCACCATCAGCATTTTCCACCCTGCAATCCTCTCACCTGTGTTTTAATTCCTGTGGAAATAGTGCCACCAATACTTTTCCCAGTATCACACACTATTGGACAACCCTGCCTGCAAGGGTATTGGAAGTAGAATGAATTGGACCTTTCAAAGGGAATTAGTTATTTCTTCTATTTTCTTAAAGCATAGGATTTAGGTTATTTGGCCTATCAAGTTTATTTAAGTTTGCAGGACAATTCCATCAATCTTATTACTCTCTGAACTATTCTTCTTCACATGTCCATTAATTTCACCCCTCCACCAATCTCTTGCCATCCACCTACACCAAAGTGTCGACAAAGCCTAGCACCCACATCCTTGCAATGTGAGAGGAAGCCGGAACGCCAGGGCAAAGATCCCTGAATGTGGGAACTCCCAGAGGAGACAACCCTGTGTAGCAGTGGCACTATTTGCTGTGCTGCCCCCTTTTATAGGCACTTGAATGAAAGTAACCTGCAGCCCCATTCAAAAAGACGGGGAGATACAACTGATTGCACTGTTCTACAAGGAGCTGATATAGATTCAATGGGCCAAATGGCCTGATTCTATGTTTTAATAATTATGCATTACCCCTGTCTCCAGCCATTCACAGACATCTCACCTCTCCCGGAAGTTCCAGGAGTCTCCCGCATATGAATAGTGGCTTCCTAATGCCCGCAAATTATATACAATATCGCGGAAATCGATTTTTTTTGAGAGCGAGTGAGAAAAAGCAAAAGAGAGCGCAAGAGCGACCATGAGAGAGAGCGAGAGCAAGCAAGCGAGCGAGAGCTAAAGCAAGCGAGAGAGAAAGCAAGCAAAAGCGCTTGAGAGCACGCGAGCGACCACGAGAGAGAGAGAGAGAGCAAAAGCGCGCCTTGGCAGAGTGTTCCAAAAAAATATAAAATGTACATCACTCCAGACTACACTAAAGTGTACCCCTGCCTAATAGGGGTCAAAAATAATGACAGTGTTGCTCGCTGCACTGTTTGCAACAGTGACTTTTCTATTGCCCATGGTGGGTTAAGACTGTAAAAGACATGTTGAGGTGAGTTTAACAGGTGTCATTCCTTCATTAGCATAGCTAACGTTATTTAAACTAGCTGGCCAGCTGCTAAGGAGCTACGTAGACATCCCACCTCTCCCGGAAGTCTCCTGCAAATTGATGGTGCTAGCTCCCTGAAATGAGTTTTTGCAGGGTGGGATGTCTGCATTCATCATGGGTCAATAACAACTCTACATCAACACATGCTAAATCTGAAACGAAGCAAGATGTTGGAACTATTCGGCGGGCCAGGAATCATTTGTGGAAAGGGTAACAAATCAGATTTGAGACCCATCATCAACATGAAGGGGGAAAACAGGTTGCCCTATAAGTTGCAGGGAAGGTGGAGAAAGATTGGGTAGAACAAAACAAGCACCTCTGAGAGGACAAGGCCAGGATTCAGTGACGTTAAGTTGTAGAAGTCATCCAGTCTTGGGGGCAGTTAGAGAGAGAGAAAATGAACTGAAGTTATGAAATGAGACTATTCAGAGTGGTAGCTCAAAGGAACATTAAAGTTGGAAAATGCAGGGGTGTGGGGCATGCTTATAGAGAGAGAAAAACCGAGGCAACATCATAGAGCAATGGCCCTTTCAGATGCACACAGAGAAATTGAGTTGTCTGTAGCTGTAGAATTCAATATTGAATCTATAAGGTTGCAATGTC
Source organism: Mobula hypostoma (assembly GCF_963921235.1). Classification (NCBI taxonomy): domain Eukaryota; kingdom Metazoa; phylum Chordata; class Chondrichthyes; order Myliobatiformes; family Myliobatidae; genus Mobula; species Mobula hypostoma. The sequence goes on along the minus strand of NC_086104.1, from coordinate 63,199,257 downwards.
CCAAGGTGTAAGAAGAGGAGCCACTCTTCCAGCTTACATTGGGAATCATTATAACAGTGACAGCGGTCACACAGAGAACGATTAAGAGTTAAAGTCGGCAGCTGAGTCGTAGACAGAATGCAGGTCCTCTGTAAGCGGTCACCTAGTCTACTTGGAAAGTTTGTTTGGGTTTCTAAATGTCAGGAAGGGCAGAGATGAATGACAGGTGATGTTTTTTCTCTGTGGTTTAGTGTTAATATTGTTCAAAGATGGAGGAAGAAGGAAGGACCAAATAGATGTGAAGCTTGAGCTTCCTTTGAAATACTGAAAGGGGGGATGTATTTGGTAAAGACATTTAATTGAGGTTGCCAAAATCTGCAAGGAATAACCCACTGAATGTATAGCCTTATGGGAGGAAGGAGGGGACCAGAGGAACTCTATCCTCTGTCCTGATGCAAGATCATGTTTGTTGTTGTGTGCTGGGGCAGCAGGCTGAGGGTGGCAGACACCAACAGAATCAACAAACTCATTTGTAAGGCCAGTGATGTTGTGGGGATGGAACTGGACTCTCTGACGGTGGTGTCTGAAAAGAGGATGCTGTCTAAGTTGCATGCCATCTTGGACAACGTCTCCCATCCACTACATAATGTATTGGGTGGGCACAGGAGTACATTCAGCCAGAGACTCATTCCACCGAGATACAACACAGAGCGTCATAGGAAGTCATTCCTGCCTGTGGCCATCAAACTTTACAACTCCTCCCTTGGAGGGTCAGACACCCTGAGCCAATAGGCTGGTCCTGGATTTATTTCCTGGCATAATTTAAATATTACTATTTAACTATTTATGGTTTTATTACTATTTAATTATTTATGGTGCAACTGTAACGAAAACCAATTTCCCCCGGGATCAATAAAGTATGACTATGACTATAAGGTCTCAACCCAGAACATCAACAGTTCCTTCCACCTTCCACTCCACACCCCACGAAGTACTCCGTCTCTCATCTGTTTCTCATTATTACCCGTGTTGCTGCCACCTGTGTCTCATTGTGCTCCACCTATCATCTGCCTCTCTGTTTATTGCTCAGTGTATTTCAGTCCTGTGTTTTCACCTGTTTGTTGCCAGATTGTGCCAGTGAATTTTCCTGAGCCTTTCCAGCATTCATATCTGTACTCTGTCCATCTGAATATTGGCTCTGCCTGTTTCCTGATTCTGGTTTTTGGATTTCACTGGAAGTTTTGATCTCTGCCTGAACTTTGATGTGGACTTCGTTTGCACCTCGGGATTTGTTACTCAATTAATATCACCATGTGCACGGTACTGGGTCTGTGATTGGATCCCTGCTCCAGCGTCCTGACAGTAGAATCTGGCCAGAATGGATCCAGCAGACCCTGGTCGTCTGAGAGCTGCCCTGGGACAACAGGGAGTGATGCTGGGGAGGCACCAGAACCAGCTGGACTCTATGTTCAGGACAGTGGAGTCACTTTCTGCCAATGTAGCCGATCTTGTGGCCCAGACTCAGTCACTCCAGCTGTCCCAGAGCAGCCATCAACGTTCTGCGACTGCATCTTCCGCCCTGCCCTCTGCGTCCTCGCATGCTCTATCTCTATCCATGACCGTGATTGTTCTCAGCAAACTTCTTTTTACATAAGTGGTTTGCCATTGCCTTCTTCTGGGCAGTGTTTTTGCAGAACAGGTGATCCCATCCATTAACAATATTCTTCTGAGACTGCCTCCCTGGAGTATCCAGGACTTATGATATGCACCAATTGCTCGTACAACCATCCACCACCTGCTCCAAATGCTCATGTGACCCTGATTGTGGGGCTAAGCAGGTGCTACATCTTGCTGAAGGATGACCTGCAGGCTAGTAGAGGGAAGGAGCACCTTACACCTCTTTTGTTAGAGATATATCTCTAACCTGTCATCCAAAGATTTGATAAGGGAGCTTAAAGTAAGGGAACCCTTAGGAGGCAGTGATCACAGTATGATAGAACTTACCCTGTAGTTTGAGTCGGAGAAGCTAAAGTCAGGTGTATCGGTATCAGTATTACAGTGGAGTAAAGGGAATTATAGAGGCTTGAGAGAAGAGCTCACCAAAGTTGATTGTAAGGGAACACTAATAGGGATGATGGCAGAATAGTAATGGCTGGAGTTTCTGGGGCAATTCAGAAGGCACAGAATATCACAAAGATGAAGAAGTAGTCTAAAGGGAGGATGACGTAACCATGGCTGACAAGAGAAGTCAATGACAACATAAAAGCCAAAAAAAAAAGAGGGTATGTAATATAGCAAAAATTAGTGAAAGGGTGGGGGACTGGGAAGCTTTAAAACAAAACAGCAGAAGGTAACTGAAAAAGCCATCAGAAGAGAAAAGATGAAATGTAAAGGTAAGCTAGCCAATAACATAAAAGAGGACACCAAAAGTTCTTTTCAGATATATAAAGAGTAAAATAGAAGTGAGGGTAGAAAATTAAACTGCTGGAAAATTACGCTGGAGGGGTAGTAATGAAGGAAAAAGAAAATGGCAGACAAACTTAGTAAGTATTCTGCATCAGTCTTCATTGTGGAATGCAGTATGCCAGAAATTTCAGCATCTCAGGCAGAAGTATGTGTACTGTCGTCACTTTTACTAAGGTGTTTAAGAAACTGAAAAGTAACGTGAACCAGATGAACTACACCCCAGGGTTCGGAAAGAGGTAACTAAAGAGATTGTGGAGGCTTTAGTAATGATCTTTCAAGAATCACTGGATTCTGGGTGGTTCTGCAGGACTGGAAAATTCCAAATGTCACTGCACTCTTTGAGAAGGGAAGGAGGCAAAAGAAAGGAAATTACAGGCCAGTTAGCTGACTTCAGTAGTTGCGAAGATATTGGAGTCCATTATTAAGGATGAGGTTTCAGGGTACCTGGAGGCACATGATAAATTAAGCCAAAGTCAGCACGGTTTATTTAAGGAGAAATCTAGCCTGGCAAGCAAAATAGGCAAAGGGGAGTCAGCGGTTATTGTTTACTCAGATTTTCAGAAGGCCTTTGACAAGGTGTCACATATGAGCCTGCTTTATAAGATAAGAGCCATGGTATTATAGGCAGGAGGTTTCTGCTTGGCTGGTGATGATAAGTAGTATTCCACAAGGATTGGTACTGGGACTGCTTCTTTTCACATTATATGTCAATGATTTGAATCATGGAATTGATGGCCTTGTGGCCAGGTTTGTGGATGATATGAAGGTAAGTAGAGGGCACATAGTGTTAAGGAAGCAGGGAGTCTGCAGAAGGTCTTGGACCACTTGGGAGAATGGGTAAAGAAGTGGCAGATGGAATATAGTGTAGGAATGTAGAAACATAGAAAATAGGTGCAGGAATAGGCCATTCGGCCCTTCGAGCCTGCACCGCCATTCAGTATGATCATAGCTGATCATCCAACTCAGAACCCTGTACCTGCCTTCTCTCCATGCCCCCTGATCCCTTTAGCCACAAGGGCTATACCTAACTCCCTATTAAGTATAGCCAATAAACTGGCCTCTACTGTTTACTGTGGCAAAAAATTCCACAGATTCATCACTCTCTGTGTGAAAAAGTTTTTCCTCATCTCAGTCCTAAAAGGCTTCCTCTTTATCCTCAAACTGTGACCCCTCGTTCTGGACTTCCCCAAAATCGGGAACAATCTTCCTACATCTAGCCTGTCCAATCCCTTTAGAATTTTATATGTTTCAATAAGATCCCCCCTCAATCTTCTAAATTCCAGAGAATATAAGCCTAGTCGATCCAGTCTTTCATCATATGAAAGTCCTGCCATCCCAGGAATCAATCTGGTGAACCTTCTTTGTATTCTCTCTATGGCAAGAATGTCTTTCCTCAGATTAGGGGACCAAAACTGCACACAATACTCCAGGTGTGGTCTCACCAAGGCCTTGTACAACTGCAGTAGTACCTCCCTGCTCCTGTACTTGAATCCTCTTGCTATGAATGCCAGCATACCATTTGCCTTTTTCACCGCCTGCTGTACCTGCATGCCCACTTTCAATGACTGGTGTACAATGACACCCAGGTCTCGTTGCACCTCCCCTTTTCCTAATTGACCACCATTCAAATAATAATCTGTTTTCCTGTCCTTGCCACCAAAGTGGATAACCTCACATTTATCCACATTAAATTGCATCTGCCATGAATTTGCCCACTCACCTGACCTATCCAAGTCACTCTGCATCCTCTTAGCATCCTCCTCACAGCTAACACTGCCGCCCAGCTTCGTGTCATCCGCAAACTTGGAGATGCTGCATTTAATTCCCTCGTCTAAGTCATTAATATATATTGTAAACAACTGGGGTCCCAGCACTGAGCCTTGCGGTACCCAACTAGTCACTGCCTGCCATTCTGAAAAGGTCCCGTTTATTCCCACTCTTTGCTTCCTGTCTGCCAACCAATTCTCTATCCACATCGATACCATACCCCCAATACCGTGTGCTTTAAGTTTGCACACTAATCTCCTGTGTGGGACCTTGTCAAAAGCCTTTTGAAAATCCAAATATACCACATCCACTGGTTCTCCCCTATCCACTCTACTAGTTACATCCTCAAAAAATTCTGTGAGATTCGTCAGACATGATTTTCCTTTCACAAATCCATGCTGACTTTGTCCGATGATTTCACCGCTTTCCAAATGTGCTGTTATCACATCTTTGATAACTGACTCTAGCATTTTCCCCACCACCGATGTCAGGCTTATCAGTCTATAATTCCCCGGTTTCTCTCCCTCCTTTTTTAAAAAGCGGGGTTACATTAGCCACCCTCCAATCCTCAGGAACTAATCCAGATTCTAAAGAGTTTTGAAAAATTATCACTAATGCATCCACTATTTCTTGGGCTACTTCCTTAAGCACTCTGGGATACAGACCGTCTGGCCCTGGGGATTTATCTGCCTTTAATCCCTTCAATTTACCTAACAGCACTTCCCTACTAACATGTATTTCCCTCAGGTCCTCCATCTCACTAGACCTTCGGTCCCCTACTATTTCCAGAAGATTATTTATGTCCTCCTTAATGAAGACAGAACCAAAGTAGTTATTCAATTGGTCTGCTATGTTCTTGTTCCCCATAATCAATTCACCTGTTTCTGACTGTAAGGGAATGACATTTGTCTTAACCAATCTTTTTCTTTTCACATATCTATAAAAGCATTTACAGTCAGTTTTTATGTTCCCTGCCAGCTTTCTCTCATAATCTTTTTTCCCTTTCCTAATTACGCCCTTTGTCCTCCTCTGCTGGACTCTGAATTTCTCCCAGTCCTCAGGTGTGCTGCTTTTTCTGGCTAATTTGTATGTTTCTTCTTTGGAATTGATACTATCCCTAATTTCCCTTGTCAGCCACTGGTGCACCACCTTCCCTAGTTTATTCTTTTGCCAAACTGGGATGAACAATTGTTGTAGCTCATCCATGCGATCTTTAAATGCTTGCCATTGCATATCCACTGTCAACCCTTTAAGTATCATTTGCCAGTCTATCTTAGCTAATTCACGTCTCATACCTTCAAAGTTACCCTTCTTTAAGTTCAGAACCTTTGTTTCTGAATTAACTGTATCACTCTCCATCTTAATGAAGACTTTCACCATATCATGGTCACTCTTACCCAAGGGGGCCTCGCACGACAAGATTGCTAACTAACCCTTCCTCATTGCTCAATACCCAGTCTAGAATGGCCTGCTCTCTAGCTGGTTCCTCGATATGTTGGTTCAGAAAACTATCCCGCATACATTCCGAGAAATCATCTTCCTCAGCACCCTTACCAATTTGGTTCACCCAATCTATATGTAGATTGAAGTCACCATTCTAACTGCTGTTCCTTTATTGCACACATTTCTAATTTCCTGTTTAATGCCATCCCCAACCTCACTACTACTGTTAGGTGGCCTGTACACAACTCCCACCAGCGTTTTCTGCCCCTTAGTGTTATGCAGCTCTACCCATATCGATTCCACATCCTCCCGACTAATGTCCTTCCTTTCTATTGCGTTAATCTCCTCTCTAACCAGCAATGCTACCCCACCTCCTTTTCTTTCATGTCTATCCCTCCTCAATATTGAATATCCCTGAATGTTGAGCTCCCATCCTTGGTCACCCTGGAGCCATGTCTCTGTGATCCCAACTATATCATATTCATTAATAACTATCTGCACATTCAATTCATCACCTTGTTACGAATGCTCCTTGCATTGACACACAAAGCCTTCAGGCTTGCTTTTACAACACTCTTAGCCCTTATACAATTATGTTGAAAAGTGGCCCTTTTTGTTTTTTGCCCTGGATTTGCCGGCCTGCCACTTTTACTTTTCACCTCACTACTTTTTGCTTCTCCCCTCATTTTACACCCCTCTGTCTCTCTGCGCTTGTCCCATCCCCCTGCCATGTGTATGCTCCTGCACTTATGCAGAAGGAATAAAGGGGTAGACTATTTTCTAAATGGGGAGGAATTAAAGGGCAAAGGGATGTGGGAGTTTTCATGCAGGATTCCCTACAGCAGGGGTTGTCAACCTTGTTTATGCCACGGACCAATACCACTAAGCAAGGGGTCCATGGACCCCAGTTTGGGATTCCCTGCCCTGAAGGTTAACTTGCAGTTTGAGTCAGTGACCAGGAAGACAAATTCAATGTTAGCTTGCAAGTGTAATAATAGCATTTACATTTTAGCATGTTGGAATGTTAGCGTTTCAAGAGGATAAGAACATAAAAGCAAGAACGTAATGCCGAGGCTTTAAAAGGCATCATTCAGAGTGCACTTGAAGAATTGTGAGCAATTTTGCACTTCTTATCCAAGAAAAGATGTGCTAGCACTGGAGAGGGTCCAGAGGAAATTCGGAATCATAATCAGGTTTATTATCACCAGCATGTGATGTGAAATTTGCTAACTTACAGCAGCAGTACAATGCATTACATGATAAATGTAGAAAGTGAAAAACATTAAATCAATTAGATCAAGGAGAGAATTTAACTGCACTCAAGAAGTATTCCTATATTGAAAACTCTGTCTTTATTGAGTGAAAAAGAAACAGCTGGACAGGCACGTGAAGGCAGAGATCCTGCAGAAACCTGTTACCTAAAGAACAGTTGATGGATGGAGACAGTGCAGGAAACTCAGCCACGACCTGTCAGGGTTCTTCAGTGATCTAACAGCTATCATTATCACCAACGTTTATGGCCCTGCTCCACTGAGAGATAGGAATAGGCGTGTGTGTGTGTGTGTGTGTGTGTATATATATATATATATATATATTAGATTAAAATAGTGCAAAAATGGAGTAAGAAAGTGAGATGGTGTCCAAGGGTTCAATGTCCATTTAGGAATCAGGTGGCAGAGGGGAAGAAGCTGTTCCTGAATCGATGAGTGTGTGCCTTCAGACTTCTGTACCTCCTGCCTCATAGGAACAATGAGAAGAGGGCATGTCCTGGGTGATGGGGGTCATTAATAGACGTTGCCTTTCTGAGGCATTGCTCCTTGAAGGTGTCTTGGATACTACGAGGCTTGTACCCAGGATGGAGCTCACTAATTTTACAATTTTCTACAGCTTCTTTTGGTCCTGTGCAGTAGCCCACACACCCCCCACCCCCCCACCCCCATACAGCCTGTAAAAGTGCTCTCCGTGGTACATCTATAGAAGTTTGAGTGTTTTAGTTGACAAACAAAATCTCTTCAAACTCCTAAAGACATATAACTGTTGTCTTGCCTTCTTTATAATTGCATTGATATGTTGGGAGCAGGTTAGATCCTCAGAGATCCTGACACCCAGCAACTTGAAATTGCTCACTCTCTTCACTTCTGATCCCTGTATGAGGATTGGTTCATGTTCCCTCGTCTTACTCTTCCTGAAGTTCACAATCAGCTCTTTGGTCTTACTGATGTTGAGTGCAAGGTTGTTGCTGTGACAGCACTCAACTAGCTGGTATCTCTCACTCCTGCATGCCCTCTCATCTCCATTTGAGATTGTACCAACAATGGTTGTATCGTCAGCAAATTTACAGATGTTATTTGAGCATATCCAGACACACAGTCATGGGTATAGAGAGAGTAGAGCAGTGGGCTAAGCACACACCCCTGAGGTGCACCAGTGTTGATCGTCAGCGAGGAGGAGATATTATCACCAATCTGCACTGATTGTGGTCTTCCAGTTAAGAAGTCGAGGATCCAATTGCAGAGAGAGGTTCAGATGCCCAATTCTGCAGCTTATTGATCAGGACTGTGGAATGATGGTGTTAAACACTGAGCTATAGTCAATGAACATCATCCTGACATAGATGTTTGTATTGTCCAGGTGGTCAAAGGCCATGTGGAGAGCCATTCAGATTGCACCTGCCATTGACCTATTGTGGTGATAGGCAAATTGCAATGGATCCCGGTCCTTGCTGAGACAGGTGTTGATTCTAGCCATGACCAACCTCTGAAAGCATTTCATCACTGTAGATGTGAGTGCTACTGGGTGATAGTCATTAAGGCAGCTCACACTACTCTTCTTAGGCACTGGTATAATTGTTGCCTTTTGAATAAGATGGGAACTTCTGACCATAGCAGTGAGAGGTTGAAATTGTCCTTGAATACTCCCACCAGTTGGTTGGCACAGGTTTTCAGAGCCTTACCAGGTTGGGCCTGCCACCTTGCATGGGTTCACCCTCCGTAAAGACAGCCTGACATCGGCCTCTGAAACAGAGATCAAGGTCATCGGGTGCAGCAGGGATCTTCACAGCTGTAGTTATATTCTCTCTTTCAAAGTGAGCATAAAAGACATTGAGCTTGTCTGGTAATGAAGCATCGCTGCCACTCATGCTACTGGGTTCCACTTCGTAGGATGTAATGTCATGGAAACCCTGCCAAAATTGACGTACATCTAATGGAGCCTCCAACCTTGCTTGGAATTGTGTCTCACTCTTGAAATAGCCCTCTGCAAGTCATACCTGGCTTTCTTGTACAGACCTGGGTCACCAGATTTCAATGCCGCAGATCTGCCCTCAGCAGATGATGAACATCCTGGTTCATCCACGGCTTTTGGTTTGGGAATGTACAGTAAGTCTTTGTAGGCAAACATTCATCCACACAGGTTTTAATGAAGTCGGTAACAACAGCAGCATACTCATCCAGATGTGAAGCTGAAGTCCAGTCCACTGATTCAAAGCAGTCCTGTAGGCGCTCCTCTGCTTCCCTTGTCAGTACCTGCTTGGTCCTCACTGCTGGTGCTGCAGTCTTCAGTCTCTGCCTATACTCAGGGAGTAGAAGTACAGCCAGGTGATCAGACTTTCTGAAGTGAGGGCGTGGAATAGCACGGTAAGCATTCTTGATGGTGATGTAACAATGTCTAGTGTGCTTCCTCTGGTACTACAAATTATTTGTTGATGGTAATTATTTAGTGACTTTTTCAGGCTGGCCTGGTTAAAATCCCCCAAAATGTGCTGTTTCATGCATGTTTATCCCATTGCTCAGATCATCTAGAGCCTGTTTGACGTTGGCCTGTGGTGGAATGTACACTGCTACCAAAACGATCACAGCAATCTCCCGTGGCAGGTAAAATGTATGGCACTTAATTATGAGATATTCCAGGTCTGGTGAGCTGAATTGGGACAACATTGACACATTTGTGTACCAAGAGGAGTTGATCATGAGGCATACACCTCCACCTCTGCTGAGAGACTTGACAGTCCTATCCTGACGGTGTATAGTGAACCCGTCAATCTGAATTGCTGCGTCTGGTACAGAAGGGGTTAAATCACAAACAAGACAAAAGATGCAGATGCAGATGGGTTAACCAGGATTCCGTGAAAAAAAAGAATGCACACAGTCCTGATATTCCTCTGATACAACACCCAAGCTCTGAGATTTCAATTTTATTTACTAGAGGCTATACCTTTGCCAGCAAGAGGGTCAGTATTAGGAGTCTAAAACTCCATTTTCTTAAACGCACATGTATCTCTTGCCTGCAGCCACGCTTCCTATGAGGAATCCGGCAAGAAGTACAACCAGAATTGGCATTGTTTCCGTCAGTTTTAAGCAGCGATAGATTATTCAATCGCATTAAGGTGTCTTTATTAAATGTACAGACCTTGGAAGCAGTTGTGATTCTCAGCTGTACCAAGTTGAAATGGGAATATTTAATTGTATTCATTGAGCCGTGCTGCATGAGATTGCCTTTGAGGTGCCCTGGAAATAATCGAGAATAATCCTGGGAATGGACAACTCAGACTCTGGGCCTATACTTGTTGGAGTGTAGAAGAATGGTGGGGGGGAGGGGGCAGTATCTCATTGAATCCTATCAAATATTGAAAGTTCTAGATAGAGTAGACGTGGAGAGGATGTTTCTTATAGTAGAGGAGTCAATCAAAAGGTACAGCTTCAGAATAGAGGGACGCTCATTTATTAGCAGAGATGAGGAGGAATCTCCTTACCCAAATGGTAGTGAGTCTGTGGAATTCATTGCCACAGATGGCTGTGGAGGCCAAGTCATTTGATATATTGGGTGTAAAGCGGAGTTTGATAGGTTCTTGATTATTCAGGGCATCAGAGATTACGAGGGATAATAAATCATCCATGATGTCATGGTGGAGCAGACTCGATGGACCTAATGTCCTAATTTTACTTCCGTGTCTTATGGTCTTAACAAGCTGGATTGTGTTCATTTGCAACTGACTCAGCGCGAGATGAGGAACTGCTGTGTACTTGCTCTTGCAGATGTGTGGCTCCAGGACAAAATCCCATGCACCATCAATCTTCAGGCCATTCCACTCAGACTCTTGTCTTAATATGATCTTATTGTTTCTGTGTGTGTCATTGTGACTACATGTGCTGTGTGTGACTGTATGCACCATGTTTTGCACTGTGGCCCTGGAGGAATGCTATTTCATTTTGTTTAGCTATATATATCTGTATAGATGAATGATAACTAAACCTAAACTTGAAACACTTGGGGGGTACACTGCTACGCAAGGAAATGCAAATCATTTCTTATTAATCACCATCAGAGAGAAGATACATCAGCAGCTGAAGGGCACAAAGGTAAGTCAACCTTAGCAGTAACAGGGCAAGGGTCTGGTCCTATCAAACAGGTCAGATGCACATGGTAAGGAAAAAGGCGGTTGGGAGAACAGTTAGAATTCTGAGTGAGGCAGGAACAGAACAGCAGGCAATTCTAGGGATTGGGGAGAGGAATAGTGAGAGAGCAAGACAGTTTGGTGTAGTCATGATGGAAGGCCCAGAAGGATTTACTGCCAACCTCAGCCAAAGTGAGGTCCTGAAATAAAACTTCACTTGTGAAGATGGGGGAGAAAAACCAATTACTGTAATCAGTCTTAAAGCTAAAATGTGCAAACGAATGGGAAGAAGCTAACATGTGTACTAACATATGAGTTGTTTATGTGTAGATGAATGCAGAGTATGAGATGTGACAAGTTCTGTTCCGTGGGATATTGGCACCATTACTGAACCAACAAGAGTTGTACTGCACTTGAATTGGACTGGTACAAACTGGTGTGTAGTCTAGTTTCAGACAGAAATTTTCATAAAACTGGTAACTTAAGGACAATGAAAATGAGAAATTAAAGTAAAGGCGAGTGTGCATTGTCCAAAAGCAGAAAAATGTAGAGCACTATTTGTGGCAGGTGGTGTTGCTAGTGTGAAAGCCCCACGTACCCACGTTCCCACGTTCCCACGTTCCCACGTTCGGATGCAGTCTGTGTGAACTTCATGTGTTTTCTCATGTTCTCCACCAGCTGCAACAGGTACATCCCACAGCCCACATCCCAGAGACATAGAGTTTGGTAGTTGTTTGGTTATTCTGAATTGCCTCCGGAATGGATAGGTTAGAGGAGAATTAGGGGAGAATTGATAGGACTGGTGGAAAAACTTTCAGTGCTGGCATGGATAACCCTTACATTGTTAGAATATGTAATAAATAAATATTGTTAGAATGTACATATCAATAAATACTGGGAAAAATCTTTTTAAAAACCGAATGGAATAAAATCACCATTGACGATTTGGTCATTGGTTTATCATTGTTGTATACAGTATACTGATATATAGTGGGAAAAATTTGTATATATACAGATCATTTCAAAACATAAGGTATCGAACAAAGTGAAGAACACTAACAGAATGCAGAATATAATGTTAAAGTTACACAGAAAGTGCAGAGCACATAGACAATAAGCTGTTAGTGCCATGATGAGGTAGACTATGAGGTCAAGAATTCATCTTTATCTTATAAGAGGTCTGTTCTAGAGGCTTACAAAAGCAGAATTGAAGCGATCTTTGAGCTTGCTGGTGTGTGTTTTTAAACGTGTGTGTTTTCTGCTTCATGGAAGGGGGAGATTGACAAAGGTGGGAGGGGTGTTTGATTATGCTGGTTGTTTTCCTGAGGCAACAGAAAATGTAGATGCAGTCCGTGGAGGTGAAGCTGATTTTGGCAATGGACTGAGCTGTTTCCACAATTCTCTGAAATTTCTTGAATTCTTGGGCAGAAGAGTAGATATTCCCAGCTAAGGTGCATCTGGATAGGATCATCTTTATGGTGCATCTGTAAAAATTGGTGATGGTCAACAGGGACGTTCCAAATTTCCTTAGCCTTCTGAGGAAGGAGAGGTGGTGATGAGGTTTTTTGGCCATAGCGTGTATGTGGTCAGATGATGACAAGCTGTTGGTGATGTCTGGATCTAGGAACGTGAACCTCTCAGCCATCTCCTCCTCAAAATCATTAGTACATTTAGAGGCATGTGCTCTGCCCACTTCCTGAAATTAATAACTCTATTGTTTTGCTCAAATTGAAATAAAAATATTGTCTTCACACCGTGCCACCGGGCTTTCTACCTTCTTCCTATACTCCATGTCATTAAGGGATATAGGAAGAAGATGGGATACCTGGACAAATACTTAAAACACAGCCTGATAGGGAAACACCAATGCCCTTGAATGGAAATGCCTACAAAAAGCAGTAGATATGGCCCAGCCCATCACAGGTAAAGCCCTCCCCACTATTGAGTACTTCTGCATGAAGCATTGCCACAGGAAAACAGCAGCCATCATCAGGGCCTCCAACCACCCAGGATATGTTCCTTTCTCACTGCTGCCATCAGGAAGAAGGGACTGGAGCCCTAGGACTCACCACCAGGTTCAGAAATAGTTATTATCCTTCAACTATCAAACTCTTGAACCAACGGGGACAACTTCACTCAACTTCACATCAATAGTGAACTGTTCCCAGAACTTATGGACTCACCTTCAAGGACTCTTCATCTCATGTTCTTGATATTTATTGCGTCTTTATTGATTATTATTTCTTTTTGTATTTGTACAATTTGTATCCTTTGCACCTTGGTTGAATGACCAAATTGGTACAGTCTTGCATTAATTCTACTATGATTATTATTCTATTGTGGATTTATTGAGTATGCCCACAAGAAAATGAATCTCAGAGTTGTATATGGTTGTGTAACACCCTGGGAAAGGTTTCACTGCTAATGTAATGGTCTTCCTATAGAAGCACTGCTAACGTAATGGTTTTTCTGTAGCAGCAGTATTTGGGTTATAGCTAGAGGTAACGGGGGCTTTGGAATGTGAGCCGTCCAGTGAAGGGAGTGTTTTTTTCTTGTGTGCCTGAGAGTGAGGTAATCTGGGTCTTTTGTTCGGTGGAAGATGGAGCGAGAAGATGCCATAAAGAAAAGGTCGTAGACACCAGAAAGAAGTGGACTTGGAGTGGGGCCAGGAGTCAACGAAGCTGGGGAAAATCGATGGAGGACCAGTGGAAGGGAAACCGTGAGCTCTAACGTGCACATTGGACTGTTTCATTAAAATGGGCCCTTTTCTTTTTGTTTTACTTTACTAACCCTTTAGTCAAATTAAGAATTATAAAGCTAAATCGTTTACTTACTTATGGTGTACTGTTTGTTATTTCATGGTACTGATTTGTAACATGGTGACACATCATGCAGCATCCACACAAACAGGAGGTTTTGCACCTCAATCTCACACGTTTGGTGGGGCCAGAGATTGTTTTCCCTAGACTTACACAGCCGACAGAACGTGAGGGTTACAATTGTGGGGGCTCATCCGGGATTGATTTTGTTGGATGCTGTGTGATTGCCCTGAACACTGAACCAGAGGGTTGTGTGTACTAAACTATTGTCCGGTAAAATGATTATGATGCGTGGGTATGGATGCTGCCGGGGTGGAGTGGTGGGGTGCATCCACGGGGATACTGGTAACAAATGTGTGCATGTTCAGGGGGGTAGATATTCATACTCCTGATGAATTGTTAATTCGACTTTTAAGTACTGTTAAAGCTGTCGGCAACGTTACGATTGTGGGGCGGAAGCTTGATAAAATAGTGGGCACAGACCTTGTTTTAGTTCAGACTAGCACTGATGTAACGACAGTGGAACTGCCTGGTACTACTGAGGCCCCAGGTGAGGGGGGGGGGGGGGCGTGGACTGTCCATACTTTCCGAGAGGAGGAGAATGTCGCAGAGCAGGCTGAATTGCAAGTTGAGTCTCCCGTAGCTGGAGGCGGAGACTTCAAAGACAGGGTTCTTTTGTTTCTGCTTAGCGAGGGGAAGGAGTGGTCTGATTTGGAATGTCTAATGAGTCCCCGTCCTCCAGTGAAGAGTGAGAATTCTGAATTAGTATCCACCCTTACATCTCTGGCGAATACATGAAAAAATGCCCAGGTTCAAAGTCCCAGCTATCGTAGGCCCCACCTATTCTCAGGAATGAAGCCCACCCCTACAGGGGAAGAGGAGTATGAGTCTTGGACAGAGCAGACCTCTGGCTTGTTAGATGAGTGGCAGTGCTCTGATGACCTAAGACGACAGCAATTGGTTGAAAGTTTGAGGGGGCGGGCTGCTGATGTAGTGAGAGCCGTAAAGGCACAGAGCCCCTTGCCACTCCTGCGGCTTACGTGCAAGCACTAGTGAAGGTGTTTGGTGCGACGAGAAGCTCATGACGGGGTTTCAGAACATGTGTCAGGAGAAGAGGGCGAAGCTTTCTGCCGACATCTTTCAGCGAGAGAGTTGTTTGCGGCACAGATGGGCCATTCAGATGGCTGAGGTGGATCAGTTAAGGATGGACCAAATAGCGAAAGGTGCCCAGACCCGGAACTTGATTGCTTGGGGTCTCTGACTGTCTCATAAGACGCACCACCTTCCCTCGTTTGTTGAGCTGATCAGAGAAGTACACGAGGAGGAGAATGTGTTGGAATCACGGGAGGCCTCCGTCAGCAGGGTACAATCCTCAGTAGTGGTCCCCTGCAGTGAAGTGACCAAGGATGGCCTGTCCCAGGGAGTGATAGAGGAGATTGTAGAAGAGTTGAGAACGGAGGTGTCCCGGTTCTTATCAGCAGGTATGAACCCCCCCCCCCCCCCGTATGATGGAGCTGTTAGGGAGGCGGATCCTCTCGGGGGATGAACTATGCAGAGGGCTGCCAGCAACCAGTGTCACACAAGAAGGGGAGCAGCCAGTATTGTCTGTTATAACTGTGGTGAAGAAAGACACTTCAGGCGGGAGTGTGAATGATGGGAAACCCCTCAGAGAGTTAGTCCCCGGGTACCCAAGCAGAGATAGTCGTTAGGAAACCTTAAAAAAGACCCAGTGAGGGGATGGCCTGGCGCATTGGGGGGCATGAGGGGAACACATTCCCAGCAAAATATCAAGGAACACCCTAAACCAAAAAACCCTATTCCTGAAGGCTTAGTGAGGCCAAGCTCCAGTGTATCACTACAAATAGAAGGTATTTATGTTGGAGCCATACTTGACACAGGGTCACAGGTCACTTTGCTGTACCGCTCATTTTACAACCAGTCTTTGATGCATTTACCATTGACGCCATTCAATGCACTAGAGATCTGGGGTCTTAGTGAGTCTGGTCATCTGTTTGGTTATTTGTCAGTGAAGCTGGAGCTTTCAGTGGCTGATGTGGGAGTGGCTGAGGCCCTTGATACATTAGCCCTACTTTGTCCGGACCTGTTGAGAAGGGTGGAGGCCAACATCCCTATTGTGAGGAGGCTCGTGGGAACCTGCAAGGAGAAAGCAGGAGAGAGCTTCCTGAGAACATTGTCCAGTCACCCAGTGTTTCAAGCTATTTTCGAGGAAGTGCATGGCTGCATTGGGTTGGATACCGAGTTTAGACGAGGGACTGTGTGTGATTCACCCAGTCAAAGCCAATTGTGTTACAGCCCGGGGAAGTAGCGGGAGTAATGGGAAACCCCAAATTTCCCAGAATGTCCAAGGGCGAGGTCCTGTTGGTGGACACTCCAGAAGACCATGAAGAGGAGTTGGGGGTGCTTGCTGGGGCACTGGTTAGGCCCGAACTGCAAAAGCCCTCGGTTATGCAGGCGAACGGGATGGCAGTGATTGTCAGCAACACCACAAAGAAGGAGGTCACCTTCAAGCATGGGATGCCCCTGGCGCATCTTTTCCCGGTGATGATAATGTCTAGTGTCCCAGCCAGGGAGAAACTATCTGAAAAAGGGGGAAAGTTGACCGCTGAGTCGTTCAACTTCGGGGTCACCCAGTTCCTGTGGGTTGGAAGAGGAGGTTGATAGAGAAGATGATGAAGCTGCAAGGTGACTTTTCCACTGACGAGTTTGAAGTCGGTTGTTCCAAGAGCACTTGTCACACTATCCAAGTGACCAAGGACACCCTGTTCCAAGAGAGGTCACAGCGACTGGCCCCTGCAGAGGTAGAAGGCGTTCGATAGCACTTGTGTAAGTTGAAGGAAGCTGTGGTCATCACTGAGTCCAGAAACCCCTATGTGTCCCCAGTAGTAGTGGCCAGAAAGAAGAATGAGAAGGTACAGATGCGTGTGGACTATAGGACTCTGAACAAGCATGTTGTCCCTGATGGTCCCAAGGATCGAAGATGCACTGGCCTGTCTGAATCGTATGAAGTGGTTCGGTGTGCTGAACTTGAGGAGTGGATATTACCAGATCCCCATAAGTGAGGCTGACAAAGAAAAGATGGCACTTATATGTCCACTGGAATTCTTCCAGTTCGAAAGGATGCCCAAGGGAACTCTTGCAAACTCACAGTGTGCCATGGAGAAAATGGTGGGGGATATGAACTTGCTTGAGGTATCGGTGTATCTGGATGACCTCACAGTGTTTGGGTCCACGTTGGAGGAACATGAAGCGAGGCTTCTGAAGGTGCTGGGCCACCTGAAAGTTGAAGAGTTAAAACTTACCCTGGACGAGTGCCAGTTCTGCAAGGTGTCTGTCAGCTATGTTGGGCATATGTTGGGCTATGTCATGATGGAGTAGTTACAGATCCATCTAAGATAGAGGCGGAGACCACATGGCCAAGGCCTTAAACTGTGAGCGCTTTGCGCTTGTTCCTTGGGTTCTATGGTTACCATCGGAGGTTCTTGAAGGGCTATGTGAAAGTGAGTCATCCTTTAAGAGAGCTTCTGTGTGATTACCTTCCCTTGGGGAAGGAAGGGAGAAGGACAAAAGGAGAGGAGGGTAACGAGTATCTTGGACCTTCGGAGCTTTTTGGACTGAGCTGGGATGCGAAATGTGAAGAGGCCTTTCAGTTGCTGAAGGAGATGCTGACCCAGGCAGCTATACTGGCTTTTGCAGACTCTCGATTGCTGTATGTACTGCACACGGATGCCAGCGGAGAGGGCTTGGGGGGTGTCCTGTATCAGCCGGAGTCTGTCGCCATCTGAGAAAAACTATCCCACGCACAAGCTGGAGTTTCTGGTTTTGACATGGGCTGTGGTGGATAAGTTGAGTGTCTACCTCTAAGGTGCCAAGTTTGAGGTGAGGACAGACAACAGCCCCTAACTTATGTCCTGACCTCGGCGAAATTGAATGCCACAGACCATCAGTGGTTGGCGGCGTTGTCTGCCTGTGATTTCAGCCTGAAGTGCCAGCCGGGAAGTAGGAATATTGATGCTGATGCTTTGTCCCAACGTGCGCATGAAGGGCTGGACAGGATGAAGAGTGGGAGGACATTTCTGCCCCAGGAGTGAAAGCCATGTGCCAGTTTGCCATTGCAGTGAAGGCAAACGGAAGGCAAGGGCAGGATCGAGCAGTAGATCACTTGGGAGCTTCTGATGCCATTCCATAAGCTTACTCTAACCTGACTGCTCTGAAGACAAACCAGTTACCAGGATTGAGTCCTGGGGATGTGGCAGCTGTTCAGTGAGATAACCTGGGCATTGGTACCATTTGGTCAGTGGTCGAAAAGGGAGACATGGCTCAGGCAGAGAAGATGAAACGCAGGGCGGTGCCTGCATTACTGAGAGAATGGCCTCGGTTGGAGTTGAGAAACCAGATCCTATACTGGGTCATGTCACCTCCAGACTAACCTCAGCATTCCCAGCTGGTTCTGCCTAAGAAGTGTCGGAGCACTGTGTTGAAGTCACTTCATGATGATTCTGGACATTTGGGGGTTGAAACGATCTATGGATTGCTCAGGGATCGGTTTTACTGGCCCCGAATGAAGCCAGAGGTTGAAGAATACTGCAAGTCGTGCATTCGACGCATACAGCGGAAGACGCTGCCTATGAGGGCAACTCCCTTGACCCACTTGCAGAGTGCGGAGCCCCTTGACCTGATGTGTATGGATTTCCTGTCAATAGAGCCAGATGCCAGCAACATGGCAAATGTCTTCATCACCACGGATCACTACACCAGATATGCGCAAGTTTTCACTACCAGGGATCGGAGGGCATCCACGGTGGCCGAAATGTTATGGGAGAAGTATTTCATTTATTATGGCCTTCCCAGGCAGATACATAGTGATCAGGGACAACTGAGCATGGGTGATCCCCAGCCAGAAAAGTTTTATCGCACCTTGCTAGACATGCTCGGAACCTTGGAAATCAACAAGAAGAACAAGTGGAGTCAACATATTGGACATCTGGTTCACTGCCACAACCGTATACGAAATGAAGCTACCAGGTACTTGCCATATTATCTGATGTTTGGGTGCGAGGCGAGGTTGCCCATCGACCTTTGTTTTGGGACTGGCGAGGAAGACCCAACACTGAAGATTTATCTGAAGTATGTGCCTGATATTGGAAGGGAGCTTAAAAAGGCTTCTGAGGTCTTGCATCTCAATCTCCTGTGTCTTGTCTCCCTTTCTCTTCACCATTTACACCTCGGACTTCAACTACTGCACAGAGTCTTGTCATCTTCTGAAGTTTTCTGATGACTCTGCCATAGTTGGATGCATCAGCAAGGGAGATGAGGCTGAGTACAGGGCTACGGTAGGAAAGTTTGTCACATGGTGTGAGCAGAATTATATGCAGCTTAATGTGAAAAAGACTAAGGAGCTGGTGGTAGACCTGAGGAGAGCTAAGGTACCGGTGACCCCTGTTTCCATCCAGGGGGTCCGTGTGGACATGGTGGAGGATTACAAGTATCTGGGGATACGAATTGACAATAAACTGGACTGGTGGTCAAAGAACACTGAGGCTGTCTACAAGAAGGGTCAGAGTCGTCTCTATTTCCTGAGGTGACTGAGGTCCTTTAACATCTGCCGGACAATGCTGAGGATGTTCTACGAGTTTGTGGTGGCCAGTGCTATCATATTTGCTGTTGTGTGCTGGGGCAGCAGGCTGAGGGTAGCAGGCACCAACAGAATCAACAAACTCATTCGTAAGGCCAGTGATGTTGTGGGGATGGAACTGGAATCTCTGACGGTGGTGTCTGATAAGAGGATGCTGTCTAAGTTGCATGCCATCTTGGACAATGTCTCCCATCCACTACATAATGTACTGGGTGGGCACAGGAGTACATTCAGCCAGAGACTCATTCCACCAAGATGCAACACAGAGCGTCATAGGAAGTCATTCCTGCCTGTGGCCATCAAACTTTACAACTCCTCCCTGGAGGGTCAGACACCCTGAGCCAATAGGCTGGTCCTGGATTTATTTCATAATTTACTGGCATAATTTACATATTACAATTTAACTATTTATGGTTTTATTACTATTTATTATTTATGGTGCAACTGTAATGAAAACCAATTTCCCCCGGGATCAATGAAGTATGACTATGACTAATCTCCCAGGCTTGGTGGGGCCAGTGATTGTCTTCCCTAGACAGAACCTGAGGATTACAATTGCATGTATGTGCTTTGGTAATAAGTTTACTTTGAACTTTGTTGTCATCTGCAAGCTTATAGATGGAGTTAAAGCAAGAGCTGGCCACACTGAGTGTATAGGGGCTGTGGATGCAGCATCGCAGGGCATCAGCAGTGAGGATGATTACCGTGTCAGAGGTGTTGCTGCCTGTCCTTACTGATTGCAGTCTGTTGATCAGGAAGTCAAGAATCCAGCTGCATGCCAGGGTGCTGAGTCCTTAGTCTGGGAATGAGTTTGTTTGGAAGTATACTATTGAAAACAGAACTGTAGTCAATAAATAGGTATCTGATGCTATCCAGATGTTCCAGGGATGAACATAGGCCCAGAGAGATGGTGTCTGCTCTGGACCTTTTATGGCAGTAGGTGAACTGCTGTGGGTCAAGGTTGCCTGCAAGTGCTTTAGTTGATGTGTGCTAAGAGCAGCCTCTCGAAGCACTTCATCATGGTGGATGTCAGACCACAGGGCTGCAGTCATTAAGGGATTTACCATATTTTTCTTTGACACCAAATGATAGAAGACTTAAAGTAGGTGGCAATCCCAGATTGGAGTAGGGAGAGGTACCCACCTGCTTTCCATAGGCTTGCTTTCTGGAAAACTGATCTGACATCCGCAAATGTGAAGTGGGTCGGATAAGGTTTGTCAACCAAGTATTAGTTTTCTATACTGATCTACCGAGCCTGAAAGTGAAAATAAACACAGCAGAAGTACAAATGTTGCTCACAGGATATGATATCCTTTTTGTAGTCATTACCGTGACCTGGCAAAAGGCTAGACAGAAATCAAAGTCTAATCCTGCAGGTTATAATTTCTTAAGAAGGTTAAGAATGTAGGGAGAGTGTATGATTTATGTTTAATTTATGTTTTTCTTGAAAATGCAGCTTATCTAATGCTATTTGCCTTTGATGCTTTTGTAAGTTTTTGGTTGTATCTGTGCATATGCTGTACGTGTACCCGTGCATGTGAAAATAGACTCAACGTTTATATTTTACAGGAGGTCATCCAATTAAAAAAAAAATTACAGTGATTGAAAGAAAGAGTATCACTTTGGGTGGGTAAATGAAAAAATTGGATAAAGTTACAAAAACAGCAAAGAATAAATGAAATAACAATAAACAGTCCTGGAAAAGCCCATCAGCTCAGGCTGGACTTGGGGAAAGGGAAACAGAATTCTCATTATGGATCACAGACCCTTCATCAGTCTTGGGACAACATTTAAAAAAATTTGGATGACCTCCTGCAATCTGCCAGTACTTTTTCTCGAGATCCAAAGCAATGAAATACTTACAACTCATGTGTAACAAATGTCAACTTTCGTAGCAGATCCGGTTTCCTATTATCTACCTAGAATCAGTCATCACTTTGTGAAGATCCAACACTGGTCACATGGCCAAAATACCCCTGCAATTACCATGCTTTCTGTTTTCTCAGACGATAAGAACTTGCACTGTTTTCTTGCACTACGTTTCTTGTGCTTGCATATTTGACCTGAACTGTGATGTTGACTTTGGAATTAAATGCAAAGGTTCAAGTTGTGAGGAGAGCACCTAAAACGTGGCAAACTGTTGTAGGGACTTTAGTAGTAAAGGTTTGTAAAACAGATTATTTTATCAATGTTGAGAAACTTAGATTGCTGTGTTGTTAATGAGATGAAGAAAATAAACATGTAGGTACAGCAAGCAACTAGGAAGCAAGTGGAATGCTGTCCTTCACGGCCAGAGTTTGAAGACAAAATTAAAGGAGTCTTGGTAAGATTCTTGCTGTTTAATATGGTATTACTAGGGAAAAAGATCTTCCTTTAGCATTTTTTAAACAGGAGATTCTGCAGATGCTGTACGTCCAGAGTAATACTCAGAAAATGCTGGAGGAACTCAGCAGGTCAGGCAGCATCTAGAGAGGAATAAACAGTTGCTGTTTTGGGGTCAAGGCCCTTCATCGAGACTTCATCAGGTAACGTCTCCAGAGATGCTACCAGACCTGCTGCATTCTGCTGGCATTTTGCGATTGTTCCTCTAGCATTTTGCTTTGCACATTTTTGAATTCATAACCCCATGCAGCATTTGTCTTTAATGCAAATACAGCTTGAAGCATTATCAGTTGGCCAGGAAAGTTGATGAGAGGAGACTTAGACGACTGAATGTGCTCTGATCTCAATGTTGTAAACTAAGACACTTTACTTGGAGTCAGTGGTGCATTGACTTACTGGAGTCATTACTAGGCTGGGGAATATCTTAGGGAAGCAATTGAATAAAGTTGCCTACACTTAATGAGAGATTATTACATTGAGATGTTAATAAATCTCGGAGGTATTGACAGGCTTATTACCAAGAGACAGTAATTTTTCTTATTGGGGAGCCTGTAACTAGAAGGTGTGGTCTCAAGGTAAGAGGTTATCCAATTAGGACCATAATGAGGACAAATTTCTTTTTTTTTTGAATGACTGTTGGTTCTTTAAATCTTTTTATTGAATAAGTATACAAAAGGGTAAGCCATATAGGCACTAATACACTGTTAGAATATAATAAAATTACAGGAGATATTAATACAAAAAAAATGATACAAACAATGTAATTTAAACATAACATACTAAGGTAACATAATAGTATACTAATTTTTATATATCAATAGAGAAAAGGAAAAAAAAAACCCAAAAAAAACCACCGTGCAACTAACTAAAAGCAAAGCAAAGCAATGGGCTAACTTGGAACCAAGCAGAGTTAAAAAACTTAAAATCACATCCTCAATCCCGACCTCCATTAAAAACAGTAAAAGAACAAGAAGGGTATATAAATATGGAACAAAAAAAGAGGAGAGAAAAAAAATTACATTAAATGAAAATATTGAATAAAAGATCTCCAGGTCTGTTCAAATTTAAGTGAGGAATCATAAAGATTGCTTCTAATTTTCTCCAAATTCAAGCATAATATTGTCTGAGAAAACCAAAAAAAGGTAGTTGGAGCATTAAGCTCTTTCCAATGTTGTAAGATACATCTTTTCGCCATTAAAGTAAGAAATGCAATCATTCTACGGGCTGAAGGAGAAAGATTACTGGAAATTCTAGGTAGTCCAAAGATAGCAGTAATAGGGTGAGGAGAGATATCTATATTCAATACCTTGGAGATAATATTAAAAATGTCTCTCCAAAAAGTTTCCAGAGTAGGACAAGACTAAAACATATGAGTTAAAGAGGCTATCTGCCCCGGACATCTATCACAAAAAGGATCAATATGAGAATAAAAGCGAGCTAATTTATCTTTGGACATATGTGCTCTATGAACAACTTTAAATTGAATTAGGGAATGTTTAGCACAAATAGAGGAAGTATTGACTAATTGTAAAATCTGCCCCCAGTCATCCACGGAAATAATAGACCCCAATTCCTGTTCCCAATCTACCCTAATCTTATCAAATGGAGCTTTCCTAAGTTTCATAATAATATTATAAATCATAGCTGATGTACCTTTCTGACATGGATTAAGGTTAATTATAGTATCTAAAATGTATGTAGGAGGAAGCATTGGAAAAGAAGAAAGTAGGAAATTTCTAACTTGTAGATATCTAAAAAAATGTATTCTTGATAAATTATATTTATTAGATAATTGTTCAAAAGACATAAGGGAACCATCTAAAAATAAATCCAAAAACCGTGAAATACCCTTAGTCTTCCAAATTTGAAAAGCACGATCCGTAAAAGAGGGAGGAAAAAATATGTTACCTAAAATAGGAATCGCTAGCCCAAATTGGTTAAGATCAAAAAATTTTCTGAATTGAAACCAAATACGTAAGGTATATTTAACTATCGGGTTAGATACCTGTTTGAGGCGTTTCAAATCAAAAGGAAGAGAGGAACCTAAAATAAAGCCAAGTGTATAGCCCTGAACAGATTGTAATTCCAATGCTACCCATTTAGGAATGGATAGTATATCCTGGTCAAGTAACCAAAATTTCATATGTCGAATATTAATTGCCCAATAATAAAATCTAAAGTTGGGTAATGCTAAACCTCCATCTCTCTTAGCTTTCTGTAAATATATTTTACCCAGTCTCGGGTTTTTATTTTGCCAAATAAATGAAGAAATTTTTGAGTCAACTTTATCAAAAAAAGATCTTGGAACAAAGATTGGTAATGCCTGAAATATATATAGAAATTTTGGCAAAAAAACCATCTTAACTGCATTAATACGACCAATCAAAGTTAAATATAAAGGAAACCATTTAGATGAAAGTTGAGTAATATGGTCAATTAAGGGTAAAAAGTTAATCTTAAATAAATCTTTGTATTTACAAGTAATTTTAATCCCAAGATATGAAAAATAATTATTAATCAATTTAAATGGAAAGTTATGATATAAGGGAAGTTGTTTATTAATCGGGAAAAGTTCACTCTTACTAAGATTTAATTTATAACCTGAAAAAAGACGACAAATTTCTTGAGGGAAAATTCGGGTTGTGATGCTTGGATATACGGTTACAATCTAAGGTAACATATGACGATGCTTGGACACTAATGGAATCAGGGAATATGAGGATCAGATGGAACAACAAATTAGGCATAGGATAATTCATTATCTTATGGAATGGCAGAGCAAGCTTGAGGGACAGAATGGCCTAATGTGCTATAATTTCTTAGAACATTGAGCAACCAACATCTGGCTTCTGTACTAAAAGGATGAGGCTTTATTGGAAATTCTTTCTAACCACACTGGAGTTGTGTCAAGGCTGTTACAAAATAACCAATCTTACATCCTGAGCACAGTAATGTGCCAAACATATTGATGCAACAACGGCTATATTTCACTGGGGGTTTGAATAGAATTGGTATGTTACCAAAGGCACTTGCAAATTTCTAAAGATGTACTGTGGAAAACATTCTAACTGTCTGGTATGGCGGGGCCACTGCACAGCATCAGAAAAAGTTACATGAAGTTGTAATCTCAGCCAGCTCCATCGTGGGCTCAATCCTCCCCAACGTCCAGGATACTTTTAAAGGGTAGCACACACAAAATGCTGGAGGAACTCAGCAGGTCAGGCAGCATCTATGGAAAAGAGTGCAGTCGACGTTTCAGGCTGAGACCCTTCATCTGTACTACGTAAACATTGACTGTACTCTATTTTCATCGATGCTGCCTGGCCTGCTGAATTCCTCCAGCATTTTGTGTGTGTTGATTGGATTTCCAGCATCGGGTGATTTTCTCTTGTTGTGATTTTTACTTTTAAAACGTGGCTGGAAAAGGTGGCATCCATCATTAAGGACTCCATCACCCAGGGCATGCCTTCTTCTCATTGCTACCATCAAGGATGAGATACAGGAATCTGAAGACACACGCTTAACGTTTCAGAAACAGTTTCATACCCACCACCAACAGAATCCTGAATGAACAATGAACCCATGAACTCTTACTCGTTATTTCCCCCTCTTCAAACACTGCTTGTTTAATTTATTTTCATACACACTGTACTTAGTGTAATTTACTGTTTTTATTATTATGTATCGCAATGTAATGCTGCCATAAAACAACAAATTACATGATATATGCCAGTGATATTAAATCTGATTCTGAAATCTTGATCATATACCTGCATGAACTCCCACAACCCCAATGACCCAGTGATTTCTGTCTCGGGGGCCGATGTGAGAGCATCTTTCAGGAGGGTGAACCCATGGAGAACATCTGGTCCAGTAGTTGGCCAAGTCCTAAAGACCCGTGCTGATCAACTGGCTGGAGTGTTCACTGAGATCTTTAACTTCTTGCTCCAGCAATCTGAGGTACCCACCTGCTTCAAGGAGGCTTCAGTTACTCCAGTCTCTGAAAAGAACATGGCCTCAATGACTATCATTCCAAAAACACTTACATCCACTGTGATGAAGTGCTTTGAGAGATTAATGATGAAACTTAACAGCTCCTGCCTGAAGAGCATCTAGATCTGCTCCAATTTGCTTACCGGCACACCAGGTCCACAGCAGATGCCATTTCATTGGCTTTCCACTCAGCCGTGGAACATTGGACAGCAAAGGTACATACATCAGGATGCTCTTTATTGACTACAGCTCAGCATTTAATACTACCATGCCCTCAAAGCTGATCAAAAAGTTTCAAGACCTTGGCTCAATACCTCCTTATGCAATTAGATCCTTGATTTCCTCACTTATAGTCACCAGTCAGTTTGGATTGGCAAAAAACATCTCCACAGTCTCCAGCAGCACAGGTTGTAGCGCCACAAGACTGTGTGCTTAGCCCCCTGCTCTACTCGCTTTATACTTTTGACTGTGAGGCTCCAATGCCATTCTCAAGTTTGCTGACTACGCCACTTCTGTCGTCTGAATCAAAGGTGCTGACGAATCAGCATATAGGAGGGAGATTGAAAATCTGGCTGAATGGCGCCACAACAACAACCTCTCACTCACTGTCAGCAAAACTGAAGAGCAGATTATTGACTTCAGAAGGAGGAAACCAGAGGCCTATGAGCCAGTCCTCATCAGGAGATCAGGGGTGGAGAGGGTCCGCAACTTTAAATTCCTCAGTGGTATTATTTCAGAGGACCTGTCCTGGGCCCAGCATGTAAGTGGGATTATGTAGAAAGCACAGCAGCACCTCATCTTCCTTCAGAGTTTGTGAAGATTTACCATGACACCTAAAACTTTGACCAACTCCTACAGATGTGTGGTGGAGAAGATATTGACTGGTTTCATTGCGGCCTGGTGCAGAAACAACAACGCCCTTGAATGGAAATCCGAACAAAAGGAGTGGATAGTCCATTGCGGGTAAAGCCCTCCCCACCATTGAGTGTATCTGCACGGAACACTGTCACAGGAAAGCAGCATCCATTATCAAGTTTTCTCACCAACCTGGCCATGCTCTCTTCTCACCGCTGCCATCAGGAAGAAGGCACAGAAACCCCAGGACCCATACCACCAGATTCAGGAACAATTATTAACCCTCAACCATCAGGCTCTTGAACTAAAGGGGATAGCTTCACTCAGCTTCACTCGCTCCATGTTCCCACAACCTATGGACTCACTTTCAAGGTCTCTTCGTCTCATGTTCTCGATATTTATTGCTTATTTACTTATTATTCTTATTTGTCTTTTTTTCTTTTGTATTTGCAGTTTGTTGTCTTTTGCATGTTGGTTGTTTGTCCTGTTGGTTGCAGTCTTTCATTGATTCCTTTCTGTTTCTTGGATTTACTGTGTATGTCCTCAAGAAAACGAATCTGAGGATAACATATATATACTATACTTTGATAATAAGTTTACTTTGAACTTTGATATAATTATTGACCACAAGGAATGGCCAAAAATGTTCCAGCCACACCCTTTGCTATCACCTTCATTGAATCAAATGAACTTTATTAGATTCTCGGAAGATACACTGTTCTGTCAGAACTAGAATCCACCTCTGTGCTTACCTACACATACAGTATAATGCATCATGCTCAAAAACTATTGATGTACTTATACATAGACATGAAGTTGAAATATATTTCAGACAATACAGGGAAAAGCAGATTGATCAACTTTCCACGAATACAGAAAATTGGTGTTTGTGTGTGTGTAATGTGAGAAGAGGAGACATCTGCAGGTTTATTGGCATTACAAAGACTGGCACTACTTGCTGGCAAAAACATTCTGAAAAACGCATTTTGTTGAGCATCTTTTTGGCTGACAAGTGAAGTCAGAGCCAAAGTAAAAGCAAAAGAGAGGGCATACAAGGAAGCCAGAACTAGTGGGAAGATAGAGGATTGGGGAGTTTTTGAAAACTTGCAGAAAGAAACTAAGAAGGTCATCAGGAAGGAAAAGATGAATTATGAAAGGAAGCTGGCAACTAATATTAAAGATGATACTAAAAGCTTTTTTAAGTATATAAAGGGTAAAAGAGAGGCGGGGGTAGATATAGGACCAATACAAAATGACACTGGAGATATCGTAATGAGAGGTGCAGAGATGGCAGAGGAACTGAATGCGTATTTTGCATCAGTCTTCACAGTGGAAGACGTCTGCAGTATACCAGACATTCAAGAGTGTCAGAGAAGTGAAGTTTGTGCAGTGAAAATTACGACTGAGGAGGTGCTCAGGAAGCTTAGTGGTCTGAGGGTGGATAAATCTCCTGGATCTGATGGAATGCACCCCCAGGTTCTGAAGGAAGTAGCTGGAGAGTTTGCGGAGGCATTAACGATGATCTGTCACGAATTGATAGATTCTGGCCTTGTACTGGATTACTGGAAAATTGCAGATGTTACTCCACTATTTAAGAAGGGTGGGAAGCAGCAGAGAGGAAACTATAGACATCAGTGGTTGGGAAGTTGTTGGAATCGATTGTTAGAGATGAGATTATGGAATACCTGGAGGCACATGACAAGATAGGCCAAAGTCAGTATCATTTCCTTAAAGGAAAATCCTGCCTGACAAACCTACTGAAATTCTTTGAGGAAATTACAAGCAGGGTAGACAAAGGAGATGCAGTAGACATTTACTTGGATTTTCAGAAGGCCTTTGACAAGGTGCTGCACATGAGGCAGCTTCGCAAGATAAGAGCCCATGGAATTACAGGGAATTTTTTAGCATGGGTGGAGCATTGCTTGGTCAGCAGAAAACAGAGAGTGGGAATAAAGGGATCCTATTCTGGCTGGCTGCCAGTTACCAGTGGAGTTCCACAGGGGTTGGTGTTGGGACGCTGCTCCTTACTATGTATGTCAATGATTTGGACTATGAGATTAATGGATTTGTGGCTAAATTTGGCGATGATACAAAGATAGGTGGCGGAGCGGATAGTGTTGAGGAACAGAGAGTCTTAGATGGTTTAGGGGAATGGGCAAAGAAGTGGCAAATGAAATACAATGTTGGAAAGTGTATGGTCATGCACTTTGGAGGAAGAAATAAACAGGCAGACTATTATTTAGGTGGAGAGAGAATTCAAAATGCAAAGATGCAAAGGGACTTGGGAGTCCTTATGCAAGATACCCTAAAAGTTAACCTCCAGGTTGAGTTGGAGGTGAAGAAGGTGAATGAAATGTTGGCATTCATTTCTAGAGGTATAGAATGTAAGAGCAAGGATGTGATGTTGAGGCTTTATAAGGCAGTCGTGAGGCCACACTTTGTGTGCAGTTTTGGGCTCCTTATTTTAGAAAGGATATACCGACATTGGAGAGCGTTCAGAGAAGATTCACGAGAATGATTCCTGGAATGAAAGGGTTACCATATGAGGAACATCAGGAGAATGGGGGGGATCTCATAGAAACATTTTGAATGTTAAAGGGCCTGAACAGATTAGATATGGCAAAGTTATTTCCCATGGTAGGGGATTCTAGGCAAGACGGTACGACTTCGGGATTGAAGGATGTCCATTTAGAACAGAGATGTGGAGAAATTACTTTGGTCAGAGGGTGGTAAATCTGTGTAATTTGTGGAGGGCAAGACATTGGGTGTATTTAAGGTAGAGATAGATAGGTTCTTGCTTAGCCAGGGCATCAAAGGGTATGGGGTGAAAGCAGGGGAGTGGGGATGACTGGAAGAATTGGATCAGCCTATGATTGAATGGTGGAGCAGACTCGATGGGCCAAATGGCCTACTTCTGCTCCTATATCTTATGGTCATATGGTCTTGTGTATTTACAAATGCAAGTAGTGTTTGTCTTCATTGTAAATAGATCTCTACAGTGTGGCTAGCAAGTTTGTGAACCCTGTAGAATTTTCTCTGTCTGCTTAATTATGACCTAAAATGTGAACAGATTTTCACCTAAGTCCTAAAACTAGATAAAGAAAACCCAATTAAATAAATAACACCAAAACATGATACTTGTTGAGAAAAATCAGACCATAAGACCATAAGATATAGGAGCAGAAGTAGGCCATTTGGCCCATCGAGTCTGCTCTGCCATTCAATCATGGGCTGATCCAATTTTTTCTGTTGTCTCCACTCTCCTGCCTTCTTCCCGTGCTCTTTGATGTCCTGGCTAATCAAGAACCTATCTATGTCTACCCTAAATGCACCCAATGACTTGGTCTCCATAGCCGCTCGTGGCAACAAATTCCAGATTTATCACGCTCTGACTAAAGTAATTTCTCCACATCTCTGTTCTAAGTGGATGTCCTTCAATCCTGAAGTCATGCCCTCTTGTCCTAGACTTCCCCACCATGGGAAATAATTTTGCCATATCAAATCTGTTCAGGCCTTTTAACATTCAGAATGTTTCTATGAGATCCTTCATTCTCCTGAACTCCAGGGAATACAGCCCAAGAGCTGCCAGACATTTCTCATATGGTAACCCTTTCATTCCTGGAATCATTCTCGTGAATCTTCTCTGAATGCTCTCTAATGTCGGTATATCTTTCTAAAATAAGGAGCCCAAAACTGCACACAATACTCCAAGTGTGGTCTCAGGACTGCCTTATAGAGCCTCAACAGCACATCCCTGATCTTATATTCTATACCTCTAGAAATGAATGCCAACATTGCATTCACCTTTGTCACAACAGACTCAACCTGGAGGCTAACCTTTAGGGTATTCTGCACAAGGACTCCCAAGTTCCTTTGCATCTCTGCATTTTGAATTCTCTCCCCATCTCAATAATAGTCTGCCCGTTTATTTCTTCCACCAAAGTGCATGACCATACACTTTCCAACATTATATTTCCCCTAAACTAAGTCTTTCTGCAGGCTCTCTGTTTCCTCAAAATTACTCGCTCCTCCACTTATCTTTGTATCATCAGCAAATTTAGCCACAAATCCATAAATACCGTAGTCCAAATCATTGACATATATCATAAAAAGCAGCGGTCCCAACACCGACCACTGTGGAATTCCACTGGTAATCGGCAGCCAGCCAGATTAGGATTCCTTTATTCCAACTCTCTGTTTTCTGCTAATCAGCTAATGCTCCACCCAAGCTAGTAACTTCCTTGTAATTCCATGGGCTCTTATCTTGCTAAGCAGCCTCATGTGCGGCACCTTGTTCAAGGTTTTCTGAAAATCCAAGTACACCACATCTACTGCATCTCCTTTGTCTACCCTGCTTGTAATTTCCTCAAAAAATTGCAGTAGGTTTGTCAGTCAGCATTTTCCTTTTCCTTTCAGGAAACCATGTTGGCTTTGCCCTTTCTTGTCATGTGCCTCCAGGTATTCCATAATCTCATACCTAACAATCGATTTCAACAACTTCCCAACCACTGATGTCAGGCTAACAGGTCTATAGTTTCCTTTCTGCTGCATCCCACCCTTCTTAAATAGCGGAGTAACATTTGCAATTTTCCAGTCATCCAGTACAATGCCAGAATCTATCAATTCTTGAAAGATCATTGTTAATGCCTCTACAATTTCTCCAGCTACTTCCTTCAGAACCCGAGGGTGCATAAAAAAATATGTGAACCTCTGGGGTAGTGCATTCTACATAACTATATGAAGTCAGGTGTTCCAATCAATGAGACAAAATTGGAGGTGTGGGTTGTATAGGTGACCTGCCCAATAAAACAACACACAAAGTCAGGTTATTGACAGAGCTGCTCTTCTCAAGAAAGATCTGTTTATGTGCACCATGTCTTGATTAAAATAACTTTCAGAAGACCTTAGAAGAAGAATTGTAGAGATGCACAAAGCTGGAAAAGGCTAGAAAAGCATTTCTAAACACCTGAGTGTTCATCAGTCCACAGTAAGAGAAAACTTAGTACTGTTGCTACTCTCCCTAGGAATGGGTGTCCTGCAAAGATCACACCAAGAGCACAGCATGCAATGCTGAAGGAGGTGAAAAGGAACCCAAGGGTAACAGCAAAAGTCCTGCAAAAAACACTGGAACTTGCTGAAGTCTCAATTCGTGTCCACTGTAAGAAAAACACTGAACAAGAATGGTGTTCATGGATGGACACCACGGAGGAACCACGTCTGACTGGCAGACCACAGTACGTGTGCTTGCAACACTGTGTGTCCAACAGGGTGATCAGCAGCACTGGGGCTCCACAGGGGACTGTCTTGTCTCCCTTTCTCTTCACCATTTACACCTCGGACTTCAACTACTGCACGGAGTCTTGTCATCTTCAGAAGTTTTCGGATGACTCTGCCATAGTTGGATGCGTCAGCAAGGGAACTGAGGTTGAGTACAGGTCTACGGTAGGAAACTTTGTCACATGGTGTGAGCAGAATTATCTGCGGCTTAATGTGAAAAAGACTAAGGAGCTGGTGGTAGACCTGAGGAGAGGCAAGGTACACCCGGTGACCCCTGTTTCCATCTAGGGGTTCAGTGTGGACATGGTGGAGGATTACAAGTACCTGGGGATACGAATTGACAATAAACTGGACTGGTCTAAGATCACTGAGGCTGTCTACAAGAAGGGCCAGAGCCGTCTCTATTTCCTGAGGAGACTGAAGTCCTTTAACATCTGCCGGACGATGCCAAGGATTTTCTACGAGTCTGTGGTTGCCAGTGCTATCATGTTTGCTATTGTGTGCTGGGGCAGCAGGCTGAGGGTAGCAGGCACCAACAGAATCAACAAACTCATTCATAAGGCCAGTGATGTTATGGGGATGGAACTGG
Source organism: Mobula hypostoma (assembly GCF_963921235.1). Classification (NCBI taxonomy): domain Eukaryota; kingdom Metazoa; phylum Chordata; class Chondrichthyes; order Myliobatiformes; family Myliobatidae; genus Mobula; species Mobula hypostoma. The sequence continues at coordinate 63,166,642 of NC_086104.1, read as the reverse complement.
ACTCTCTGACGGTGGTGTCTGAAAAGAGGATGCTGTCCAAGTTGCATGCCATTTTGGACAATGTCTCCCATCCACTACATAATGTACTGGGTGGGCACAGGAGTACATTCAGCCAGAGACTCATTCCACCGAGATGCAACACAGAGCGTCATAGGAAGTCATTCCTGCCTGTGGCCATCAAACTTTACAACTCCTCCCGTGGAGGGTCAGACACCCTGAGCCAATAGGCAGGTCCTGGACTTATTTCCTGGCATAATTTACATATTACTATTTAACTATTTATGGTTTTATTACTATTTATTATTTATGGTGCAACGGTAATGAAAACCAATTTTCCTCAGGATCAATAAAGTATGACTATGACTATGACTATGAAACCACTGCTCTCCAAACAAAAAACATTGCTGCAAGTCTCAAGTCTGCAAAAGACCACCTGAATGTTCTACAACACTTCTGGGACAATGTTCTGTGGACAGATGAGTCAAAAATTGAACTTTTTGGCAGAAATGCTCACTTGGTGGAAAAGGGCACTGTACACCAGCACCAAAACCTCATCCCAATGGTGACGCATGGTGGAAGGATCATCTGGCTTGGGGCTGATTTGCTGCAGGAGATGCAGGGCCTGGAGAGCTTGCAACCATTGAGGGAATGATGAATTCGAAATTGTATCAGGACTTTTTACAGGAGAATGTCAAGGTAGCAGTCCGTCACCTGAAGCTTAATAAAAGTTGGATAATGCAACAAGACAATGATCCAAAAGACAAGAGTAAATCAACACCAGAATGGTTTAAAAAGAAGAAAATTAATGTTTTGGGAAGGCCGAGTGTAAGTCCTGACCTTAATCCTGTGGAAATGTTGTGCAAGGACCTGAAGCAATCAGTTCATGCAAGGAAGCCCACCAACGTCCCAGTGTTGAAGCAGTTTTGTAAGGAGGAATGGCCTAAAATTCCTCCAAGCTGATGTGCAAAACTGATCACCGTTACTTGAAACGTTTGGATGAAGTTATTGCTGTACAAGGGGGTCACACCAGTTACCGAAAGCAAAGGTTCACATACTTTTTCCAACAAATACATGTGACATTGGATCATTTCAACAAATAAATGAACAAGTGTAATGCTTTTTATGTTATTTATTTAATTTTGTTCTCTTTTTCTAGTTTTAGGATTTATGTGAAGATCTGATGATATTTTTGATCATATTTATGCAGAAATAGAGGAAATTCTACAGGGTTCACAAACTTTCTAACACCACTAAGTATTATCAGATAAATTTTTGCTAATTACAAGCAGATAATTTCTTTTGAAAGCTTTGACAACAACTTAAAAAAAAAACACTGATGCACATTATGTAAAGGCCAAGGCAATTGCATTTAATTTAAGATTTAAATTGAAGCAAGAGATAAAGACTAATATTATTTATTCTGAATATAAATAACTCTTGAAGGTTATATACTTGCATACCTTTCAGTGAGCTAAGCAGGCATCATTCATTTTGATCTGATGATCAGATTATTGGCAAGCAGCAACCTAAGTGCATTCCTTAAACATTCAATCTGCCAAAATATGCAATCTACAAAAGAAATGGCCTGCTCCCAAAATAATTTGGTAGAAGACCAACAGGTGTAATGTACAATATTTTGTCCTGTACGTCAGTTGGTAATAAACCATTCCAAACAAGACCGACTGGACTAATCCAGCCTTGCTGTTTTAATGGAAAATCTTTCTGTGACATGGTGCCAAGAGCTCTGGGAACAGCAACACTTGTTCATTTAGATCTTTCATTTCTGGATGACAACCAAGTGAAATCAATGACACACCCAGCGTTCGTTCCAACTTTGTGTGGTCTTGGACATGGAATCTAGTTGCAGAAAGAGGAATTATGTATTTCATCATCTTGTGTGATGCATCAGTTAACACACAAGCCCTTAAGCGTCTGCTTTATGGCTGATGTAGTCCAGGGAAAAGGGAGGCAGGCCACTGCTACAAACATTTCTCCAGTAATTACACACTGTGAATTGAACACACAAATAGAAGAACCGGGTTTTGCTTTCAGTGACGAAGGTACAGCACTTATCAAGCCATCCCATATTGGATCACTGGAAAATGATGCTGGTGAGGGTGTAATGGCAGATGAACTTAATGAGTACCTTGCATCATTCTTCACTGGGGAAGACACTAGCAGAATGCCAGAGGTCCATGAGTGTCTGAGAGCAGGAGCGAGTGCCATTGCTATTACAAAGGAAAAAGTCCTAAGTCAGTCAGTCAGTGGGTGCTGTCCTGAATCCAGGGTTGATGGCTATGCACCTCCATCTTCTTCGATCTTGCGCTCTTTTTCTGGCCTCAGCATAACTCACCCCAGTCCATTGCCTCACATTATCGTATCAAGTGGTTCACTGCCTTCCTCTTTCCCTCTTCCCTTCTATCATCCCTTCCAATAACAATTTCTGCAGTCCACCACCTCTTAACAAGTGCCCGGCATATTCCAGCTTCCTTTTCTGCACATTCTTCAGCTACTCCTTTTCTCTCCTCGCTCTCTTCAACACTTCCATATTACTGACCTTCATCACCCATCTAATTTTCTGCATTCTCCTTAAACACCACATTTCAAATGCCTCCAGTCGTTGTTGTGCTTCCTTGCATAAGGTCCACGATTCGACTCCATACAACAGACTGCTCCAAACGTAGCATTTCCAAATTCTACAATGCTGCCCAAAGTCCAGCCTCTTGCCACACAGCACATCACTCAGGCTCCAGAACATTGATCTTGCAATCTCAATTCTTCATCCAATTTCTGTATCACAGTTCACATCCTCTGTGACCATCTGACCCAAGTACACAAACTTCTTGACTTGCTGTATGCCTACGCAGTTAATTTTGATACTGATTTTGGGGACTTCTTTCTTCTGTGATACTACCATCATCTTCATCTTTGCAGCATTTATTTTCATTCCAAATCGTTCTCCTTCAGCATTTATCTTATCTACTATTCTGAGTAACTCGTCCTCAGTCTCGGCTAACAACACTGAATCACCTGCATACCTCAAGTTGTTCACCATCACTCCACCAATCTACTTTCCACCTTGTCATTCTCAAAGAGTATTTTCCTGTCCTTGTCTTGAATAATGCCAGCCCTTGATTGTTTCTTGTTCCTATTGGTCATCTCTGCAATCTCCCTGTGCATATCCCTTGAAAGGTGCAACATGTCCGTGGTCTCTATCTTTTCATACCGTTTGATAAACCATTGTTCTTTAGCTTTTGCACATTCTGCTCTTATTTGTTGGTCCAATTCCTTGTATTTAGATGTGTCCTTCTTGTGCTTCCTTCTCTCTTCCGTGAGCTTCAGAATGTGATCTGTCATCCAGGCTTGTTTAGCTACGCGCCTTCTTTTGGGGAGACATTCTTCAGCTGCCATTTGCATACAGTCCTTCAGGTTTGACCACATGTTATCTGGTGTCTGCTCTATGTCTTCTACTCTCAGTCCTTTAAACCTGTTTTGTACCACTGCAGAAAATCTTTCACTATATTCGCTCTTCTTCAATAAGTCCATATCCAGCCTGGCTTTCTTGGTTGCAGCCTTAATCTTTGTCCTGTGACTAGAATACACATAGATTAAGATGTTAGCTGTCCTGTGCTGGCACCAGTGGGATCAGCAGTTGGTCTGCCACCTGTCTTCAGGAGAGAGAGAGATAAGGAAAACAATGGAGCAGCATTTGGAGATGTTAATGAAGGGGAAGGAGAGCTGTCAAGATCGGCTCCCCCTTTGAACCCCAAACTGTTTGAAGTGATGGACAGACGATACCCCAGCAGGGGGATAAAAAGGGACAGGTTCGCTAAGGCGACACACACACGACACCCGAGGTAACGAGACCCTGGAAGCGGTGCGTCTCTCACAAGTCGGTGGGAAGTTTTGGAAGGCCGGTTGCGGGACCAGGCCATAGACGCACAGGGTGGAAAGGCACGATCGGCGGGAACCTAGTGTGTGTCCACCCTTGCCTGGGTGCTGGGTTCACCGCAGAGAAACGTTCGTATCGGGAAATGGAGGGGTCACGGTCGGTGACCTCAGATGACATCACAAAGGACTCGCCCGAAAGCTGACTGCGAACGTCTGTGTGGAAGCCATTTTGAATATTCATTCGTTTTTGTTCTCTCTCTCCTTCCCCCCCACTGTCCATCGCCACGGCGGCGATTACTGCGAACTGAACTGAATTAAATTGAACTGAACTCTGCGTCACTTTGAAACTGGGCATTTACCGCTAGACAACGATAGAGCTTGATTGATCCTGTTATCTTAATTCCGTGTACATGTATGTTTATCATTGCTGAACTGTTGCATTTATTATCCTTTTGATTAGAGTACTGTGTTGCTTGGTTCTTTAATAAAACTTTCTTAGTTCTAGTAATCCAGACTCCAACTGAGTGATCCATTTCTGCTGGTTTGGCAACCCAGTTACGGGGTACATAACATAAGTGGGGTTCTCGTCCGCGATTTTGAACGCTAAATTTGGGACGGAGTAAATTGATTGGGTCAAAATTCCCGAGAGAAAGAAAAGACAAACAGCAGAAATGGAGGCTGAGGAAATTATAAAGGCGCCGACCTTGGAGGCATTAGAGGATGCCAGGAAATCAGAATTGGTAGCTGTGGCCAAACGGTTGAATCTTGCTAAGGGGAAGTCGACAATAAGTAGAGAGGAGATACACAGAGCTATCGTAGAGCACTATGTATCTAAAGGTGTGTTTCCCCAAGGCGAGCTGGAGGTGGTGTCTATTGAAAAACCTGCCAGAGATGCGGTACAGGTGCAGCTTGAAAAACTGAGACTCGAGCACGAGTTCTGGGTACGACAGTTGGAGCGAGAAGAGAAGGAGAGAGAGTTAGAAAGGCGGGAGAAAGAGAAAGAGTTAGAAAGGCAGGAGAGAGAGAGAGAGAGACAGTTGGAGCGAGAGGAGAAACAGAGGGAAAGGGAATTCGAGCTGGAGAAGTTAAAGATAAGGGCAGAGCAGGAGCCTGTGCCGAACCAAGGTGGAGGGTTTCGGGCGACCCAGGAGGTTAGGCTGGTTCCCCCATTTGACGATACCGACATGGATCGGTACTTTCTCCATTTCGAAAAAGTTGCTACAAGTCAGGACTGGCCAAGGGATAAGTGGGCTGTTTTGCTTCAGAGTGTACTGAAAGGGAAAGCCCAACAAGCTTACTCAGCTTTGTCCGCGGAAGATGCCAAGAGGTGTGAGGTGGTGAAAGAGGCCATCCTCAGGATTTATGAGTTGGTCCCGGAGGCCTACCGGCAGAGGTTCCGGAATGCGAGGAAGCAGTGGGACCGCATGTATTTAGAATTTGCCCGTGAGATGCAGACATATTGTGAGCGTTGGTGCGCCTCGAAGGGGGTAGAGGGGGATTATGACAGACTGCTACAGCTGATCCTGATTGAGCAGTTTAAAGGTTGTGTCCCTGAGGGTATGAGACCCTACCTGGATGAGAAAGAGGCAGCCACGTTAGCCGCAACTGCTAAGTTAGCGGATGAGTATGTGTTGACGCATAAAATGAAGTTTGCCCCGAGTAAAGGCTACCAGAAGGGTAGTCAGGATGGGGGGGAGAGTCCGCCAGAAAAGTCATAAAGTAAGCCGGGGACTAGTGAGAAGGATAAGGTAGACCAGGAGCAGTCTGGTAGGAAGTCTCCTGGGTTCGTCTGTTATAATTGCGGGAAAGTCGGATACTTTGCGTCCAGGTGCATCTCCACGGAAGATGGCCGTTGGCTCACAAGGAGCTCATCCGCCCTTTGTCAGGTCTTGTGTTTTAGTCCTGCTGGGTGTCCTCACACCCTCCTCACTAGACTAAGTCCAGTGGGGGAGCCGGTTTCGTCGCCAACCAGTCGACCATGAACATGTTGTACTGGATTACATGGTTACCAGTAGCAGGGATGTGATGGCTGTTCGCCCGCTCGGCTCTGAAGAGAGCTTCTGCGTCATTGGCGTCAGTGTTTTCGGTCGTGCACCGGGCGCTCGCCTCCCGCTGAATCTCTCCAGTCCGCCGCTCAGAGAGACACAGAGTGGGAGGAGGGAAGGTGCTGGGATCTGCAACAAGTCGGTGGGGCCCAGGGCCGGGTCCAACCTCCACCTACAGAGAAAAAGTCCTAGGCAAGCTCAAAGGTCTTAAGGTGGATAAGTCACCTGGACCAGATGGACTACACCCCAGAGTCCTGAGAGAGGTTGCTGAAGAGGTAATGGATGCATTGGTCATGATCTTTCAAGAATCACTTGATTCTGGCATGGAACCAGAAGACTGGAAAATTGCAAATGCCATTCTACTCTTTAAGAAGGGAAGATGGCAAAAGAAAGGCAATTATAGGCCAGTTAGCTTAACCTCAATGGTTGGGAAAGTGTTGGAGTCTATTATTAACAATGAGGTTTTGGGATACTTGGAGACTAATAATAAGTCAAAATCAGTATGGTTTCTGTAAAGGGAAATCTTGCCTGACAAATCTGGTAGAATTCTTCAAGGAAATAACAAGCAGGGTGGACAAAGGAGAGGCAGTGAATGTCACTTACTTGGATTTTCAGAAGGCATTTGATAAGGTGCCACACATGAGGCTGCTTAACAAGACGAAATCCTATGGTGTTACAGGAAAGATACTGGCATGGATAGAGGAATGGCTGGCAGGCAGCAGGCATTAAGTGGGAATAAAGGGGGCCTTTTGTGATTGGTTGTTAGTGACTGGTGGTGTTCCTTAGGGGTCAGTATTGGGACTGCTACTTTTCAGATTGTTTGTCAGTGATTTAGGTAATGGAATTGATGGCTTTTTGACAAAGTTTGTGGATGATGCAAAAATAGGTTAACGGGTAGATAGTGCTGAGGAAGCAATGCGATTGCAGCAGGACTTAGACAGATTGGAAGAATGGACAAAATATTGGCAGATGGAATACAGTTGGGAAATGTATGATAATGCATTTATGGTAAAAGGAACAAGTGTGGACTATTATCTAAATGGGGAGAAGGTACAAACATCAGAGGTGTGGAGGGACTTATGAGTCTTTGTGCAAGACTTCCAAAAGATTAATTCTACGGTAAGGAAGGCAGATGGAATGTTGGCATTTATTTCAAGGGGAATAGAATATAAAAGCAAGCAGATAATGCTGAAGCTTTATAAGACATGAGTCAGTATTGCACTTGGAGTATTCTCAATAGTTTTGGGCCACATATCTCAGAAAGGATGTGTTGTCATTGGAAAGAGTCCAGATGAGGTTCACGAGGAATAAAGGGGTTAACACATGAGGAGACTTTGGCAGCTTTAGGCCTGTACTCATAGGAATTTAAAAGAATGCAGTGAATCTCATTGAAACCTACCGAATGACTAGATAAGGTGGATTTGGAGAGGATGTTTCCTATGTTGGGGGTATCCAGAACTAGAGGACACAGCCTCAAAATTGAGGGACAACCTTTTAGAACAGAGGTAAGGAGAAATTATTTTTAACCAGAGAGTAGTGAATCTTGGGAATGCTCTGCCACAGATTGCGGTGAGGGCCAAGTCCATGGCTATATTTAAAGTGGAAGTTGATAGTTTCCTGATTAGTCAGGGAATCAAAGGATATGGGGAGAAGGCAGGTATAAGGGGTTGAGTAAGATCCAGGATCAACCATGATGGAATGACGGCGAAGACGCCATGGCTAAATGGCCTAATTCTGCTCCAATGCTTTACGGTCTATAGCACCTCACATTTCTGTGGGCAGTGGACTTTGAGGAGGATGTTTCACTCAATTGGTGGAAACATACAATTTAGTGAAAAAAGTCACCCTGAATTTTTCCTGGTGTTATCGCACAGTGAAGGTAACGTCCACCATGACTCTGTGTGGATAGCCAGTAGTTCCTTGTCCACTGGGAGAAGATGACTGAGGAGCATCCAGGCTGCGACTTTCCCTTTACCAGTCAACAAGGAGACCCAACGTAGGTATCACAACTGGACTCTCCTTTTCTGAAGATGTTTCTGATATTCTCTGGAATATTCTTCTTTTCCCAGATTCATGCAGTGAGGCTGTGGATTTGTTACTGAAGCACTTTAGGATTTCAATTGGAATATTGTTTGCTCCTAAGATGTTGTTATCTTTCAATTGGCATATGACCTTTACAGCTTCTTATTGTTCAGGAATGGTGGCAAGGCTCATTCAGATAGGTTTCTGCGTTCCTTGCTGTTTATCAGCACTCAGGCCTGAATATTGCCAGTTTTGTTCAAAGTTCAAATTAAAATTATTATCTAAGTACATGCTGTATATGTCACCATATACAACCCTGAGAATCATTTACTTGTGGGCGATCACAGTAAATGCACAAAACACTATAGAATCAATGAAAGATCGCATGCAACAGGGCAGACAAGAATCAATGTGCGAAAAATAAAACAAAAAAACTGTGCAAATACGAAAAGAAAGAGAACAATAAATAGATAGATAACCAAGCTATAAATATCAAGAACATGAGGTGGACTGTGCTTGAAAGTGAGTCCAGTTCTGTGTGAACAGTTCAGTGATAACCTTTAACTACTCTCCTAATTCAATGAATATTTTGCTCCTATTATTTTGTTTTTTGTACCTAAATTTATTTCCTTAATTACACTTCTTGGATGAGTTGGCACTTGGCTCAGCAAAGGTTCTTCAGATCCTGTTCAGCCTGTGTCCTGAACTGTCCCTGCATGACCTTCACAGAGGAGTGCACGGCTCACTCCTCACTCTAGTGATGAAGGCAGGGAGCCTTGTGCATGAGAGATTTATCTTAGATGCACTGATGGCTATTGACTACACCCTTATGCCACATTTGCAATTTGACCTTACAGCTATCGTCAACAAGTTTGTCAAAGCCTCATGATCCTGCAGTCTTACAACCAGTCTCAACAAACCGACATCCTGCACCAACCTGAACCTAGTCACCAGAACTAGAGAACTCAGGAAGGCCTCAACGTTTTCTGCGTGCCCATGCTGTCCTTGACAGTGCACCTCCTGGGCTACTCTTGCGGCCACATCATGGTCTCCCCAACAACGACTGCACAAATCACATCATCAAACTCAGTGGTCGACCAAAGATCAATGCATCATGTGTCTGGGCTGCCAAATCTCTCACTAAGATACTGGTGCAGCAGAGCTTGAAAGTCAGACAGCAGCATCTGCAATTGTACATTTACTTGGCAGTATGGATGGTGGAGGTTACTTTTTATATTGGAGCAGTAATAGCCTCACTACAACAAAATCCAGACCACAGTCTATCTTCTGTTTTAGACTCATAGAGCAATACAGTGCAGATACAGGCCCTTCAGCCTGAGCCAGTGCTGACTGCAGTGCTCATACAGCCAATCTCAATTTCCTGCTCTCGGCCTATATCCCTCTAAACCCATTGCTCCATGCACCTATCCAAGTGCTTCTTAAAATGATATTATTGTACTTGCCTCGACCATTTCTTCTGCCAACTTATTCAACATGCACAGCACACTCTGCATGAAAACTTAACCCCACAGGTCATTTATAAATCATTCCCTTCTCACGCTAAAACTATGCCCCCTAGTTTTAGACACCCCCCCCCCCCCACCCAGGGGAAAAGATTGTTACGGTCCACCTTATCGACGCTTCTGATAATTTTCAGCATTTCTATAACTACCCCCATTCTCCTACATTCCAAGACATAAAGACCTAGCCTACTCAGCCTCTCCCTTTCACTCGTGTTCTCTTGTCCTGGAAACACCCTTGCAAATCTTTTCTGTACTCTTTCCAGTTTAACCACATGTTTCCTATAACATGGTGACCAAAACTATCCACAATACTCCAAGTGTGGCCTGGCAAACGACTTACACAACTGCAACATATATTTCCCAACTCCTATACTCAGTGCCCTGGCTGTTGAAGGCCCGTGTGCTAAATGCCCTTTTCTCCACCTTGTCTACCCGTGATTCAACAAACAAAGAACAAGGTTCCTGCTGGATTTCTGTTTATTTTCTGATTCTTGGGCTGCTTCTGGGAGTCAGGAATGACAAGCAGTCTTAATTCTAATGATAGTTTATTTAGAAGTACATGCAAATACAAAGCAAACTAAATAAAGAGCAGAGAAACATCACGAAGAGGTGAATGAATATGGTCAAAAGGCATAAAGATAGCGCCTCTGAAAAATTTTTCACTTTTATAATAAGCTGCAGAAAATTCCTTAGATAGGAATAAACTAGTTAATAGGCTACATAATTAAGACAATTACATCACATGGGTAATGTGCTAATACTTAGCCAATGAAAAAAGAGAAAGATGATAGCTGCTCTACAGTACTGCTTTCTGCCAGCGAGTGGGGATGAACCACTACATACTGTGAAAAATACATGTGTTTGTTGAGATCTTATAAGAAGAAGTATTTTAAAAAGAACAGTGGTTTCCAACAGTCTCCCCTTTTGATTCTATAAGGGACCCTAGCAGAAACACATTTGAAAATTTAGAGGTGGAAAAGCTTAAAGTACCTACATTACAGTGTAATAATTTTTAAACAGGACAAAATATATAGACTATAATAATACTGTTCAATAACTATATTCGTGCTTGAAGTCTTCCTGTAGTATTTGTCTTAATTTGACAAGTATTTGACAAGATAGGCAGAACTCAGCATGGATTCCTTAAAGGAAAATCCTGCCTGACAAACCTATTACAATTTTTTGAGGAAATTACCAGTAGGCTAGACAAGGGAGATGCAGTGGATGTTGTATATTTGGATTTTCAGAAGGCCTTTGACAAGGTGCCACACATGAGGCTACTTAACAAGACAAGAGCCCATGGAATTACGGGAAAGTTACATACATGGATAGAGCGTTGGCTGATTGGCAGGAAACAGAGAATGGGAATAAGTGGATCCTATTCTGGTTGGCTGCCGGTTACCAGTGGTGTTCCACAGGGATCAGTGTTGGGGCCGCTTCTTTTTACATTGTACATCAACGATCTGGATTATGGAATAGTGTAGCGATGTGCTACACACAGCGCTAGAATAACCACACGGAGTCGGTGAGTTAGAGTTGCGATGAAAAAGATTTATTCAAACTTCGCGGCTCGCTTTAAAGCCTTCCCGTTCCCGCCCTCCCTGGGCGGGATTGCTGTGGGGAATGTATATTCCCAGAGCCTTTCTGCGCGCGGGATTTTCCCCCTGCTGGTGAAGATGGCCTGGTGCCCTTTTTGCTGCCGGCCCTCTGCCTGCGCGCTCTGCTGTGAGCCGGTTCGTATGTGCCAGAAAATGGGTCGCCACATAACCCGCCCCCCCAGAACCGGCGATACCTCCCCCAATGTCCACAGTCTGGACCGGCCTCTGTTTGGGAGGTCTGCCCCTGCGCCGCGGTGCCTGAGCCTGGACCGGTTGCGCCAAGTCCACATGGGCTGGTTTGAGTCGGTCCACCGTGAAAACCTCCTCTCTCCCCCCAATGTCCAGCACAAATGTGGACCTGTTGTTCCTGATCACCTTAAACGGTCCCTCGTAGGGCCGCTGTAGCGGTGCCTGGTGTCCGCCCCGTCGTACAAAAAGAAACTTACAGTTCTGCAGGTCTTTGGGTACGCAGGTCGGGCTCTGTCCGTGCTGTGAAGTGGGTATGGGGGCCAGGTTACCGAGCCTCTCTCGTAGTCTGTCCAGGACTGCTGTGGGTTCTTCCTCTTGCCCCCTTGGGGCTGGTATGAACTCTCCTGGGACGACCAGGGGCGCGCCATACACCAACTCGGCCGACGAGGTGTGTAGATCCTGCTTGGGCGCCGTGCGGATTCCGAGCAGGACCCAGGGAAGTTCGTCCACCCAGTTAGGCCCCTCCAGGCGGGCCATGAGAGCCGATTTCAGGTGATGGTGGAAGCGCTCCACTAGTCCGTTCGACTGTGGGTGGTAGGCAGTTGTGTGGTGTAGCTGTGTTCCTAAGAGGTTGGCCATAGCCGACCACAGGCTGGAGGTGAACTGGGCACCCCTGTCGGAGGTAATGTGGGCCGGTACCCCAAAGCGTGCTACCCAGGTTGCTATCAGTGCTCGGGCGCAGGATTCGGAGGTGGTGTCGGTGAGCGGGACTGCCTCTGGCCATCTGGTGAACCAGTCTATCATAGTTAGGAGGTACCGCGCTCCTCGTGACACTGGCAGGGGCCCCACGATATCCACATGAATGTGGTCGAACCTCCGGCAGGTGGGTTTGAACTGCTGCGGCGGAGCCTTGGTGTGCCGCTGCACCTTGGCCGTTTGGCACTGCATGCATGTTTCCGCTCATTCACTGACCTGCTTACGAAGTCCATGCCACACGAACCTGTTGGAGACCAGCCGGACGGTTGTCCTGATGGAGAGGTGCGCTAAGTTGTGAATGGATTCGAAAACCCGCCGGCGCCAGGCTGCTGGGACGACGGGGTGGGGTTGGCCGGTAGCTACGTCACATAGTAGGGTCCTCTCACCTGGACCTACGGGGAGGTCTTGAAGCTGTAAACCGGAGACTGCAGTCCTGTAACTGGGGATCTCAGTGTCTGCCTGCTGTGCCTCTGCCAGTGCTGCATAGTCCACCCCCTGGGACAGGGCCTGTATGGTAGGTCTGGAAAGTGCTTCCGCCACGACATTGTTCTTTCCAGAGACATGCCGGATGTCCGTCGTGTACTCGGAGATGTAGGACAGATGTCGCTGCTGGCGGGACGACCAGGGGTCGGACACCTTAGTGAACGCAAAGGTAAGCGGTTTGTGGCCTGTGAACGCGGTGAAGGGCCTACCTTCTAAGAAGTACCTGAAATGCCGGATTGCCAGGTATAGTGCCAATAGCTCCCGGTCGAAAGCACTGTATTTGAGTTCGGGTGGTCGTAGGTGTTTGCTGAAGAACGCCAGGGGTTGCCAGCGACCCTCGATGAGTTGTTCCAGCACTCCACCGACCGCTGTGTTGGATGCGTCCACCGTGAGGGCAGTAGGTACGTCCATTCTGGGGTGCACTAGCATCGCGGCATTTGCCAAGGCTTCTTTGGTTTTAACGAAAGCGGTTGCAGCCTCTTCCTCCCAGGTAATGTCCTTGCCCTTACCCGACATCAGGGTGAACAGGGGGCGCATGGTTCGGGCTGCTGAGGGGAGGAAACGGTGGTAAAAAGTCACCATACCCACGAATTCCTGCAAGCCTTTGATTGTGTTGGGTTGGGGGAAGTGGCGGACCACAAGGAAGAGGGTACAGAGAAGATTCACGAGAATGATTCCGGGAATGAGAGGGTTAACATATGAGGAACGTTTGTCCGCTCTTGGACTGTATTCCTTGGAGTTTAGAAGAATGAGGGGAGACCTCATAGAAACATTTCGAATGTTAAAAGGCATGGACAGAGTGGATGTGGCAAAGTTGTTTCCCATGATGGGGGAGTCTAGTACGAGAGGGCATGACTTCAGGATTGAAGGGTGCCCTTTCAGAACAGAAATGCGAGGAAATTTTTTTAGTCAGAGGGTGGTGAATCTATGGAATTTGTTGCCATGGGCAGCAGTGGAGGCCAAGTCATTGGGTGTATTTAAGGCAGAGATTGATAGGTATCTGAGTAGCCAGGGCATCAAAGGTTATGGTGAGAAGGCGGGGCAGTGGGACTAAATAGGATAAAATGGATCAGCTCATGATAAAATGGCAGAGCAGACTCGATGGGCCCAATGGCCTACTTCTGCTCCTTTGTCTTATGGTCTTATGATCTTAATCTGGAATTACTCTAGCTTGTTTGAGTGGCTGGCATTTATCCACTTACTTTTACCTTCTACCTTAACTGCTGAATTAATATTTAACAGTACTTGTTAAGGACATCCCCACCAAGCACCCAGGGGTTCCTTATGTGGTTTCTTGACCAGGACCCACTGGCCAGAAATCAAAGTGTGTCCTCCTGATGGACCACTCCAAGCAGCAGAAACCTGTTGAAAAGCAGACTGAACAGCTTGTGTTACTTTTGCACATTAATCAACTAAACTATCTGACATAACATGTATATCAGACTCACTGAGATCGAGAGCTCCCAGTAGTGACGTAGGTAGCCCCATCGCTACCTCAAATGGACTCATTTTTGTTTTCTTCTTTGACGTTGCCCTGATGCTGCATAAAACCAAAGTAAGAACTGTGGGCCATGGTATTTCACCGTTGTTGATGATGCCATTCATTCGTTCAACTTGTCCTGATGACTGTGGATGATGTAGGCAATGAAAATACCATTTGATGTTCATCAGTCAATATAATTCTTGACAAACATTTCCAGTGAAATGTGTTCCTTGGTCAGAGCTAGTGTCCATTTCACAATATGGTCCTTAATCAGAGTCTTGGCTGCGTGTGTGGCAGTAGCTTTTCTGGCAGGGGTGGCTTCCACCCATCTTGAAAATTTATCCACTATTTCTAGCTTGTCTGAATATCCTTGGCACTTTGGTAAAGTAATATGGTCCATTTGTAGATGTAGAAATGGACCCAGGTGGGGCCAGAGTACTTAGTTGAGGTAGTTTCTCCATTGAGCTAGGGTTTGTTTTCTGGCATGTCATACTTCTCTCAACTGTTTATCAAGCTTGCATCCTGAACTTTGGATTCCACCACTGCTGAGAGAATCTGTTGACCAACATTTGCATTCTAATGTGTCCTAAGGAGTGTATCTGCTCTGCCAGGTAAGGAGGCAGCTTCCAGTCTATGACTACAGCCATATCTCCATACTCCATTGTCATTTACTAACCCACCATTTCCCATCCAGTACCACTTTTCTTCATTTGAGCACTAATCTTGCATTTCTTGAATATTTTACACGATCGTCTGTGACACCGTGTTAAACTTGGTTTCAGTTATCGAGTTTTCTTCCAATCCTCCAATTTTCTTAATTCTTTCTCTTGTTGCCCTTTTTGCAGTTTTGTCTGCAAAAGCATTTCCATGGCTTCCTATTGTGGCTATTTTAAAGTGACCTTTACATTTTAATACTGTAGCTTCTGATGGTAGTTGCATGACTTCCATGAGTACTCGTACTAGTTCGCCATTCTTAATTGGAGTTCCTGTGGCTGTAAGAAAACCTCTTTTTTTCCATAAATTTCCAAAGTCATGAACAACTCTGAAAGCATATTGAGACTCTGTGTAGATGTTAGCTGGTATTCCTTCTGCTAGCTTACAGGCTTCTCCCTGTTGTGCACAGGTACCAGGAACCATATCTCCTGGTACCTCCTCATTTCATTTTCTATGACAACAGCCCAACCAGCAATTCAAATTCCTCCCTCCATGGCTGAGGAGCCATCAGTGTATGGAACCAGATCTGGGTTCAACAAAGGCACTTCTTTATAGTTTGCATCTTCTTGGCATGTTTTTGTTCTTGCACAGTCATGATCTTCATAGTCTTCCATGTCCACTGCCAATAGTGTATATAAGCTGTCTGATTTTTGCTCTGCCACAGCAGACAAAGGCTGCAGGGCTGGGCCAGGCCTAGTCATTTTTATAACTTTGACGATGTCTCTATTACAGCTCCAACTGTGGCCTGAAGTTGTGCTGTCCAATCAACATCTTCCTTCCCTTGTGAGGTAGGGGGTTGAACTTGTTGTTGACCTTGTGGTGAAGTTGATTGCTTATGCCAACAAGATCTAGTCCAATGTCCTCTTCTACAACATAATTTTCATATCCAATTCTGCTTGTTCGGTTGGCAATTGGAGACCATTGGCTCGTCTGTACCAATCTTATGTAAGGGGTTTCTTCTTTTATGTTACTGCATAGGCTAATCAAAATGGCTTCTTTATTATGTTAACTGCTGAGAAAGTTTTCTCACTAGCAGCTTGTTTGGGTTATAGAGGGAGTTGTATTCAGTTGCTAACCAATTGGGATAGATGTTACTCTTTCTTGTGTGTCTGTAAGCTATTGTATGCGCAGGTTTTGGGGCAGAAGGCGCGATGGGGAGAGAGAGAGAGTGGACGAGATGCTGTGAGCTGGCCGACGGGTTGGATCCTGAGTCGGAGTCCGAGGTCCAGGGTCTTCGGCGAAGAGAGGAGATGAAGACAGACTCGTCTGGTTGACCACCGTAGTTGGTCTCAGGCGGCGGGTCGAGGTGGTCAGAGGGGATCGAATGGTGAAAAGTGGATCATTACTAGAGCTCCAACTGTTTGTGCATGAAGTCCATTTGTTTGGCAACCTGTATCAGTTCACTGTAGGAAACAGCAGTTCCATTGCAATTTGCTTTTTTAGCTTCACCATTTTGGCAACATCTGGTTTCAAACCATCTACGAAAGTTGACTTGAGAGAGCCCTATGTAGCATCTTCGATGTTACCTTCGTTTATTCCTGGGACTCTGAGCCAACTGTGCTGTAGTGGCCTTCATATCCTCTGAAGGCGTTGTTTGCCATTGATTCACTTCCTTCTAATTAATCTGTTTGGGGCTTGTCCCTCCAACCATGCCTGAATTACTTCCCAACCAGCTGGTAAAACCTGTTTATCCTCTGCTGTACATTCTTCAGCTCGTCATATCAACTGAATTGCTGAATTGTTAACATGATAGCTTAAATTTGAATGCCGTCATATGGATGCAATTTATATATGCTCT
The DNA here is from genome assembly GCF_963921235.1 of Mobula hypostoma. NCBI lineage: Eukaryota > Metazoa > Chordata > Chondrichthyes > Myliobatiformes > Myliobatidae > Mobula > Mobula hypostoma. Next base: position 63,150,140 of record NC_086104.1, on the reverse strand, counting down.
TAATTTGTTGAAGTTCAGCCCAAGTCTTTCAGTTTCCTTTATCAGAATGTGGAACTTCTCTAGAACATTTGTCAATTTTTTTCTGGATCTAGTGGCTGATACCAAACCTCCTGTTTAGAAACATAGAAAATAACATTGAAAACCTTACAGCAAAATACAGGCCCTTCGGCCTACAAAGCTGTGCTGAACATGTCCTTGCCTTAGAAATTACCTAGGGTTACCTATAGCCCTCTATTTTTCTAAGCTCCATGTACTTATCCAGGAGTCTCTTAAAAGACCTTATCGTATTCGTATCCGCCTGCACCACTGTCGCCGGCAGCCCATTCCACGCACTCACCACTCTCTGCGTAAAAAAACTTACTCCTGACATCTCCTCTGTACCTACTTCCAAGCACCTTTAAACTGTGCCCTCTCATACTAGCCATTTCAGCCCTGAGAAAAAGCCTTTGACTATCCACGTGATCAATGCCTCTCATTATCTTGTACACCTCTATCAGGTCACCCCTCATCTTCCGCCACTCCAAGGAGAAAAAGCCGAGTTCAGTCAACCTATTCTCATAAGGCATGCTCCCCAATCCAGGCAACATCCTTGTAAATCTCCTCTGCACCCTTTCTATACTTTCCACATTCTTCCTGTAGTGAGGCGACCAGAACTGAACACAGTACTCCAAGTGGGGTCTGACCAGAGTCCTATAGAGCTGCAACATTATCTCTGGGCTCCTGAACTCAATCCCACAATTGATGAAGGCCAATGCACCATATGCCTTCTTAACCACAGAGTCAACTTGCACAGCAGCTTTGAGTGTCCTATGGACTTGGACCCCAAGATCCCTCTGATCCTCCACACTGCCAACAGTCTTTCCTTTCACACTCTCCATCATCAGTCTTGCGTGTTTTCACTCATTTAGTTTGTACTGGGGCAAGTTTTGACATGGCTGCCAGACCGAATACCTCATTACTGTCATCATCATATGAGCCAATAGGGGTCTCTGCTGAGTCAGTATCACTTTGCAGTTCCTGGGAGTTCTCAAGGTGTCACTGTTTCTGGGGACTAGACAGTGTTGGTTGCCTTTCAACATGATTGACATCTCTGTTAACACCACCCACTGGGTTGGCTGCCTGTGCAGTGTGAATTTGCCTCATTTCACTTTGCAACTCTGAACAGAGCGCCTGACTACAGACATACTTTGCATGTTGTTTTTTCACCTGTTCCGTTTATGCAGAATTTTTTTTGCTGATTTATTATCTTTTTCATACTGCTCTTTTAGCATGTTGTGCATTTTTCTTTTTCATCCAATTGATTTTCTAAATCAGCGCTTTGTGTTTTAAAGTATCTACCTGGACTTGCAACCCAACATGCTCGCGGCTTTGTAGCTGCATTTTAGTTGCTAGCATCCAAGCTGTTTTTCTCAGTTCCCAATCATATCGTTTTGATCTTATAGCATATCACTCCAATATCACTTATAAGCCAGTCCTCACTAGACTTAGCATCGATAGCACATTTCTTCCGTACGTCTTTACCAATGGCATAAAGTTTATATGCATCACTTCGGTAAGCACTTAAGATTTCAGTTAACTTTTCCCTCTCAGCTGGGAATTCGAGGGACCCACTGGTCCGTTTCAAAGCCTTGGCCTCTGTATTAGTTTCGATCTTAAGGAGTACTCTTCATTTATAGACATCAAAAATCCCAAAAAACTCACAAGCCATTGATACTATGGTATCAGGTTACAACCAAACAAACATCTCTCTGATATCTTAAAACTTTATTGGCCTCTTGTCAACCCCATTGCGACTATGATATCAGACTCTGGGTTTATGATAATTTATGCTGGCCCCATTCAGATTGTACAACTACAAAAAGTCTGCCACAACTAAAACACAGACCCTGCTCACTCTTAAACTCCCTTTAAATAAGGTACTGAAGATATTTATTCTCAGACAATTCAGGAACAGAGGAATGTCCTGCTGCCCGCTTGAAACTTCATTTTTTAGTCTGTTTTTTTCTTCAAGTAATTGTCCCATGTTTAGGTGCCAAATTATTGGATCTTTGTTTATTTTCTGATCCATGGAGCTCCTCTGGGAGTCAGGAGTGACGAGCATTGTTAATTCTAATGGTAGTTTATTTTAGAGTAGAAACAAACACACAAATATTAAGCAAACTAAATAAAGAGCTAAGAAATGATGCTAAGAGGTGAATGAATGTAAAAACAAAATTTATAAAGATGGCGCCTCTGAAAAATCTATCACTTTCTTAATAAGATAAGGAAAATGCCTTAGATAGGAATAAACTAGTTAATAGGCTACATCATTAAAACAATTGCATCACGTGGGTAATGTGCTGATACTTAGCCAATGAAAAACGAGAAAGGTGATAAACCATTAGTTTAGCTGCTATACCGTTCTCTGCCAGGGAGTGGGGATGAACCACCATATACTGTGAAAATACATGAGTTTGTTAAAAAGTACAAATAGTAAAACAAAGTGTTTTCCAACAGTCCCAACACTCTCCCATGCAACACTCTTTTCTCAGTGACACAGGCATCAGCAGTGTGAGCGTAAGTGTCAGAGCCCTATGGAAGTCGGGAGAGAGAGGATAAAAGGAGCAGATTTGGGCAAGACCAGTCTTTTTGGGCTGCGCAGATGCAGAAATTGTCGGCATCAGAGGCCTAAACTCAGCTGCAAATAAAAAGAGGGTAGGCTCAAGCGGAGTGGCCGTTATTAGAGTGTGCCAAAGATAGAAGGTGAAGGCTTGGGCATGAACAGGCAAGGGCACAGTTAAGAAGCATATTTCTTTTTTGGTATCGAGTAATCCAGATGGAATGCTCCTCCTATCAGATGTAGGAATTCTGGCTACCTGATGGTTTCCTGGATGACTACATCTGCGAGAAGTGCAGCCAGCCTCAGCGCCTGACTGACCAGCTGAAGGAGTTGAATGGACCTTGGGTCATTCGGGAGGCTGAAGATATTGTAGACAGAGACTTTTGAAGAGGTAGTCACACGCAGAGTATAGGCTTTGGACAGTAGATAGGTGACCACTAGGAGAAGTAAGGGGTTGAGAAGTCAGTGCAGGGTTCCCCTATGGCTCTTTCCTTCCACAACAAGTATGCCTGCTTGGAGACTGCCAGGGGCAGGGGTGACCCATCAGATCAAGACAGCAGCAGCCAGGTTGGTAATCTCCAGATTACTCCGGAGTGCCGGTTGGAATGGGGTGATAGCCTGGCTGCGGAGATGGTGCAGGAGACAGGCTTTCAAGTTCTTGGATCATTGGAACTTCTTTGGGGAAGGGGTGTCCTGTACAAGAGGGGCAGGTTTCACCTGAACTGGAGGGGAACCAATATCCTGGCCAGAGGTTTGCTGATGCTACTCAGGAGAGTTTAAACTAGTTTTGCAGGGGGCTGGGAACTGGAGCCCCAGGTCAATAGGGAAGGATTGGACCAGAAAGCAGATGTCGGGGAAAGTATTGAAAGCCAATATCGAAATAGCAGGTGTGATGGGTCGGATAGTTTGATGTGTGTACAGTTTAATGCTAGGAGTATTATGGGTAAGGGTGATGAACTTAGAGCATGAATCAGTGCATGGAATTATGACGTTATACCCATTACTGGGTTGAAAGAGGGTCAGGAATGGGTGATTAATATGCCAGGTTTTCAAAGTTTTAGCAAAGATAGAGGAGGAGGTAAAAGAGGGGGTTGCAATCAGGGACAATATCACAACTGCACTCAGGGCAGACATAATGGAGGGGTCAGACACTGAGTCAATTTGGGTGGAACTCAGGAATAGGAAGGGTGCAATCACACTGATGGGATTGAACTACAGACCCCCTAATAGCCTCTGGGAATTTGAGGAACAGATACTGTATATAATCAGATTAAGGAAATGTGTAAAAATAATAGGGTTATGATTATTTGTCAAAGGAGATTTTAACTTCTGTGATATAAACTGGGACCTTCTTAGTGTAAGGGGTTTAAATGGGGCAGAATTTATTAAGTGTATCCAGGAAGGTTTCTTAAATCAATATGTGGACAGTCCAACCTTAGAAGGGGCTGTACTGGATCTGGTGTTGGGTAATGAGCTTGGCCAGGTGACTGACCTTTCAGTGGATGAACAATGACCACAACTCATAAACTTTCAAAATAGCTACAGATAAGGATAGCTATTGACCTTGAATTGAATTGACTTTATTTCTTACATCCTTCACATACATGAGGAGTAAAAATCTTTACATTACGTCTCCATCTAAATGCACAATGTGCAATCTTAGTAATTTATCGTAAACAGAACAGTCAATCTAACATAGAAATACACTCAAATTAGTGTGAGTTAATCAGTCTGATGGCCTGGTGGAAGAAGCTGTTTTGGAGTCTGTTGGTCCTGGCTTTTATGCTGCGGTACTATTTCCCGGATGGTAGCAGCTGGAATAAACTGTGGTCGGGGTCGCTCGAGTCCCCAGTGATTCATCGGGCCCTTTTCTCACGTTTGTCGTTGTAAATGTCCTCAATCATGGGAAGTTCACAACTACAGATGTGCTGGGCTGTCTGCACCACTCTCTGCAGAATCCTGTGATTAAAGGAGATACAGTTCCCATACCAGGCAGTGATGCAGCCAGTCAGGATGCTCTCAATTGTGCCTCTGTAGAAAGTTCTTGGGATTTGGGGGTCCATATCAAACTTCCTCAACTGTCTGAGGTGAAAGAGGTGCTGATGTGCCTTTTTCACCACACATCTGGTGTGCACAGACCACGTGAGGTCCTCGGTGATGTGGATGCTGAGGAATGTAAAGTTGTTTACCCTCTCAACCCCAGATCCATTGATGTCAATAGGGGTTAGCCCATCTCTGTTCCTCCTGTAATCCACAACCAGCTCCTTTGTTTTTGTGACATTGAGGGAGAGGTTATTTTCTTGACACCACTGTGTCAGAGAGATGATTTCTTCCCTGTAGGCCACCTTGTTGTTGTTTGAGATTAAGCCAATCAATGTAGTGTCATGGCAAATGTTATTAGCAGCTTAGAGCTATGGGTGGTGACGCCATCATGGGTATACAGAGAGTAAAGGAGGGGACTTAGTACACAGCCCTGAGGGGCTCCTGTGTTGAGAGCCAGAGGGATAGAGATGAGGGAGCCCAGTCTTACCACCTGCTAGCGATCTGACAGGAAATCCAGTTTAATTCAACTCAATTTAATGTTCCTGTTAGAAGGAACGATGGGGATGGAAAGATAAGAGAACCTTGGATGTCCAGAGAGGGGAAAGGAAAAACTTCAGAAGTTACGATCAAACGAAGCACACTAGAAGTCCCCAGGGACTGATGGGATTTACCCTGGTTATTGCAAGAAACGAGATTTCTAGACCCTTGACTGGTATCTTCGTGTCCTCTCTAGCCACAGGTGACATCCCAGAGGACTGGTCAGTGGCTGAGGCTGTACCTCTATTTAAGAAAAAAACAAGGGAAAATCCTGACAACTGTAGGCTCGGAAGTCTCACCTCAGTTGTAAGGAAATTGTTGGAGAAAATTCTTAGGGATAGGATGTAGGAGTATATGGAAACCCATGGCCCGATTAGGAAGAGTGAGCATGGCTTAGTGCAGGGCAGGTCAAGCCTTACCAAATTGATTGAGTTTTTTGACAAGGTGAAGAGAGAGGTTGATGAGGGTGGGGCAGTGGATGTTGTCTACATGGATTTTTGTAAGGTGTTTGACAAAGTCCTCATGGAAGGCTAATCCAGAAGATTAAAAAGCATGGGATCCCTGGCAAATTAGCCGTTTGGATTCAGAACTGACTTGCCCATAGAAGACAGAGGGTAGTGGTTGAAGGGACTTATTCCTGCTGGAGGTCTGTCATTAGAGGTGTTCCACAGGGTTCTTTGCTGGGACCTCTGCTGTTTGTGATGTATATAAATGACCTGGATGAAAATGTAGATGGGTGGGTTAGTAAATTTGGTGGAGTCTTTAAAGCTGTCTTCAATCTGCGTTGCTGAGCAGAGAGATCTTGGGATCCAAGTTCATAGCTCATTGTAAGTGGCTACACAGGTCGATAAGGTGGTTAAGAAGGCTTATGCAATGCTTGCTTTTATTATTCAAGGCATTGAGATCAAAAGTCAGGAGGTAATGTTGCAACTTTATAAATCTCTGGTTAGGCCACATCTGGAGTTTTGCATACAGTTCTGGTCATCCCATTATAGGAAGGAAGTTGAGGCTTTGGAGTGGGTGCAGAAGAGGTTTACCCGGATTATGCATGGTTTAACGTCAATCAGAGCTTGGAGGCAAAAAGTAACGGTGTCTTCACCCATATTGAAGAGAGCTTTAAAAATAAGCGCTTTGTAGCCATTTTTTTTTTCAGAATAGCCAGTCAGACTTTGGGATTCATTTGCAAGGTTAAATAAAAATAAGGCAGTGGCAAGCAAAGTGGCCATTGATGGAGCAGAGTGTGGAGACTTTTGGCTTTGGCTCAACAAGCTTGGGTGATAACAGGTTTGTACAACCTAAGTATCTGGTAAACCTTTTCCTGCTCATTACTCATCTGTAAGTGTACAATTAGGGCAGTAAGAATGGCTCCTGGGGCTGCGTTTTGTTCTTTGTGTGAGATGTGGGAATTCTCCAGCATCCTGGATAACCAGGTCTGCACCAGGTGCACCGAGCTGCAGCTCCTCAGAGAACGTGTTAAGGAACTGAAGCTGCAACTCGATGACCTTCAGCTCATAAGGGAGACTGAGGAGATGATAGATAAGGGCTGCAGGGAGGTAGTCACTCAGAGGATACAGGAGGCAAGTGAATGTGTGACTGTCAGGAGAAGGACAGAGGCAACCGGCACAGAGTATGCCTGTGGCTGCTCCCCTCAGTAACAGTCTACCACTTTGGATACTGTCGGGAGGGAACGACCTGCCGGAGGAAATTGCAACAACCAGGTCTCTGGTATTGAGTCTAGTGCTGTGTCTCACAAGGGAAGGGACCAGATGAAGAATGCAGTGGTGATAGTGTTCATGACGTTCTAAGGGGGAAGGTGAGGAGCCAGACATCTTGGTACATATTGGAACCAACGACATGGGAAGGAGAAGAGAGGAGGCCCTAAAGAGAGAATTTAGAGAGCTAGGCAGAAAGCTGACAAACAGGATTTTCCAGGTTAACAATCTCCGGATTGCTGCCTGTGAGGGCAACAATAGGATGATTTGGCAGATGAATGTGTGGCTGAAGAACTGGTGCAAGGGGCAGGGGTTCAGGTTTATGGATCATTGGGATCTCTTCTGGAGAAGTTATGACCTGTACAAAAGGGACGGTCTACACATGAACCTGAGCGGTCAATATCCTTGCAGGCAGGTTTGCGAGAGTTGTTGGGGGAGGGTTCAAACTAATTTGGTGGGGGATGGAAATCAGAGTGTTAGGGCTGAGGCTAAGGATGTTGGTTTACAAGCAGAGGTACTGTGTAGTGAGACTCTCAGAAAGGAGTATAAGAAATTCAAGAGAACACTTAAGAAAGAAATCAGGAGGGCTAAAAGAAGGCAAGAAGTTGCTCTCATAGACAAGGTGAGGAGAATCTGAAGGGACTCTACAGATATGTTAAGAGCAAAAGGATTGCAAGGGACAAAATTGGTCCTCTGGAAGATCAGAATGGTAAACCATGTGTGGAGCCAAACAGATGGGGGAGATCCTAAATGTGTTTTTTGCATCTGTATTTACTCAGGAGACGGACGCAGAGCCTATAGAAGTGAGGCAAAATGGCATCAACTTCACTGACCCTATACAGATTACAGAGGGTGAAGTGTTTGCAATCCTGAGGCAAAATAGAGTGGATAAATCTTCGGACTCTGTGGTAAACAGGTGCAGAAAATTCCAGGGCCCTAGCAGAGGTATTTAAATCATCCTTTGCAACAAGTGAGGTTCTGGAGAATAGGAGGATGGCCAATATTGTTCCGCTGTTAAGAAAGGCTCTGAAAATAAATCTGCAAATTATAGTCCAGTGAGTCTGACATCAGTTGTGGGAAAGTTATTGGAGGTATTCTAAGGCAGTGGTCCCCAACCTCCGGGCCACGGACCGATACTGGGCCGCGAAGCATGCAGGCGTGCAGCGGTAGCTGGAGTGCACCCAGCACATCTTTAAGTAAAAAAGCCGAAATAAACAAGCTAATTAATTAGGTGCCGCTCAGCACGTAAATGGCAGCCCAGATCGGAGGCAACTGCCGATTGCATCGCCTCTGATCTGGGCCAATATTTACGTGCCGGGCAGCACTTAATCAATTAGCCTGTTTATTTCGGCTTTTTTCTTAAAGGTGTGCTGGGTGCACTCCAGCTACCGCTGCACCCCTGCATGCTTCACAGCCCGGTATTGGTCCGCGGCCCGGAGGTTGCGGACCATTGTTCTAAGGGACCAAATGTATAAGTCTGGATGGACATGGACTGATTAAGGATAGTCAGCATGACTTTGTGCATGGTAAGTCAGGTCTAACCAACTTTATAGAGTTTTTCGAGGAAGTTACCAGGAAAGTGGATAAGGCAAGGCAGTGAATGTTGTGTACATGGACTTCAGTAAGAGATTTGACAATGTCCCGCATAGGAGGCTGGTCAAGAAGGTTCAGTCGTTTGACATTCAGGATAAGGTAGTAAATTGGATTAGACATTGGATTTGTGGGAGAAGCCAGAGAGTGGTAGTAGAGGGTTACCTCTCTGACTGGCGGCCCCTAACTAGTGATGTGCCACAGGGATTGGTGCTGGGTCCTTGTTGTTTGTCATCTTTATCAATGATCTGGATGATAATATGGTTTGCAGATGACATCAAGATTAGGGGTGTAGTGGACAGTGAGGAAGGCTGTGGGATCTGGACCAGCTGGAAAAATGGGCTGAAAAATGGCAGATGGAATTTAATGCAGACAAGTGTGAGGAGTTGCACTTCAGTAGGACCAAGAAGAGTAGATGTTACACAGTTAATGGTAGGGCACCAAGGAGAGCAGTAGAACAAAGGGATCTGGGAATACAGGTCCATAATTCATTGAAAGTAGTATCACAATTAGAAAGGCTAATAAAAAAGGCTTTTGGCACATTGGCCTTCATTTGTCAAAATATGAAGTACAGGAGATGAGATGTTATGTTGAGTTTATATTGTCACGTGACCAGCAACAATGAATATCAATTGAGTCAGGTTTTATAAAAACAAACATTTATTAAACTCTGCTGGACAATAGCGAAAAATATTCAAACAACTAATTTAACTGGAAGTTAACTGCTATACTGCAACTCTGGATCAGTTCTTAAAAGGGTAGATGCGAAAACAGTTCTTAAAGTGGTAAATTCGAACACAGTTCTTAGAATGGTAAATTCGAAAGTCCAAGAGGTTTATACAGTCAATTAGGAGAGACTTTCCTGAAGTAAAGAATTACTCAAAGACGTGATGTTACTGCTGATCCCAGGCGGAACCCACCTTGTCCGCAGGATTCACGACGACGGAAATAAAATGGTTTAAGGCACTGACCTTTTCCTCTGGAGAATAGACACTGTACAATCCTTCCTGTTTAGCAGAGGATATCTCAAAATGCGCACTATTTCTTGAACGAAGACTCAATAAAGGTCGATCCTCTCCAAAACCGCCCAATGGTATCGGCTTTACTCGACTCGGCGAATTCCTGGTAAGGTCTTCACTCTCCATTACTACTTACAATAGAAAGTAGAACTCCACTTTAAAACAAAACTGCATCATAAGACGAATACGCAGCATAACGGAGTATCTGATGAATTAAATAACGAACTAAACTTAAAACTCAACTGGAAGAACTAACTGCGTCACACCAGGGTCTCCCTTTATATACCTGGTGAGAACATGTCATCACGTGACCTCACATCGGTGGGAAAATTACATCATGTGACCTCCACAATTACATCATGCTCATCAGATACTCAGTTACATCATGGTCATAAGACAGTCACAAGTTACCCATGAGATATGTAACAATATAGGTCATTGGTGAGGCCTAATTTGGAGTACTGTGTGCAGTTTTGGTCACCTACCTACTGGAAAGATGTAAATAAGGTTGAAAAAGTACAGAGAAAATTTACAAGGATATTATCGGGTCTGGAAGACCTGAGTTATAAGGAAAGAAAGAATGGGTTAGGACTTCATTCCTTGGAATGTAGAAAAGGCTTTTTCCACTGAGGTTGGGCGGGACTACAACTAGAAGTCATGGGTTAAGGTTGAAAGGTGAAAAGTTTAAGTGGAACGTGAGGGGAAACTTCTTCACTCAGATGGTTGTGACAGTGTGGAATGAGCAATCAGCACAAGTGGTGCATGCGAACTCGATTTCAATGTTTAAGGGAAGTTTGGATAGGTACATGGATAGTAGTGGTATGGAGGGCTATGGTCCCAGAGCAGGTCAATGGGAGTTTAAATGGTCCGATACTATCTAGATGGGCTGAAGGGCCTGCTTCTATATTTTACCTTTCTATGACTCTATGACAGGCAGATGATAGAGTAAAACTGTAGTCAGTAGAATGGGTTGCATTGTAAAAGGGGGACAGAATTGAAAAGGATGACAAATACAGTACTGAAGGAGTTATATTTGAATGCACACTGTATACAAAATAAGGTAAATGATCATTGTGTAGTTAGAGATTGGCACACATGACGTTGTGGGATTGTAGTTGGGAACTTAATATCCAAAGATACACAATCTATCGAAAGGACAGGCAGGTAGGCAGAGGAGGGTGGCCTAACTGTACTGGTAAAAAATGAAGTCAAATCTTTCGAAAGAAGTAGCATAGGATCGGATGATGCAGAATCCTTGTGGGTACAGTTAACAAACTGCAAGGGTAAGAAGACCCTGATGGGAGTTATTTACAGGCCCTGAACAGTAGCCAGGATGTGGTCTACAAATTACAGCAGGAGATAGAAAAAGCATGTCAAAAGGCAATGTTATGTTTGTCATGGGGGATTTCAATATGCAGATAGATTGAGAAAATCAAATTAATGCTGGATCCAAGAGAGAGAATTTGTGGAATGCCTCCAAGATGGCTTTTTGGAGCAGCTTTTGTTGAGCCCACTAGGGGACCAGCAATTCTGGATTGGATGTTGTGTAATGAATCAGATATCACTGGGGGGGGGGGGGTGCTTAAGGTAAAGGAAACCTTGGAGGTAGTGATCATAAGATGATAGCATTCACCCTTCATCCTGCGATTTAGAAGCTAAAGTCAGACGTATCAGTATTACAGTAGAGTAAAGGGTATTTCAGAGGCATGAGAGATGAGCTGGCCAGAGTTGATTGGAAGGGGACACCAGCAGGGATGAAGGCAGAGAAGCAATGGCTGGAGTTTCTGGAAGTAATTCGGATGGCACAGGAGAGACACATGCCGAAGAAGAGGAAGTATTCTAAAGGCAGGATGATGCAACAATGGCAGGCAAGTCAAAGCCAACATAAAAGCAAAAGAGAGGAGAGAAATTAGAGTAAAATTTTGTGGGAAGATACAGGATTGGGAATTTTTTAAAAAACAACTGCAGTCAACTAAAAAAAACAATAAGGAGGGAAAAGATGAAATATGAAGGTAAGTTAGCCAATAATATCAAAAATGATACAAAAAAGTTTTTCAGATATATAGAGATTAAAGAGAGGTGAGAGTAGATACTGGACTGCCGTACTATTCCCTGAGTATAGGCAGAGACTGAAGATTGCAGCACCAGCAGTGAGGACCAAGAAGGTTTGGACAAGGGAAGCACAGCAGCGCCTACAGGACTGCTTTGAATTGGTGGACTGGACTGTATTCAGGGATTCATCTTTGAATCTGGATGAGCATGTTGCAGTTGTTACCGACTTCATTAAAACCTGTGTGGATGATTGGGTGCCTACAAAAACTTGCTGTACATTCCCAATTCAAAAGCCGTGGATGAACCTGGAAGTACGTCATCTGCTGAAGGCTAGATCTGTGGCATTCAAGGCTGGTGAACCAGGCCTGTACCAGAAATCCAGGTATGATTTGCGGAGGGCTATTTCAAGGGCTAAGAGACAATTTTGAATGAGGGTGGAGGTGACATCGGATGTACGACAACCCCAGTGGGGTTTGCTAGACATTACTTCCTACAAAGTGAAAGCCAATAGCATGAAAGGCAGTGATGCTTTGCTACCAGATGAACTCAACGCCTTCTATGCCCACTTTGAAAGGGAGAACACAACTACAGCTGTGAAGATCCCTGCTGCACCTGATGACCCTGTGATCTCTGTCTCAGAGGCCGATGTTAGACTGTCTTTAAAGAGGGTGAACCCTTGCAAGGCGGAAAGTCCCGATGGAGTACCTGGTAAGGCTCTGAAAATTTGTGCCAACAAACTGGCGGGAGTATTCAAGGACATTTTCAACTTCTCACTGCTACGGGCAGAAGTTCCCACTTGCTTCAAAAAGGCAACAATTATACCAGTGCCAAAGAAGAATAATGTGAGCTACCTTAATGACAATCCCTCAGTACTACTCATATCTACAGTAATGGAATACTTTGAGAGGTTGGTCATGACTAGACTGAACTCCTGCCTCAGCAAGGACCTGAACCCACTGCAGTTTGCCTATCACCACAATAGGTCAAAGGCAGACACAATCTCAATGGCTCTTCACACGGCCTTAAACCACCTGGACAACACAAACACCTGTGTCAGGATGCTGTTCATTGACTACAGTTCAGCATTTAACACTATCATTCCCACAATCCTGATTGAGAAGTTACAGAACCTGGACCTCTGTACCTCCCTTTGCCATTGGATCCTCAACTTCCTAACTGGAAGACCACAATCTGTGTGGATTGGTGATAATATCTCCTCCTCACTGGCGATCAACACTGGTGCACCTCAGGGGTGTGTGCTTAGCCCACTGCTCTACTCTTTCTATACCCATGACTGTATGGCTACGCATAGCTCAAATACCATCTATAGATTTGCTGATGATACAACCATTGTTGGTAGAATCTCAGATAGAGATGAGAGGGCGTACAGGAGTGAGATATACCAACTAGTGGAGTGGTGACGCAGCAACAACCTTGCACTCAATGCCAGTAAGACGTAAGAGTTGATTGTGGACTTCAGGAAGAGTAAGACAAAGGAACCCATACCAATCCTCATAGAGGGATCAGAAGTGGAGAGAGAGTGAGGAGTTTCAAGTTCCTAGGTGTCAAGATCTCAGGACCTAACCTGGTCCCAACATATCAACGCAGCTACAAAGAAGGCAAGACAGTGTCTATACTTCATTAGGAGTTTGAAGAGATTTGGTATATCAACAAAAACACCCAGAAACTTCTATAGATGTACCATGGAGAGCATTCTGACTGGCTGTATCAGTGTCTGGTATGGGGGGGGGGGGTCCACTGCACAGGACCGAAAGAAGCTGCAGAGGGTTGTAAATTTAGTCGGCTCCATCTTGGGTACTAGTCTACAAAGTACCCAGGACTTCTTCAAGGAGCGGTGTCTCAGAAGGCAGCGTCCATTATTAAGGACCCCCAGCACCCAGGGCATGCCCTTTTCCTTACTGTTACCATCAGGTAGGAGGTACAGAAGTCTGAAGGCAGACACTCAGCGATTCAGGAACAGCTTCTTCCCCTCTACCATCCGATTCCTAAGTGGACATTGAACTTGGAAACTTGCTCTGTATTGTTCTCTAAGAGGAGGTTCAGTATTGCACCTTCCTAAGTTGACTCATATACATATTTTAAGAAGGGGGCAAGGAAGCAAAAAGGAAATTATAGACCTGTTAACTTGTCATCAGTGGTTGGGAAGTTGTTGGAGTCGATTGTCAAGGATGAGGTTACAGCGTACCTGGAGGCATATGACAAGATAGGCAGAACTCAGCATGGATTCCTTAAAGGAAAATCCTGCCTGACGAACCTATTACAATTTTTAGAGGAAATTACCAGTAGTCTAGACAAGGGAGATGCAGTGGATTTTGTATATTTGGATTTTCAGAAGGCCTTTGACAAGGTGCCACACATGAGGCTACTTAACAAGATAAGAGCCCATGGAATTACGGGAAAGTTACATACGTGGATAGAGCATTGGCTGATTGGCAGGAAACAGAGAGTGGGAATAAAGGGATCCTACTCTGGTTGGCTGCCGGTTACCAGTGGCGTTCCACAGGGGTCCGTTTTGGGGCCGCTTCTTTTTACATTGTACATAAACGATTTGGATTATGGAATAAATGGCTTTGTGGCTAAGTTTGCTGACGATACGAAGATAGGTGGAGGGGCCGGTAGTGCTGAGGAAACGGAGAGTCTGCAGAGAGACTTGGATTGATTGGAAGAATGGGCAGAGAAGTGGCAAATGAAGTATAATGTTGGAAAGTGTATGGTTATGCACTTTGGCAGAAAAAATAAACAGGCAGACTATTATTTAAATGGGGAAAGAATTCAAAGTTTTGAGATGCAACGGGACTTGGGAGTCCTCGTACAGGATACCCTTAAAGTTAACCTCCAGGTTGAGTCAGTAGTGAAGAAGGCAAATGCAATGTTGGCATTCATTTCTAGAGGAATAGAGTATAGGAGCGGGGATGTGATGTTGAGGCTCTATAAGGCGCTGGTGAGACCTCACTTAGAGTACTGTGGGCAGTTTTGGTCTCCTTATTTAAGAAAGGATGTGCTGACGTTGGAGAGGGTACAGAGAAGGATCACTAGAATGATTCTGGGAATGAGAGGGTTAACATATGAGGAACATTTGTCCACTCTTGGACTGTATTCCTTGGAGTTTAGAAGAATGAGGGGAGACCTCATAGAAACATTTCGAATGTTGAAAGGCATGGACAGAGTGGATGTGGCAAAGTTGTTTCCCATGTTTGGGGAGTCTAGTACGAGAGGGCATGACTTAAGGATTGAAAGGCGCCCATTCAGAACAAAAATGCGAAGAAATTTTTTTAGTCAGAGGGTGGTGAATCTATGGAATTTGTTGCCACGGGCAGCAGTGGAGGCCAAGTCATTGGGTGTATTTAAGGCAGAGATTCATGGGTATCTGAGTAGCCAGGGCATCAAAGGTTATGGTGAGAAGGCGGGGGAGTGGGACTAAATAGGAGAATGGATCCGCTCATGATAAAATGGCGGAGCAGACTCGATGGGCCGAATGGCTGACTTCTGCTCCTTTGTCTTATGGTCTTATGGTCTTATATATTGACTCAGGAAATTTTCCTGGACGTATTTCACAAATTCCACCTCATCTAAGTCCTCAACACTCTGGGTGGTCCAGTCAATACCGGGGAAATTAAAATCTCCCTGTTATTCTTACAGCTGTGAGCAATTTCTCTGCACACCTGCTACCCCAGTCCTGCTGACTACTAAAGTAGTCTATAATAGGGCCCCACCTGAGTGACCCAATTCTTACTTGCTTCTAAGTTCTTTTAATACACTTCAATGAAATCTACCTACTTGAACAGGCTTTTGGTTACCTGGTCCAAAATCTTTTTATTTCATTTGATGATGTTGCTTTAATATAACTTGGACCTCAGAATCAGAATCAAGTTTATTGTCACTGACACAATTCATGAAATTTGTTGTTTTGTGGCAGTGGAGTGCAGGCATTATGCATTACTGTAAGTTACAATTAAAAATAAATAAATAAATTATGCAAAAGAATAGTGAGGTAGTGTTCATGACTTCTTGGACCGTTCAGAAATCTGATGACAGAGGGGAAGAAGCTGTTTCTAAAACCTACTGTGTGCATCCCAGGCTCCTGCATCTCCTCCCTGATGGTAGTAATGAGAAGAGGGCAAATCCCAGACAGTGAGGATCCCTCATGATGGACACCACCTTCTCGAAGCACCGCCTTTTGAAGATGTCCTTGAAGGTGGGGAAGCTAGTGCCCATGATGGAGCTGGCAAAGTCTACAACCCTCTGGCCTTTCACTGTATTTAAAGGTGCTATATAATTGCAATTTGTTTTTGTTGAATATAGTTATGTGTATGGGCAATGTTGTGATAGTGAAGGATGCCATTCAGCCCTTGAGATACATGCTAGGTTGCAGGGTCACAAACACATCAGATCATTCTCTCTCCTTATTTCCCCGGAGCTGCGTAACTTATTTGCTCTCATATACTCATCCACTACACTTTGATTCTTATTGCCCCATGCCTACTCTAGGGATAATTTACACAAACCAGCATATCTTTTGGGATAAACCAGGGCTCTGAGAGAAGCCCACATAGTCATGGGAAGAATATACAAACTCCAACTATACTGTTATTGGGGCTGTGATAAAATTTGGGTCCATAAAAGGGTGAGGCAGTAGTACTAACTGCTGTGCCACTATGCACTGCCCTGTCCTTACTGTTCAGCTAGATTTTAGCATCTGTCATCTCATAACACAGACCGACTTCTCACTGCTTGTTCAGTTGGGACCTCTTTTCCCATTGGAGAAATGTCTTGCTCCCAGCTGGGAAAACTTGCAACTGCTGGCAAGTTGTGAGGAGGGAAATAGAAACTTTGTGCATAAGTTTGTGCACAAAGATCTGACAAACGGGCTGTTTGTGGGGGAAAAAAATAGAAATTGTCCATCTTAGCAAGGCAAGTGAAAATGAAGCATATTATTTAACTGGTGAGAGCTCTGAGATGTTAAGGGATCTGAGTGATCTGGTGCATGATTTGCAAAATGTTAGTATGCAAGCAAGCAACTAATTAGGAAAGACAGAATACCACAATTTATCATTGGATAATTGAATACAAAAATAAGGAAGTTATGCTTCTCTTAAGACAGGTTTTGGTAGAACCATATCTGGAGTACTGCGTGTGCAGTATAATGATCTCATTATTTAAGGAAAGATGTTGGGTTGGAAGCAGTTCAGAGAATGCTTAGTAGACAAATATCTGGAATGGGCAGGTTGCCCTATGAGTAAAAGTTGGACAGGCTAAGCTTGTATCTGCTGGAGTGTGGAAGGAGAGTGGATTGAAACATATACAGTCCAAATGGGCGATGATAGAATGGATGTGGAGATGATGTTTCCTTATACAGGAGTTTGCAAAATGGGGGATCACACTTCAAGGGGCTACCCTTTTAAAACTGATATGAGGGAAAATTTAGTCCTTTAGGGTCTCATGAGTCATTGCAGCTCTCTTGCTTTGAAGCAGAATGGTTGAATGTTTTGAAAGCAGAAGTTTATAGATACCTGATAACCAAGAAGCCAAAGATTATTGTGGTAACACACACAAGTCCTGACGAAGGGTCTCGGCCCGAAACGTTGACTGTACCTCTTCCTATAGATGCTGCCTGGCCTGCTGCGTTCACCAGCATTTTTTGTGTGTGTTGCTTCAATTTCCAGCATCTGCAGATTTCCTCGTGTTTGGGTTATTGTGGTAGAAGGGAATGCAGAGTTTAGGTTACAAACAGATCAGTCATAGAAGAGCAGCTCGAGGGGATGAGTTACTTCCTTTTGCTTACATGCCCATCACATTAGTTCCCTCTCAAACATCAGGCTGAACAAATTAGTCTCTGACCAAAAATAATGTTATTCCAATCTATACTATGTGTCTATTTTTAAATTGCTTAAAATTAACAGTCATTCTGTGTTTTTGTCTGGAGAGGCAGAGTCTTGTTTAACACTGAAATGTAAAGTGACCTGGATTTTACAGAGAAATGTCATTAGTTGCATGGTTTTTTACTGTAAGAGGGTCAGTGTTCAGAAGTATTCCTATACATCTTGTTCTTGTGTTCAATACATGCTTATGCAGAAGTCACAAACTTACTGACAGGTGTTGGCTGGGATTTAGCCAGGTCTCCTCAGCCACTGCACAGCCCATGGACTTAAGCAAGAGAAGGCAAACTTTGGGCAATTCCCTAGTACAGGGGAATCCGTGCCAGAATGGAAACTGGCACATGAACAATGATCTTATTCATTTCAATAAAGAGGAATGGCTGGAAGGGACCAAAGTAAATATTAGGTCATTTACATTTTTTAATTACATTAACTTACTTAAATATTTAATTGTTTTTCAATAACTTGAAATCTTTTTATATATCTTAAATATTGTAATAGTTTGATTAGTTTTGAATGTTAATGTATGTCAAACAGTCAAAGCCTTTTGATGTCCTTGAGAGCTGACTAAGGCATGTTTTTAATATAACAAGCCTTTTCAGCAATAGTGTAAAATTTGTTTCAGCCACGTGATGGGATTAATATGGCAGATCCCATGCTGCACGCATCTCTATTGATGAAAACAGCTGAAAATTGAGATGGCTTCTGCAAGAAGACTCTCAGGAAAATGGTCTGCGCGAGGTAAGTTTGAGCATAGCTGAGAGAGGAGCATGGGCAGCTGCCAGAAACTTTGGGGCAATGTGTTTAACATGTCATCTTGATTGCAAACTTGTCAAGTGTTAATGATATGAACGCAATTGGAAATGTATAGAACAGTACAACATAAGAATAAGCCTGTTGGCTTTAATATTCTGCCAAAACTGATTAAGCCAGTCTCTTCTGTCTGTAGCTAGTCGATATCCTCCTTTCTTTGCATTTTCATGTACCAGTCTGAGAGCCTCTTGAACACTTCTATTGCATCTGCCTCCATCACCAATCACCGTTGCATGCCAGTGTACACCATTCTCTGTGTAAGAACAGCTGCACTGCACATCTCCTTTGAACTTTACCCCTCTCCTCTTAAATGATTGCCTCCAGTTTTAGACTTTTCAACCCTGGGGAAAAAGTAAGCAGATGTCTATCTATGCCTCTCATAATCTTGTAAACTTTATAGCACATGCCCTCTAACCCAGGCAGCATCCTGGTAAACATCTTCTGCACCCTTTTCAGAACCTCCATAGCTTTCCTGTCATGTAATACACCAGATACAGCCTAACCAGATTTCTATAAAACTGTAACTTCCTGATTCTTGAACTCATTTCCTCGACCAATAAAGACAAGCTTGCCATATTCCATTTTTACCACACTATGCGGCCATTCTCAGGAAGCTTTGGACTTGAACCCCAAGAATCCTCTGCACACCAACGCTGCTGAGGGTCCTGTGTACTTTCCCTTTACGTTTGATCTCCCTGGAGTGTAGGATAATAAAGAGAGATGTATATAAAATTATGAGAGGTATAGATAGGGTAAACACAAGCAGGCTCTTTCCACTGAGGTTGGGAGAGACTAGAAATAGAAGTCATACTTTAAGTGAAAGGTGGAATATTTAAGGGGAGCCTGAGGGGGAACTTTTTTACTCAGAGTGAGGTGCGAATGTGGAATGATCTGCCCGTGGAAGTGGTGGATGGAGGTTTAAGAGAAATTTAGGTAAGTACATGGATGGGAAGGATATGAACGCTATGGCCCAGGTTTGGGCCAATGGGACTTGGCAGAAAAATTGCTCGGCACAGCCTGGATGGGATAAAGGGCTTGTTTCTGTGCTGTAGTGCTCATTGGCTCTGTAACTCTGGAAGTGCAGCACCTTACACTGGCCTGGATTACCCTCCAGCTGCCATTTCTCGGCTCATGTCCTCAACTAATCTATATCCTTTGGCTATACTCTGCACCATCACCAATCTTCTTGTTATCCGCTAACTTACTAACGCACCCACCCAGCTTTTCATACACCGCAAACAGCCGAGGTCCCAATATGAATTCCTGTCAACCACCACAGTTCATGGGCCTACATGCAGATTAAGATCCTTCAACTACTACCCTCCATCTTCTACAGCCAAAGCATGTCTGAGTTTAAGCAAGCAAGTCACTATAGAACCCATGCATCTCAATCTTCTGGATGATGCTACCATGAGGGACCTTGTCAAATGCTGTACTAAAATCCATGTAGAGAACGACCACTATTCTACCTTCATCACCTCCTTGAAAAACTGGATCATGACCTGCCCCACACAAAGCTATGCAGACTATTCCTAATTAGGTCAGCCTTTCCAAATGCTCATAAATCCCGTTCTCAAGAATCCAGTTCAGTAGCTGGTCTATAATCTCCAGGATTAGTGTTAATTTTTAAATATGTGACCATTGTGCATGAATAATGGTCTAGAATGGACCAAAATCTATGATTCAACTCAATTGCTTAATATGTACAATACTTAATGTCCAATCATTTCATATAAATTGATGCTTACAAAAGTTAAACAAGTAATCAGCAGAATGCACTACAAAACTTAAAAGCAAAGCTTCTACTTTATAATCATTAGGGATGAGATCAGACAAGTAGTTGCATTAATTATCATTACTCTAGTATTTACAACACCCAACACCTTCACATAGCAAATAATTTCATGTTATTATCCTTAATTGACAGAATATTGGCCAAAGAAGAGGAGCCTTAGGCACTTTCTCCTTTTTGGCTCGTAGTCCTACATGTTATTGCATTCCAGGTGTTCATCCGTGTAGTTCTTGAATGTATTAAGGCTTTATGCCTGCACTGCCCCCAAACCCAACACCTCGTCACTTCTGCCCCACCATCCCACACCCCAGTTTTCTGGAGGAACTCAGTGACTCGGGCAGCATTTGCAGAGTGCAATAGGTGTATGATGCTCGGGTCAAGATCCTTCTTTTGGACTGAAAGATAAAAGGGGGTTAGCCAGTACAATGAGGTGAAGAGGAAGATTGGAGCAAGAACCAGCAAGCACCATGTGGATCCAGATGATGAGGTGTGATAGGCAGATGGAGGATGGAAAATTGTAAATAGGGATACGAGGCTGGAAGCAACAGAAGCTGAGGAAGATGAGATCTGATAGGAATGGAGCATGGAATCAAATGAGAGAGACGGGGTGGGCAGATGGAAACAGCAGGGGGAGAACTTGCATCATACACTGTGATGCTCTCTTTAGTTACCTGATGAGGTAACCGTACATTTGGCTAAGACTTCATAGAGTGTTTCAACCCGTAAACAGTTGGCGGGTCAGCAGTGGTGGGCAAGTCACTGCCCATCTGCTCCTGACTTCCAGCTCAACTCCTGTCACCTGGTCCATATCCAGCAAGAGGCTCTTTCTGCTTCCTCCCCCATCCTGCGAGCTGCTTGGTTCTTGCTCTTTTCATCAAGGCCCAGAGCAGACAGCAACCTCCATGCTGACCTTACCAGGAACCCTCTAAGGCCAATCTCCACAGGGAATAGCCAGGTCTGCCATCCTTTCACCTGGTGAGAGAACTCTGTGAATGATGGGCCGATAGAGTGGTGGAGGAAGGAAATAAGGAGGGAGAAATAGGGGACAGGTGGGTGTAAGAGGAACTGTGTAGATAAGGAGGAGAGAGAAAAGATACAGAGAGGGAGCAATGTATCTGAGGTAGGAGAATTCAGTGTTCATGCCATCAGATTGTAGACTTAACAGGCAGAATATGAGGTGCTGTTCTTCTAGGTCAGGCAGCATCTATAGGAAGAGATACAGTCGATGTTTCGTGCGTCCTGACAAAGGGTCTCGGCCCGAAATGTCGACTGTACCTCTTCCTATAGATGCTACCTGACCTGCTGCATTCCACCAGCATTTTGTGTGTGTTGCTTGATTTTCCAGCATCTGCAGATTTTCTTGTGTTTGCTGTTCTTCTAGTTTGTGTTTCACCTTATGTCAGCAGGTAGGAGGCCAAAGACAAATAAGTTGGTGTGGGAAGGGTGAAGAGGATTAAAATGACAAGCAGCTGGGAGAACCAGAAAGCCAAGGCAAATAGAGCACAGTTAATCAGCGAAGCAATTGTTTCGTCTGTCTTTTGTAGAGGAGGCCACATGCAATAAACCGGGTTGATGGGCAGATGGGAACCACATCACCCCACCCCACTTCCTTAAATAATTCCACGTTCCATCTTTCATATCATATTCCATCATCTGCAGCCTTTGACTGAGCCCATAGCTATCCACTCCGCTCACACATGATTGCACAGCCAGACACCCGAGCAATCACCGTCAAGTTCACCGATGACATACACTGTTGTGGGCTCATTATCAACAACAATGAGGTGGCCTGCAGAGAGGAATAAGAAGAACTCAAGGCCTGGTGACAGACAAATAACATCTTCCTTTGTGTCAATTAGACAAAGGAGATAGATATCATCTTCAGATAAACTCACACCCCTCACATGCCACTTTACATGCCAGCAAAGCAGTTTCAAACTCTTGGGAGTGCACATCACACACAATCTCTCATGGTCCCAGAATACATCCTATATAGACCAGAAAGCACATCAATGCCTCTTCTTTCTGAGGAGATGAAGAGAGCTGGATTTTGCACATCCATACTCACGACCTTCTGTAGATGTGCAGTAGAAAGCATCCCAACAAGTTGCATCACTGCTTGATACAGAAACTGTAGTGGGCAACAGGGAAGCTCTGCAATGAGTAGTCAGAACAGCCCAATGCATCAGCAACACCAGCCTATCTACCATCACGGACATATATGCAGAAAGGTGCCAGAAAAGGGCCAGCAACATCATGAAGGATTCCACCCACCCTGATCATGGACTGTTTGTTCCACACTTCCATGAGGAAGGAGGCCAGGACCGCCAGACTCAAAAACAGTTACATTCCCCAAGCAGTGAGGCTGATCAACACCTCCACCCACTAAATGCAATGCCACTTTATTACTTTCTGTCAGTCATGTTATGCACAACCTACTATCACTTTATGGACATACAATCAATCTATGTATATGCGCTATCTTATGCATTAATATTTGTTGTGTTTTTAAAAATTATTATTATGGTCTTTATCTTTTGTGTTTTTGTGCTGTGCCACATCAGATCCAGAGTAACAATTGTTTTCATTCTCCATTACACTTGCGTGCGGGAAATGACATCAAACAATCTTAAGCAATTTTAAACAATCTTTGTTGCCTCCACCTCCCAGCTGCTAGTGTTAGTTCCTCTCTTCCCCCTCACACACCCTCCCAGCACCCTATCACCCCTCCTTACCTGGTTACCTGGATCCACTGATAGCTTGCCAGCTCTTGCTCCACCACCTCCTTTCACCTCTTTGTACTGGCTATTTCCCCTCTCTCTTGCAGTCCAGGAAAACAGCCATGACCTGAAATCTCAATATCCATTTCCCTTCATAGATGCTGCCTGACTGTTAAATTCCTTCAGCATCTTGTTTGTTTGACCAGATTCCTCCATCGTCAATCTCTTGTGTCTCTATTTGACCCCAATTTTCTCCTCACCTACTTCTCTAACCATTCCAGCAATTACCCTGAATCTAACTGTCCTCATTATTGACCACTTTGCCAAGGGAAACAAATCAATCCTTTTCACTCTGTCTAAGCCAATTGTATTTTACACATCTGGATTAAATCTCCCTTTAGCCTGCTTTGTTCCAAAGAAAACAGTCCTGTCTGACTAAACTCTTCACAGAATAACATCTTCCAGACCTGGCAACATCCTTATAAATCCCTGCTGGCCTTTCTTGTAATGTAGTCAAACTAATGCTTTAGACAGCTCTAGCATGATCTCCCTGCTTTTACATCTCTTGGTCATTAAAGGCACAGATCTGATGTATGTACTTAATCACCATTTCTCTGCCCACCCTGCTATTTGAGGACTCTTGTGGAATTTGACCCATTGCAAGAATGTCCGTTAGTGCAGTTTTGCAGTTTACTCAGAGGGACAATTATCCAGCAATTAATCAAGGCATTGAAGAGCTGTGCATTTGGAGCAGGCACACAGATAAAAGGCCTAAATGGAATTAGGCCTTTCAGGTCTAATCCTATCCGGCAAGGACACAAAATTACTTGATTTCTTTGGCCTGTCACTGTGCATGACATCATAACCAAAATAGAAGAGGAAATTTTACCAACCGTGTAGGTAGTTACAATACTTTTCAGAACATCATTGAATGTCTGAACACAAACACCAGTAGGTAAAATTGCTGTGGTTATATAGAGGAGATACTGAATAGGATACTTGTAAGAGACAATTCTTCAAGACCTTTTTAGAATGTGGATCTCAACACAAACAGATTATCTCCACAGTAAATCCTGGCAAAAACCTGCAGTTGCTGCTTTCAATTTTGAGCTCTGTTCTGACAAAGAATTCAAACATCTGTCTCTTAGGTCGCATTGCCCTTAAATCCTAATAAATGGACAGATCCTTTGACTTGATAACTAAGCAGCCAAGTAAGAATATGACTCAGTATTGGGCACCCAGTGGGAACCAACCTCATCGAAGCAGTTTTCTTTGTAACGCTTCATTCTAGAGCGTTTTGTGTCTATGGGGAAAACAGCCATAGGGTATTCTTAGCCAGTCAGTGCAACCAATACCAAAGTATCAAAAATATTGTTCAATATGGCTATTGGAAGGCATGGCTTATCATTGTCTACGATAAGTGAAATAACCCCTGCTGTATGTAACCTGACTACACCAAGCCTCCCTCACTGAACTTAAGCATATCCAGGCCCACTGCATAAAAAGAGACAGAGTTACTCCCTGTATCCTCACAAAATCTATAAGCATGTACTTCCATGATCCCTCTGATCCTCTCTATTCATTTACCTACATTTATTGTGCACTCCCTTGCACTGTTTGCCCTTCCAAGTGCACTACCTCACACTTCCTGCATCACATTGTATATTGTATTTTCTGCTTTGGATGACAGCAATATCCAAACTGCATTCAGTGTTCAAAACAATTGTCAGTCACTCATCTAGAAATGTTCTGATGAACGGAAAGAGGCTGATGAGGATGCAGTGTTGTTTGGTTGGATTGGATTTGTCCAGCTTTTTATGGATTGAAATTATACACAACTAACCTTCTGATTAATTGCCATAATACAGGTAAGGCTGGAGTTGTGTCCAAATCTGGAACTAGTTCTCAATTTGCAGACAGGATTTTCCTTCATGATCCATAGCTTTTGTTGTATCCAGTAAATCACACCAAATAAATTTCATTATCGGAAGATGATGTCATGGTGAGGTGCTCTGAAGTAGGTAAGTTAGAGTCATCACTCAGATTCCTGCAAATGCCTCAGTTTAGTTTTTTGTTGTTCTGCCATTTTGAGAATGGGGATGTTTGTATGGAGTCTCCTCCCCTTAATTGTCTTTTGTTCATGACTAGATATAGCAGGACTCAAAGTGACAAAACTTTGATCTGCTCCATTGGTTACAGGATCACTTAAATCGATCTATCTGACGTTGTTTCCACACTTCAGCTAGATGTAATCTCATGCCTTAGCTTGCTATGTTAAGGAGTGTCTGCAGTACTCATTGAACCAAGGGTGGTTTTCTGTCTTGATGGTAAATGAGGGAAAAGCTAGGCCATGAGGCCGTAGATTGATAATGGAATATATTCTCTGCTACTGGTTACTAATCTCTAATAACTCTCCTTGCCATCAGGGGAACATTTGATATGAAAGCAGCATCAGAAAGTCCAAATAAAATTTCTATCAGTGGGAATCATGAATAAATTTTCAATTAGTCAAAAACATATCTATCACCTTGTTAATGCCCATATATAACTTACTGAATCAGTTTTGAAACAGGCTTCACAAAGGCTTTGAAATGGTCACTCTGTTAATTTGACCATGGGCAAATACTGTATATCTGTGGCAAGAAAAATGAAGATGATCAATACCTCTCACCATCTGCAGCAAACTCACATGACTGCTGTGTCTTTCAAGACTCAAACAGCTTGATCAGTAGCTGTGACTCACAACTCCTGGTGATGGCCTCCAAGCAGAGTACAATCTGTGCTTTTGCTACTTTCGGTGTTTTCTTGCACTCAATGTCAGCAAGACCAAAGAGCTGATTGTGGGTGTCAGGAAGGGTAAGATGAGAGAAGCACAAACCAATCTTCATAGAGGGATCAGAAGTGGAGAGAGTGAGCAAGTTCAAGTTCTGAGGACCCGACCTGGACACAACATATTGATGCAGCTATAAAGAAGGCAAGACAGTGGCCATATTTCATTCAGAGTTTGAAGATATTTGGTTTGTCAACTAAAACACTCAAAAACTTCTACTAGTGTACCGTGGAGAGCATTCCGATTGGCTGCATCACTGTCTGGTATGGCGGGAGGGGGGCAGGGGGAAACTACGGCACAAGGCTAAAATAATTTGCAGAATCTTGTAAAATTAGTCAGCTCCATCACGGGTACCAGCCTCCATAGTCTCCAAAATATCTTCAAGGAGTGGTACCATAGGAAGGTAGCATTGATCATTAAGGACCCCAGCACGCATCAGATGCCCTCTTCCCACTGTTACCATCAGGTAGGAGGTACAGAAGCCTGAAGGCACACACTCAGTGATTTTGGAGCAGCTTCTTCCCCTTTGCCATCTGATTCCTAAATGGACATTACCTCACTACATTTTTATTTCTGTTATTTTGCATTTCTTATTTTAAATTAACTATTCAATAAACACATACAGTAGATATACTTAATGCAGTTTTTTTTCTATTTATTCCCATGTATTTCACTGTACTGTAAAGTTAACAAATTTAATAACATATGCTGGTGATATTAAATCTGATTCTGATCTTACAAGTGAAGTTTGAGAAAGGGCATTAATTCATCAGGGGACGGGAAGCAGTAAGTAACAGGCAGAAGGTTTTATTCTCAGGTTAAATTTGTTGTCATGAAACTGTGATCTTTGGAGTCAATTATGAGGAGTCACTCCCTACTAGATGTATAAGATTTTACAATCATATCCAAAAGGTTGACTTTCCAGTGAGTTAGAACAGACCCAGATACTGTATGGTGGTGTGCTTATTATGTGTGTGTGATTTTGTCTGCAGATTTGCTCATTTTTAGCTTACTGAATCTGTAGGGCAGTTGTGGGCCAGATCACCCAATCTAATCACATAGATCATTAAGAATTTAGCAGAGTTAAAGTTGGTCTGTGTCTGTCAGGCCTGATGCAATGCCAAGGTCATTGTCAAGTAGTCCTCAACTTTCTTTCTATTTTGATTTACTTTGTGAATATAGTTTGATAGACTGTTTCAGAGGGCAGCTAAGTAACAACTACATTGCTGTTGAATTGGAGACTGGTGACTGAATTGCAGATCTTAATAAATGCATCTTTAAATAATCGTACCTACGATTTTATATGCATCTTTAGGATCCAAAGCGATTACTATGAGACCAAAACTGGATGTTGATAGTCACGCTAATCACCCTATTTTACTTAGGAATTTAACAGCTCCAAATGAATCCGATTGATTTCTGATAATGGCCCAGCAATAAACAAGTATTTTATTTTATTTAAATAAATGAATTTAAAATATCGATGGAAATTTCGCCTCACTCTTCGTGGTATACCTTAAACTAGTACAATAGCAAGAGGACATGGTCATTGGGCCCTAAACGGATTATAATTAACAAGGGACAAGAGGTTTATGATCGTCAAGAGGGGAGTAAGACTGCAGACGGCCGTAGAATAAAACAGCTCTTAGATTCAAATTAGAATAAAGCGGGGGAGGTTGCACATTGTTTTATTGCAACACTTTATAATACTCAAATACACATTTTATGAAGTCAAATATTGATAAAATAATATTTAAAATATAGTTCGTTTTTCATCTGTGTACGATGCTGTTTCATTTTCTCTGATTGTCTGAACAAGATTTCTTTTTTAAAAAAAAATCCCATTTGAGTTCCACTGGAAAAAAAAGGCTTCTTGTGTCGAAGCCAGAGGATTGACGTCAATGGGTTTGACGTCAGCGGCTGCTCTCCCAAACCTGAATGTGTTTGTCTTTAGAAAGCACTCAGCAGCTCATCAATAA
This sequence comes from Mobula hypostoma, assembly GCF_963921235.1. Taxonomy (NCBI): domain Eukaryota; kingdom Metazoa; phylum Chordata; class Chondrichthyes; order Myliobatiformes; family Myliobatidae; genus Mobula; species Mobula hypostoma. Next base: position 63,122,557 of record NC_086104.1, on the reverse strand, counting down.
AGAGAGCAGCCAGAGCAGAGAAAAAAAAGGGGGAACGGACGAGATTCAAGAACCTTTGAGGAAAAAGACAAAGAAATCTGAGTTTATTCCCCTAATATTTGCTTTGCACGTTGAAATTTTAAAAAATTATTAATGTTGAATGTTTGAAAATAAGTTGATGTAGTAAACATAATTCCATCCAGATAGCTACAGGGGATTTCAAAATAACATCGATCATAGGGAACTGTTATTTTACGTTATCAATAAATATCAACGTAGTAGTAGAAATAATTCAACATATCCTTAAAGTTCATCTCTGGCTATACTAATGTGTCCTGATATCTCTATGGCCTGCCTCAGTTTTATATTTGATATTGCTCCTGTTTTAAGTGCGTTGGGACGTTCCTTACATTAGCTAAAGGCTCTATAAAAATGCGAGTAGTTGTAACCGATTGCAGTATGATGACAGTCAAGTCTGTGTTCTGTATTTTATCAATGTATTTCCATTTGAAATCCCTGAATGATTAACTGCAGTCACGGTATGTTTTGTGAATTGTGGTGTATTAACACTTTCAATCATTATGGTTCTGTTTGATTTGCAAGGACAGCTTCCGCAAACAAATAGTCTCGGTTAACGCCGCTGAGATACATCTTAGTAGGAAATTAATCGTCGATTAGTTGGTGCCTTTCGACAGCATTGCACTGTCTCTGATATTCGGCCACTGTTTAAAGAAACACTAAACTGACCTATCCCACTCCCCACCCCCCACCCCCCGAGAAAACGCAGAACATGAAAGCAAAGGGTAGTTAAAAAGGATTTGGTTGTCTTATGGTACCTCAGGACAGACACCGATTTCCATGATACCAGATCAACCCAAGCCTGAGACACTGTTGATATGAATCTTTTAATTATGTTTTAATCAATAGAAAAAAGAGGGCGTGTTTACAAGTGATCAGTGGGGAATTGTATAATAATTTATTTCAAGGCGCAAAAATAAGACAAATGTGCCTGTTTTGGTCACAGCATAGTTGCTCTGTGCAAACTGCGGTTTAAACACAGCTACCGTTGCGATTCTTGTTGATATTTTGCTATTTTTAATCAACTCCAATCCAGACAATGGTTTAAGCAAAGTTCTTGGTCTATTGGCGGAGGTCCATTCCGACGATAGCAATCGCGCAGTATGTGTGTTATCAATTCAGCAGTAATCTCAATACCATTAGGAGTCGGGTGTAGACGTCAATGCCTGGCGGTGGACGTGAGCGCGGTATACAACTGCTGTCAGTCTCCATGCAGAGCTTAGCCAACTTCCCGGCTCTGCCAGTCAGCATCTCTACCATGCCGCTGACACCCACAGTACAAACTACTGGCCACCCAACTATACAGAATAACCGGTTCACAATTCAAGATCCGTGTGACCGAAGGAGAGGGCTGATAACTGAACCGAGCATCCTTCAAGTCACATCGCTTCCTTGACCATTCATCGTCCGAGCGTAACGCTATTTTCTTTTAACGTTAAGAAAATGTTCTGCGTGGGACTTTGGCTCTGCAAGGAAGCAGACGGACTTTGTGCCAAGGACTTGGAACACCTTCAGTGGTACAGGCGGTTGCTAAAAGAAAAGGACTCCGAGGCGCGAATATTGTCCAACGCCGCAAAATCCCGCAGAAGCCTTTGCAAAGAGGGGTAAGCCAGTTTGGAGGAGATTCTCAAAGTCTGTGGAATAAGTGACTCCCGACAAGAGAGACCCATTCCTCACAATCCCTGTGCCAACTGTTGATAGTGAGTAGCTTTTGCACCTCCCGTCTACTGACAGTGGTTCTGCGCTACCTTCTCGAGGCGCTTGGCAGATACTCCCGTGCACAGTGTACTCTGCTCGCTCGCTCTGCACCGGCGCTCCGTGCGGCAGCCAGGAGCTGGACCAGCTTTACAGCTGCAAAGAATCCTTGGTCGTCCCACCTGGCACAGGCAGGATGAGAGCCCACCCTTGGAACTCGGTCTCCGGATGCCTGACAAGTTTAGGCGACTCGGGGGCGGCTCCTCACCCAGCCGATGGGAGAAAATGAGAACAGAGTTTTTACGCACGTTTGCACTCCAAGTCAGCTCGGGCACACGTGATCCGTTAGCTGCGATCCGCAACACACGGTCCTCCCCTCCCCTCCCCTCCGTCCGCGGGAAAGACGCGGGTGTCTTTTTTATCCCGGTGGCTGACTGTACCATCAAGTTTCTTGCCAGAGGCGCAAAGAGAGCGCCGCTGGGAGTGATCGTAGACATCAGCTGGTAAACTGTGCCCATCGCTGCAAGGCGAGGAGAGGAGGGGGTCGCCCTGCCACGACCCGTGAACGCACAGCCATTTCTGCCGGTCCCGCCGCCTCCTCCCCTTTCAGGAGAAAGTCCCTTCCTTCTCTGACCATTCACTCCTGACCATCCTTTGAGCTGCACGCCGACCAGTCCCTCCCCAAAAAAGAAGGCGAAGTAAAACAAGGCAACTCAAACAAAAAAATATCTTCGATGTCGAAGAAACGAAAAGCCCTTGAAGGATCCCTGGTCCCGGAGACGTCGCCAGCTTCGGGGGCGAAAGATCAAGGTAAGAATGGAAAGCACAAGGTGAATTTCTGGTCATTCAGTGAGGGTAGCCTCTGCCCAGCTTTGCACAGCCTGTGGAATTGCTCTCTTAAGCAGTGAACCAGCGCTCTAATGCCAATGGTGATTTGACCATGGCTTGGAAATGCTGCAAGGTTTGTGCAACTTTGCGCTTATCACCGGCTTGTCGATGGCGAGTGATCACAGCTTGTCAGGAATCGTCCTCACCGATTATTTTATTGAGAGACAAAATACAGGAATAGTAGTGGAACAGTTTGGTATAAAGCTGGAGTCAATCACAATGCAGCCAGTGGCCTTGAAGAGGGTAGGCACTTAATACAAATCTCATTTTAGTTCATTTTCTGGCCATTTCTTGTGGGCTTTATCGCAGCTGACGTCAACTGTCCAGTGTGCGTCACTGAGTGGGGAAAGTAGGGCTAAACCACAGGGTTTGGAACAAAGGCTGGTTTTCCCAAAGGGTCCAGTCTCCATCGCCCACTAGCTGCATTCTTCACATAACGTTGCATCAACGTGCCTTTAAAATAGATTTATGTTTATTTTACGTTAATTGGAAGCTGACCGTTTGAAGCTGAACGAGTCCTGCCCACGCAAAACCCAATGAGGGTCTTGTGGTGTAGTCTGCAGATCCCCCCCCCCCCAGCTAATTGCCTTCCTCAATCAAAAAGGGGCTTAGCCCCTTGAAGTACACAGCCAGAGATTATAAACTGAATTACGTATCAGCGGAACCAACATGAACAGCAAAAAATCCTTTTCAATGCTAGAAAAATAGACTCCATTCTTGGGACTAGAATGCTCATTAGAAAATTGTTTTTTGATACATTTTTTCCTCATTTCTACTGAATTAATCAGGGCCTATCTTATACTTTGGTGCAAATACAGAATTTCCGGGTAGTTTTGTCTTTAGGAACATATTAGTGTTTTAATAGTGCCGCACCATAGGGCCTTTCTGGCTATTTCTGCTCTGACTGTATTTTACTTCTTCAGATTGGGATTATTTTATACTCAGTATACACGTAAAGTACATAAGGGTGTCATTTAGTAGGTTACACAGTATGGGATGTGACAATCATTTGAGTGGTGCACTAAACTCATGGTGCTGTTTTATATTCTGAAAACATCTGCTGATAGATCAGGTTAGAGCAAAACATAGCAGGAGCTTCAGACCCTAGTGCAGTGACTCTGTATTTCCTTTCTCCATTTAAGAACAATTTTCTTGGTGAAATGTTTGTCCCTGCATATAAGTTCAACTTTTTCTGACATTTAAGAAAGACTGAGACTGGATAGCTTGCACTGCAGTGCAACATTAGCCCAGGATAACCACTTTCTCTGGTATCTGCCTCGTTCTGATTATTGTAAAAGAAATATTCCAAATAGCTTTCAAGCTTTTGCAGTGTCTGGACAATCCCAAATTCATTTTGGGAAAAGTTGCAAGTATATTTACTTTTGCAAGCCATTGATTAATGTGTGGATTTTGTAATTCTTTCCAAAAACTCAGATATTTAATAGAGAATACAGCATATTTTAGCCAGAATATATCAATTTGAGAGTGAATTGGGCTGCCTGTGGGCTGTCCAGATTTAATAACAAACACATTGATGAACAGTGGATGAATGACAGCAAAGTAGAAGCAAACATCAACAGCTTCTAAAGTGATTATACAAAATACTACGCTCAATTTCCTATCACAAACCAGTGTGCTAGTGTTTCACACATACCATTGTCACATATCCCTCACTGGCATTGAAGTATAAACTATGGTTGAGAAGTGGTTTACAGGCCTTGTAATTAAGTGGACTTGAGCAATGGCAATTATTGACCAGCCGTGGATGAATTTATATTGAAACCATTTTAAACACATGAACTGATCTAAGTAGCTAAAACCCATTACACGTCTTATTTACTTACTACACATGTATATTTATTTAACTACCATCACTAATTTAAGAAGACTGCTCATTGATCAAATGTGCGTACATTTTGCTTTTTTTATCTAACCAATTTACACATACATACACTGCAAGTGAGTACTGAAATGACATGCATATTGATAATTGCCCCTCCTCTCCTTCACCATTCCCCATTCCTGTTTCCCTCTCTCACCTCATCTCCCTACCTTCCCATCACTTCCCTCTGGTTCTCCTTCCCCTCCCCTTTCTTTCATGGTCTTCTACACTCTCTTATCAGATATCCCCTTCTCCTGCCCCTTGTATCTTCCACCAATCAATTTCCCAGTTGTTTGCTTCACCCTCCCCTCTCCCAGTTTCACCTATCACCTACCACAGTGTACTTCCTCCTCTCCTCTCCCCAGCTTCTTACTCTGACTTCTCATCTTTTTTTCCAATTCTGATGAAGTGTCTCCTTGGGGTCAGTATTGGGACAACTGCTTTTCACGTTGTTTGTCAGAGATTTAGATAATAGAAACATAGAAACATAGAAAATAGATGCAGGAGTAGGCCATTCGGCCCTTCGAGCCTGCACCGCCATTTATTATGATCATGGCTGATCATCCAACTCAGAACCCCGCCCCAGCCTTCCCTCCATACCCCCTGACCCCCGTAGCCACAAGGGCCATATCTAACTCCCTCTTAAATGTAGCCAATGAACTGGCCTCAACTGTTTCCTGTGGCAGAGAATTCCACAGATTCACCACTCTCTGTGTGAAGAAGTTTTTCCTAATCTTGGTCTTAAAAGGCTTCCCCTCTATCCTCAAACTGTGGCCCCTCGTTCTGGACTTCCCCAACATCGGGAACAATCTTCCTGCATCTAGCCTGTCCAATCCCTTTAGGATCTTATATGTTTCAATCAGATCCCCCCTCAATCTTCTAAATTCCAACGAGTACAAGCCCAGTAATGGAACTGATGGCTTTGTGGCAAAGTTTGCAAATGATACAAAGATAGGTGCAGGGGCAGGTAGCACTGAGAAAGCAATGTGATTGCAGCAGGACTTAGACAAATGGGCAAAAAAGTGGCAGGTGGAATACAGTGTTGGGAAATGTATGATAATGCATTTTGGTAAAAGGAACAATTGTGCAGACTATTATCTAAATGGAGAGAAGATTCAAACATTTTGAAAAGCTCAAACAGATAAATAGAGGGGTAGCTCAAGCGGAGTGGCCTGTGGAAAGCGGTCAGTGAGTGAGTGGGCCAGTGAAGGAGTGGAGCTTTGAGGCTTTGACTCAAGAAGCTTCGATGAGAAGAGGCGGAAGACAAGCTTGCTCGCAGTTAGTTTTCACAATGCCTCCTGAGACGGTGATGTGCCTCTCATGTGAGATGTGGCAGTCTTGGGGGAACGCCCCTCTCCCGCAGAGTCACATCTGCCAGAAGTGCATACGGCTGGGCGATCTGGAAGACCGTGTAAGGAATCTAGAGCAGCAGCTGAATGACATTCGACTCATAAGGGAGACTGAGGCAGTCATAGATGAGAGCTCAAGGATGGTAAGAATTGGAGGAGATGGCAATTGAATGCATGACTGAGGAGTTGGTCCAGGGGGCAGAGTTTTAGATTTTTGGATCATTGGGATCTCTTCTGGGGAAGGTGGGACCTGTACAGATTGGATGGGTTGCACCTGAACCCGAGGGGGAGCAATATCCTTGCAGGTAGGTTGCTAGCATGGTTCGGGAGGGTTTAAACTAATTTGCCAGGGGGATGGGACCCGGAGCAATAGAGCAGTGAAAGAAGTGCATGGAGTAAAGCCAGATCTAACATATAGAGCAGCTTTGAGGAAAGAGAAGCAGAATGAACGGTGTAAAGGTAGTAAGACAGAAGGGCTGAAGTGTGTGTACCTCAATGCAAGAAGCATCAGGAACAAAGGTGTTGAACTGAGAGCTTGGATACATACATGGAATTATGATGTAGTGGCCATTACAGAGACCTGGCTGGCACCAGGGCAGGAATGGATTCTCAATATTCCTGGATTTCGGTGCTTTAAAAGGGATAGAGAGGGGGGAAAAAGGGAGGAGGGCATTACTGGTCAGGGATACTATTACAGCTACAGAAAGGGTGGGTAATGTAGCAGGATCCTCTTTTGAGTCAGTATGGGTGGAAGTCAGGAACAGGAAGGGAGCAGTTACTCTATTGGGAGTATTCTATAGGCCCCCTAGTAACAGCAGAGATACAGAGGAGCAGATTGGGAGGCAGATTTTGGAAAGGTGCAAAAATAACAGGGTTGTTATCATGGGTGACTTTAATTTCCCTAATATTGATTGGCACCTGATTAGTTCCAAGGGTTTAAATGGGTCAGAGTCTGTTAAGTATGTCCAGGATGGATTCCTGACATAGTATGTTGACAGGCCGACTAGGGGGAATGCCATACTAGATCTACTACTAGGTAATGAACCAGGTCAGGTCACAGATCTCTCGTGGGTGAGCATCTGGGAGACAGTGACCACTGCTCCCTGGCCTTTAGCATTATCATGGAAAAGGATAGAATCAGAGAGGACAGGAAAATTTTTAATTGGGGAAGGGCAAATTATGAGGCTATAAGGCTGGAACTTGCGGGTGTGAAATGGGATGATATTTTTGCAGGGAAATGTACTATGGACATGTGGTCGATGTTTAGAGATCTCTTGCAGGGATAAATTTGTCCCGGTGAGGAAGATAAGGAATGGTAGGGTGAGGGAAGCATGGGTGACAAGTGAGGTGGAAAATCTAGTCAGGTGGAAGAAGGCAGCATACATGAGGTTTAGGAAGCAAGGATCAGATGGGTCTATTGAGGAATATAGGGAAGCAAGGAAGGAGCTTAAGAAGGGGCTGAGAAGAGCAAGAAGGGGGCATGAGAAGGCCTTGGCGAGTAGGGTAAAGGACAACCCCAAGGCATTTTTCAATTATGTGAAGAACAAAAGGATGACAGGAGTGAAGGTAGGACCGATTAGAAATAAAGGTGGGAAGATGTGCCTGGAGGCTGTGGAAGTGAGTGAGGTCCTCAATGAATACTTCTCTTCAGTATTCACCAATGAGAGGGACCTTGATGATGTTGAGGACAATATGAGTGAGGTTGATGTTCTGGAGCATGTTGATATTAAGGGAGAGGAGGTGTTGGAGTTGTTAAAATACATTAGGATGGATATGTCCCTGGGGCCTGACAGAATATTCCCCAGGCTGCTCCATCTGGCTAGGATCTTTATGTCCTCGTTGTCCACGGGAATGGTACCGGAGGACTGGAGGGAGGCGAATGTTGGCCCCTTGTTCAAAAAAGGTAGTAGGGATAGTCCAGGTAATTGTAGACCAGTGAGCCTTACGTCTGTGGTGGGAAAGCTGTTGGAAAAGATTCTTAGAGATAGGATCTATGGGCATTTAAAGAATCATGGTCTGATCAGGGACAGTCAGCATGGCTTTGTGAAGGGCAGACCGTGTCTAATAAAAAGCATGATAGAGTTCTTTGAGGAGGTGACCAGGCATATAGATGAGGGTAGTGCAGTGGATGTGATCGATATGGATTTTAGTAAGGCATTTGACAAGGTTCCACCTGGTAGGCTTATTCAGAAAGTCAGAAGGCATGGGATCCAGGGAAGTTTGGCCAGGTGGATTCAGAATTGGCTTGCCTGCAGAAGGCAGAAGGTGGTGGTAGAGGGAGTACATTCAGCTTGGAGGATTTTGACTAGTGGTGTCCCACAAGGATCTGTTCTGGGACTTCTACTTTTCGTGATTTTTATTAATGACCTGGATGTGGGGGTAGAAGGGTGGGTTGGCAAATTTCCAGACAACACAAAGGTTGGTGGTGTTGTAGATAGTGTAGAGGATTGTCGAAGATTGCAGAGAGACATTGATAGGATGCAGAAGTGGGCTGAGAAGTAGCAGATGGAGTTCAACCCAGAGAAGTGTGAGGTGGTACACTTTGGAAGGACAAGCTCCAAGGCAGAGTACAAAGTAAATGGCAGAATACTTGGTAGTGTGGAGGAGCAGAGGAATCTCGGGGTACATGTCCACAGATCCCTGAAAGTTGCCTCACAGGTAGATAGGGTAATTAAGAAAGCTTATGGGGTGTTCGCTTTCATAAGTCGAGGGATAGAGTTTAAGAGTCGCGATGTAATGATGCAGCTGTGTGAAACTCTGGTTAGGCCACACTTGGAGTACTGTGTCCAGTTCTGGTCGCCTCACTATAGGAAGGATGTGGATGCATTGGAAAGGGTACAGGGGAGATTTACCAGGATGCTGCCTGGTTTAGAGAGTATGGATTATGATCAGAGATTAAGGGAGCTAGGGCTTTACTCTTTGGAGAGAAGGAGGATGAGAGGAGACATGATGGAGGTGTACAAGATAATAAGAGGAATAGATAGAGTGGATAGCCAGTGCCTCTTCCCCAGGGCACACTGCTCAATATAAGAGGACATGGCTTTAAGGTAAGGGGTGGGAAGTTCAAGGGGGATATTAGAGGAAGGTTTTTTACTCAGAGAGTGGTTGGTGCGTGGAATGCACTGCCTGAGTCAATAGTGGAGGCAGATACACTCATGAAGTTTAAGAGACAACTAGACAGGTATATGGAGGAATTTAAGGTGGGGGGTTATATGGGAGGCAGGGTTTGAGGATCGGCACAACATTGTGGGCCGAAGGGCCTGTAATGTGCTGTACTATTCTATGTTCTGTGCTCTAATAGAGGTGCAGAGGGATTTAGAAATCCTCGTGCAAGACTCCCAGAAGGTTAATTTACAGGTTGAGTCCATGGTAAAGAAGGCAAATGCAATGTTGGCATATATTTCAAGGGGAATAGGATATAAAAGCAAGGAGATAATGTTGCAGATTTATAGGATGCTAGACAGGTTTCACTTGGAGTATTGTCAACAGTTTTGGGCTCCATAGCTCAAAGGGAATGTATTGTCATTAGAGAAAGTCCAGAGGAGGTTCATAAGAATGATTCCAGGAATGAAGGGGTTAACATATGAGGGGCCTTGGCAGCTTTGGGACTGTACTCACAGGAATTTAGAAGAATGCAGGGGGATCCCATTGAAACATACTGAATGTTGAAAGGTCTATATAGGGTGGATATGGAGAGGATGTTTTCTATGGAGGGGGTAATCAGAACTCGAGGGCACAGCCTCAAGATTGAGGGGCAACCCTTTAGAACAGAGGGAAGGAGGAATTTTTTTTAGCCAGGGAGTAGTAAATCTGTGGAAGACTGTGCCACAGACTGCAGTGGAGGTTAAGTCCGTGTGCATATTTAAGGTGGAAGTTGATCATTTCCAGATCGGTCAGGGCACCAAAGGATGTGGCGAGAAAGCAAGTGTATAGAGTTGAGTGGGATCCAGGATCAGCCATGATGGAATAGCAGAGCTGACTCAATGGGCTGAATGGCTTAATTCTGCTCCTCTGTCTTATGGTCTTATGGTCTTGGCCTGAAATGTCAACTGTTTACTCTTTTTCATAGATGTTGCCTGGCCTGCTGAATGCCTTCAGTATTTTGCGTGTGTTGCTTGAACATTGATAATGATAATTACTGACCTTTCTTTGACCAGAAGTATAGTTATGCATGGACATAGTCATATGTGGTTAGTAGCTAACATATTGAAACATATGGGCTTTGAATATATTGCCTAATGGTCATTGTATAAAGTTCTCCCAGCTACCTTTGTTCTGCTACCTTGGCTGTTCCAGTCCTCATATTGCAGATTTGAGTGGAGATATACTGTTGATAGTATTATCAAATAGGTAATTAACACATTAACACATTAATATGGCTTTCCTGCATCTGCATTTTTGACATCTATTTATAAATGTCATACAAAAATAGCATTAAGCATCCATGTTCTGTCAACGATAGTTCCTTGTCTGTTCCATCTTGCTCATGACAATGTGAAACAAATTACTTGTAATTTTGCTTGCCAAACTTTATGAATCTTCTAAGTTTTAGTAATTCTGGTGGAAATAGTCGTTTCAAAGAATTGTGTTTGTGTCTTGGTGTTATTGATACTGCATGAAGTTGAGTTTGGCCTTCCTTTGTCTCAGCAACGTCTGTGCAGTGGATCTGCTGGTTTGGCAGTTGCCGCCCCTGGCCCAAGAAGGCAGAAGTGTAAATTTCAAGACAAAAGTAAAACACTTTATTTTGGCTTCAGATTGTGAATCTGATCGTTAGTGACCAAGATATAAATATTTACTTTGATTTTGCATGAATTGCTGTGTATTCTTTGAGGTGGCAAAAAATGGATTTTTCAAAGGCTAATGCATCAAACCTACCACAAGAAAAACTGCAGTTCAGTCATCTAAAAAGTACCTGTTCTCTTGAAGGCCTATTAGAAGGCTGAGCTCATCATCATTATGTGCCATGTCATATGATGTGTGCGATCCTAGTTTATGACCATGATTGTTCTTGTCCAATTTTTCGACACAAGTGGTTTGCCTTCTGGGCAGTGTTTTTAGAAGACGTGTGGCCCCCAGCCATTATCAATACTCTTTAGAGTCAGTCTACCATCTGTGGATTGCATAACCAGGACTTGTAAAATGCACCAGCTGCCCATACAACCTTCCATTACCTGCCCCCACCCCATGGCTTCACATGCCTGATCAGGGAGTATGGGGCTAAGCAGATGCTACACCTTGCCCAAGGGTGACTTCCAGGGTAACGGAGGGAGGAGCGCCTTATACCTCCTTATGTCTCTACCTATCTCCACCCCGCCACCTAAAAATCTGTACGGGCATATTTTTATTAACAATCCTAATTGTTTCATACTCTCACCCCTATTCTGATTCTAAATATGCCGATATAATTCCCATTAATTCAATATCAAAATAACTGCAGATGCTGGAAATCTGAAATAAAAAAAAACAAGAAATGCTGAAAACACTCACCAGGTCAGGAAGCATCTAGGAAAAGTGAAGCAGATTTGTTTCAAGTCAAAGACCCTTCTTAAGAACTAGAAAAGTGTTAAAATTCCCATCATTGTGTAAGTGGCAGTAGGAACTACTTCAACACTAATTCAAATTTCCATTTGTAATAAATGTAATACTACGTAATGAAACATTTCACCCACTTTAAAAGGATTTCATCAATAACATGTAACTCCAATTCATTCACGAAGAAGAGAAAACCTGCTGATGCTGGAAATCCGAGCAACACACACACAATGCTGGAAGAACACAGCAGGCCAGCCAGCATGTATGGAAAGGAGTACAGTCGACGTTTCAGGCCAAGACCCTTTAGCAGGACTGGAGCAAAAAAGAGGAGTAGATTTAAAAGATGGGGGAGGGGAGAGAGAAACACAAGATAATAGGTGAAACCAGGAGAGAGAGGGATGAAGTAAAGATCTGGGAAGTATATAGGTGAAAGAGATACAGGTCTGGAGAAGGGGGAATCTGATAGGAGAGGATAGAAGGTCATGGAAGAAAGAAAGCGGGGGAGGAGCACCAGAGGGAGGCGATGGGCAGGCAAGGAGATAAAGTAAGAGAAGAAAAAGAAGATGGGGAATGATGAAGGGGTGGGGGCATTAGAAGGAAAAATCGATGTTCATGCCATCAGGTTGGAGGCTGCCCAGGCAGAATATAAGGTGCTTTTCCTCCAAGTTAAGTGTGGCCTCATCACGACAGTGGAGGAGGCCATGAATGGACAGTGGAATGGGAATAGGAAGTGGAATTAAAATGGGTGATCCTCCCATCTTCCCGCCACCCTATCAGGGATAGGGTTCCTCTCATCCTCACCTACCACCCCACCAGCCTCCGCATCCAGCACATAATTCTCCATAACTTCCACCATCTCCAGCAGGATCCCACAACCACGTCTTTCTCTCTCCCCCACTTTCTGCTTTCCGCAGAGATTGCTCCCTACGCAACTCCCTTATCTATTTGTCAAAGACTGCTCAGAAAACAAGGATCTAAATAGGACAAAATGTATGGGTGCAGATTTCCAAATAATTTGAACATGAGGAATGCTGCCTGATAAGGTTTTAAACATTCAGTCAAAGATCTGGCACTCATTTAGCCCAGAGCAGAATGCAAAGGTGAAAAAGTTAGGTATACATACACCAGCAGTTAGGAATGTGCATAATATGTTTTTATTTGAATGGCCTTGGACATTAAGGAAGCATCAAGTAGAAAATGAACTGTGATGAAGAGGTTTGGCAGAATAGGCCTCCATTCTCTTGAGTAGGGAAGAATAAGGCTAACTCTTTAAATCTGTAAAATATTAAAATGATTTGATGCTGAAAGATTGGGCAAAGCCCCAGTCTGAGGGTAAGAAATCAGCTTTTCAAGACTGAGAGAAGTTTCATTCTAGTAAGTTGTGAGTTTCTGGAATTCACTATCCCAGGAGAGTCATGGGTGCTCAGCGGTTGACTATGTTCAAGACCGAGTCTGATAGAATATATTAGAACTAAGGTAATAAGCAACATGGGGATAAAACAGGAAAGGGAAATGGTAAAACATCAGCCATGTTCTCATTGAATAACAGTGTGGCCTCAGGAGGCTTATGGCCTACTCTGTCCGAACTACATTTTGTTTTTGTGTTCTTCCATCAAACTCAAATCATTCTGGTTTGAAAGTTGCAAAAAGTGCTGCACCAGCACTGGGGGAAAAGCCCTTTCAAACTCTACAAAAATGATAACAGAAATTAATGTTATTGCCATCAGGAAAATCATAGGCTTAAGAATTCCCTGTTAGTAGAGGAAGTTATAGAAATGAACTGATGAAGGGGAGCTGCTGAAATTGAAGGAGAAGCTAAATTACAATATGTTGAAGAAAGGAATATTTGGCTGAGATAGTGAAATGGTGGGATGTTCGTGGAGCATCATTGGTTGAAGGGTTTAATTCCTTCTAAGTACCATGTGTCAGGACATGCACAGAGAACTGGAGGGATGGAGATAGTAAGAAATTGTTTGCATGCCATGTTTCATTTTGAAGGGGAAGAAGCCATTGTCCTGTGCAACATCATGCATGTCATAATGATGCCTTATTTCCTTTAGTAGAAGTTTTCTTAAAGACTTATCTTTGTGGTGGGTAAAATGAATTGATAATGTTTTGTTTAAAAATACATTTCATTACTTTTAAATTTTGATTTATTTTAAAGGAATTTGTTACCTAAGGAAAAATATATATGAAAGGTAAAAAATGTTCAGTTGTATGACTGAAGGATATGCATTGCTGTTAGAGCATTCGTTTATCTTGACTAACTTCGTGAGGATGCTGAACCTCTTCTGTGGTCAAAAATGCATTGACTGCCTCCATATCCTACTTTGAGATACCTTATCCCTCAATCCAATAAGCCTTCCTGTTTTTGGTGCTGTTAGATGATATTGCTAGCTACATCTTCTCTGGATTCTCTCTGAAATGTGAGAGTCATTCCAGCTGCTGGGAATTTCACGTCATTTTGTTTGCCTTGCGTTAGTGGGGATGAAAGGTGATCTTCCAAACTTCTGCACAGTTCACAGGATATTTGCATGGAAACTATAGCAGCCTAGTTGCAGTCAGGACCATTCATACTACAATTTTATTTCTACAGAAGTTGATAAAGATTTTATTATCAGCATTTCTTTCTATTGTTATGATTTATATTGTTCATAATTCATATCTTGCTTTGCTTTCAGTACACAACCAGCATAATGGGGTGCATCATAGTGAATGCTGCAAGATGTTAAGTGGGAAATAGATTTCGTATTATGATAATAGAACATGGAGAATACAACGATATTTTCAGACAGAAGAGTTAAAGGAACTTGTGAATGAATATAAGAATGATTTTTTAGCCTAGGAAACCCATTAAAATGAGGTGGCGAAAGATTAAGCGTGATGGAAAGATATTTATACTGTCCACAGTGGCATCTACCATCACCTTTTATGGATAAAAATATTAAAACAAAATGAATAGTTCCAGAAACCACCAATCACCTGTAAGCGTGAAAGCTGTAATAGTTGGTGGTGTGGTGAAAATTGTTGCACGCAATGTGCACATGAGAACATGAAATCATGCTGGTATTTTACAAATTAAACGACATTCAAAGCCAGTCTATTAGATTGAGGCCTTGTTATTGCCCCTGCATCAGTAACAGGTGTTTTCCAGCAGTAAATAAACACAGTAATAATCTGAATTTTCCTGATCTGCATTTTTTTTTTGCTATCACTAAATAAAAACCTTAATGCCAGAATGCCTTGAATGCCCAAAAATGTTCGCTATATATGTCACCTTGTCCTGTCCTGGTCATAGTGGTGGATTGTCAACTAGGAAATGTGAATTCTCATGCTGCAACAGGAACTTGTAGCATTGAATTCAGTATGTTTTGACAGTGGAAGTACTAAATAAGGTGTTTTAAAGATATACAGGATATATCAGAGTTACGAAAGCATCGCTATCAATAGATATTGGGGTCTTAATTTAGAAAAGAGATGATTCAAATACTCTTGTCACAGATGCAAAAAAGATGCTTTCATTTGTGGGAGAATTTGAAACCAGGGTTAATAATCAGTCCTGATGAAGGATCTCAGCTCAAAACATCGACTGTTCACTCTTTTCCATGGATGCTGTCTGGACTGCTGAATTCCTCCAGCATTTTTTTGTGTGTTGCTTTGAATTTACAATATCTGCAGATTTTCTCATGTTTGTTAAGAAATTGTCCTCGGACTGATGAGAATGTGAAATTTGCTATAACATGGGAGTTATTGAGATGAATAACAAATCTAGAATGCATTATCTCGGCTGTTTTGCTCACTGTGGTTTCAAGCATTCAGGCTTGGAGTTGCCAGAAATGGCTAGGAGTGGAAAGGAAACTATTTCACTACTTCAACCAGTTAGGAACTACAAATAAATTGAAGATATGAATTATCTTGTATGTTACAATGAAAATTAATATTTGGAGGATGCAATCATCAAAAGCATTGTATCAAGGCAGTCTGTTATCTGCACTAGGTGTCTGTGCTGATTGTGTTCATTTACAATCAATCAAAAGAACATGGCAGTATATATGGGATGAATTCCTTTATTAATAACTTTTGGGAAGTAATGTACAGTTTTATAGTACTGTAGTAAAATTGGTTCTGTATTAAATTTAAATACATAATTTATTACTCATTTTGCCTTTTTATAACTCATTATTTCCATGAAACTTCTGCTAATTGGTGTAGCCATTTAATTGGGTCAAAATATACTGGTCCCAATGTGTCCCAATTAACCGGAATCCACTGTACTTGTACTTTGAAGTCCCTCTGTTCTACAGCACTCTGCAGGGCCCTGTTGTTAAGTGTGGTTTGGAAAGTTGAAGCATAAAAGGAGCTTTGGCTCTGCAAAAGTAATTTGCTCAATATTTTAAATTTGTTGGATTGTTTCCTTCTGCAAAAAACATACTTTTAAAAATGGTAATTAAAACTAGCAAAGATCCTGGAAATTTGATAATCAGAGTCAATTCAACCAAAAGAGCTTGACTTATGCACAAGTTGGATGTATGAAATCCTCCTGCACTCTTATGGCTGACTTGGAGCAACATTTATATGTCCATATTAAAGTTAGCCAAATACTTTAATACTGATGAGTGACATCTTCTTATGTGGCTTATAAGCCGATTTGAATTGTTACAGATATAATTTGCAGAATTCTTAAAATGTCATTTATGCCATGCCCTTTCAGATCAAATGTAGGCGCAGTCAGAAACCTTCAGTGCAGAGTAGAAGATCAGTGCTTGTTCCAAGTGATGGTTTCATTCTACGCTTCCTCCAAATTCAACAGTTAATACTTAGAAGGGGGGTGGGGAAATAAAAGAAAATGCTGAAGATGCTCAGCCGGCCAGGCAGCATCTGTGGAGAAGGAAGCAGAGTCAACGTCCAATCCCCTCTTGAAGAATAAGGCCATAAGACGTAGGAGCAGAGTTGTGCTTTTCAGCCCTTTGAGTCTCCATCACCATTCAATCATGGCTGATTTATTTTTCCTCTTAACCCCACTCTCTTGCCTTTTCCCCATAACCTTTGATGGCATTATCTACACAAGACCCAATCAACCTGTGAGGCCCTATGGTGGTTGGGACCATCTACGGATATTGTGATACACAAGCCAGGGCAGTACAATATGGAGAGCAAACTGGTGCCCATACAGCAGGCTGTGTGCCTCCCGGCTACCATTGCATTCTCCACGAATCGGTACAGTATCTGTCCGGTGCCCGGGAGTTGGGGTGATGGGACACGGGGGTGTCATCTCATTGTCGATCAGGGCAGGCAGCTCATCTTCTCCTATGACTGCCCGCCTTGATGTCAAAGATCGAGGTTCGTCGTCTGCTGTGGCTGATGTGGAAGGCTTGCTTGACTGCTGAGCCTCGCGCATTTTTCTATCATACAGTTGTTTGTAAGGACTCAAACCATCCTGCAAATATTCCCTAAACCGACGTACCCTTTCAAAATTAAAGTCGTACTTTATCATTGCAGCGAAAATCTCACGTAGTTGCCTCACGTTCAGTTCCTGGACGACTTCACTTGCGGTCCGTTCACTACTGCATTCGGTTTCGATTGTTATCCTTTCCTCTCAATTGTATCACCTCTTCATCTATCAGTTCTTGGTCATGGCTTGCCAACATCATCTTTGTCAGCTTCCACAAGCCAAACTCACTTTGTCCTTGCTTCGTTCACCACGATCAAAACACTTAACTATGTCTAGTTTTACGCTAAGTGTAACACCCTTATGAGCTCTTTTAGGCTTTTCCGATACCTTAGAACTCATCTTGCTAACGGCTGCTCACAGGCACGTGCTTAAGCAATGCCGGCGAGAATGCCATTCCAAATCTGAGGACAAGCGGCTGCTCGGGGCACGCACTGCCTTTTATCGTGCACTGATTTTTTCGCGCGCTGATTTTTTATTGCGTGCTGCCTTTCTTCGTAACAGTGAAAACACCTTCTGAAAGCTAAAACAGGGTACTAATGTAGGTCTTTCATAACAGTGAGGTTTCGTAAAGCGAACATTCGAAAAGCGGGGGACACCTGTAGTTGACATTTTGGATTGAGACTTTGCATCAGGACTGAGAATGTAGAGGGCTGACAGCCGACATAAAGACGTGAGGATTTGCTGGCAGGCAATGTGGAACCAGGTGCGGATTGTTGAGGGACAGGTCATTACACCCAATTCCCTGCTTCATTCCTCTTTTTCAGCACTTTAAACTGACCGTCTCCCTTCAACGCTGTCATTTCTGATGCAGGGGCTCGGTCCAAGTCTGTCCACTATCCCTTCGCCTGCACAACTGCTGAGTTCCTCTAGCAACTGATTATTTTTTCCCGGACGCCAGCAGGTGCAGTTTCTCATATCTCTGGTGTATAGTGGATTTGGTAAACAGCACTTGTGGCTCTTTCTTGGACGGGGTGGAGGTCTGTGGTCGGAAGTGCCCACAGAGGACACCTCGGAGGAAGCGCGGGCGTAGATCAGGGTTACAAGTGCGTTTAAGGAAATGGGGTTTTAAACTCCCTATACCAACTATCTTGCTGGTGAATGTGCAGTCTCTGGTGAGTAATATCAATGATCTCAGAGCCAGGGTGCTGAATCAGAGGGACTTTAGGACCGCGTGTCTCACGGAATTCTGTTTAACCCCTTCCATACCAGATACAGTGATTCAGATCGATGGGTTTACTATACACTGTCAGGATAGATCTGTAGAGTCTCTCAAAAGCAGAGGTGGAGGAGTATGCTTCATGATCAACTCTTCTTGCTGCACAAATACGTTTGTATATCAGTGCTGTCCCAATTCTGTTCACCAGACCTGGAATATCTAGCAGTAATGTGTCGTCCTTTTTACCTACCACGGGAGTTCTCTGGGGTCATTTTGGTAGCAGTTTACATTTCACCTCAGGCCAATGTCAAGCAGGCTTTAGATGACCTGAGCAATGGGATCAACATGCACGAAACAGCGCACCTAATGCCTTCACCATCGTTTTGGGAGATTTTAACAAGACCAGTCTAAAAAATCACTAAGCAATTTTTTAGATTATGAAGACATGTAGTCCTCTTTTATTGTCATTTAATGCATGCATTAAGAAATGATACAATATTTCCTCCGGTGTGATATCACAAAACACAGGACAGACCAAGACTGAAAAAACTAACAAAACCACATAATTATAACATATAGTTACAACAGTGCAACAATACCATAACTTGATGAAGAACAGTCCATGGCACAGTAAAAAGTTCAAAACCTCTCAAACGCCCCACATCTCACGCAGGCAGGAGAAGGAAGAAAACTCTCCCTGCCATGCCCAACCACATTCTGACTCTGAGTCATCTGAAAACTTCGAGCCTCCGATCAGCCCTCCGACACTGAGTACTGAGCACCATCTCTATCCAAATGATTCAACCTCAATCTCGGTCGCCAGCAGCAGGCAAAGCCGGGGATTTTGGGGCCTTCCCTCTGGAAGATTTCTCAATCGTGCAGTAACAACGGCACTGAACTGGCGTTTCAGAAATTTCTCCAGATGTTCCTCTGTGCTTTCACGTCTGTCTCCATCAAATCAGAGTTGACCACGGCCCCTATTTAACGGATACAATATCATTTTCACCGGAGGGCTGCGCGCCATCAACAGATCACTTGGAATACTAGAGGAAACAACACACTGGACTGTTGCTACACCACCATCAAGAATGCCTATAGTGCTATTCCACGCCATCACTTCGGGAAGTCTGATCACCTGGCTGTACGTCTACTCCCCGAGTATAGGCAGAGACTGAAGACTGCAGCACCAGCAGTGAGGACCGAGAAGGTTTCGGCAAGGGAAGCACAGGGGTGCCTACAGGACTGCTTTGAATCAGTGGACTGGACTTTATTCAGGGATTCATCTTTGAATCTGGATGAGTATGCTGCAGTTGTTACCGACTTCATTAAAACCTGCGTGGATGAGTGTGTGCCTACAAAGACTTACTGTAGAACCCAGACCTGTACCAGAAAACCAGGTATGATTTGTGGAGGGCTATTTCAAGGATGAAGAGACAATTTTGAACGAGGCGATATCAGAGGCACGACAACTCTGGCAGGGTTTGCAAGACATTACTTCCTACAAAGGGAAACCCAATAGTATGAATGGCAATGATGACACACGACCAGATGAACTTAACGCCTTCTGTGCATGCTTTGAAAGGGAGAACACAACTACAGCTGTGGAGGTCCGTCCTGCGCCTGATGACCCTGTGATCTCCGTCTCAGAGGCCGATGTTAGACTGTCTTTAAAGAGAGTGAACCCTCGCAAGGCAAAAGGTCCCGATGGAGTACCTGGTAAGGCTCTGAAAACCTATGCCAACCAACTAGCGGGAGTATTCAAGGACATTTTCAACCTCTCACTGCTGCGGGCATAGGTTCCCACTTGCTTCAAAAAGGCAACAATTACACCAGTGCCTCAGAAGAATAATGTATGCTGCCTTAATGACTATCGCCCGGTAGCACTCACATCTACAGTGATGAAATGCTTTGAGAGGTTGGTTATGACTAGACTGAACTCCTGCCTCAGCAAGGACCTGGACCCATTGCAATTTGCCTATCGCCACAATAGGTCAACGGCAGACTCAATCTCAATGGCTCTCCACATGGCTTTAGACCACCTGGACAATATAAACACCTACGTCAGGATGCTGTTCATCGACTATAGCTCATCATTTAAAACCATCATTTCCACAATCCTGATTGAGAAGTTGCAGAACCTGGGTCTCTGTACCTCCCTCTGCAATTGGATCCTTGACTTCCTAACTGGAAGACCACAGTCTGTGCGGATTGGTGATAACATATCCTCCTCACTGACGATCAACACTGGCGCACTTCAGGGGGTGTGCTTAGCCCACTGCTCTACTCGCTGTATACACGTGACTATGTGGCTAGGCATAGCTCAAATGTCACCTATAAATTTGCTGGTGATAAAACCATTTTGATAGAACGTCAGGTGGTGATGAGAGGGCGTACAGGAGTGAGATATGCCGACTAGTGGAGTGGTGTCGCAGCAACAATCTTGCACTCAATGTCAGTAAGATGAAAGAGCTGATTGTGGACTTCAGGAAGGGTAAGATGAAGGAACACATACCAATCCTCAGAGGGATGAGAAGTGGAGAGAGTGAGCAGCTTCAAGTTCCTCAGTGTCAAGATCTCTGAGGATCTAACCTGGTCCCAACATATCAACACAGTCATAAGGAAGGCAAGACAGTGGCTATACTTTATTAGGAGTTTGAAGAGATTTGGCATGTCAACAAATACACTCAAAAGCTTTTATAAATGTACTGTGGAGAGCATTCTGACAGGCTGCATCACTGTCTGGTATGGAGGGGCTACTGCACAGGATGAAAGAAGCTGCAGAAGATTTTAAATCTAGTTGGCTCCATCTTGGGCACTAGCCTACAAAGTACCCAGGACATCTTCGGGGAGCGGTGTCTCAGAAAGGCAGCATCCATTATTAAGGACCTCCAGTACCCAAAGCATGCCCTTTTCTCACTGTTACCATCAGGTAGGAGGTACAGAAGCCTGAAGGCACACACTCAGTGATTCAGGAACAGCTCCTTCCCCTCTGCCCTCTGATTCATAAATGGACATTGAAGCTTTGGACACTACCTCACTTTTTTAAATATACAGTATTTCTGTTTTTGCACATTTAAAAAAATCTATTCAATGTACTTAATTGATTTACTTGTTTATTATTATGTTTTATTTTACTATTATTATTATTTCTCCTCTCTCTGCTAGATTATGTATTGCATTGAACTGCTGCTGCTAAGTTAACAAATTTCACGTCACATGCCGATGATAATAAACCTGATTCTGATTCTGAAAGGAGATGATCAAAAACCCATTTGTGAGCAGTTAATTTGGCCTAATGAGGAAAACTGGGAGAGCTTCTGATAACAGACATAAAACACAGGGCAGGCTGGATTATGTTTGGTTTAAATTATAACCCATTAATCCCAGTGTGTACATAATGTCTCAGTTATTTTGTCATTACTTGAAGATGAGAAGTGTTATTTAAACTTATGACTATTGTACATACGTAATAAATTGGTTTATTATTGTCACTGTACTAAGATACTGTGAAAAAAAAGTTGTTTAGCATGCCAACTACAGCAATGATTTCATCACAGCAATGCACTGAGGCAAGACAAGAGAAAGACAATAACAGAATTCAAAATAAAGTATTACAGTTACAGCGAAAGTGCAGTACAGGAAGGCAATAAAAATTTTGGAGGGCAAAATATTTTTGGATCCTTGGGCTGTCTTCCAGGGAAGGTGGGACCTGTAGAGAAGGGACGGTTTGCACTTGAATTGGAGGGGGACTAATATCCCAGTGGGAAGGTTTGTTAATGCTGCACGGTGGGGTTTAAACTAGAGTTGCAGGGGGATGGAAACTGGAGTGCCAGAACAGTTATTGGAGAGGTTGTGGAGACAGACATTGGTAAGACCTCAGACTAAGTTAGTAATCAAAAGGTTGAGCATGGTGCAACTAGTGTCTTGAGCTGCCTACGTTTCACTGCAAGATGTATCAGATGAAGGTGGGGTGATGGTACTGAAGATGAGGTAGCTGGTTTACAAAAAGAGGCAATTTGTAGTGAGGAGAGGCTGTTGATAGGGCAAAATTGCAGTCAACAAGATGAGTTGCAATGTAAAAGGCGGACAAAATTAAAAAGGGTAAATACAGGATGGAAGATGTTGTATTTGAATGTATGCAGTATACGGCATAAGGTAGATGAACCTACAGAATAGTGGCAGATTGGAGGGTATGATGTTATAGGCATCACTGAATCATGGCTGAAAGAAGATTATAGCTGTGAACTTAATGTTCATGGATACACATTGTATCAAAAGGACAGGCAGGAAGGCAGGCGGGACGCCATTGCTCTGTTGGTAAAAAATGAAATCACATCAATAGAAAGAAGTGAAATAAGATCAAAAGGTGTTGAATCATTTTGGATAGAGCTAAGACACTGCAAGGGTTAGAAGACCATCTTCTGCAAGGGAGTTATATACAGACACCCAAACAGTAGTAGGGATGTGGCCTACAAATTACAACAGGGGACAGAAAATGCATGCCAAGAGGTCAATGTTACAATAGTCATGGGGGACTTCAATATGTAGATAGATTGGGGAAAATCAAGTTGATGGCATTAGCAGCGGACCAATCAATTTGGGGTGGGGTGGGGGGGGGAGTGAGAGAGAGAGAGAAAGGAAAAAACTGACTTCCAGTCTCCCAGATGGCCACATCTGCGCCAGGTGCATCAAGCTGCAGCTCCTTGGAGACCAGGTTGGGGAACTGGAGCTGCAGCTCGATGACCTTCAGGTTGTTAGGGAGAGTGAGGAGGTGATAGGCAGGAGCTACAGGCAGTTAGTCACCCCAGGGCCACAGGAAACAGATAAGTGGGTGACCGTCAGGAGAGGGAAGTGAGGGTGTCAGGTCGTGGAGAGCACCCCTGTGTCTGTCCCCTCAACAGTACGTACTCCATTTTGAGTGCTGTTGGGGGGGACGAGCTATCTGGGAGAAGCAACAGCGGCTGTGCCTCTGGCACTGAGTCTGGCCTTGTGGCTCAGAAGGGTAGGGAATGGAAGAGGAGGGCAGCGGTAATAGGGGACTCTATAGTTAGAGGGACAGATAGGCGATTCTGTGGGCACGAAACAGAAACAAGATGGTAGTTTGCCTCCCAGGTGCCAGAGTTCATGATGTTTCTGAGCACGTCCACAAAATCCTGAAATGGGAGGATGAGCAGCCAGAGGTCGTGGTACAAATTGGTACCAATGACATAAATAGAAAAAGCAAGGAGGTCCTGAAAGCAGCATACAGGGAGTTAGGGAGGAAGCTTAGAAGCAGGACCTCAAGGGTAGTAATCTTGGGATTGCTGCCTGTGCCACGCAACAGTGAATTTAGGAATAGAATGAGGTGGAGGATAAATGTGTGGCTGAAGGATTGGAGCAGGGGGCAGGGATTCAGATTTTTGGATCATTGGGACCTCTTCTGGGGCAGGTATGACCTGTAAAAAAGGACTGGTTGCACTTGAATCCGAGGGGGACCTATATCCTGGTGGAGAGGTTTACTAATGCTTTTGGGGAGGATTTAAACTGGATTTGCAAGGGGGTGGGAACTGAAATGAAGAGGCAGAGGATGGGGAGGTTGGAGCACAAGTAGAGACAGCTGGTAGGGAGTTTGTGAGGAAGGATAGGCAGATGTTAGCCTGATGGTTTGAGATGTGTCTATTTTAATGAAAGGAGTATCATGAACAAGGTGAATGAACTTAGAGTGTGGATCAATATGTGGAACTATGATGTTGTGGCTATTATAGAGATTTGGATGTCTCGGGAGCAGGAATGGCTGCTGAGTGTGCCAGACTTTAGATGTTTCAAAAAGAACAGAGAGGAAGGCAAAAGAGGTGGGGGCGTGGCATTGCTCATTAGGGATAGTGTCACAGCGGTAGAAAAGGAGGAAGTCATGGAGAAATGGTCTACTGAGTTGGTGTGGGTGGAAGTCAGAAACAGGAAAGGGGCAATAACTCAACTGGGTGTGTTTTATAGATCCTCCCAATAGTAACGGATATCAACGAGCAGATAGAGAGGCAGATTCTGGAACGGTGCAATAATAATAGGGTTGTTGTGATGGGAGATTTTAACTTTCCTAATATTGATTGGCATCTCCTTGGTGCAAGGGTTTAGATGGGGTGGAGTTTGTTAGGTGTGTTCATGAAGGTTTCCTGACACAATATGTAGATAAGCCAACTGGAAAGAGGATATACTTGATCTGGTATTGGGAAATTAATCTGATCAGGTGTCAGATCTCTCAGTGGGAGAGCGATTTGGAGGTAGTGATCACAACTCTATCTCCCTCACCATAGCACTGGAGAGGGATAGGAGCAGACAATTTGGGAAAACAATTAAATGGGGTAGGGGGAAATATGATGCTATTAGGCAGGAACTTGGGAGCAGATGTTCTCAGGGAAATGCACGGCAGAAGTATGGCAAATGTTCAGGGAATATTTGCATAAAGTTCTGTATAGGTATGTTCCATTGAGGCAGGGAAAGGATGGTAGAGTTAAAGAGCCATGGTGTACAAAGTATGTAGAAAATCTAGTTAAGAAGAAAAGAGAAGTTTACGAAAGGTTCAAGAAACTAGGTACTGTTAGAGCTCTAGAAAATTACAAGGTTGCTAGAAAGGAGCTTAAGGGGCCATGAGAAGGCCTTGGAGAGCAGGATTAAGGAAAATGCCAAGGCATTCTACAAGTATGTGAAGAGCAAGAGGATGAGCCGTGTGAGAATAGGACCAAGCAGGTGCGATAGTGGAAATGTGTGCGTGGAGTCAGAGGAGGTAGCGGAGGTACCTAATGAATACTTTGCTTCAGCATTCACCAGGGAAAAATAATTTGGCAATTGTGGGGATGACTTACAGCAGACTGAAACACTTGGGCCTATAGACTTTAAGAAAGAAGATGTGCTGGAGTTTTTGAAAAGCATTAAGTTAGTTAAGCCGCCGGGACTGGTTGAGGTATACCCCAGGCAACTGTGGGAAGTGAGGGAGGAGATTGCTGAGCCTCTTGCGATGATCTTTGTGTCACCAATAGGGATGGGAGAAGTACCAGAGCATTGGAGGTTTGCAGATGTTGTTCCCGTGTACAAGAAAGGGAGTAGAGATGACCCAGGAAACTAGAGACCAGTGAATCTGACTTCAGTGGTGGGCAAGTTGTTGGAGGCAGGATTTATGAGAATTTGAAGAGACATAATCTGAGTAAGAATAGTCATGGCTTTGTCAAAGGCAGGTCATGCCTTACGAGCCTGATTGAAATCTTTGAGGATGTAACAAAGCACATTGATGAAGATAGAGCAGTGTATATGGATTTCAGTAAGGCATTTGATAAGGTTCCCCTTGCAAGGTTCCTTCAGAAAGTAAGGAGGCATGGGATCAAAGGAGAACTTGCTTTGTGGATCCAGAACTGGCTTGCCCACAGAAGGCAAAGGGTGGTTGTAGAAGGTTCGTACTGTGCATGGAGGTCAGTGACCAGTGGTGTTCCGCAGGGATCTGTTGTGGGACCCCTCCACTCTGTGATTTTTATAAATGACCTGGATGAAGAAGTAGAAGGGTGGGTTAGTAAGTTTGCTGATGACACAAAGGTTGGGGGTGTTGTGGATAGTGTGGAGGGTTGTCTGACATTAGAGCCGGATATCGATAGGATGCAGAACTAAGCTAAGAAGTGGCAAATGGACTTCAACCAAGTTAAGTGTGAAGTGGTTCATTTGAAGACTATAAGTGGTAAGATTCTTGGCAGTGTGGAGAATCTGAGATATCTTGGGGTCCGTGTCGATAGGACACTCAAAGCTGCTGCGCAGGTTGACAGTGTTGTTAAGAAGGTGTATGACATGTTGGCATTCATCAACCATGGGATTGAGTTCAAGTGCCGCGAGGTAATGTTACAGCTATATAAGACCTTGGTCAGACCCCAGTTGGAGTCCTGTGTTCAGTTCTGATCACCTCACTACAGGAAGGATGTGAGTACTATAGAGAGAGTTCAGAGGAGATTTACAGGGATGTTGCCTGGATTGGAGGATGTACCTTATGAGAATAGGTTGAGTGAACCTGGCCTTCTCCCTGGAGCGACGGAGGATGAGAGGTGACCTGATGATGAGGGTCATTGATCATGTGAATAGCCAGAGGCTTTTTCCTAGGGCTGAAATGGCTAACATGAGGGGGCATATTTTTAAGGTGCTTGGAAATTGGTATTGAGGGGATGTCTGGGGTAAGTTTTTCACAGAGACAGTGGTGGGTGCATGTAATGCACTGCTGGTGGTGGAAGCAGATACAATATGGTCTTTTAAGAGCCTCTTAGATAGGTACATGGAGCTTAGAAGAATAGAGGGCTATGCAGTAGGGAAATTCTAGGCAGTCTCCAGAGTCGGTTACATGGTCGGCACAACATTGTGGGCCAAAGGGCCTGTAATGTGCTATAAATCTCTATGTTCTGCGTTCTATGTTCTATGATGCTGGATTCCAGGAGTGGAATTTCTAGAGTGCCCACAAGATGGCTTTTTAGAGCAGCTCATGGTTGAGCTCACGAGAGGATCAGCTATTCTGCATTGGGTGTTGTGCAATGAACCAGAATCGATTTGAGAGCTTAAGGTAAAAGAACCCTTCAGGACAAGAGGTCATAATATGATCAAATTCAAACTGAAATTTAAGAAGGAGAAGCTAAAGTCAGATGTATCAGTATTACAGTGGAATGAAGAGAATTACAGAGGCATGAGCGAGGAGTTGGCCAGAATTGATTGGGAAAAGAACACTAGCGGGGATGATGGCAGAACAGTGAAGGCTGGAATTTCTGAAAACCATTTTGGAAGGCACAGGATATACACATCACAAAGAGGAAGAAACATTCTGAAGGAAAGATGTCACAACCAAGGCTAAGAAGAGAAGTCAAAGTCAAACGATGCTGGAAAGGTAGCAATGGGGGACAAGGAAATGATGGAAGACACTAGTACAGGTGCATATTCCTTTATCCGAAATTCTGAAATCCAAAAAGCTCCGAAAACCGAAGTTTCTTTTCGCCAGCAGCTGGCGTCACTCAGGTGTGACGTGGCAGCACGAGCAGAGGCCGCCAGATGTCAGCTGTGGCTCAGCACTCATACTGGTTACACGTGCATTTGCTGTTCGCTGATATTTTGTGTTCACTGTTGACTTTGTGTTTAACTTCACTGTGAAAATGTCAAAAAGAGCCGCAGATACCCCTATGGGTAACAATGAGAAAAGAGAAGGAATCTTCTCTATCAATAACGCAGAGAGTGGAGTTATTGCAGAAGCTTGATCGTGGTGTGCCTGTGCGTCGTCTTACTGAAGAAAATAGTGTCGGAACTACCACTGTACAGTATATGATTTAAGTAAACAGAAAGACAAGTTACTGAAGTTTTACAATGACAGTGACACTCTACATTTATTCCAGTAAGTCATTTACCATGTGTTTGATTGGGTTTCTTTTGAAGCTGTATATTTTTATGTTTTATTGAATGTTTTTGTTGGAAATAAAATTTCTTCTTGTCATTATTCACTAAACAATACAGTATAACAATTATTTACATAGCATTTACATTGTATAAGGTATTATAAGTAATCTAGAGATGATTTAAAGTATACTGGAGTATGTGCGTAGGTTTGGTGCGCCACTGGGTCCTAAAGTCCACTGCACTGAGACAGATTAAATAAGGGACTTGAGCATATGTGTTTTTTGGTATGGCGGGGGGGGGGGGTGTCTGAAATCCAAAAAATTCTGAATTTCAAAATGCAATTGGCCCCAAGGATTTCGGATAAGGGATTGTGGACCTGTAGTACGTTGGAAGTTCCTGATGTCAGGGGTAATAGAACATAGAACATAGAATAGTACAGCACAGTACAGGCCCTTCGGCCCACAATGTTGTGCTGACCCTCAAACCCTGCCTCCCATATAAGCCCCCACCTTAGATTCCTCCATATACCTGTCTGGTAGTCTCTTAAACTTCACTAGTGTATCTGCCTCCACCACTGACTCAGGCAGTGCATTCCACGCACCAACCACTCTCTGAGTAAAAAACCTTCCTCTAATATCCCCCTGGAACTTCCCACCCCTTACCTTAAAGCCATGCCCTCTTGTATTGAGCAGTGGTGCCCTGGGGAAGAGGTGCTGGCTATCCACTCTATCTATTCCCCTTATTATCTTGTACACCTCTATCATTGTCTCTTGTCATCCTCCTTCTCTCCAAAGAGTAAAACCCTAGCTCCCTTAATCTCTGATCATAATGTATACTTTCTAAAGCAGGCAGCGTCCTGGTAAATCTCCTCTGTACCCTTTCCAATGCTTCCACATCCTTCCTATAGTGAGGTGACCAGAACTGGACACAGTACTCCAAGTGTGGCCTAACCAGAGTTTTATAGAGCTGCATCATTACATCGCGACTCTTAAACTCTATCCCTCGACTTATGAAAGCTAACACCCCATAAGCTTTCTTAACTACCCTATCCACCTGTGAGGCAACTTTCAGGGATCTGTGGACATGTACCCCCAAATCCCTCTGCTCCTCCACACTACCAAGTATCCTGCCATTTACTTTGTACTCTGCCTTGGAGTTTGTCCGTCCAAAGTGTACCACCTCACACTTCTCTGGGTTGAACTTCATCTGCCACTTCTCAGCCCACTTCTGCATCCTATCAATGTCTGGCTGCGATCTTTGAGAATCCTCTACACTATTGACAACACCACCAACCTTTGTGTCGTCTGCAAATTTGCCAACTCACCCTTCTACCCCCACATCCAGGTCATTAATAAAAATCACGAAAAGTAGAGGTCCCAAAACAGATCCTTGTGGGACACCACGAGTCACAATCCTCCAAGCTGAATGTACGCCCTCCACCACAACCCTCTGCCTTCTGCAGGCAAGCCAATTCTGAATCCACCTGGCCAAACTTCCCTGGATCCCATGCCTTCTGACTTTCTGAATAAGCCTACCGTGTGGAACCTCGTCAAATGCCTTACTAAAATCCATATAGATCACATCCACTGCACTACCCTCATCTATATGCCTGGTCACCTCCTCAAAGAACTCTATCAGGCTTGTTAGACACGATCTGCCCTTCACAAAGCCATGCTGACTGTCCCTAATCAGACCATGATTCTCTAAATGCCCATAGATCCTACCTCTAAGAATCTTTTCCAACAGTTTTCCCACCACAGACATAAGGCTCACTGGTCTATAATTACCCAGACTATCCCTACTACCTTTTTTGAACAAGGGGACAACATTCGCCTCCCTCCAATCCTCCGGTAACATTCCCGTGGACAACAAGGACATAAAGATCCTAGCCAGAGGCTCAGTAATCTCTTCCCTTGCCTCGTGGAGCAGCCTGGGGAATATTCTGTCAGGCCCCGGGGACTTATCCGTCCTAATGTATTTTAACAATTCCAATACCTCCTCTCCCTTAATATCAACATGCTCCAGAACATCAGCCTCACTCATATTGTCCTCACCATCAAGTTCCCTCTCATTGGTGAGTACCGAAGAGAAGTATTCATTGAGGACCTCGCTCACTTCCACAGCCTCCAGGCACATCTTCCCACCTTTATCTCTAATCAGTCCTACCTTCACTCCTGTCATCCTTTTTCTCTTCACATAATTGAAGAATGCCTTGGGGTTTTCCTTTACCCTGTTCGCCAAGGCCTTCTCATGACCCCTTCTTGCTCTTTTCAGCCCCTTTTTTCCTTTCTTGCTTCCTTATATTCCTCATTAGACCCATCTGATCCTTGCTTTCTAAACCTCATGTATGCTGCCTTCTTCCACCTGACTAGATTTTCCACCTCACTTGTCACCCATGGTTCCTTCACCCTACCATTCTTTATCTTCCTCACTAGGACAAATTTATCCCTAACATCCTGCAAGAGATCTCTAAATATCGACCACATGTCCATAGTACATTTCCATACAAAAACATCATCCCAATTCACACCCGCAAGTTCTAGCCTTATAGCCTCATAATTTGCCCTTCCCCAATTAAAAATTTTCCTGTCCTCTCTGATTCTATCCTTTTCCATGATAATGCTAAAGGCCAGGGAACAGTGGTCACTGTCCCCCAGATGCTCACCCACTGAGAGATCTGTGACCTGACCTGGTTCATTACCTAGTACTAGATCTAGTATGGCATTCCCCCTTGTCGGCCTGTCCATATACTTTGACAGGAATCCGTCCTGGACACACTTAACAAACTCTGCCCCATCTAAACCCTTGGAACTATTCAGGTGCCAATCAATATTAGGGAAGTTAAAGTCACCCATGATAACAACCCTGTTATTTTTGCACCTTTCCAAAATCTGCCTCCCAATCTGCTCCTCTGTATCTCTGCTGCTACTAGGGGGCCTATAGAATACCCCCAATAGAGTAACTGCTCCCTTCCTGTTCCTGACTTCCACCCATACTGACTCAAAAGAGGATCCTGCTACATTACCCACCCTTTCTGTAGCTGTAATAGTATCCTTGACCAGTAATGCCACCCCTCCTCCCCTTTTTCTGCCCTCTCTATCCCTTTCAAAGTACTGAAATCCAGGAATATTGAGAATCCATTCCTGCCCTAGTGCCAGCCAAGTCTCTGTAATGGCCACTACATCATAATTCCATGTATGTATCCAAGCTCTCAGTTCATCACCTTTGTTCCTGATGCTTCTTGCATTGAGGTACACACACTTCAACGCTTCTAACTTACTGTCTTTACACCATTTATTCTGCTTCTCTTTCCTCAAAGCCTCTCTATATGTTCTATATGTTAGATCTGGCTTTACTCCATGCACTTCTTTCACTGCTCTATTGCTCTGTGTCTCATCCCCCTCACAAATTAGTTTAAACGCTCCGGAATCATGCTAGCAAACCTACCTGCAAGGATATTGCTCCCCCTCGAGTTCAGGTGCAACCCATCCAATCTGTACAGGTCTCACCTTCCCCAGAAGAGATCCCAATGATCCAAATTCTAAAACCCTGCTTCCTACACCAACTCCTCAGCCACACATTCAACTGCCATCTCCTCTAATTCTTACCATCACTGTCACGTAGCACTGGCAGCAATCCTGAGAACGCCACCCTTGAGGTCCTGTTCTTCAGCCTTCTGCCTAGTTCCCGAAACTCACACTTCAGGACCTCATCCCTCTTCCTGCCTATGTCGTTGGTCCATGTATCACGACTTCTGGTTGCTTTCCCTCTGGTACCAGGATGTCGTGCACCCAGTCAGAGACATCCCAGACCCTGGCACCCGGAAGGCAACAAACCATGCGGGTGTCCTTCTCACATCTACAAAATCTCCTGTTTGCTCCCCTGACTGTAGAGTCTCCAATGACAACAGCTCTCCTCTTCTCCGTCCCACCCTTCTGCACCACCGGATCAGACTCCCTGCCACCGTGGCTCACACCTGGTCGGTTGTCCCCGCCAACAGTAAGACGGTAAACTTATTATTCAGGGGAATGGCTACAGGGATGCTCTGCACTACCTGTCTGCTCACCTTCACTTTCCCCCCTCTGACTGTCACCCAACGACCTGCTTCCGACAGCCTTGGTGTGACTACCTCCTTGTAGTTCTCATCTATGACTGCCTCATTCTCCCTTATGAGTCGAAGGTCATTCAGCTGCTGCTCTAGATTCCTTACACGGTTTTCCAGATCGCCCAGCCGTATGCACTTCTGGCAGATGTGACTCTGCGGGAGAGGGGCGTTCCCCCAAGACTGCCACATCTGACATGAGAGGCACATCACCGTCTCAGGAGGCATTGTAAAGACTAACTGCGAGCAAGCTTGTCTTCCGCCTCTTCTCATCGAAGCCTCTCGAGTCAAAGCCTCAAAACTGTACTCCTTCGCTGGCCCACTCACTCACTGACCGATTTCCACAGGCCACTCCACTTGAGCTACCCCTCTAATTATCTGTTTGAGCTTTTCAAAATGCTTGGTCACCTGACCTCGATTGCCCAATCAGCTGCTTTCTGCTGATCTATTCAAATCTTGATTGACTTGATTGCACAGACCAACTGCCAAAACTGCCAGAATCTCTTGAGTCAAAGCCTCAAAGCTCCACTCCTTCACTGGCCCACTCACTCACTGGCCGCTTTCAAGTGTGTGGAAGTACCATAATTAGAGAGAAGGTTCTTGGAAACTGAAAGGTACATAGGTCATATGGACCAGATGGTGTACATTCCAGGGTTCTGTAAGAGGTGGCTGAAGAGATCGTGGAAGCATTAGTAGCGATCTTTCAAGAATCACTAAATTCTGGAATATTGCAAATGTCACCCCACTTTTGAAGAAGGGAAAGAGGCAGAAAAAAGGAAACTCAGGGATGTCTCTAATCGCATGCACAGCATTCTGAAGTGGGAGGGTGATCAGCCGATGTCATGGTACACACCGGTACCGGTGATGAAGGAAGAAAGAGTGAGGAGGTCCTGAAGAGTGAGTATAGAGAGCTTGGTAGGAAGTTAAAAAGCAGGACCTCGAGGGTGGCAATCTCAGGATTGCTACCTGTTCCACGTGCCAGTGAGGGTAAGAATAGGATGCCCTGGCGGATGAACACGTGTCTGGGGAGCTGGTGTGGGGAGCAGGGTTTCAGATTTCAGGATCATTGGGACCTCTTCTGGGGCAGGTGGGACCTGTACAAGAAAGACGGGTTACACCTGAACTACAAGGGGACCAATATCCTTGCAGGGAGGTTTGTTAGTGCTTTTGGGGAGGGTTTAAACTAGGTTTGCCGGGGGATGGGAACCACAGTGCCAGAGCAGATAGTGGAGCGAGGGTGAAAATAAATGATGTTAAAAGTTCATGCAAAGTCACAAATAGGGTTGTGTGTGGTGGTAATAATCTTCTGAAGTGTGTCTATTTCAATGCAAGGAGTATTGTGGGGAAGGCTAAAGAGCTGAGGGCGTGGATTGACACATTACGACATTATAGCCATTAGTGAAACTTGGCTGCAGGAGGGGCAGGACTGGCAGCTTAATGTTCCAGGGTTCCGATGGTTCAGACGTGATAGAGGCAGAGGAATGAAGGGTGGGGGGGGGGTGTGGTGGCATTGCTAGTCAGGGAAAATGTTACAGCAGTGCTCAGGCAGGACAGATTGGAGGGCTTGTCTACCGAGGCCATATTGGTGGAGCTGAGAAACAGGAAAGGTATGACCATATTAATGGGGTTGTATTATAGACCACCCAATAGTCAGCAAGAATTGGAGGAGCAAATCTGCAGAGAGATAGCAGACAACTGCAGGAAACATAAAGTTGTGATAGTAGGGGATCTTAATTTTCCACATATTGATTGGGATTCCCATACTGTTAAAGGTCTAGACGGGTTAGAGTTTGTAAAATGTGTTCAGGAAAGTTTTCTAAATCAATATATAGAGGTAGCAACTAGAGAGGATGCAATATTAGATCTCCTATTAGGAAACAAGTTAGGACAGGTGACGGAAGTGTGTGTAGGGGAACACTTTGGTTCCAGTGATCATAACACCATTAGACTGGAAAAAGGCCAAATTTAAAGAAATGAGAAAGGACCTAAAAAGCATGGAATTGGGACAGGTTGTTCTCTGGCAAGAATGTGATTGGTAAGTGGGAGGCCTTCAAAGGAGAAATTTTGAGAGTGCAGAGTTTGTATGTTCCTGTCAGGATTAAAGGCAAAGTGAATAAGAATAACAAACCTTGGTTCTCAAGGAATATTGGAACTCTGATAAAGAAGAAGAGAGAGATGTATGACATGTACAGGAAACGGAGCAAATAAGGTGCTTGAGGAGTATAAAAAGTGCAAAAAAAACTTAAGAAAGAAATCAGGAGGGCTAAAAGAAGACATGAGGTTGCTTCGGCAGTCAAGGTGAAGGATAATCCAAAGAGCTTCTACAGGTATATTAAGAGAAAAAGGATAGTAAGGGATAAAATTGAAGATCAGAGTGGTCGGCTATATATGGAACCAAAAGAAATGGGGGAGATCTTAAATGGGTTTTTTTGTATCTGTATTTACTAAGGAAACTGGCATGGAGTCTATGGAAATAAGGCAAACAAGTAGTGAGGTCATGGAACCTATACAGATTGAAGAGGAGGAGGTGCTTGCTATCTTGAGGCAAATCAGAGTAGATAAATTCCCAGAACCTGACAGGGTATTCCCTAGGACCTTGAAGGAGACTAGTGTTGAAATTGCAGGGGCTCTGGCAGATATATTTAAAATTTCGGTATCTACGGGTGAGGTGCCGGAGGATTGGAGGATAGCTCATGTTGTTCCGTTATTTAAAGAAGGCTCTAAAAGTAATCCGGGAAATTATAGGCCAGTAAGTTTGACGTCGGTAGTAGGTAAATTATTGGAAAGAGTACTGAGAGATAGGATCTACAAGTATTTGGATAGACAGGGACTTATTAGGGAGAGTCATCATGGCTTTGTGCATGGTAGGTCACGTTTAACCAATCTATTAGAGTTTTTCGAGGAGGTTACCAGGAAAGTGGATGAAGGGAAGGCAGTGGATATTGTCTACATGGACCTCAGTAAGGCCTTTGACAAGGTCCCGCATGGGAGGTTAGTTAGGAGGATTCAATCACTAGGTATACATGGAGAGGTAGTAAATTGGATTAGACATTGGCTCAATGGAAGAAGCCAGTGAGTGTGGTAGTGGAGGATTGCTTCTCTGAGTGGAGGCCTGTGACTAGTGGTGTGCCACAGGGATAAGTGCTGGGTCCATTGTTATTTGTCATCTATATCAATGATCTGGATGATAATGTGGTTAATTGAATCAGCAAATTTGTTGATGATACAAAGATTGGAGGTGTAGTGGACCATGAGGAAGGTTTTCAAAGCTTGCAGAGGGATTTGGACCAGCTGGAAAAATGGGCTGAAAAATAGCAGATGGAGTTTAATACAGACAAGTGTGAGGTATTGCACTTTGGAGGGACAAACCAAGATAGAACATACAAGGTAAATGGTAGGGCACTGAGGAGTGCAGTAGAACAGAGGGATCTGGGAATACAGATACAAAATTCCCTAAAAGTGGCATCACAGGTAGATAGGGTCGTAAAGAGAGCTTTTGGTACATTGGCCTTTATAAATCAAAGTATTGGGTATAAGAGTTGGAATGTTATGGTGAGGTTGTATAAGGCATTGGTGAGGCCAAATTTAGAGTATTGTGTACAGTTTTGGTCACCAAATTACAGGAAGGATATTGAGAAGGTTGAAAGAGTGCAGAGAGGTTTACAAGGATGTTGCCGGGACTTGAGAAACTGAGTTACAGAGAAAGGTTGAGTAGGTTAGGACTTTATTCCCTGGAGCTTAGAAGAATGAGGGGAGATTTGATAGAGGTATATAAAAAAATGGTATGTATAGATAGAGTGAATGCAAGCAGGCTTTTTCTACTGAGGTTAGGGGAGAAAAAAACCAGAGGACATTGGTTAAGGGTGAAGGGGGAAAAGTTTAAAGGGAACATTAGGGGGGGCTTCTTCACACAGTGAGTGGTGGGAGTGTGGAATGAGCTGCCAGATGAAGTGGTAAATGTGGGCTCACTTATAACATTTAAGAAAAACTTGGACAGGTACATGGATGAGAGGTGTATGGAGGGATATGGTCCAGGTGCAGTTCAGTGGGACTAGGCAGAAAAATGGTTCGGCACAGTCAAGAAGGGCCAAAAGGCCTGTTTCTGTGCTGTAATGTTCTATGGTTCTATGGTATAGACCAGTTAATCTGACCTCAGTGGTTGGGAAGATGTTGGAAGTGATTATTAAGGGTCAGATCTCAGGGTACTTGGAGGCACATGATAAAATAAGCCATAGTCAGCATTGTTTCCTCAAGGGAAAATCTTGTCCGACAAATCTGTTGAAATTCATTGAAGAAATAAAAAGCAGAGTAGACAAAGGAGAGTCGGTTGATGTTGTGTACTTAGAATTTCAGAAGGCCTTTTACAAGGTGCTACACATGAAGCTACCAGCCCATGGTATTACAGGAAAGATTCTAGCATGGATAAAGCAGTGGCTGATTGGCAGGAGGCAAAGAGTGGGAATAAGGGAGTCTTTTTTGTTGGCTGCTAGTGACTAGTGATGTTCCACAGGGGTCCGTGTTGAGGCTGATTCTTGTTACATTATATGTCAGTGATTTGGATAATAGAATTGATGGCTATGTTGCAAAGTCTGCAGATGATATGAAGATAGGTAGAGGGGCAGGTAGTTTTGAGGAAGTAGAGAGGCTACAGAGGACTTAGACAGATGAGGAGAATGGGCAAAGATATTGCATATATCGAGGTGGGAAGTGTATGGTCATGTACTTTGGCAGAAGAACTGAAAGGGTTGACTATTTTCTAAACGGAGAGAAAATACAAAAAACAGAGGTACAAAAGGACCTGTGCACAATTCCCTAAAGTTTAATTTGCAGGTTGAACCTGTGGTGAGGAAGGCGAATGCAATGTTAGCACTCATTTCAAAAGAATATAAAAGCAAGGATGTAATGTTAAGACATTATTAAGCACTGATGAGGCCTCACTTGGAGTATTCTGAGCAATTTTGGGCCCCTTATCTTAGAAAGTATGTGCTGAAACCGGAGAGGGTTCGAAGGAGGTTTACAAAAATGATTACAGGACTGAATGGCTTGTCATAGGAAGAAAGTTTGATGGCTCTGGGCCTGTATTCACTGGAATTCAGAAGAATGAGGGGTGAAACCTGTCGAATGTTGAAAGGCCTTGATGGAGAGGATGTTTCCAATGGAGGGAGAGTCTAAAACTAGAGGTCACAGCCTCAGAATAGAGGGGCATCCTTTTAGAACAAAGTTGAGGAGGAATTTCTTTAGCTGGAGAATGATGAATCTGTGGAATTCTTTGCCACAGGCAGCTGTGGAGGTCACGTCATTTATCTATATTTAAGCCAGAAGTTGATAGATTCTTGATTGATCAGGGCATGAAGGGATACGGGGAGAAGGCAGGAGATTGGGGCTGAGAGGAAAATTGGATCAGCCATGACAAAATGGTCTAATTCTACTCCTATATCTTGTGGTCTTATGGTCTTAAAATGCAAGGCCATAAGGATGTAGATTATGAGGTCAAGAATCCTTCTTTTCATACTAAGACACCATTCACTCGTCTTTTAATGTGATTGAAGCTGTCCTTGAGCCTGGTGGTACATGCTTTCAGGCCTTTGAAATGTCTGCTTGATGGGAGAAGGAAAAGAGGGAATGTCTGGAGTGCCAGCATGGCAGTGGAGTGAGGTTATCTTTGACTATGTTGGCTGCTTTACTAAGGTGATGAGAGTCCATGGAGGGCATGCTGGATCCCATGATGTGTCCACTCTGCAGTTTCTTGCTGCCTTGGGCAGAGTAGTTGCCATACCAAGCTGTGATGCATCTGAATCAGATACTTTTTTTATAATGCATCACAAAAAATTTGTGATGGTTGAAGGTGACTAGCCACATTTCTTTAGTCTCCTGAGAGAGTAGCGGCATTGGTGAGCTTTCTTAGCCATGGCAGCTAAGTGGCTGGACCAGGATAGATTGATGGTATTTTGTCTCCTAGGAGCTTGAAGCACTCAGCGTTCTCAATCCCAATGACTAGCTGCTTTGTTTTTGCTGATATTGAGGGAAAGTTTGAGTGCCTCTAGATACTCCTATCTTCTCGTATTCAGACTCGTCATTATTTGAGACTTGGCCCACTCTGCTGGTATCATCTGCAGACTTGTATATGGAGTTGGAACAGAATCTGGTCAGAAGATGTTCTAACGGTGACCCTATTGTGAAACAAAACAGTTAATTACCTTAATTACAGGT
Organism: Mobula hypostoma; assembly: GCF_963921235.1. NCBI lineage: Eukaryota > Metazoa > Chordata > Chondrichthyes > Myliobatiformes > Myliobatidae > Mobula > Mobula hypostoma. The sequence goes on along the minus strand of NC_086104.1, from coordinate 63,084,853 downwards.
GCCAATTTAACAACTGTTAGCTCAGTCGGACAATAAGTTAAGGGATTGAAGAAACACACACTTTCACAAAGTGATGAGTTGTCTTATTAATTACCTGAATTATGGCATTGACAGGAATTAGATACCAAGTGTCAACCACACACAAGTAACATATACAGAACTTATTTATGGCTAAGGAATTTCTTTGCATGAAATAGTGCTGTAGTAGAAGGGATCTGACAAGGCAGAAAGATGTCTCTGCAGTATAAATGAATAAACAAAGGAAGCAAAACAAAGAAATCTGGCGATGAGCAAATACAAAGAAACACACACACAAAATGCTGGAGGAACTCAGCAGCTCAGGCAGCCTCCATTAAAATGAATAAACAGTCGACGTTTCAGTCCAACCAAGGCCCTTCATCAGGGCTGATGAGGAAACATAGACGTATGTCAATGTGGTGGTAACAGAAATCCACCTTAAAAATTGCAGCATTATGCACTAAATATTACTTGATATTAAATTTTCAGGAAAAGTATGGCAGCTTTGGTAACAAAATATTTTGAGAGAGGTGGAGGCAGACAGACAGACAGACACTGTCAGCTTGGTGGAAACCACAAACTAGCGAGAAAGATATAGAGGGCCAAATGTGCAGGGACATTCAAAAAGTGTGAGGACTATAGAAGAGTTGTAACAGGGCTAAAACAATCTGAATATACGCATTAAATTTCGCAAACACGAGGAAATCTGCAGATGCTGGAATTTCAAGCAACACACATAAAAGTTGCTGGTGAACGCAGCAGGCCAGGCAGTATCCCTAGGAAGAGGTACAGTCGACGTTTCGGGCCGAGACCCTTCGTCAGGACTAACTGAAAGAAGAGATAGTAAGAGATTTGAAAGTGGGAGGGGGAGGGGAGATCTGAAATGATAGGAGAAAACAGGAGCGGAGAGGGATGGAACCAAGAGCTGGATAGTTGATTGGCAAAAGGGATATGAGAGGATCATAGGACGGGAGGCCTAGGGAGGAAGAAAGGGGGGGGGGGAGCCCAGAGGATGGGCAAGTGGTATAGTGAGAGGGACAGAGGGAGAAAAAGGAGAGAGAGAAAAAGAATATATATATTCTTTACATATATATATATATATAATAAATAACGGAGGGGGTACGAGGGGGAGGTGGGGCATTAACGGAAGTTAGAGAAGTCAATGTTCATGCCATCAGGTTGGAGGCTACCCAGACGGAATATAAGGTGTTGTTCCTCCAACCTGAGTGTGGCTTCATCTTGACAGTAGAGGAGGCCGTGGATAGACATATCAGAATGGGAATGGGACGTGGAATTAAAATGTGTGGCCACTGGGAGATCCTGCTTTCTCTGGCGGACAGAGCGTAGATGTTCAGCGAAACGGTCTCCAGGTCTGCAGTGGGTCTCGCCAATATATAGAAGGCTGCATCAGGAGCACCGGATGCAGTATATCACCCCAGCCGACTCACAGGTGAAGTGTTGCCTCACCTGGAAGGACTGTCTGGGACCCTGAATGGTAGTGAGGGAGGAAGTGTAAGGGCATGTGTAGCACTTGTTCCGCTTACAAGGATAAGTGCCGGGAGGGAGATCGGTGGGGAGGGATGGGGGGGATGAATGGACAAGGGAGTTGCATAGGAAGCAATCTCTGCGGAAAGCAGTGGGGGGGGAGGGTGGGAGGGAAAGATGTGCTTAGTGGTGGGATCCCGTTGGAGGTGGCGGAAGTTATGGAGAATAATATGTTGGACCCGGAGGCTGGTGGGGTGGTAGGTGAGGACCAGGGGAACCCTATTCCTAGTGGGGTGATGGGAGGATGGAGTGAGAGTAGATGTACGTGAAATGGGGGAGATGCATTTGAGAGCAGAGTTGCCTACATTCAGATTGTTTTAGCCCTGTTACAACTCTTCTATAGTCCTCGCACTTTTTGAACGTCCCTGCACATTTGGCCCTCTATATCCTTCTCGCTAGTTTGTGGTTTCCACCCAGCTGACGCTGTCTGTCTGTCTGTCTCCCCCTCTCTCAAAATATTTTGTTACCAAAGCTGCCATACTTTTCCTGAAAATTTAATATCAAGTAATATTTAGTGCATAATGCTGCAATTTTTAAGGTGGATTTCTGTTATCACCACATTGACGTACGTCTATGTTTCCTCATCAGTCCTGATGAAGGGCCTTGGACTGAAACGTCGACTGTTTATTCATTTTAATGGAGGCTGCCTGAGCTGCTGAGTTCCTCCAGCATTTTGAGTGTGTGTTTCTCTGTATTTGCTCATCGCCAGATTTCTTTGTTTTGCTTCCTTTGTTTATTCATTTATACTGCAGAGACATCTTTCTGCCTTTCCAATTGCAAATCTACTACAATTAGTATCCTCAGTTCCAAAATGATTAAAAAGTGTTATTAAAAGGAAAGGTGATGTAACACAATAGTATACATGCCTCTGTCCCAACTTTTGTTGAGTGCGTTGCAGCGATCAAATTCTAAATTTATGTAAATTTACAAAGTACAATTAAGTTGGTCAGTAAAACTATTGAAAATCTTTTCTTTGTACTTTTGTCAGTTAAATAAAGGTTCACGTGAATTAACATATCACAGATTTTTGTTTTTATTGCATTTTGGAAAATATCCCAACTTTTCTGGAAATGGGGGTTTTAGATGTGCATAATGGTGTGAGCTGGTGAAGAGGAGGGGAAGGCTTTTCCTGTGGTGGACTGAGCTGTATCCACTACTTTCTGGTATGCTTTCTGGTCTTGGGCATTAGTGTTTCCATACCAGGCAGTAATGTAACCAGTTATGATACTCTTCACTGTGCATCTATAGAAGTTCATCAAAGTTTTAGCTGATGTGGCAAATCTGCATAAACCTCTAAGAAAGTAGAGGTGCTGCCATGCCTTCTTTGTAATGGCACTTGTGTGCTGGTCCCAGGCCAGGTTCTCCAAAGTACTAATATCAAAGAATTTAAAGTTACTGACCCTCTCCACCTCTGATCCCCTGTTGATAACTGTCTTGATTACATGCATCTAGATTGACATTGGTACTGCAGGGGCGGGTACCTTTATGAAGCTAATCTTTGGTCCAGTTGAAAATCAATCAAAATCTAAATGTATGCTACAGAAGTGATCATACAAACCTATGCACTGCCTTTAATGTGTTGACATGATTTTACTAATATAGATTTCATGTTCCACCTTGACTTGACTACAAACACTGTTTCTTTAAGGAAGCTGTCTAAACCAATAGGTAAAAAACAAGGTTTCTTCAGTGTTTATGGCAGAGGAGCCAGCCCCATTCTGCTAGTACACAACATCCAGAAATCGGTTCTTCTTGTATCATATGGAATAGATCTGCCTTTTTAAAATGTGGGCAAGTTATTAGCCTGTTTCTGACTTTTTAACCATTAAAATTAGTGAAATAATTATAAAAGGAGAACATTTTTAAAAACATTATTTGGCCATGAACCAACATAGAGACTTTTTGGGGACACCAGCATTATTACCCATTTCTGATATTCCTTGATAATGTGGCAATAGTTACCCTGTACTGCTGATAAAGCTTCCATAATCCTACTCTTTATTTGTTTTTAAATGTACCTTAATTGCCAGCTCTTTAAACACAACAAAGTGTTACTGATTTGCATCAAAATCTTTCATTATTTTAAGCTTTCTATTTGAACTTCCTTTCAAGTATCTTTGTTCCTATGAAATAAGCCCAAATATCTTATTTCTACTTGTATCACCAGTTAAGTTGTTCTGCACCATTTTAATGATTCTGAATTACAGAATACGATTTTCCAACTTCAAAATAATCATTCTTATGTTTACCTTTATTAATTTCCTTTTGAATTCTAGGCCTTTATTCCTAAAACGTATTGTGGTTTATGCCTTTTACTGACAAGATTTATTGTTATCTACAGTGAAAACTATCTAAATTACTCAGTTTCTCATCCTCCCTAAAAGTTTTACAGTGTTCATTTCCTTTTATGCAAAATGCACTTTTCATATTAAATTCCTTTAATACTGGGCTGTACAATCTAGTTGTCTTTTCAAGTCTTGCTGTATTGGCTTGAGGGTGTCATCTGAGTTAATCATGTTTCCTATTTCATTGTAAGCAAAGACATATACCATTTATGACTAAAAAAAATAACTGTCCATGCAATATCCTCTGGATTTATAGGGGGTGGGGAGGAACATAACAATTTTTTAAAGTCTGTTAATCATGAGCAAGACCATTATAGTTGGAGGTAGCACACATAAAATGCTGGAGGAATTCAGCAAGTCAGGTAGCATCTAGGGAAATGAATAATCAGTCGATGTTTCAGGCTGGAAGGGAAGGGGAAAGATATCATATAAGAAGGTGAGGGAGGGAAGGAACGCAAGCTGGATTGATATGTGAAGCCAGGTGGGTGGGGGAAGGGGATGAAGTAAGAAGATGGGAGGTGATAGGTGGAAAAAGTGAAGTGTTGGAGAAAAAATCTGATTGGGGAGCGGAGTGGACCATGGGTGAAATGGAAAAAGGAAGTTCACTGCGAAGGTGATTAACAGGTGAGAAGGAGAGGTAAGGGGGGGGCAGAGTGGGGAATTGAACAAAAGGGAAGGGAAAGTGGGAAAAAAATACTTGAAGTTGGAGAAATCAATTTTCACGCCATCAGTTTAGAGGCTCCCAGATGGAATACAAGGCATTGCTCCTCAATCCTGAGAGTGGTATCATCAGATCTGAAGAGGAGCTATGGATGAATATGTCAGAATGGGAATGGGGATTGGAATTGAAATGGACCATCACCAGAAAATCCTGCTTTTTGCAGATGGAGCAAAAGTGCTGGACAAAGCATTTCCCCACTCTACGTCAGGTCTCATCAATGTAGAGGACACTGCATCAGGAGCACTGGATATAATAGATGACCCCCAATAGATTCGCAGGATTCCCTAAAGGTTGATTTTCTGGTTGAGTCGATGGTGAGGAAGGCAAATGCAATGCTAGCACTCATTTCAAGAAGACTAGAATATAAAACCAAGGATGTAATGTTGAGACTTTATAAAGCACTGTTGAGGCCTCACTTGGAGTATCATGAGCAATTTTTGGTCCCTTTTCTTAGAAAGGATGTGCTGAAGCTGAAGGAGATTCACAGGAAATTATTCCAGGATTGAACAGCTTGGCATATGAAGAGTGTTTGATAGCTCTGAGCCTGTATTCTCTGGTATTCAGAAAAATGAGGGCTGGCCTCATTGAAACCTATCCAATAGTGAAAGGCCTTAATATAGTGGATGTGGAGAGGATGTTTCCTATGGTGGCAGAGTATAGGACCAGAGGATACAGCTTTAGAATAGAGGGTCATACTTTTAGAACAGAGATGAGGAGGAATTTCTTCAGCCAGTGAGTGGTGAACCTGAGGAATTTGTTGCCACAGGTGGCTTTGGAGACTAAGTCTTTATGTATATTAAATGCAGAAGTTGATAGATTGTTGATCAGTCAGGGCATGAAGGGATACAGGGAGGGTAGGAGGAGTGGGGGAAGACAAGAGATTGGGGCTGAGAGGAAAAATGGATCAGCCATGATGAAATGGCGGAGCAAACTCAATGGGCCAAATGGCCTAATTCTGCTCCTATAGCTTATGGTCTTTTGGAGTGGTGCAGGGTAAGGGAACTACGGATTTGATGGCATTAAACAGGAGATTTCCAGATTTGAAGAGGTTAGTGATGGTGCAGGAGAAAGTGGCTTGATGGTTTGGAGTGGGGTAATTTTTAGGGGGTGGTGAATAAGGTGTGGTAACTGAGAGTTGCCGTCTGGCCACGGCAAGGTGGATGTCAGTCCACCAAACCACAACAGCACTCCCATTGTCTGTGGGTTTGATGGTGAGGTTGGGATTGGTGCAGAGAGAGAGAAGGCTCTGAGTACCCAAGAGGTGACGGAGAAACTTGAGGGACCCAGGGTTGAGAAGTACTGGTGGGGGAAGGGGAGCACAGGGAACCAGCAGCAGTGAGAAAATTCCTGGCCCCGATGTGAAGGTGGCCAAGTTTGGGGCTGGAGCCAGAGCTGAAGGCCGTGTAATCCATCATAGTTAGTAGAAGATTGGGATTCCAACTTCCATGCGATAGGAGTTTCCATCATGTGCAACTTCAGCTGACTTGGGAGAGGTCCATCTGATCAGAATAAATAGAGAAAACTTGAAGTCTCAACAAGCTGAAGGGGAAATTGTACAGATCCCTCTTATCAGAGGAAAAATATGAGTATGGAAATACTCAGATGATCAGGCAGGTCTGGTCAATTGACCAAGCAGTTCATTTCAAATTTTGGCACAATTCTTAAGCTGCAGGGGCCCATCAATACCAGTGAAATTAGGGTTTGGCCATGTTATAAATTGGTGGTTGCACCAACTGCTGCTATGTTTCAGAAAGGCCTATAATGAGGAATGGTTCCAACAATGATTCCAGTGGGACACAGTTATTTGTATCCCTCTAGTTGACAATCATTATTCTTATTCTTTTATTCTGTTTCTTAACCAGCAACTAATTTATGCTGCCACCATGCCTTAATTTCATCAACTGTTTATCAAACTAAATGCCCTGTAGGAATCCACAGACAGAATGTCTTTTAGATTTCCTTCGATCAATGCATCCTTGCCACCTCCGATGCCAATGTAGTTCCATTAACTTCGGTAAAATATTTCTATTGATCTAACACTTTCTTTACCATGTAGTTTTGTTTTGAACCTTTTCTCTTGTGTTAAGAGGCATTTATAAAGATACAGGGTGGTTCTCTTCAGATGCTTTCTCCTTGTTGGAAGAATTGAAAACAAGAAGTTGCATTTTATGATGGACATGAAGCCTTTTTCAGTGGGTTGTGAATCATTGGATCGTTGGACGTGAGGTGCATCGTGCTGACCATTGCATTGTACACGTACCTTATGTGTGTGGATGGTACCTCTGCCAAGCAATAGAAGAATCTCAGCAGATGAGTCAAGTAGGGGAATCTTGTCATATATAACCATATAACAATTACAGCACGGAAACAGGCCATCTCGGCCCTTCTAGTCCATGCCGAACTCTTACTCTCACCTAGTCCCACCGACCTGCACTCACCCTTAACCCTCCATTCCTTTCCTGTCCATATAGTTGTCCAATTTAACTTTAAATGACAACATCGAATCTGCCTCAACCACTTCTGCTGGAAGCTCATTCCACACAGCTACCACTCTCGGAGTGAAGAAGTTCCCTCTCATGTTACCCCTAAACTTTTGCCCTGTAACTCTTAACTTATGTCCTCTTGTTTGAATCTTCCCCACTCTCAATGGAAAAAGCCTATCCATGTCAACTCTATCTATCCCCCTCATAATTTTAAATACCTCTATAAAGTCGCCTCTCAACCTTCTACATTCCAAAGAATAAAGACCCAACTTGTGCAACCTTTCTCTGTAACTTAGGTGATGAAACCCAGGTAACATTCTAGTAAATCTTCTCTGTACTCTCTCTATTTTGTTGAACTCTTTCCTATAATTCAGTGACCAAAACTGTACGCAATACGCCAAATTTGGCCTCACCAATGCCAAATTGTACAATTTCAACATTATATCCCAACTCCTATACTCAGTGCTCTGATTTATAAAGGCCAGCATACCAAAAGCTTTCTTGACCACCCTATCCACATGAGATTCCACCTTCAGGGAACTATGCACCGTTATTCCCAGATCCCTCTGCTCTACTGCATTCTTCAGTGCCCTACCATTTACCATGTATGTCCTATTTTGATTAGTCCTACCAAAATGTAGCACCTCACATTTATCAGCATTAAACTCCATCTGCCATCTTTCAGCCCACTCTTCCAACCGGCCTAAATCTGTCTGCAAGCTTTGAAAACCTACTTCATTATCCACAACTCCACCTATCTTAGTAATATCTGCATACTTACTCATCCAATTTACCACCCCATCATCCAGATCATTAATGTATATGACAAATAGCATTGGACCCAGTACAGACCCCTGAGGCACACCACTAGTCACCAACCTCCAATCTGACAAACAGTTATCCACCACCACTCTCTGGCGTCTCCCATCCAGCCACTGCTGAATCCATTTTACTACTTCAATATTAATACCTAACGATTGAACCTTCCTAACCAACCTTCTGTGTGGGACCTTGTCAAAGGCCTTACTGAAGTCCATATAGACAACATCCACCGCTTTACCCTCATCAACTTTCCTAGTAACCTCTTCAAAAAATTCAATAAGATTTGTCAAACATGACCTTCCACGCACAAATCCATGTGGACTGTTCCTAATCAGACCCTGTCTATCCAGATAATTATATATACCATCCCTAAGAATACTTTCCATCAATTTACCCACCACTGACGACAAACTCACAGGCCGATAATTGTTAGGTTTACTCTTAGAACCCTTTTTAAACAATGGGATTACATGAGCAATACGCCAATCCTCCAGCACCATCCCCGTTTCTAAGGACATTTGAAATATTTCTGTCAGAGCCCCTGCTATTTCCACACTAACTTCCCTCAAGGTCCTAGGGAATATCCTGTCAGGACCTGGAGACTTATCCACTTTTATATGCCTTAAAAGCTCCAGTACTTCCTCTTCTTTAATCATTATAGTTTCCATCACTTCCCTACCTCTTTCTCTTATCTTACCCAATTCAATATCCTCTCCTTGGTGAATACCGAAGAAAAGAAATTGTTCAGAATCTCCCCCATCTCTTTTGGCGCCACACATAGCTGTCCACTCTGATTCTCTAAGGGACCAATTTTATCCCTCACTATCCTTTAGCTATTAATATAACGGTAGAAACCCTTGGGATTTATTTTCACCTTACTTGCCAAAGCAACCTCAATCTTCTTTTAGCTTTTCTAATTTCTTTCTTAAGATTCTTTTTACATTCTTTATATTCCTCGAGCACCTCATATTCTCCATGCTGCCTATATTTATTGTAGATATTTCTCTCTTCCCAAACCAAGTTTTCAGTATCCCTTGAAAACCATGGCTCTCTCAATCTTTTAACCTTTCCTTTCATCCGAACAGGAACATAAAGATTCTGTACTCTCAAAATTTTACCTTTAAATAACCTCCATTTCTCTATTACATTCTTCCCATAAAACAAATTGTCCCAATCCACTCCTTCTAAATCCTTTCGCATCTCCTCAAAGTTAGCCCTTCTCCAATGAAACATCTCAACCCTGGTTCCAGACCTATCCTTCTCCATAATTTTATTGAAACTAATAGCATTGTGATCACTGGACCCGAAGTGCTCCTCAATACAAACCTTCATCACCTGACCTATCTCATTCCCTAACAGGAGATCCAACACTGCCCCTTCTCTAGTTGATACCTCTATGTATTGCTGCAAAAAACTATTCTGCACATATTTTACAAACTCCAAACCATCCAGCCCTTTTACAGTATGGGCTTCCTAGTCTATGTGTGGAAAATTAAAATCTCCCACAATCACAACCTTGTGCTTACTACAAATATCTGCTATCTCCTTACAAATTTGCTCCTCCAATTCTCACTCCCCATTTGGTGATCTATAATACACTCCCATAAGAGTTACTGCACATTTCCCATTCCTCAATTCCACCCAAATAGCTTCCCTAGATGAGCCCTCTAATCTATCCTGCCAGAGCACCACTGTAATATTTTCTCTGACAAGCAATGCAACACCTCCCCCCTCTTGTCCCTCCCATTCTATCACACCTGAAGCAATTAAATCCAGGAATATTTAGCTGCCAATCACACCCCTCCTGTAACCATGTTTCACTAATAGCTACCACATCATACTTCCAGGTATCAATTAGTTATGTCTTTAAGCTGTGAATGAATGTATACAACTTCAGGAGTTGGGATTTCATCCCTGTTGTTGGGAATATGGCCACACTCAATAAGGGTTAAGCAAACCTCCTGTCCTATTGACTCCATGACAAATCCACTGGCCCTTCTGGCAGCTTCTGATGTTCCAAAGCATGACCTTAGAGTGTTTGGGGGAACAGAATCTTGATTACTGAAAGTGTCAAAGAATGTTGATTTGGTCAGGGATACATTGCTCTGATCATCCAATGTCACAAATACCTTTATATTTTGCTCAGGATGTTCTTTTGGGTAAATGTTGACTAGACACATTTTAGAGCAGAATTTGCCTTGGAACCCTCTGATCACGTGGAAATATCCCCACCATGCTGAGCTGCAGGTGTGCTGGAACCAGTGGCAGCCCAAGGTGCTGGGTGAATGAAGCACTGATGTGTTCAGTGCAGTTTATGATAGCTTTATAGTCTTCTGCTTGGTGTGCTGTTGTAGCATAACACTTGAAGCATATTGAGTGTTCCTTTAGAAAGTGTCTTTGGTCTGCAAATGTGTTTCCTCTGAATCCTCTGCGTTTCCTTCAAGGATGAAATTTCTTCTGCACAAGGTATTGTCTGTTGGGGTTTATTATGGAGTTTTCTACCTCAGTTTTGTTGACTGTGAGAGGGGTTCTGGTTTCCCTTGTTTTTTGCTGGAGATCTTTCTTTGAATGAGGTGTTGCTGAAAGTTGATAGCATAAAACTAGGGTTTTTTCACATTTCTGCATGGTAGCAGATGAATTTCATAAAAAATAAAAATGGCAGATAGAGGGCACATTTTATACTCAAATCCCTCAGTTATCTAACGCTCCAGCATGTTGATGGTTAGATGCTCCTTTATACAGTTTTCCTCTTGCAGTCTTGAAGAAACTCAGTCCTGGGAGGTAACACCCCATTTTTTTGTGTGTGGCTTGCAGTTCCAACAGCAGATCTGCGAGCTCCAGTAGCTTCCACAGTACTTTTGTGTGAGAGCTTTGGAAAACTGACAAGTTGACTGAAGAAAGACCCTTCAACTGCCTTTGGAGAGTCATGGCACTTGTCCAGCCTCTGGCACAACATTTGTAACCCCACAGCTGGATTATTGATGTGAAAAGCCCTAACCTTACTTGCATATTGCAGCAACTTCCCATCAAGCCACTGACAGAAAGTCCAGCTCTTCGCCAGGTTTGAGACTTGATCCTTTCACAGCATTGTGAAAGTTTAGGACAGAGAGCTGGCAGACTGGTTGGTGAACACTTATAGTCCTGCAGTGACTCAGTCTTGACAAGCCAAGCACTGAACTAAATCTAATGTACCTGCAGCTCCTTGGTGAGGATATTGTGGTGATTGGTTTGCCAAATGGCTGTCCTGGGATAGATGGAAGCTCAGTCTGTCCATGTCTGTGCAAATAGAATTGGTATCGGTAGCAACTCTTGTCTGAGGATTTTGCTATGATGAAACTGCAGAAGGGAGCTTTGTGGGTCTTTGCTGCTGTGGACCTTGACTGTCAATACCTGGTCTATGTAAAAGGCATGTTAGTGGCATGGTGCGGAGAGCTTCTCCTTGTAGCACTGTCTTTTTCAGAGCCAAAGGGCATTTGGACATATTCTTTAGCAAGATGCATTGGCTGTTGTGACAGCAAAGCGTGGCTGATTCTGGTTGTAGACTCACCACTGTTGCTGTTGCTTCACACACCTTTGCGTCTGCAGAATTAGGCTCAACTTCATTATCTTTCCTGATTGCATTTAATGTCACCTCTACACGCATTATGTCCATGTCTATACGTGCTCTCTCCTGGTCTACGCAAGCTTTCTCTGTTTGCATCTCAACTTCACATTTAGCATAAGCTGCTCTCATTCTTGCCACTGCAGCTATGCTAATCGTGGATCTTTTGAATGTTGCGATGATGCGATTGAAATGCCACATTCTGACCTCAGCAATCGACATTGCTCGGGTCGAAAGCTGATATTTTCATGTACGGCGTTCAGGTGCATCTCCAGTTCACAGGAAATCCCTGTAAAGATGTGTTACCTTTTCACTTTTCTGCCCTCAGTGCAAATATGCAAAGCTATTCTTGTTTCTCTCTGTACCTTGTGGTGCATCAGGCAGCAGTCTTGCTGTTTCTTTAGCATTCTGACTGTTTTTCATGAGGCTGAGTTGCTAGCTTGATGCTCAACCCAGCATGCATGGAAAGTGTGCAAGGAGCCGGCCGGATTCGAACCCAGGACCACTCACCTGGAAGTCCGGTGCAGATGCCACGACACCACTGGTCGGCCGTACAAAGCTATGCAGTAAGTTAAACACCTTCTCAGAAATCACTCCAGACAGAAGCTTCTTTCAGGGCTTTTATTGAGATCTTATTGAATTCAGACCCTTGGGCCTTGGCCTGAAACATCGACTGTGCTGTTTTCCATAGATGCTGCCTGGCCTGCTGAGTTCCTCTAGCATTCTGTGTGTGTTGCTTCGATTTCCAGCATCTTCAGATTTTCTCTTGTTGGTGATTTGCTGTTTCAAGGACAAATAAAGAATGGATGGAGATGGATATCTTTCAACCATCTGCTTCAAGTCAAAATCCAAATTAACCCATACAGGAAATGATTTTAAAAACAGCTTACATAGAGGAAGTAATGTTCATACAAAACAAACTACATGCAGAAGGAACAGCATCTCTAGAGGCCAGAACATGGGACTTTGACAGCTCCTGGTTATTTGACTGTGGATTAGCCATGATGGCAAAATAGGCTCATTACAGGAAGTAATCTATTTATTTTCAGTATTTTACTTAAGACTAATCATACCACAAATAAAACCATAAGACATAGGACCAGAATTAGGCCATTTGGCCCATCAAGTCTGCTCCGCCATTCAATCATGGCTGATCCTTTCTTCCCTTCCTCAGTCCCACTCCTCAGCCTTCTCCCTGTAATCTTTGGTGGTATGGCCCATCAAGAACCTATCAAACTCTGACTTAAATACACCCTATGACCCAGCCTCCACAGCTGCCTGTGGTAATAAGTTCCACAAATTCACCACCCTCTGGCTGAGGAAATTTCTCTGCACCTCTGTCTCTCTATCCTGAGGCTGTGCCCTCAAGAAGTTCTCCTGTTTTCTGACTATGTTAAAACAGAAGTGAAACTAGTAAGTCCATTTTGCTTCCATTGTTCACCGATTAAAGCGATGAGGGAGATTTCAGCATAGAGGCGAGTGCGGTGGGTGAGCGCTGGCTGCCTGTCTTTTGATGGCTCTGTTCCGGAGAGGAAAAGGTAGGCTGCTGGGCCTGGAGATTGTTGCCTAGAGAGGGGGATTTGGGGGTCAAATGTTCTAGTTTTGTACATTAAATGAAGCTGTCTTTTTTGAAATGGATACTTTATCCTGGACTATCTTTAGATACAGCTTCATTCATTATTAGGACAAGGTACATATTGCAGTTTCCAATGTTCAAATACTTTTCCTTGATATCCTGTTCTGCAGTCTATGCTTCTGGGTGGGGGTTGGGGGGGGGTGAAGATATGCCTCTACCAGAGGAGGTGTAGGGCACTCCTTCACTCTGCCAGCCGCAAGTTACCCTTGGGCAAGGTGTAGCCCCTCCCCCGATCAGAATTAAGTGAAGCCACGGGGGCAGGTGGTGGATGGTCGTGTGAGCAACTGGTGCACATCTCAAGTCCTGGTTATACGACCACTAGCGCCAGGCAGACAATCTCTGAAGAGTATTGATAATGGCTGGAGTCGCTCGTCATGTAAAGACACTACCCAGAAGAAATCATTGGCAAGCCACTTCTGTAGAAAACTTTGTGAAGAACAATCACATTCATGGGACTATGAGCCATACGTCATATGACAGGGCACTTAATGATGATGACGAATGTAAGTTCAATGAGATATTCCTGCTAAACTCAAATTCCTCTTCTTTCTTAACTTTATTCTAGTCATTATGTGTTATGCTTTCGACTAGGGAGTCTTCATTCTTAAATTAGAGTGGTGTAGCGACATGAATGGGATATTGCTTTAAGCATCTCCATTGATCCTCATTCTTCTATTTTAATGCTGTGTCTAAGGGTCTATCAGATGTCCCAGAAAGCAGCTAGTTTTTGAATAACTACCGGATTATTTCAGAAAGTCAGGTAAAAATTTTTTTGGAAGAGGGCATCTGATGATTTTTCTGTAGTGTTTTTTCTAGTATATTTCAGTTTCTAACTATTGAGAACAGTTATGGCGAGAACAGGGGTGGTTTTTGTCTTTATCACACATGAATTATATTATCAAGACAAACAAAGCAAGCAATGATGGTTAGGAGCACGCAGTTTGTACAGAGCCCAAAGGATAGCTTAACATCTATTTCAAGGATGAATTGCATGTTTTCTTGTCATATAATCTTACTGAATAATTTCTGCTCTAACAAATGTCAAAGTGTCCAAAAAACACAGAGTCTTGTAGCTTAATCCCAAAGTGATTAAATTTAGAGTTCGTCAGTGTTAAGATTGTGAGGAACTTATTAAGTGTTTCCAAGAGAGTTTTTGATTCAAGAATAAATAGTCCTTTGAGAAACAGGGGCAGTGCTTGGCCTTATCTTAGAAGATGAATCCAGGCAGATCATGGACACGTTGTTGGGGAATGTTTTGGGAAGAGCGACAATCATTCTGTATTGTTCAAAAGTATCCATGGAAAGGGATAAAGTTGGTCCTCAAGTTTAGGTCTTGAATTGTGGATAAGCTAATTTCAGTAGTAGAAGAGACTCAGTCTACCTTAGCTGGTAAAGGTGAGAACAGATCCATGCAAGGAAAATGACAACTGACACATGGGAGTCTTTTAGAATTGAGAGTTGTGGGGTGGTGTGAGATTGTTCCAAAAAGGGAAAAAGGCAAAGGCAGCAAGATTAGGGAACCTTGTAACCAAAGGATATTGATGGTTTGGTCAGGAAATAGAAAGAAGCAATGACAGGTATAGGCAGCTGGGATCAAGGGAGTCTCCTGAGGAATATAGAATGTGTAGAACAGAACGTAAGGAGGAAATTGAGAGGGCAAAAAAGAACCACAAAAACATACTTTAAAAGTAAGATTAAGGAAAATCCCAAGGCATTCCAAGGTCCGTAAGTATATCAGTACAAGAGTACCCCTTAGGAATCAAACAAATCATCTGTTTGTGGAACTAGGGATGTGTTAGCACTGAGATCAATGTTTTTCATTTGTATTCATTAAGGAGAAGGACATGCAAGGTGTTGAGTTCAGGGAGGGGTACCTAGATAATCTGGAGCAGGTCAGTCTTCAAAAAGAGGAGGCATTAGATATTATTGAATGTGCAGTGTTTGGTAATCCCCAGGACCTGAAGAGATCTACCCCAGGTTACAGTGGGAAGTAGAGAAGGATATAGCTGGAGCTCTGATTGAGATTTTTGTCATGGGTAAGCTGCAGGAAAACTAGATGATGATTGATGTTGTTCCTTTTTTCAGAAGTGCATTAGGGATGGGGGTGGGTGCTGTGATTAAAAGACGTGAGAGAATAGAGTACAAGTTGGGGAATGGAGTTAACTAGAATGCTCTGAAAGCTGGCATGGATTCAGTAGGTCAAATAGCCTCCCCAAATGTTTTGATAAAATTATGAGAACTGTCAAGAAACTCAGCACATGAATGTTTATCAATGTGGTGCAGGTCGGTTAGTCTTAAAGCAGTGGTAAGGAACTTATTAGAGAAAATTCTCAGGGATTGGATTTATGAACATTTAGAAAGATAGGGTCTGATCAGAGTTCTTCAGCATGGCTTTGTTTAGGAGCAGTGCTGTCTCACTGATCTGAATGAGATTTTTTGAGGAGGTAAATAAGAATATTCATGAAGGCAGGGCAGTAGTCATTGCCTTTATGGACTTTAGAAAGAGATTTGACAGGGTACCATTTGGTAGGCTGGTCCAGAATGTTAACACACTTAGGATCCAAAATTGGCTTGGTTATAGATGGCGGTACGAAGATGGAAAGCTGTTTTTCTGATAACAAGTCTGTAATCAGTAGTATATCACAAGGATTGGTGCTGGAGCCCTTGTTTTTGTGAAAATATATTAACAATTTGGATATGAATGTTTGCAGATGATACAAAAGTGGTGGTTTGTGGAAGATGTTTGTATGAGAATACAACAGGGTATAGATCAAATGGAAACTGGTGTAGAGCATTGTAATATGGAATTCAATTCCTACAAGTGCAAGGTGATGCATTTTGGGAAGTCAAATATGCATGAGACATGTACAGTAAATAATAGGGTGCTAAAGAATATTGATGAACAGCAGAACTTGGCGTTCAAGTCCATCGTTCTCTGAAAGTAGCAACACAGGTAGAGAAGACACTGAAGAAGGCACATGGCATTGTTGCCATTATAGGCTAGAGAACAGAATATAAAAGTAGATACATTATATTTTCAACCTTACAAATCACAGAAGAGAAGGTATTGGAGTATTGCATACAGTTCCGATTGCCATACCATAAAAAGGAAATGGTTGCACTGGAGAAAGTTCTCACCACAATGCTGCCTGAATTGGAGGACTTCAATTATAAGAAAGGTTGATTTCCCTGGACTGGAGGAGGCTGAGATGTAACCTGATGGAGGTACGTAAAATAATACTTAGCAGAGGAGGTGGAGGAATCAAATACATCATAGAGATATCTTGACACGCACTTGAATAGTCAAGAGTTGGTGTAAATGTCAAAGTGCCTATTTACATGGAAATGGTGGGCTGAAATACCTGTTGCTGTGCTGTGTAATTGTATGACTTCATGAGATCTATAGAACCTCTTTATAAATGGACTATTATACAAATGTGATTAATTATCCATTGCAATTCATCATTTCTTTAATAGCAAAAATATGAGAAGATTGATTTGAATTTTCAGATGTCTAATTATACACCCAATAATAATTGTCATGCTTGGTAGAAACTTGGGTTAACTTCACATAAACTGCTCTTAACAATTTAGAAAAATGTTCCATAAGTATAATGCCAGAGAGCTTCAACTTTGTCATTACAGTTCAAGGGAGCACAACTATTTTGTATCAGTGTCAGTGTTAAAGAAATCTCCTTTCAGTTAGAGGAGAATATGGCATAGATAGTGATGGTCCTATTGTCATCTGTTTGATGTTCTGCTGAGGCAATAATAGAAGAAAGGGTGTAATTAAAAAATCAGAACATCAGTGGTTTAACATGTGGTTTCTTCTCCTCAGGTAGTCCCTCAATCTGAAGAAGAAAGTTCACTTTGTTTTTTTGGTTCACAGATCGCAACTGCGGCCATTTCTGGAATCATAGATTCTTCTAATAATGGCAAAGGTGATGGCATATAGTGAGAGGGTAGTTTATTAGGTGATCTGATTCCACCACATATACAGGGCCACTGTGTGTTCCTGATTCAAGGACTTGAGATCTCAATACCTTTCTAAATGCTTCTTTTACAGCTTGTGTGATTAAGGCCCATGGTTCCCAGAAGTCAGTAAAGATGTTGCATTTCTTCAAGGAGGCTTGGAACAAATACTTGAATCTTTTCCTCTGTCCACCTGATAAACTATTCCCAGGACACAGCTCATAATAATGTCTGTTTCAGGGGACTGGTGTCACGCATACAAATGACCTGCCCATTGTGGCTGACTGTGCCTCGGTACTGGGATGCTGAGTGTGGGTGAGATCACTGATGTTGATTGATATCCTTCCACTGAATTTGGAGCACCTTGTGGAGACAATGTTGGTGGTACATTTCAGGTGCCTTTCAGTGTCTGTTTTAGGTAGGCCAGGACTCCAAAGTGTATGGTAGGGTAGAGATTACAACTATTCTGTTGCTCATGAGTTTTTTTTTGTTTGAGGTCTTGCTCTTCAAGTGCCCTTTTCCTCAACCAACCAAAATTCGTGCTGGTACATTGAACACATTGGTGATTTTCTTTATCAGCATGCTTTCACCAAGAGGTAGCTCTCAAACTATAAGAAATGGTCCACATTTACCAGGGCCTCACTGTGCACCTTTATTATGATATTGTGATATGGTAGAGTGCCTTCATCTTACGGATCTTGAGCAAAAAGCTTATCGAGTGAAAGTGTGACAATGGCTTGGGGTTCAGCTTACACAGACAGAAACATTACACTGGACAACAATTTTTTTCAAAAGTGTTGCTTCCTCAGAAGTTTTTTTTTGTTTACAATAGACTGCTTGAAGCTGAACACAAATATAATTTCAGACTACTTATTTCATATAGGAATCTGAAGAAACGAGAAATTAACTTTTATTGAATATATTGTATTTAGTTGCAGAATGGTGCTGACAATAGTTCAACTGAGCTAAAAAAAATTTTTTTTTTGATGATTTTCATTTGTACTCAGTGTCTGAGGCTTCTTACTTAAGTGTCCAACAATAATCAGCCAGTATTAATGGATTCCAGGAGTCCTGACACCATTTCTCCAGAACTGCAATGTCCTGGTGGAACCTTTCACCATGTTTGCTATTGACAGAGCTACGACTTGCAGGGAAGAAATCTAAATGGGAATGCAGAAAATGAATCTTTAGTGACATGTTGCACTTCATAGTTCTGTATGCTTGAATTATGTTGTTAACCAGCTGCACCTAGTTTGGTGCTCTGTAGTTGCCACAAAAATGTTCAACAACATCCTTGAATGCCTTCCATGCGATTTATTCCACTCCCACTAGAGGGTCTTCGAATTGCCTGTCATTGATGTCCTTTTAATTTGTGGACCAACAAAATTTCCTTCTTAATCTTGGCATCAGTTATCCTGACTTAAATTATGAATTGAAATAACAAATATAGGCATTTTTTATAAAATGGTGTATAATAGGGAAATTCCATGTTGATTTTCATGATCAGCAGCCTAAAATCCATAAGGTACACCCAAAAATATTCAGGAAGCAAAATCTTTGTTGTCCAGTGTTATCTGCACACTGAGTTATTGTTGGTTGTGAAGTATAGTCAGTGTAGTAGGCTGGCTATAGAGTTTTCCATTAGTTTTGAAGATTAGCATTTGAAGATCTAGGAAACTTGTTGAAATTAAGATGTAACTTTGCATGCAAAAAGGATTGAGCTAAATTGGGGCAGTGATGCAACATTGTTTGACAAACAATATTGAGAATACTACTTGAGACATGTGAATTAACATAAGGACAAAAAGGGGGCTTATTGGCTGAAAGTGGCTGGGAGGTTGGGGATACAGTTTACAGGACGCTGGCTGCATCCTGGATTGGATGCAAATCTTTGAAGGTGATTTGCATCTAAGTTGTCTCACCTCATTGCTGCTGCTCGTAGTTAACCCTCTTTTCTGCTTTACAAGTTGCCATGGGTGCAACATATACTTATCCCTGCTCAACACAAGTGCGCCTCAGGATGATGCTGCCTCTGGCAGATATCTGAGGATTCAATGCAGTAAAATCCCAGAATCAGATTTACTGTCACTGGAACGTGACATTAAATTTGTTGTTTTGTGGCAGCAGTACCATGCAAAGACATATTATCTATAAATGACAAAAAAATAAGTAAATAGTGCACGTAAAATTCTTCAAGGTTGTGACAAAACAAGTTGATGAAGGTAGGGCAGTGATGTGGTGTATACGGATTTTAATAAGGTGTTTGACAAGGTTCTCTGTGGTAGGCTCATTCAGACAGTTCGGAGGCGTGAGATCCAGGGAAACTTGGCTGCGTGGATTCAGAGTTGCATACCCATAGAAGGCAGAGGGTGAAATTTCTCTCTGTTTTGCCTGTTACACCACTGCAGTTTAGTCACCAATGAAGGTCCCTTTAGGATTCTTCATTGCTGTTTCTGTAACAATTTTGTATCCCAGTCAGGTTTGTTAGCCCTGAGCTGAACCCTGAAGCAGGTGGAGAGGGTGGAGATATTTACAGGGATGTTGCCTGGATTGGGGAGCATGCCTTATGAGAATAGATTGAGTGAACTCGGCCCTTTCTCCTTGGAGCAATGGGGGGTGAGAGGTGACCTGATAGAGGTGTACAAGATAAAGAGAGGCATTGATCGTGTGGATAGTCAGGGGCTTTTTCACAGGGCTGAAATGGCTAGCACGAGAGGGCATAGTTTTGAGGTGCTTGGAAGTAGGTACAGAGGAGATGTCGGGGTAAGTTCTTTACACAGAGGGTGGTGAGTGCGTGAAATGGACTGCTGGTGGTGGTGGAGGTGGAAACAATAGGATCTTTTAAGAGACTCCTGGATGGCTACATGGAGCTTAGGAAAACAGAGGGCTATGGGTAAAGCCTAGGTAGTTCTAAGGTAGGGACATGTTCGGCACAGCTTTGTGGGCCAAAGGGCCTGTATTGTGCTGTATGTTTCTCTAAATAGATGGAATATAATGTGCTTGGAGTTCAGTGACCAGTGATGTTCTGCAGATATCTCTTTGAGATATTTATAACTGTCTTGGATGAAAAAGTGGAAAGGTGGGTTAGTAATTTTGCAGATGACATGAAGGTTGGTCGAGTGGAGACCTGGGTACGGTTAAGGCAGGGGTTAATAGACTCTTGATTGGTCAGAGCATGAAAGGGTACAGGAAGGAGGCAGGAGCTTGGGGCTGACAGAGAAAATGAATCAGCCATGAAGAAATGGCGGAGCAGATTGGCTACACCAAAGGGCCTAATTCTGCTCCGATATCTTATGGTCTTTTCCCTTTTGTACTGTAGCTACGCTAAACTTTGCAGGTCATGAACTACCTGCACCAGGCAATATTCACTCATTGTTGCTGGCTTATCTTGGTTTCTGGTCAAATAATATCTGGATTTAAAAATTTTAATGCTTATTTTCAATTCTTTTAACTCTCATCTGTGCCAATCATTCCAGAATACAATGACCCTAGTTTTCATCTCTTGTGCCTTCTTGATGGTTGTGGAATCCAAAAGTGGAGATTATTCTCAGGATGAATGCTAAGAAGCAGATACTGTACATTTCTATACTCTGAAGTCTATTAAAGTCTCAGAAGGCTATGGATGCACACACGTTGAATATAATCAGGCTGATATTGACAGACTATTGGGAATTAGGGAATGTGTGAACAGGCTGGGTCTGTGAAATTGATATAAAGGTTTGATATAAAACTTCACTGAATGGTGGACAAGCGTGAGGTAATATCTCGCACAGTCCAAATATTTTATCCTGTGGTTGTACACGTCTAAGCCATGTTAGGTACATTTGGCACTTTCGAGAAAGGGGAGCTGGGGAAGGCAAACAATACTGCAGCTCTTAATCACTTTTAATTTCACAAGAATATTCTCATGTGGTCCTTTTTATCCCTTGGGGTATGGGTGAGGAGGAACTGGGAACGAAGTATATGCAGATACATTTTGTAGATTGTAGCCCTAGAGCTTATTGAACATGGGTGGGGTAGAAGAAAGTCCTAGTCTGGGAATTCCCTTCTATAGTCCTCCATGACTGCATTCTTTAGTGACTTGAAATGAAATCAAGGCCTTGGCATACTTAATATGTGGCACACTTTCCAAAACTTCCTTTGCACTGCTGGCCAATGTCCTGGAAGTGCACCAGAAGGAGACATTTTTAGAGATGAGAAGTAGTTTCATACTTTGACTGACATTATTTTATGTTTGTATGTTCCTTTTAGTTCAGGACACTTCCACCACATGACCTTTGCCATTGGCCTTGAGCTAATTTCCCCTACCCCAGGGTTAGAAACGAGGGAGGATGGCTCACTGCCGACTTAGAGGGCTACACTGTTTGCTCTTCAGTGTTCCAAGTGAAGGGTACATATCAAACTCATTGTGTTGATAAACAAATGTCCTTGCATGAATGAAGCGGCTGCTCGACAAGTGATAACATTCTTCATCATGACGTAAATTATGTTCATTGCCGCTGATGTTAGTAAACGCTTCTGTATAATTCCCTGACTCTGTTTTAGTTTTTAAATTGGGTTTCTCCTAGGCACTCATTAAAAATCACAACACTTTGTGTAATGATTCTAATTTCAGCTACATTAATTAAATAGTTCATGGTTACCATTCTTAAATACTTGATAGAGATAAAAATAATCGTGATTGTGTTGGTTTGTGGTCGATTTTGTTTTGTGATTATGCAACTAAATCTAAATAGAAAAGTGATTCATAGATTTTTTTTATTATTGTGGTAGTTTGTATCCAGAAACTCTAACTTGTATGTTCTTTTATGTTGTCAGTTACTGAAGCACAAGAACCTGACGAAGCACTGACAGCTGGTAAGCAAGTATGACTTTTTGCAGATATTTGCTATTTATTAATATTTTGTACATTATTGGAAAGGAGTTTAGGCCAGTCTTGAATTTTGAATTTGGATGGGTTGTGTATTTTATTAATGTGATTGACCCATTATTTCATTGTATATCTAATTACATTTTAGATTGATTGCTGGAAATTACTGTTAATAAAGGTGAATATATTGCATTAGATAGAAATATGAAACTGAAAATAAGGTAGTTTGCTGGATGGCATTTAACATGTAAGCAGGACATTTGCTGTGAGAGTGTCTTGCCTGTAATTTCCATTGTTCACTGCTCCCTGAGAGAATTCCAGAAGAGTGGACAAACACTCATAGTCAACATGCCCTTAAGAAATAGAGGAAACAAAGCTGATCTGGGTATCCAGGGTCAAAGTTTTGTCATCGTCAATGAGAATGGTCAAGGACATTTTTTGGAACGTGGTATAGAATTGCTTGGATGGAAAGGGACATTTTACAGATTCCTTTTCTGGCATCATTAGAAGGAGTTAACTTCTTATCAATTTGTGACTTGTAGAAATCACCAGGAAGGAACATCTGGGAACTAGTGGTTATTACACAAGACTCCTCTTCCACAATGAAAGCCTCTGGTATGAATGGCAATGTATTAATTAATAGCTGGAAAAATATATGTAGCTAAAACAAAGTTAGAGATAGATTTGGATGAATTGGAGAACAATTACCCTGGTATTCTGGTTTTATTAATATTACAATCATTCTTGCTTACTGTTTTTATTAACAATCATGAGTTTAAGGACATTACCAATACCTATGTGTGATAGAATGGGAGATGATCAGGTAGATATTGGTATGTTGAAATGTTGGGCTCATGACTGGCAAATTTTAATCTGAGAGAGTACATTGTTAGCCATGAGGATACTTAAATGGATAAATTGTCAGAGAAAATTATTAAAGGATGTGGACAAATTAATCATTAAAGTCTGTGCTTAATGCTGTAAAACAGAAACTGGAGTAAGCACCAAGCTGTGTTCATGGGAATATGACTATATAAACAAGCGTACAGCTTGTTTGTCCTTGTATAAGACCTTAGGTCTAACATGGAATACCAGAACAGTAAGTTCAGTTTTGGCCTCCTCACATGGGTGATGGGACTTTGTATCAAGAGCAGAGAAGAACTGATGAACCAGTTTAAAGCAACTTCATTATCAACATAGACAAAAAGAACTAGGACACTACACTTGATGACACACAGAGATGAGGGATCAAGTTTTATAAGATGATGAATAGCATAGTTTGTCAAATTAACTAAGACATGGAGGACAGCGATGACAACCATAAATTGTGTAGGACCAATTCTATGTTAACAATTTGGAGGTAGTTATTTTCTTAGAATTTGCTGGGCATCTGGACAGACCATTGGCTTAAAGGGTAGATACCAGTTCACTTATTTCATTAAGTGAAGGCTAGACCTGTGTTTGTCTGGTTAGGAAGAAGGAGCGAGGAATTATTGGGGCCAATGTGAGCCCTGGGTTGGTTTTGAACATTTCACTTAGTGGTGGAGTGAGGATGGTGCCAGCAATAAATAGTCCAAATTTTCCCTCATATTAGTAGGTTTTTAATCTTTTTTGCCTCTCGTAGGAGAATGCATGGCTTTGGGTTATGTGGACTTTGGTATAGTTCTTGTACTGAAGAGTGCAACAATTGCTTAGGATAGGTTGGATAAATCATGAGGGTATCTTCCTGTGTTGTTGTTTTGATACAAAGGATGTCAAGACTCTGGAGAGGGCAAGGACAAGATTTACCAGATCAGTACTAGAGCTTTAAGTTACTTTCAAAAGGGAATTGGCAGTGTGCAAAGTTCCAGGGCCACAATGTACGTAAGGACAGCTAAATGGGACGCATTCCTTTCAGAATCAGTATTACCACAATGGGCCAAATGGACTACATAATGTATCATTACATGATTGCTTGAAATTGCTCTCCACTCTGCTTTGATACACGTAGACAACTACAAAGCATATGCCAAGCAACACACACAAGATGCTAGTGGAATTCAGCATGCCAGGCAGAACGTAGGAAAAGAGTAAACAGTTGACATATCAGGCAGAGATCCTTCGTCATGACTGGAAGAAGAGATTAGAAGTCAGAGTAAAAAGGTGGGGGAAGGGGAGGAAGAAATACAAGGTGGTAGGTGATAGGTGAAATGGGGAGGGGGAGGGGTAAAGTAAAGAGCTGGGAAATCGATTGGTGAAAACAATAAAGGGCTGGGGAAGGGGGAATCTGTTAGAGAGGATAGAAGGCCATGGAAGAAAGGGAAGGGAAGGAGCACCAGAGGGAGGTGATGGGTAGGTAAGGAGATAAGGAGAGAGAGGGGAATGGGGAATGGTGAAGGAGAGGGAGGGAGCCATTGCCAGAAGTTTGAGAAATCGATGTTCATGCCATCAGGTTGGAGGCTACCCAGATGGAATACAAGATGTTGCTCCTCCAACCTGAGTGTGGCCTCATCACAGCAGTAGAGGAGGCCATGGACTGACATGTCAAATGGGAATGGGAAGTAGAATTAAAATGGGTGGCCACTGGGAGATCCCTCTTTTTCTGGTGGACGGAGCATAGGTGCTCGGCAAAGCAGTCTCCCAATCTACATTAGGTCTCATCAGTATACAGAAGGCCACACTGGGAGCACCGAATACAGCAGATGTCCCCAACAGACACGTGGGTGAAGTGTCGCCTCACCTGGAAGGTCTGTTTGGGGCCCTGAATGGTGGTGAGGGAGGGTGCGTAGGGCAGGTGTAGCACTGGTTCTGCTTGCAAGGATAAGTGCCAGGAGGGAGATCAGTGGGGAGGGAATGAATGGACAGGGAGTTGCATAGATCCCTGCGGAAAGCAGAAAGTGGGGGGTGGTGGTGGTAGTGGGATCCTGTTGGAGATGGTAGAAGTTATGGAGAATTATGTGCTGGATGTGGAGGGTGCTGGGGATAAGAGGGCAGACATGCGTGAAATGGAAGGGATGTGGTTGAGGGCATTGTTGATGGTGGAGGAAGGGAAGTCCCTTTCATTGAAGAAGGAGGACATCTCCTTAGTTCTGGAATGAAAAGCCTCATCCTGAGATGGAGGAATTGAGAGAAGGGGATGGCGTTTTTACAAGTAACAGGGTGAGAAGAGGTATAGTCCAGGTAGCTGTGAGAGTCAGTGGTTTTATAATAGACACCAGTAGATAAGCTGTTTCCAGAAAAAGAGGCAGAGATTTGAGAAGGGTAGGGGGGGAGAGGTTTCAGAAATGGACCAGGTAAATTTGAGGCCAGGGTGGAAGTTGGAGGCAAAGTTGATGAAGTCAACGAGCTCAGCATGGGTGTAAGAAGCAGCACCCATGCTGTTGTCAAAGTAGCATAGGAAGAGTTGGGGAGTGATACCATTGTAGGCTTGGAACATAGACTGTTCCGTGTAGTTGACAAAAAGGCAGGCATAGCTGGGACCCGTGCAAGTGCTCATGGCTACAACTTTTGTTTGAAGGAAGTGAGAGGATCCAAAGGAGAAGTTATTGAGAGTGGGCCTCCAGAAGAAGGAGAGTGGTGGTGGAGGGGTACTGGATGGGTCTGGTATCCAGAAGGAAACTGAGAGCTTTGAGGCCTTCCTGATGGGGGATGGAGCTGTGTAGGGCCTGGATATCCATAGTGAAAATAAGATGATCAGGGCCAGGGAACTTAAAATCCTGGAAAAGATCAAGAATATGTGAAGTATTATGGACATAGGTAGGAAGGAACTGGACCGGGGACGGGTAGGGATAAAACAGAGTCGAAGTATACAGGTGTGAGTTCAGTGGGGCAGGAACAAGCTGAACCACTGGGTCTACCTGGACAGGTAAGTTTGTGGATCTTGGTTAGGAGGTAGATACGGGAGGTGCAGGGTAAGAGAACTATGAGGCTGGTGGCAGTGGATGAGAGATCTCTATAACCATCAACTGAGAATGTGAGCCTGAAGACCCACATTCAATGATTTAGGGACAGCTTCTTCCTCTCTGCCATCAGGTTTCTGATCAAGCCCATGAACCAACCCATGAACACAACCTTGTTATTCCTTTTTTCACGTTATTTACTTCTTTCTTTATGTTGTAGAATTTCATAATTGTGCTGTCCTGTTGCTACAAAACAACAACTTTTTACGTCATATAAGTCAGTGATAATAATTCTGGTTCTGAAATTGTGTAACAGGTAATGGTTGAAACTAAGATGGAGACACAAAAGGATGCAGATGCTAGAACCTGGGGTTACACAAGATGGTGGAAGAATTCACTGAGTCTTTGGAGGGAAACACAAGTGACTGTCCATTTTCCCTCCATAGATATTGCCTGGCCCACTGAGTTCTTCTAGCATCTTTTGCGGTGTTTGAAACCAATTTGCCTACCCCTGGGACTGACAACGATAAATTATCATTAAACTGGAACCCTGACACCTCTTAGTTTTAACAAAAATAAACTGTCACTTGTAGGGCTTAAACTTGTGTTTTGTTTTTGTCCTTAATAGCTATCTATACTGATGACACCACTCTGAGGGTTCTGAATCCATAAACTGTGCGGGCATTCACATGTGAATGCAGGATCATGACTCAAAAATACCCAGACATTGATCCAGTTCCAAAATGAGTACATTCTCTTTATCCTTGTAATGGTGTTCTTGAAATATGCTGTCATATTAGAAACCATAGACAAATGAATGCATCTTACTTGTGTTTCTATCACAACAGAATCTTGTACTTGAATGATCCTGTGGTGTCCCTTGTAAATGAAAACCTTACATTTTATGAGGAGGAGCATGAAACTTGGGGAAAATGAAAAAATAAAAGTAAAGTCTGGTGTTTAAAATGGATTATAAGAGAGTTAGTAGGGAAATAGAAACATGGCTTCGTGTGGCAGTTTCAGCCATCCCATGAAAGAATACATTTAGGCAGTAGTGAAAAAGGGTAGAAGAACTACCTACAGTCCTGAGTTGAAGAGCATGTGGAGGAATTGATGACAGACACTGAAAGCAGTAAGATGCTGCGGGGGCACGCAGAGATTTTTCAACAAGTAGGAGGATTTGAGCCACAAGGGGGCACTGTAAGCAGATAACAATGGGAACGGACTTTGGTGCACAGTGCAGCTGAGGAAGCTGGATTTGCTAAAAGACAATGAAGATGATAACCTGGAGGGTGGTACAGATACCCCTTGAGCAATTTAATTTTGATTTGTGTGGCACAGAAACTGTCCTCTTCAGCACAACTTGTTGATGTTGACCCTGACACCTTCCTCACTCATCACATTTTCCTGCAGTAAGCCTGTGTCCTGCTATAGCGTTCTTGTCTAAGTACCTATCCAATGCCTTTCTAATATTTGCTTCTATCACTCCTCTGGCAGCTGATTCGATATAACCAACACCCTTTGTGTGCAGAACTTGGTTCTCAGATTCCTTTAAATTTCTCCCCTCTCATTTCAAACATGTGCCTTTTTTTTTCAGTCCGCTGCCCTGGAGAAAAGACTCTGACAATCTACCCAATCTATGCAACTCTTAATTTTATGAAGGTCTATAAGATTACTATTCAGTCTTCGACTACCTACAATCATCACGGCAACATTAATGAACGTGTGGGATTGGTAACTGGCCATATAGGAAAATGCACTAACGTGATTAAACACGAGACTGCCAGGGCAAACCAGACACCTTGGCTGGCCGCAGAGTATCATGCACTGCTTAGGGATCAGGACGTTGCCTGCAGATTGGGGTGCAGGATGATTCTAAGGTCAGCAAGAGCTGCAGTCTCCCATACCATCAGGAAGGAAAAGTGTGAGGACACACAGAAAAATTCAGACACATTTGTGACACCAGAGACACAGGGCACATGTGACAAGATACACAAAACATAACTGATTACAGGTCCACCCTGCGTGTCAACAACAGCGAACCCGCCCCCACCCCCACCCATTCCTGATAGGCTGAATGCCTTCCCTACACGATTTGATGCATTGAATGATGTGACATCGAGGAAAGCCACCTTCTCTTCCCTCACCCCCAAGGAACAGGCAGGCTGTCTGGCCACAGCCAGGGTGAGGGAGATCCTAGCAAGGGTAAAGCGGTAAACCCATGAGCAGCTGCTGCAGGCCCAGACAACACACCTATTCAGGTGCTGAGGGACTGTGTGACCCAGCTAACAGAGGCCCTAACAGACACCTTTAATGTCTCTTTGAAACAGTCCACTATCCTTGCAGGCTTCAAGGTGCCCAAGAGAGCAACGATAACAGGCCTAAACTGGGCGCCATGGTAGTGTAACGGTTAACACGACACTGTTGCAGCTCGGGGCGTTCGGGGGTTCCGGCGCCATCTGTAAGGAGTCTGTACCTCATCCCTCTGGAGTGCATCCGTGTACCCGCGTGCTCTGGTTTCCTCCCACAGTGCAAAGACGTACTCAGCAGGTTAATTGGTCATTGTAAATTGTCCTGTGTTAGGTTACGATTACAGTAATCGGGTTTGTCAGGGGTCACGCTTGAAGGGCCAAAAGGGTCTACTCCACGCTGTATTGCTAAATAAATGATTACACAGACCAAAACCGCCCAAGTGGTGTGAGTGGCTGGTAATTTATTGATAAAATACCACCTTCCACCTACATTAGACCCTTTCCAGTTTGCCTTCTGCACAAACCAGTCCACTGATGATGTAATAGCATTGGCCCTCCACTCCATCCTGTCCCACCTAGAAAACAGTGCTTCATATGCTAGGATGGTGTTCATTGACTTCAGCTTGGCTTCAGAGGCTGGTGGCTAAACTGTCCTCGTGGGGGTGAGCACCCGGCTCCACAACTGGATCTTGGAACATTTTGTTGGAAAGACCCCAGTCAGTCCGAGTTGGCAGCAACATCTCCAGCTCCATCATGCTGAGCACTGCTGACCCCCCCCCCTCCCCAGGGCTGTGTGTTCAGCCCACTACTGACCCCCCCCTCCCCAGGGTTGTGTGCTCAGCCCACTGCCCCCCCCTCCCCAGGGCTGTGTGCTCAGACCTCTGCTCCCCCCCCCCCAGGGCTGTGTGCTCAACCCACTGAGCCCCCCCTCCCCAGGGCTGTGTGCTCAGCCCACTGCTGTCCCCCCCCTAAGGGCTATGTGCTCAGACCACTGCTGACCCCCCCCCCCCAGGGCTGTGTGTTCAGCCCACTGCTGTCCCCTCCCCTCCCCCGGGCTGTGTGCTCAGCCCACTGCTGTCCACCCCCCTCCCCCGGGCTGTGTGCTCAGCCCACTGCTGTCCACCCCCCTCCCCCGGGCTGTGTGCTCAGCCCACTGCTGTCCCCCCTCCCCCGGGCTGTGTGCTCAGCCCACTGCTGTCCCCCCCTCCCCCGGGCTGTGTGCTCAGACCACTGCTGTCCACCCCCCTCCCCCGGGCTGTGTGCTCAGCCCACTGCTGTCCCCCCCTCCCCCGGGCTGTGTGCTCAGACCACTGCTGTCCACCCCCCTCCCCCGGGCTGTGTGCTCAGACCACTGCTGTCCACCCCCCTCCCCCGGGCTGTGTGCTCAGACCACTGCTGTCCCCCCCTCCCCCGGGCTGTGTGCTCAGCCCACTGCTGTCCCCCCCTCCCCCGGGCTGTGTGCTCAGACCACTGCTGTCCACCCCCCTCCCCCGGGCTGTGTGCTCAGACCACTGCTGTCCACCCCCCTCCCCCGGGCTGTGTGCTCAGACCACTGCTGTCCACCCCCCTCCCCCGGGCTGTGTGCTCAGCCCACTGCTGTCCACCACCCTCCCCCGGGCTGTGTGCTCAGCCCACTGCTGTCCACCACCCTCCCCCGGGCTGTGTGCTCAGCCCACTGCTGTCCCCCCCTCCCCCGGGCTGTGTGCTCAGACCACTGCTGTCCACCCCCCTCCCCCGGGCTGTGTGCTCAGACCACTGCTGTCCACCCCCCTCCCCCGGGCTGTGTGCTCAGACCACTGCTGTCCACCCCCCTCCCCCGGGCTGTGTGCTCAGCCCACTGCTGTCCCCCCTCCCCCGGGCTGTGTGCTCAGCCCACTGCTGTCCCCCCCTCCCCCGGGCTGTGTGCTCAGACCACTGCTGTCCACCCCCCTCCCCCGGGCTGTGTGCTCAGACCACTGCTGTCCCCCCCTCCCCCGGGCTGTGTGCTCAGCCCACTGCTGTCCACCACCCTCCCCCGGGCTGTGTGCTCAGCCCACTGCTGACTCACAACTGCACTGCCAGATCCAGATCAAACCGCATCATTAAGTTTGCTGAGTGGTTGGCATCATCAGCAACAGTGATGAATCAGCTTACAGAGAGAGCAGGTAGAGAGGCTTATCAGATAGTGTGAGAACAACAACCTGAGTCTCAACATGGACAAGACAAAAGAGATGATTGTGGACTTCAGGAAGGCTCAGGTCAACCACTCTCCATTGCACATCAATGTCTCTGCCATGGAGAGAGAGAGAGAGGAGCACAATCTCTTTGACCCCCTACTATCAGGACAGAGGTACAGAAGCATTAGGACTAGGATTGCCCGACTGGGTAACAGCTTCTTCCCTCAGGCTGTGAGACTAATGGATACCCTGCCATCATCGAGGTCTCATCACTAGAGCAGCTAGCTGTTTACTGTTTACTATTAAATGCATTTTGAATTATATTTTATTATCTTAGGGTAATATTTTGGTTTATGTGCCACAAGTGTAGATATTTTGTGGGTGCACCGTGGCTGTCTCGTTTGGTTATACTGCATATATGTACAGTCAGGTGACAGTAAACTTGAACTTGTACGTTCCATTGAGAATAAACCTAATTACAGCAGCCCTCTATTTCAAGCAACACCCTGGTGAATTTCTTCTGCAGTATCTCCTTTGCTACCACGTTCTTCCCTCAGTGTGACAACTAAAATTGTGCCAAATCCTCCATGTGCGGTCGCCAATGTTTGTACAGCTGTAATGTGGCTTCCTCTTTTATTCAATGCTTTCGTTGGCCAGTGAAGGCAAACTCACCAAATGCCCAGTTCACCTGTGTCCCTCGAAATATTCTCCAGCATCTTCTCTACCACTGATTAAAGCTCACCAGCCTGTAGTTTCCAGGCTCGTCCCTACTTCCCTTTTCGAATAAGGGACTAACATTAACTGTCATCTGCTACAGTCAGCGGTCCAGAAATCTCTTCCATTGATTTCCCTAGCATCCTGGGTTAGTTCCAATGGTGTCCTGGGGATTTATCCACACAACTCTGCTGCAATCTTCCTAAGACTTTCCTGATCCAGAATATCAGTGTACCTTCCCTTAACTCTTCACTCTCTGCATCCTTCTCTCTGATGTGTATCAATGGGAAGTATTCATTTTGAATCTGGCTCATATTATCTGTCTTCTCTGTAGATTTCTCCTCTGGTCCCCGAGGGGAATTACTGTTTCCACAGCTACCCTCATGCTTCAAAATACTTGTGAAAGTGGACAAGGCTTAACTGATATCTTAGAGTAAGGTTGATCTTAAAAAATGTGGAATGTTTCTGAACTGTTAACTGGAAGGTATGATGATGGAGTAGATATGCATTTCTGTAAAAGACAATAAAATTCTACTCTCGCAACTTTAGTCTGTTAAAGGAGTTGAAGCCACAGACACATGGACACTTCTTTTTTGTCAATATTTGCTGCAGAAAATTTGGCTGAATCGGGATTTCATGTCGGTCTGATCATTTCCACCAGCCCAGCAAAGATGATGCAGGGAGGTTGATTAAATATTCTAGGCATTCATGTAAAAACTGTCTCTGTGTCTTCAGATAAGCTGGTGAATGAAGGTGGAAATGACTTAAGATGGAAACTGGTAGGCTTTGATGTGGATGGTTGAACGTGAAATTGGCTAGTAATAGTGCAGTCTTGTAAGAGAGGGATAACCATCTCCAATGAAAGATTTTAGGGCAGGGCATTACACGTGCCTGCTGTCATCAGTTCAGATATTGTTCAGCCATAAAACTGCTTGAGGTGTGAACAGATAACATGGCTTCTGGGACATTTGGGGAGTCAAAGTCCTGACAGTCTGTCTCCTTAAATATGGTCCAAGGGTTGTGAAGCAAATAGGGATAAGACTCAGGAGGAAGAAAATATAAATTGCTCTGAATGAATTTATATCAATGAATTACAGAAAGAAAAGTGGGGAAAACTATATTCATCGAGAAAAGTGAGAGATGGAAAAATAAGATTCCTTTTAAAATATTATTAATATCTTCCTAAGCAATTAATTTCAGTTTCAAGACTCCATATTTTTAATTGTTTCCTTTCTGGACCAGTGTGGTTGGCAAATGATGAGCACATAGTTAAAATAAAACTCTGCTTTAATTCTTCGACTGTACATTTTTTAACGCCTTTGCTGATTAATTACCAAGAACCCTCATGATAACCACAAAGAGAGTTAGGACAAGATCTGAGTAGCTAACAGCAGAGCAGTGTATATCAATGTCGGCTTATGGTGATTCATAAGTGTCAAGGTTTCTCAACTGAGGCTCCTGCACAATTTGAATGGAATAGCACTGATCAGAACTTGTTTATTCTGTAATATCCTAAATCATTATGTATGAATGGTGAGTGGAATATTTTGATGCACCCCATCGATGGAAAAAAAAACAGGAAAAAAACCTTTCTTATAGACATCACCTCCTTCCAGTGTGTGATGCATGGATTAAATCCCTGATGTGCTGATTTTAACTAAACAGTAGCATCTTAATAAATACTTTGCTTCAGGCAAATTCTTTGAATTCTTGCAACATGACAATGCATGTATAATTTTATTTTTCTCTTTGTAAACATATTCATGCATGCTATTGTGCTTTTCTAATGTTTGCTGTGTGAATCCAAGTTAATGTCAAGGTACAAGTTTGTAGAAATATCACTCTTGCTCATTCGTGGTCTGTTTTCTTGACCTGAATTTGCTGTTTCCTAGCTCCAGATGCCCTTTCTTCATTGTACAGGTAAAGGAACTCCTCTATCATTAAATTATTTTAGCTTTGATTGTGCTACGACTGAGGAAGGGTGAACTTTTGAGAAGCATATGAAGTGTGGGGAAAAATGCAACTGAAAGGGAGGGAAAGAGCTACTGATAGATGCAGACTGAAACAAGCTGAGAGAAAGGCCAGGTCATTATTTTTGGTTGACAGTACTAAACAGAGGTTCAATCACAAGATTTTCCAATACATGGCACTCTGTGTCATGTTGAACAGTACTGTATTATATTCTGACAATGTGCTGTTTGACCAGGTTATGCCAAGGTAATTCTATTTTCTGTGGTGACATTTCCTGGACTTGAGCACCAAATGAAATATTTAATGTCTCTTTAATTTAAATTATTTAATTAATTACACAGGAGAACAAAAGTAAGATTTAAATTCAGACGAAAGCAGCTTTATGAATATTGTGCAGTTTTGACTATCATGTAGAAAAGCATGTAAATACTAGAGATTCAATAAAATATAAGTAACTTCTAAGGCCCCCATACTAATATCATGTTTTACAAAATATAGGGTCTAAAAACATGAATAGAATCAAATATTTAAGTTTACTGATTCCCAACCCACCACTGAAGCCCAGCATCAAAAAGACGATGTACAGTGTTAACAGAAGAGCGCCATGCAGTTGTTGGAGCACAGACTGAGTCTATTTGGCCCTTCGTGACTATCCTGGAATAATTTCTTCAGTCCCATTCCCCAGTTCCTTTTCCATAGCCCTGCAGAATAATTTCCCTGCAGTGCCTTTCCAATTCCAAGCTGACTCCAATAATAAAACAGAAATAGTCCACACTTTACTGAGAAATTCTGGTAGTAATCTATAATACTGCTTCAATTTCCCTGCTTAAATATACAGAATATTAGAACTCCAACATAAGCAAGAGTCAATACAGAAAATTTGAATTTATTGGTTTCATTGGGATCTTATACCCTTGAAGAAGAGAGCAGAATTGCTGCAGTTCTTCTGGCGCTGTACACCATTGAATCTGCACTGGATTAAACCTGCACAGTAACAGTGAACCCATTCATAGCAAAGACTGTGACAGGAGTGGGTAAGTTGGATAAATTTTTATCCGAATGCTCTAAAGTGTTTTAAATTTTTAATAACGTGGAATACTTTCGACTTTGAAAGTTCCTGAATGGCAAGGGCATTTGACGTTTGGTCAATTTGCAAGGCGTGGCTTTACTAGCTGTCTGTGGTTGAGGCCCCTCCTGACTCTGTCACATTTGTGTTGAGAGTCCCCCTTGCTGCAAAGGCCTGAACGAATGGCACACCTTCTGCACAAGGGGTTCTGCACTCACCCCTTGTGCAGAAGTCTGGATTTAATGGAGAGGTGATTGTAGGTGAATCTCCACAGCCAGGATTATCATACAGTGCAGGTCTGCAGGACATGTCCCTTCTTCAAGCCTGAAATTTTTTTCTTTCTTTTACCATTCATATCTATTGTCCTGTCAGTTTGTATTGTACTCCCCTGCTTTCTCTGATTTCAGGCAAAGTCTGTTAGCTGTGCAAATGCTGCCTGGAAAGATTATAACAAAGCTGTGTATTCCAGCTGCTGAAGGTCATTAGGACTACTGTATATACAAGGACCATTTTACTAAACTGAAATAACCTGGCAAGCATTCAGTTCGAGGTGGCAAAAGGAATGGACAGTAAGTGCCTGCCTTGCTTGTGAGTGAATTTTTAATAAATGAGAAGAATTAGGGAACTAGAAATAGTTGGCAGCCTTAACACAGAGAGAGAGAACGAGAAAGGGAACCATAGAGACCATGAACCGACAAGTAATGTATCTAAAGGAAGGGGTTGTTACTTTTGTAATTGTGCATTGTTGATGAGCTGACACATTTGACAGTTAACTACCTAGGCAGGAAGTAAGGATATACCAGTTTTTATAAAGTGCTGTCAGACATAGCAGAGATGCACTGGCTGAGGCATATTCATCTCTGAGGCCTTGCTCTACCTTGTGTGATTGAAAAGGCCCAGGACCACTAGACCCATGTATCTGTGCAGGTTACTGTCTGAAGTGCGAAAGCAGAGGATGAGTGAATCAAGCAGGGATCAGGTGCAAGTCTCTGTGCATTGACATAACCTGGTACTTATCTAAATGCGGCACTCAAAATTAATATTCCTAACTACACATTTAACAAAGCTTTGGGTATTATTACAATTTGTTTAAGGTTTTTGAAATAAAAACACAGTAAATGATGATTTGAACCAGCATGACATTGTATCTGCAAGTTACAGATATGTCAGGGTCAAATTATTTACACATCCATATATGACTTTCCTTTTCTGAAATAAAATATGCAACTGCTGCTTCAGCTGGTTCTCTCAGCACATGGACCTTCTCAACTGTGTGTGAGTCTCTTCACTGTTGTAGTTTATTTTGATCTGAAAATTTTGTATCATTCTGAATCAACAAAATGAGGTAAAACATCAAAGATCGAGCATCAATCTCAATCTCACTGGTTGCTTCAGATTTCTACTTCCGGAACACATTCTTTGGTGTGTTCAGGTCGTTCCCTTCTGTAATCACTTGAGTCAACATGAAGGCTTCTGACCATGCCTTTGATTTGTATAAATTATCATTTCAAACTACAGACCTGTCAAATATCCTGTCAGTTGTACTTGATGCTTATTTTTTTTATTATCTGAGCTCTATGCTTACCTCTTCCATTTAATTTTTTACTTCAGCTGCTGTCGTTCCACATTCTCCTGCATTCCAGAGCCACACCAAATTTAGCTATTTTCAAAGACTCGACATATCAACAACTCTGTGGGGGTGAAACTGGTCATAGAATGGGACATTGCCCTATATTTGAAGTTGGCGATCACTGATTCATTTTCAGACTGGTAAGAACCTTGAGAAATTTTCTTCTGCAAGGCTTCCTTCAAAAGACATAGAAGCCTCTCAGTATCATGAGATTTGGATGATTCAAAGAAAAAATGATTGAATTTCAGATTGAATTTCAGAACATACTAACAAACACAATGTGAGCTGTGGTCCATTGACTGACACAAACTCCTCAGCTGTGTTGCCTTCAGGAAAGAATTCTTCAATAACAGTATTTGCTTTAGTGCATCTTCCCTTCATACATACCTCCCTACATGGGTCTCTTCTCCCTCAGTTTACCTTCTCTATCCTTTCTTCCACCTGGTTCCATCTGCCCATTACCTTCTCTTATCTGGTTCTACCTATGACCTACCAGCCTCTGTCTTAGCACTCCCCCTCCTCTCCAATTCCGGATCGCCAATCACCTACCAGCCCCTCTCTCAGTCCTCCTTCTCACTTCTATTTAGTGGCTATCTTCCTTCTCCATTCTGTCCAGATCAAATGTAAGGCTCTTCACATCTGACAGCTTAGCCTAAATCTGTTTATAATTTGAGGTTTACAAAAAACCATCCCACAATATGTTATAAAAAAGCTCCCTAAAGTTGGAGTATCTTGATAGGTCTTTCAACTAACACTTTGAGTTGTACTTTTCTGACTGCGTGTCAAAATTTTAACTTTCCACCATTTCAAATGGATTTGGGTTTCATGTGCTCTATAGCTTTCTGTGGAGCTATCAGGTTGTTGAACATGCAATACATTTCAAAGCCAACCACTGTCAGTAAAAATGCTACAGTGTTTAATGCTTGGTGCATCTTCAAAAGTATTATTAGCCATTAAAAATGTCTCCAAGCATTCCTGATAGGCTGGGAATGATTCTCTTGCTCAGCTTTTCACCCCTTAGCTGCCGGTAAGGCCTGTCTCTGCTTGGGCTGCTATCTTACCCTGTTGCCAGTGCACTCCACTCTTCAATATGTTTTACACTTCGGTACAAGTGCAGACTAATGGTGACTCTTTGTACAGTCATTACCACAATATACATTTTCCCTTTCTCTCTGATTTGCTGGTGCGTATGCAAATTCACCAGTTCACTGTATGTATACTGCAAAGTTTGCTCATTGTTTTCTCAACCACAGAAATTTTAGGATGCTATGATCGGTGTGGTTCATGAACAATACTGTGGAGGTGCTGCAGAATGTTTTTTGGGTTGTCAATTATACCAGTGCCTAAGAGTGGTGATGAAATGCTTTGAGAGGTTGGTCGTGGCCAGAATCAATTCCTGCCTCAGTGAGGACCTAGACCCACTGCAATTTGCCTATCACCTCAATAGGTCTATAGAAGACACAATCTCAATGGCTGTTCACACGACCTCAGATCAGCTGGACAATACAAGCACCTATGTCAGGATGCTGTTCATTGACTATAGCTCAGTGTTTAACGCCATCATTCCCACAGTCCTGATCGATAAGAACCTGGGCCTGTTTACCTCCCTCTGCAATTGGATCCTCAACTTCATAACTGGAAGACCACTATCTGTGCAGATTGGTGATAATATCTCCTCCTCGCTGATGATCAACACTGATGCACCTCAGGGGTGTGTGCTTAGCCCACTGCTCTACTCCCTCTATTGCCGTGACTATGTGGCAGTTATCGCTCAAATCCCATCTATAAATTTGCTGATGATACAACCATTGTTGGTAGAACCTCCGATGGAGGTGAGAGAATGTACAGGAGCGAAATATATCAGCTAGTGGAGTGCTGTCGCAGCAACAACCTTGCACTCCATGTCAGTAAGACCAAAGAGCTGATTGTGGACCTCAGGAAGAGAAGACAAGAGAACATGAACCAATCTTTATAGAGGGATCAGAAGTGGAGAGAGTGAACAATTTTAAGCTCCCAGGTGTCAAGATCTCTGAGGATCTAACCTGGCCAACATGTTGATGCAGCTATAAAGAAGGCAAGACAGTGGCTATATTTCATTAAGAATTTGAAGAGGTTTTAATTGTCAACTAAAACACTTGAAAACTTCTGTAAATGTACTGTGGAGAGCATTCTGACAGGCTGCATCACTGTCTGGTATGGAGATGGGGGGTTGATGTTGGGTTTGGGGGCTACTACACAGGATCAAAAGAAGCTGCAGAAAATTGTACTATCAGTCAGTTCTGTCATGGGTGCTGGCTTCTTTAGTATCCAAGAGATCTTCAAGGAGCAGTTTTTCAGAAAAGCCACATCCATTATCAAGGAACCCCATCACCCAGAACATGCTCTCTTCTCATTGTTACCATCAGCAGGTAGATACAGAAGCATGAAGACACACTCTGTGATTCAGAAACAGCTTTTTCCCCTCCGCCGTACAATTCCTAAATGGACATTGAACTCACTTTTTAAAATATATATTATTTCTGTTATTGCACTATTTTAATCTATTCAATATATATATATAATATTTACTGCAATTGATTTATTTATTTGTTTGTTTATTTTTCTTTCTATATTAACATGTATTGCATTGTTCTGCTTTTGCTGAGTTAACAAATTTCACTGCACATGCTGGTGATAAAAACCTGATTCCGATTCTGTCAAGAGCAGGTCGTGGTGATGATATCTTCTAGAAGTTCCTTCTAGCAGGTACTGACCGTATCTCTGTCCCTGAAAGATTCATCCTATTCCTATCTCTCAGTGGAGCAGGGCCATAAACGTTGGTGATGATGATAGCTGTTAGATCACTGAAAAACCCTGACGGGTCGTGGCTGAGTTTCCTGCACTGTCTCCATCCATCAACTGTTCTTTAGGTCACAGGTTTCTGCAGGATCTCTGCCTTCACGTGCCTGTCCAGCTGTTTCTTTTTCACTCAATAAAGGTGGAGCTTCCAATGCAGGGATGCTTTTTGATCGCAGTTAGTTAGCACCTTGGTCTCCTTGTTAGTCGATTCAAACTCCCCCCTTCTCTGTGTAGAGAAGCTAAGGGTCCCTTCAGCTCACAGGTTGTGGGCTTCCTCTGGCTCTTGTTGGCTGGGAGTTGACAAGTTGACTGTGCTGCCTTTTCAATATTTACAATACTTATCTTTCTGTGTCAAATATTCTGTTAACACTCATATTTTAGGTCCAGGATGACGGAAATAATAAAATGTATTAGGATATGATCATTTCATCAGTTAGTGATGTCTGTAATAATGTAGCTGATATGGACATATTTGCATAATTGGCCATCTCCTGCCTGAAGTATGTCACTCTGGGTGGTAATGTCATTGTCAAAGGATTTAATTTTCTGATCTTTCATAATACAGCCATGTTCAATCTGTCATTGGTTCTGATATCTAGGTCCCAAACTTCTCATTGTGGAGTGGAAGTTGCCTGTGTAAGCTTTCCTTTAACATTGCATAGCTCTTGCTATTCCATGAAGTTTCATAGCACAAGGTCTTTGTCCAGTGGCAAGGGGGCCAAGGAGATCAGATAGGCTGATTCTGCTTCACAGCTTAATGGCAGTTACATCTGGCATGATGCATTCTAACCTCGGCTATGCACTTGATAAACCTTCTCCTTCAGTGATTAGAAATCAAAAACTGCAAGGCCCTAAACAGAGGACTTGACATCTGTGTCATCTTGACAATCCTGATACACTGAGTGCTGGTGGAACTCAACAGGTCAGGCAGCATCTCTGGAAAGGAATAATCAGTCGACATTTCAGGCTGAGATGAAGGATCTTGACCAGAAACATTGATTGTTTGTTCCCCTCCATAGATATTACCTGACCTGTTGAATTCCTCCAGTATTTTGTGTCTGTTGTTCTGGATTTCCAGCATCTCCAGATCGCTTGCATTCATGCTTCCTGGTAGTGTACCGCCTTAACTCATCTGACTGAAGAACTGATAGTAAGGCTTGTGGGATCTGAACCAGGAAGAATAGTGAGAATAGTTAATTCAATATAAAAAAATCACGTACAGAAAGGAAGAACTTGGATAAATGGAATTTTTGGAAAGTGATGAAGCAAGATTTTTTAAATCACCGGTAATTGAGGTACAATGGAATTAGCCGCCACTTTATTAGAAGCTGATTTTCAGAACCAGAGATATTGTTTAACATTAATTAAAATGCATCACCCCGCTACAAAGTTATTTGTGCTTGAATTTGTAAATCTGAACTTTTCTGATATTTTTAATGAGTATCTGTCACATCACATGGGCAACTTCACTCCACTTTCAATGGGAAGGCACTATATGAGGAGTTCTAGATGAGCTGAATAAATCAGGCAGTAGCTTTCTGTTTATTGGTGTACGTGTAGACATCAAAATTTGTCATTTAATATTTTTTAAAGTAGTATAAGCTTATTTTTACAGCAAGATCTTAAACATTTTTTAAAAATGCAAATAAACCCTTCGTTCCTCATTTACCACATGGCCTTGCAGTGTTTCATGACATAGCTTTTGTCCTGTGAAAGTTGCTGTGGTGGGAAGATTATTTCATATGCTTTCTTTGATTCTGTTCTGTAAATGAAGTTCTGTGCCTACTCTGCTGACAATTCACTACTTAAAAACTTAATGAACAATTATGCATATACGTTTGGATAAGAAAGGGTATTGAGAAATCAAAATTTCTCCTCCAAAAATATATCATAAATATTTTATGAATATTGAATATTTATATTGAAAACCAGGGATTACTAAAAGCCTCATAAATCTCTGAAATTTGTTTTTCATTGAAAGCTATATCGAATGCAATATTTCCAGTGGCCATTGATAGCAGAGATTTGACCAGGTATTCATTCAAATGTTTTCGATATGTTCTGTGCTTTCATATTTTAATAAGTCTACATGGTTAAAAACCTGAAGGGAAAATCTGACTCCAAACATGGTGAGAATTTCTGCCACACACGGCTCTACTCCGGGGGACTGAAAACAAAAGGTTACCTGAAATATGCACCTTACTTTTATTCACACAGAAGTAAGCAGTTTGCACACCCTCATTCTGAACAGCTGGGAGGAAAATGCACAAGGATTCTGTTTCATTAATGTTTTCAATGCTCTCTCTCTGCTGAGCCTGTGCAGTGACTCAAAACCAAAACTAAACTGATATAAAATTGTGAATAAAATCATCTGCTGGGGGATCTCAGTAGATCGAGAATGTAAGCAGGGAGATATGGACAGTCAACTGTCACCATGTGCACTGACACTGTCGAAACGCAAGTGTGGAGGAAAGACAGACTTCAATGTAGAGATGGCAACCAGAGTTTATTCATAGGAATTCCAACAAGACATTGGTGGATCAGCTGAATGACACCGCAAGATGTAACATTTTCAAAACTAGGACCCCACGATTAGTGCTAATTGGGCATCTGCTTAAATAGTACAGGTAACACGGAATCCCTCAGCCTATCAAAACAAACTTAACAAGTTTAAACAGAAAGCACCAAGAGACTGCATTACAAAGAGTAATTCACTAAGAAAAAACACAAGGAACTCTAAATGATATAAGGCTCTCATTAAACAACAATTAACCAATTCAAGTATTCTGAAAACCTGGGAGCCGAATGCCCTCTGGCTCCCCACACAGGCCCAAGGAGCTCCTGCAGTTTACAATTCCAGCTTAAGGATCTAGACCTAAAACATCATCTGTCCATTTCCCTCTACAAATGCTACCTCTACTGCTGAGTTAATTCCAGCAGTTTGTTTTGTGCTCCAGATTCCAACATCACTCGAATTGTCAGTGTTGTTAACAAGGGAGAAGAAACCCCACGTATTTGGGACAACTCTTAAAGAACAAAAACTAATCGAGAAAATAGGCTGGGATTCCCTCTATTTATTTGGGACACTGTGCTGCTTAATTGGGACAGGAAGTTATTGCCAAACAGTTTCTGACTTGCATCAGTCATTTGAACTTGTGTGGCTGTTAAACACTATACCAGGGGTCCCCAACCTTTTTTGCAACACGGACCGGTTTAATATTGACAATATTCTTGCGGACCGGCCGACCCGGGGGTTGGGGGGTGGGTGGAGCAGTAAGGTTGCCAACGGACAAGAGTAGCGGTCAAATACATTGTGTTTATCCCGAGAAAGACTACAATGACCATGAAGCCTTGCGTGGGCACCAGTGCGCATGCGTGTACGTGCCGATTTTTCTCTACAAATTGTTTTTGGCGATTCTGTTCGGGGGGCAGGGCGGGGGGAGTGTTAATCACGACCGGAATATAGGTGATAAGTGGCTAATACACTCAATTTCATTTCTAAAAGGGTTTATCTGATGAATTTAATATTAAACACAGCGCATATTTTCCTCGCATGAATATAGCCATAAGTCAATTATCAGGGGAGGACAGGGGAGCTTGAAGTAAGTGTTGAACGAACTTCCAGTAGAAGTGGTAGAGGCAGGTTCGATATTATCATTTAAAGAAAAATTGGATAGGTATATGGACAGGAAAAGAATGGAGGGTTATAGGCTGAGTGCAGGTCGGTGGGACTAGGTGAGAGTAAGCGTTCGGCATGGACTAGAAGGGCAGAGATGGCCTGTTTCCGTGCTGTAATTGTTAGATGGTTATATAAGTCACTTATAAGTCAATAGCATCATAACATTTTAAGTAACGTTTGGATATTAAACACACAGCACGTATTTTTCCTGTATGAACATGTGAAATCATTGCAACACACCAATATCGCTGAATCAGTGGGAGCCCTGGGCTTGTTTCCCTGCAACAAGACGGTCCTATCGAGTGGTGATGGGAGACAACAATACTTGAAGGGGGTTCCTTATGTCCAGTCTATTCCGCAATTTAGTTTTCGTTGCATTCATTGCAGAGATATGTTGGAAATGGAAGCAACGTTTTCAGTACTTTCGTGGCTATCTCAGGATATTTAGCCTTGACTTTGATCCAGAATGCCGGCAGAGATGTTATGTCAAACATACTTTTCAGCACGCCGTCATTTGCAAGCTCGAGGAGTTGATCTGCTTCCTGCGCTGACATGGATGACGCGCGGGTAATGACCTCGCGTGCGTGCAAGCTCAACAGAGGGCGTGACAGGGAATGAGGAAGAGTGCAGCTGACTCATATCGCCAAATCGTATCGTTTCCTCGCGGCCCAGTACCGGTCCGCGGCTTGGTGTTTGGGGACCACTGCACTATACCATGCTTAGAGCAAAGTTTTTAAGTAGCGTCAGTTGCATGTGTTTTTG
Organism: Mobula hypostoma; assembly: GCF_963921235.1. NCBI lineage: Eukaryota > Metazoa > Chordata > Chondrichthyes > Myliobatiformes > Myliobatidae > Mobula > Mobula hypostoma. The sequence goes on along the minus strand of NC_086104.1, from coordinate 63,041,894 downwards.
TTCAAAAAGCAGTGATTTTTTTTGTCACTGAGAGGTGGCAAGTAAGACAATTCAGAACTGTTTTGCTCACTATGAGTTGGAGGCTTAGAGATACCAGAAACAGCCAGGAGCGAAAATAAGAGGATTTCACTACTTCAGCAATTTAGGAACTACAAGAATTCAAAGGGATTGACAATCACCTTGAACATTACAATGAAAATGAAGATTTGAAGGATGCAATTGTCATAAGTATTGTATGAAGGCTGTCTGTTATCTGCACCGGGTGTCTGGGCTGATTTTGTTCATTTATAGTCAATCAAAAGAACATGCCAAGCTAAGTTGGATGAATTCATCTGTCGATTGGTGGTTGGTTGTCCATCGTGTTGAACAATGACAGGAGACCTGTGCAGGAGAGCTTTTAAAGTGGAAAGGATGTTGCACTGGGGCAGGTTCACTCTCTTAACTTGGAAGTCCGGGTCCAGTGGTATGAGTAGTTGTCACAAACTACGGTCTTCCTTCGTTGTAGTAAAGACCATGACTTCTGTTCCTTTTCATGTCCTTCACTCTCCAAATAGCATTGCAGAACCACCTTCCTGACCTTTGGATCTTACTGTCGATTTCATCCGCTCTGTCCCCTGGAGCTGACTTCACACACTAGGAGAGGTATGTCCCTGTCTCACCAGGGTATGAGGTCCTGCAGCTACCCTCACATGGGGGTTTAGCCCTCCTGTTGAAGCGGTGTACCGGCCACAGTTGCATGCAAACAACTACTTGGAGCCACATGTGAGAGCTGAATCGATAGGAATTAATACATAGTTATGTATACATAGATACGCCAACTAGTGGAGTGGTGTCGCAGCAACAACCTGGCACTCAACATCAATAAGACGAAAGAGCTGAGCGTGGACTTCAGGAAGGGTAAGACAAAGGAACACATACCAATCCACAAAGTGGAGAGAGTGAGCATTTTTAAGTTCCTGGGTGTCAAGATCTCTGAGGACCTTAACCTGGTCCCAACATATCGATACAGTTATCAAGAAGGCAAGACTAGTCAGGGATAGTATCACGGCTATAGAAAGGGAGGACGCTGCAGAGGGAGTGTCCACTGAGACGGTGTGGGTGGAAGTCAGAAATAGGAAGGGATCAATCACTGTGCTGGGAGTAGTCTATAGGCCCCCAAATAGCCCTTGGGACACCGAGAAGCAGATAAGCAGGCAGATTTTAGAATGGTGCAGGAAATACAGGGTTGTAGTTATGGGTGATTTCAACTTCCCTCATATTGACTGGCACCCCCTGACTGCAAGGGGGATAGATGGGGCTCAATTTGTCAAGTGTGTTCAAGAAGGATTCTTGACGCAGTATATGGACCGGCCGACGAGAGGAGAGGCCATACTGGATCTAGTTCTGGGTAATGAACTGGTCAGGTGACAGACTGCTTGCTGGGGGAGCATTTTGTTGAGAGTGACCACAACTCCCGTAGCTTCAGCATAGCTATGGAAAAGGATAAAAACAGACAAAATGGGAAAGTGCTTAACTGGGGAGGGGCTAACTATGAAGGGATGAGGCAGGAACCAGCAAGAGTAAATTGGAAAGAAATGTTCAAGGGTGAAAGTACAGAAGTAATGTGGAGGAAGTTTAGGGACCACTTGTGCTGGGTTCAAGTTAGGTTTGTCCCATTGAGACAAGGAAAATATGGTAGGAAAAGGGAACCGTGGCTGACGAAACACGTGAGGTAACTCGTCAAGAGGAAGAAGGAAGCATATGTTAGATATAAGAAGCAGGATGCAGGAGGGTCTCATGAGAAATATAGGGTAGCCAGGAAGGAGCTTAAGAAAGGACTTAGGAGAGCTCGAAGGGGGCATGAGAAGGCCTTGGCATGTAGGATTAAGGAGAACCCCAAGGTGTTCTATGCATATGTGAAGAACAGAAGGATGACAAGAATGAAGGTGGGGCCACTAAAGGGTAAAGAAGGCAACATGTGCCTGGAGGCGGAGGAGGTTGGGGAGGTCCTAAATGAATACTTTGCTTCAGTATTCACAAGTCAAAAGGACCTTGATCAGGGTGAGGTTGAAATAGAACAGGCCTGTGTGCTGGACAATGTGGAAATTAAGGAAGAAGTATTGGATCTTCTTAAGAACATCAAGATTGTTAAGTCCCCAGGGCCAGACGTGATATGCCCCAGGTTGCTGTGGGAAGTGAGAGAGGAGATAGCTGGAACAGTAGCTATGATCTTTGAGTCCTCATTGGCTGCAAGAGAGGTACCAGAGGATTGGAGAATGGCAAATGTAGTTCCCTTGTTTAAAAAAGGTAATAGGGAGAATCCTGGGAACTATAGACTGGTGAGTCTTACGTCGGTGGTCTGCAAACTATTGAAAAGGATCCTTAAGGATAGGATCTACAAGCATTTGGAGAAGTACAGTCTACTCAAGGATAGTCAACATGGCTTTGTGAAGGGAAGGTCGTGCCTCACGAGCTTAATTGAGTTTTTTTGAAGAGGTAACAAAAGAAATTGATGAGGGTAGGGCAGTAGATGTGGTCTACATGGATTTTAGCAAGGCATTTGACAAGCTCCCCCACGAGAGACTCATCCAGAAAGTCATGAGGCATGGGATCAGTAGAACCTCGGCTGTTTGGATGAAAAATTGGCTTACAGGAAGAAAGCAGAGGGTAGTAGTGGAAGGAAAGTATTCTGCCTGGAGGTCGGTGACTAGTGGAGTGCTGCAAGGATCTGTCTTGGAGCCCCTGCTCTTTGTGATTTTTATAAATGACCTGGATAAACAGGCGGAAGGATGGGTGAGTAAGTTTGCGGATGACTCGAAGATTGGAAGAGTTGTGGATGGAGCTGTAGGTTGTTGAAGGTTACAAGAGGATATAGACAGGATGCAGAACTGGGCAGAAAAGTGGCAGATGGAGTTCAATCCAGGTAAGTGAGAGGTGATGCATTTTGGAAGGACAAACCAGAAGGCTGAGTACAGGGTTAATGGTCAGTTACTTAAGAGTGTGAATCAACAGAGGGACCTTGGCGTTCAAATCCATACATCCCTCAAGGTCGCTGCACAGGTTGATAGGATAGTTAAGAAGGCCTATGGGATGCAAGGCTTCATTAATAGGGGGATTGAGTTCAAGAGTAGAGAGGTCATGTTGCATCTCTGCAAATCTCTGGTGAGACCACACTTAGAGTATTGTGTTCAGTTCTGGTCACCTCATTATAGGAAGGATGTGGAAGCTATGGAGAGGGTGCAGAGGAGATTTACCAGGATGTTGCCTGGATTGGAAAACAAGTCTTATGAGGCAAGGTTAGCAGAGCTAGGACTTTGCTCTTTGGAACGTAGGAGGATGAGAGGGGACTTGATGGAGGTCTACAAGATTATGAGAGGGATAGATAGGGTGGATAGCCAGTACCTGTTTCCCAGGGCACGAATAGCAAACACCAGTGGGCATATGTAGAAAGTTAAGTGAGGGAAGTTTAGGGGAGATATCAGGGGTAAGTTTTTTACACAAAGGGTTGTGGGTGCCTGAAATGACTTGCCAGGGATGGTGGTGGAGGCTAAACATTAGGGGTATTTAAGAACCTCTTGGACAGGCACATGGATGAAAGAAAAATGGAGGGTTACAGGGTAGTGTGGGTTTAGTACGTTTTTCTTAAGGAATATATGGGTCGGCACAACATCGAGGGGTGAAGGGCCTGTACTGTGCTGTAGTATTCTAGTGTCTAGTGTCTAAGACAGCAGCTATACTTCATAAAGAGTTTGAAGAGATTTGGTATGTCAACAAAAACACTCAAAAACTTCTTTAGATGTACCGTGGAGGGCATTCTGACAGGCTGCATCACTGTCTGGTATGGAGGTGCTACTGCACAGGACCTAAAGAAGCTGCAGAGGGTTGTATATTTAGTTGGCTCCATCTTGGGTATTTGCCTACAAAGTATCCAGGACATCTTCAGGGAGCGGTGTCTCAGAAAGGCAGCGTCCATTATTAAGGACCTCCAGCACCCAGGCTATGCCCTTTTCTCACTGTTACCATCAGGTAGGAGGTACAGAACCCTGAAGGCACACACTCAGCGATTCAGGAACAGCTTCTTCCCCTCTGCCATCCGATTCCTAAATGGACATTGAACCCTTGAACACTACCTCACTTTTTTAATATATATTATTTCTGGGTTTTTTTTGCACAATATTTAATCTATTCAATATATGTATACTGTAATTAATTTACTTATTATTTTTTTTTCTTCTTTTCCTACATTATGTAATGCATTGAACTGCTGCTGCTGCTAAGTTAACAAATTTTACATCACATGCCAGTGATAATAAACCTGATTCTGATTCTGATAGTTTTATATAACTGTAGTGGCATTAGTAGTGTTCTAATTTGTTCTGTAATTCTTTTAAATACATAATGTTTTACTGAGTTAAACGGTAGTTTGTCTTTTTATACCTTTTTAACTATTTCCATGAAACTACAACTAATTCAGGCAATTACTTTTAATTGGACCAAAATGTACTAGTCCTGATGTATCCCAATTAACTGGAATCCGCCATATTAAAGTTTTGTTCCTTCAATTTATCTGGATCAATTCTGTTGTGTATTTAATATTTCAGTAACATTTGTATAATATTGTAAATATATTGATTACGCTGCCTTTGTTGTTTACATAATTCATTACAGGTTATATGTAAATGTAAGTGAATGGTATACGTCATTACACTACCACGTCATAAGTGCATGCCTCACAAAAGTAAAAAAATAAATGTACCTGGGTTATCCCTGGCTCTCCAGTGTTTTTCTTTTAATTAGTTTTTCGAATTACAAAACATTAACAGTGACGACTGGTAAATTCACTGTGGATTATATGTAAAAGTATGTGAATGACATACTGTTAGACATAAGGACACAGTGGCATACCATCAAGTCACCACATCAGATGCATGAGCCTCTCTTAAAGTTAAAGCAAACATGAGTTATCCCCAGCTCCGTGTTTTTATTTCAATTAGTTTCATTTTTTGAAGTTACAAAACAAAACAGGACTCCCCTTCTTTTTGATTCCACTTATGAAACCTAAAGTGGTCTGCAGTCAACGATGGTTTTGGTTCTAAGTGTTCCTGCATTACTTTAATATCAACAAAACTCATTTTGGCTGGTTTGGTTGAAGCAATCAGACTTCTAAGCAAAGGGGAAGCATGGTAGCGTAAGGGGTGGCATGGTAGCGTAGTGGTTAGTACAACGTTTTACAGTACCAGTTACCCAGGTTCGATTCCCATCGCTGCCTGTTAGGAGTTTGTACATTCTTGCCGTAACCATGTGGGGCTCCTCAGGGCATTCAGATTTTCTCCCGCAGTGTTTCTCACCATTGACCCCTCATAAAGGGCTTTATCACCATCATCAACCACTGGTATCCATTTTCACTCCACAGAAATGCGTTCCACTGACAGAAGCAGCACAAATGCAGAGACAGGCTCTGTTTCCTGAAGGATACGTTTGTAAGATTGAATTTGAGAGAGCAACTAATCATTGAAATGCTGATGGACTGTCCTGTTTATGCTTGGAAGAGGAAATACCAGAAAAAATTACAGAAGAGATCACTCCTCTTGACGTATTCTCCCTAATGTAATTTGGAAGTTTCCCTATTATGGCAGGGATGATCCAAAGGAAAACCAGAAAAGACCCCACACTGTCTCGAGTCTACATGGCAATCTAAAATGGCTGGAACTTGCAGCAGAAACTCCAGTTCCCCCATTTTTAGCAGCGCTCGGGTGAACTTGACCTTGTCAGGAGTTGCCTTATGTGGGGATTGAGAGTTGCTGTACCATCCAAGCTGAGAGCTAAAGTGTTGGAGGAACTACATGCCGGTCAACTGGTCATGGTCAAACTGAAAACGTCGGCTTACAGCTGTGACTGGTGGCCCGGGACAGTTCAGCAGGTCGCACACTTCACCATGCACTGTTCCGAATGCCAGCATGTCCAGAAGGTGCCAAGTGCAGTGCCTCTATATAGCTGGGAATGGCCTGCATTTTCCTGGCAGAGTGTTTGGATTTTGCCAGACCATACACAATCTTCTTGGTAATAGTGGATGCCGCTACAAAGTGGCCAGAAGTGTTCCCAACAGCCTCTACTACAGCCTCACACACTATTGCTATGCTGAGATCTCTTCTCAAGGACTGGTGTTCCAGAACACTTAGTGACAATGGACCACAGTTTGTTATGGAACAGTGTCAGTCATTCCCAAAAATAAATGGAATGACATATTACGTTTGCACTGCACCACACCACCCAACTACAAATGGCATTAAAGTCTGTCCAGAGTCTAAAGAATGCACTGAGAACAGTGCCAGCAGAACACATTACACCAACACTGAATCAGAAGCTCACCAATTTCCTCCTTGCATATCACAATGCAGCACGCTCTACAACCAACAACTCACTAGCTCTTCTCTGCCTGGGTCGGCCCTTGCACACACACACACACACACACACACACACACACACACACACACACACACACACACTTGGATCTCCTCAAACCTAATCTCAGAAGGAGTATGCAGGACAAATGGCTGAGACAAATCGAGGGCTCCTCAAACAAGGAGTTAGAACCATAGAAACTACAGCACAGAAACAGGCCTTTTGGCCCTTCTTGGCTGTGCCGAACCATTTTCTGCCTAGTCCCACAGACCTGCACACGGACCATATATAGAACCATAGTTCTGTGTTTCACTCCTGGACAAGCAGTCCTGGTGAGGCAGTACACAGGTGATCAAAAGTGGAGACTTGAAAAGTTTAAGAACACACATGGGCCACTCTACTACACAGATTAAATTGTATTATCTCCAGATGATATTAAACACATCAATCAGTTGAGAGCAGAATCAATTGTCAGATAAGAAAGGTGTCCAGAGCAGTCAGAACCACTTCCTGCATTCCCAGAGTCGACTCCTACAACCACCACAGAGGAGGTCCCAGAACCTGAGATTGTTTCATAGCAACAAATCTTTCCCGTCCAACAGAGTGACCCCCCACCCCCCAGAAAGATATTATCCCACCAGAGTAAGAAATCCTCCACAGGGATTAAATCTTTACACTTGAACGGGACAATTTAAAATTTACTGTGCTGTGAATGTCTGAATAGTAGTTGTATCATTTCGAGCCCTGAGTTCAACATCATCGAGTCTGTCTGGGATTATCTGGAGAGACAGAAGCAAACAAGACAGCCAAAGTCTGCAGAACTGTGCCAGGTTCTCCAAGCTGCTTGAAACAACCTACCAGCTGATTTTCTTATAAAACTACACAACAGTGTACCTAAGAGAATTGAAGCAGCTTTAAGGTAAAGGTTGGTCACACCACATATTGATTTGATTTAGTTTTCTACTGTTATGCTCTTTATAGTAAATTTTTGATATTTAGAAACTTTTCATTTCATTATTTTTGAAAGCATCTTTGCTTTGAAGAATTTTTTTATGTGTGCCTAAGCCTTTTGCATAGTATCTATCCATCTTAGAGGGAGTAGTGTGTATTTAATAATTCACTAATACTTGATTCATATTGTAATTTTATTGTTTGATATGCATTCTTTGTTGTTCACACAATTCACTATGGGTTTATTGTAAAAGTATGTGAATAGCATACGTCATTACAGTCGGCGGTGGTATTTCTCGCAGGTTGGCAGTGGTTATTTAAAAAGGGAGCTTCGAGAGGTTAGTCCATTGTGCATGGCCTATCAGTGGCTATAACCAGAGCACCAATTGTGAGTTAAGTAGCAGGGAAGGTTCAGGCATAAAAGGGAGACACTGCCTAGTGGAGCGGTCATTAACAGAATGGTCTGAGGCAGAGTGATAGGACTTTGGCTCATTTGAGCTTCGGCGATAACGAGTCAAGGTGAGTTAAGTTACCTGTGAAGAATAGAAACAGGAAGTATGTCTGTGAGGCTGGTGTTCTGTACTGGGTGTCAGATGTGGGAAGTCCGGGAGACTCGCAGCCTCCTGGACAGCCACATCTGCACTAGGTGTGTCGAGCTGCATCACTGGGATGACCTTCATCTGGTCAGGGAAAGTGAGGAGGTGATAGAGAAGAGCTATAGGCAGGGAGCCACACTGGGGCCTCGGGAGACAGATAAGTGGGTAACAGTCAGGAGAGGGAATGGCAGGAGTCAGATACTAGAGATGTACCCCTGTGGCTGTTCCCCTTAACAATAAGTACTCCTGTTTGAGTACTGTTGGGGGGGACAGCCTGTCTGGGGGGAGCAACAGTGGCTGTGCCTCTGGCACAGAGTCTGACCCTGTGGCTCAGAGTGTAGGGAAAGGAAGAGGATGGCAATAGTAATAGGGGACTCTGTAGTTAGGGGGTCAGGTAGGCGATTCTGTGGACACAGGAAAGAAACACGGATCGTAGTTCACCTCCCGGGTGCCAGGGTCCGGGATGTTTCTGATCATGCCCATGATATCCTAAAGTGGGAAGGTGAACAGTCAGAGGTCCTGGTACATATTGGTACCAATGACATAGGTAGGAAAGGGGAAGAGGTCCTGAAAATAGACTACAGGGAGTTAGGAAGGAAGTTGAGAAGCAGGACCTCAAAGGTAGTAGTCTTGGGATTACTGCCTGTGCCATGCAACAGTGAGTATAGGAATAGAGGGAGGTGGAGGATAAATGTGTGGCTGAGGGAATGGAGCAGGGGGCAGGGATTCAGATTTCTGGATCATTGGGACCTCTTTTGGGACAGGTGTGACCTGTACAAAAAGGACGGGTTGCACTTGAATCCGAGGGGGACCAATATCCTGGCAGGGAGGTTTGCTAAGGCTATTGGGGAAAGTTTAAAGTAGAATTGCTGGGGAGTGGAAACCAAACTGAAGAGACGGAGGAAGAGGTGGTTGGCTCACCGATGTAGAGGAGGCCGCACCGGGAGCACTGGATGCAATAGATGACCCCAACAGACTCACAAGTGAAGTGTTGCCTCACCTGGAAGGACTGTTTGGGACCCTGAATGGTGGCAAGAGAGGAGGTGCAGGGACAGGTGTAGCACTGACGCTTACAGGGATAAGTGCCGGGTGGGAGATCCGTGGGGAGGGACGTGTGGATAAGGGAGTCGCGGAGGGACTAATCCCTGCGAAAAGCAGAGAGGGGTGGAGAGGGAAAGATGTGCTTAGATGAAGTATTGGAGGGTTGCAGATGTTGTTCCCTTATTCAAGAAAGGGAGTAGAGATAGCCCAGGAAATTATAGACCAGTGAGTCTTACTTTAGTGGTTGGTAAGTTGATGGAAAAGATCTTGAGAGGCAAGATTTATGAACATTTGGAGAGGCATAATATGATTAAGAATAGTCAGCATGGCTTTGTCAAAGGCAGGTTGTGCCTTACGAGCCTGATTGAATTTTTTGAGGATGTGACTAAACACGTTAATGAAGGTAGAGCAGTAGATGTAGTATAAATGGATTTCAGCAAGGCATTTGATAAGCTACCCCATGCAAGGATTATTGAGAAAGTAAGGAGGCATGGGATCCAACAGCAATTTGCTTTGCAGATCCAGAACTGGCTTGCCTACGGATGGCAAAGCAAAACTGGGCTGAGAAAAGGCAGATGGAGTTCAACCCAGATAAGTGTGAGGTGGTCCATTTTAGTAGGTCAAATGTGATAGCAGAGTATAGTATTAATGGTTAGACTGTTGGCAGTGTGGAGGATCAAAGGGATCTTGGGGTCCGAGTTCATAGGACACTCAAAGCTGCTACAACAGGTTGACTCCGTGGCTAAGAAGGCATACGGTGCATTGGCCTCCATCAGCTGAGGGATTGAGTTCAAGAGCCGAGAGGGAATGTTGTAGCTAGATAATATTGCAGCCTGGTCAGACCCCACTTGGAGTACTGTGCTCAGTTCTGGTCACCTCACTGCAGGAAGGATGTGGAAACCATAGAAAGGGTGCAGAGGAGACTTACAAGGATGTTGCCTGGATTGGGGAGCATGCTTTATGAGAATAGGCTGAGTGAAATTGGACTTTTCTCCTTGGAGCGACAGAGGATGAGAGATGACCTGATAGAGGTGTACAAGATGATGAGCGGCATTGATCGTGTGGATAGTCAGAGGCGTTTTCCCAAGGCTGAAATGGCTATCATGAGAAGGCACAGGTTTAAAGTGCTTGGAAGCAGGTACAGAGGAGATGTCAGGGTAAGGTTTTTATGCAGGGAGTGGTGAGTGCATGCAATTGATAAAATTTAAGGGAATGGGGGATTCTCAGATTCCTGTAAACAATGGATTAAGTTCTGACGATGTCTGTGACTGCAGAGTGTTTGAATAATGTCTCACAGCTGCTTTCTTTGGAGCAAGATAAGGATTAAAGTTCACCCAGATCCACATAAGATGTCTCTGGGCTTTTCACACCTTTTGATTTTGACAAAAAGCAGTACTTGATGGAAATTAGAAGAACATTCCTTTCTTAATTAAAGCACAAATTTGACGAATGTTCTTATCTTTGTCATTAAGTTGTGGCTCCAGCAAACCAGGTAGGACATTCCTTTCTTTAATTAAGGTGGCTAGAGTGTCTAACAAATTGATTGTACTTTTGTATGAATAGTCCATTGACTTGACCGGAATGGTTATCAAACTGATTGTTCTTTTGTATCGGTGGCCTTATAACTTCTGACAATTCTGACATCAGGCAGTGAACTTGTAGAACCGCCGGGGAGATGAGAAAGATTCTCTCCCTGATGTCGGGTCCAAGTTCACTCGCCGGCTGAGCTCGAAGAAATAAACGGGTGAAAAGATAAATAACGATCTTTCTGTGCTATCGTTATTTGATCCAGCAAAGTTACATTTACACAATGGACTGCCGGCAATGGTGGTAGAGGTGGATACAATAGGGTCTTTTAAGAGACTCCAGGATAGGTACAGAAAAATAGAGGGCTATGTGTAACCCTACGTAATTTCTAAAGTAAGTACATGTTCGGCACAGCATAGTGGGCCAAAGGGCCTGTATTGTGCTGTAGTTTTTCTATGTTTCTATTATGCCACCACGCCATAAATGTGTGAAGTAAAAACTAAGCGTACACAAGTTACCCCGGCTCTCCTGCTTTTTCTTCTCTTTCAATTGCAGTAGTTTTTGGTGTTACAAAGCGTAACAAATTCTTTATCAAAATAATAGAGATTTTCATATTAATTACCTATTAGATTGAAATTTCTTCTGCTCATTACACTAAGGTTCGAACACAGATACAGCACAGGACATCATCCTTGAATTGCATGAAAAACTGTATTTGTTAAATGAAGAGCATTGAGCACTCCAGCACACGGAAGAGCGAAGGCATGTTTACAGCTCTGCTGTTCCAGAATGTGTGCCACTCAGTGAGAATGTCTTGTGTTCAGACCAGTCTTTATGACAGTCTCTATTTGTATCAGTGGTGATCCTGTTCATATATCATTTGCAGATTGATGGAAAGGCTATTGTTTACAAAGCCGAAGGTCATCAAATTATATTGCTAAGCAACAGCAGGCCAAACAGATTACAGCATTATGTATTTCCATGGTGTTGCTGATGTATGCATTGACTCCAAATATCATTAATTATGAAAAACCATCTAAAATTTCAGGAGATATTTGATGCAATATATTTTAATGCAGTTTCTAAATTAAGATTAAAACAACTTAAATGACAAGAATTTATTCTGACAGAACATTTAAAAAAGATATATTTATTGAAAAAATGATATAATGTAAAGAATCTGTGATTGATCTTTATAAAACACGGGCCAGGCTACATCTGAAATATTGTGTACAGTTTTGGAAACAAGTTGTAAAAATGCTTAGTTGTAAAATTATTCTAAGAATGAGATTGACTCGGTAAACCTGGACTGATCTCCTCTGAACCGAAGTTGAGCACCTGAATAGAGATGTTGAAGATCATAAAAGGCTCAACACAATATACAAAATAAAACTGTTCAAAATAAAATTGTGAAGGGTCAGTAATCAGAAGATGTAGGACGAGGCTGATTGACAAAAAAAGGAAAGTGAGGTGTTGAGGAACTTTTTTTTCAGGGGATGATGGAATGAAGAATACATAACTGAGATGGGATGAATAGTGGGATGGATGGGTGGTGGAGCCAAAATCACTTGTGGTTTTCTAGAGGGAGTTGGATGTGTAATTGAAAGGAAAGCACATGCAGGGTCAGGACAGTTGGATTATCCTGCTTGGTTTTGCATTGAGCAAATTGGATTATATGAGCTCCTTACTGTGAGTCCTTAACCTCTGGATGCTGAAGAAATTTACTACCCAATCCATAAAGTACTTTGAAAGCATCAACATTGTTGTGGTGTTTAAGAATAACATAATACAGGTATCAATTTGTGCATAATGGGTTGTCATAAAGAAGTTGGTTGAGAGACAGTAATATCCACAGTGTTTTCTTTAAATTAATACAATGGGAACATTTTATATCTAGCTGGGTGGCTTGATTGCATCATGTTATGCAAATGATAACTATAAAAATGCACTATTGCAGTTCGTGCTTACAGTTTTGAATTCCATTATCAGGAATGAGACTTGAGCCTATAGTCTTCTGATTCAGAAGTGTGAATACTGTGCGATCTATTGTCGGCATATTTGAAAACATTACATATCTTGGTACATTTTTTGTTTATCCTATAGTTTAGTTTCTAGAATATTATGGACAAACCTTAGATTGGCTTTGTATCCCAGTTTGGCCCTCAATCTCATCACCATTTACTTCTCAACCGTGTTATCGCAGGCTGCACCTGGTTCTTGGAGCTGCCACTTACTTCAGTTGCTCCAACTTTGCTTGGGTTTTGTCCAGTTTTTATTGGAAGGATATTGTGGCACTCGAAACCAGATTGTCAAACTAGCATCTTCAGAGGGAACAAGCACACAAAATGCTAGAGGAACTCAGCAGGCCAGGCAGCATCTATGGGAAAGTGTAAACAGCTGATGTTTTGGGCTGAGAACCTTCATCAAGACATCAGAGGCAACCTGAAATTTGAGTTATTGTTGCTTCCTGTCAGTTTGAACCAGTCTAGCCATACTCCTCTGACCCCTCTCATTAACAGGGCAATTTCACCCACAGAACTGTTCTATTCTCACAATTCTCTGTAAACTCTGGAGACTGTTGTGCATGAAAATCCCAAGAGATCAACAGTTTCTGAGATGCTCACACCACCCTGTCTGACACTGACAATCACTCCACAGTCAAAGTCACTTATGTCACATTTCTTCCCCATTCTGCTATTTGGTCTGAACAACAACTGAACCTCTTGACCATATCTGCATGCTTTTATGCACTGACTTGCCTTCACGATTGGCTAATTAGATATTTGCATTAATAAGCAGGTGTGTATGTGTAACACTGTTGAGTGTATTTATCACAGGCTGCTACTTTTCCACAGTCCACCAATGCTACTGCAGCACCACTTCTAAAACCCACAAGTACTATTAGCTAGAGCGAGGATAGGAAATTGGTACAACATCCATCAGACATCCCAGCTTGGATGTATATTGTGGTTTCTCAGTCATTATTGTGCCTAAATCCTGGCATTCTCTACCCAATAGCAGTTTGGAAATATGGCAATTTAAAAAAAAATAGCTCATCACACCTTCTGAAGGAGTGGATTATGGATGTGACCTTGCCAATGAAATGATTAAAAGAAAGATACATTTTGCTTGCAGTAGGTCTCGCAAACTCGTGCACTGCAGTTTATTTTCCATTTTGTACTCCCACTATCTTGTTTATTAAAATGATTATTAGTTTTGTAATATCCATCATCTTGTTTTAGTCTTTGGTTAGCTCCAGGAAGTGTAACCATAATACACAGGTAAATATAATGGCTACAGTGTAAAACGTATCTTGCATACCATTCATGCAGATCAATTCATTACAACAGTACATTGAGGTAGCATAAGGCAAAACAAACAGAATGCAGAATGCGGTGCTACAGTTACATAGAAAGTGCAGTGCAGGTTGATAATAAGTTAAAAGATCATAATGAGATCGATCATGAGATTGAGATCCATCTTGACATACTAAGAATTCTTTCAATAGTCTGATAACAGCGGACAAAGCTGCCCTTGAGCTTGGCGGTACCTGCTTTCATGCTTTTGTGTTTCTGCTCAGTGGGAATGAGGAGATTAGAGATTGTCCAGGGTAGTGGGTTCTCTGATTACACTGGCTATTTTAAGGAGACAGCGAGACATGTGGATAAAGTCCATAGAGGGGAGACTGCTCTCCATGATGAGCTAAACTATGTCCATAACTCTCTGTGGTTTCTTGTCATTATGGGCTGAACAGTTGCCATACTAAAGTTCAAAGTTGTCTTACTATAAAAGCATGTATATGTTACCATATATTACCTAGATTCAATTTCTTTTCGACATTTACAGGAAAAAAAGAAATAAAATAGAATTTTACAAAAAACTATACATAAACAGACTAAGACTGCCAAACAACCAATCGTGCAATAGAAGGCAGACTGTGCAAATAAAAAAATACTGAGAAAGGAATTAGAAAGAGTCCTTAAAAGCGAGTCAGTAGATCGTAGGATGAGTTCAGAGAAGTGATGATTGAAATTATCCATTCTGGAGATACTAAGCCATGATGCATCTAAGTAGGATGCTTTCTATATTGCATCAATAAAAATTGGTGAGAGTCAAAGGAGACATGCTAATTTTTAGTCTTCTGAGGAAGTAGGAGTGCTGGTGAACTTGACCATGGTGTCAACATGGTTGGTACATATCAAGCTGTTGGTGCTGTTCACTGATAGGAATAAGACCCTCTTAGCTTTCTCTACCACAGCACCGCCGATGTAAACAGGACCATGTTTACAATGACCAGCTCTTTTGTTTTGCTGACCTTGAGGGAAAAATTATTATCATGACAACATGTTACTAGGCTCTCTATCTCACTCCAGCCTGTTACTTGAGATGCAGTCCATTAGAGAGGCATCATCTGCAAATTTGTAGAGTTGGAGCAGAATCTGGCCATGTAGTCATGAGTGTACAGGGAGAGTAAAGGGGCTGAGGGTGCAGCTTTGTGGGGCTCCAGTGTTGAGGATAATGGTGACAGGGTGTTGTTTCCTTATTGATTGCTGCCTGTTGGTCAAGAAGTCAAGGGGAGGTTGTTGAGCCCTAAGTCTAGGAGATGGAGATGTGTTTGCTTGGAATTATATTATTGAAGGCCAAGCTGCAGTCAATAAACAGCAGTCTAACGTAGGTATCTTTTTTTTTTGTTCAGTTGCTCCAGAGATGAGTGTAGGGCCAGAAAGATGGCATCTGCCCTAGACCTGCTTTAGCACTAGGCAAATTGCAGTGGGTTGAGGTTATCTGGGAGCCATGGCCAGCCTCTCAAAGCACTTCATGATGGTGGATACAGGCTCTATTTTTAATAATTTACTGCTTTATATTTTTGGTAATTCACATTTGTCAAGAATTGAATTGTAATGATGCTCTGTAATATTATACTGTTTGCTGTATGGTCACACTGTTCAAAAAGAAAACAGCAAAACCATATTTTCATCTTCAGAATTTCAGTTTCTAGCCAGCAGAGGGTGCTATGCAACAACAATTGGCCTGGGTGTGCATTTTCTTTCCCCAAGGAATAGACTGCTGATGTTTTTTTTCCCCTAACACAATGTTGCTTGAATAACTACTGACTGTGCTGTGGACTAAAAATTCAACCATACTTTAAGTCATATGCTAAGATGTGTAATAGTGCTCATGTAAACTGCTGTAAATTGATATAATATATACAACTTCATTATTTTAATTGTGCAGTAAACAAATCCGGGATTAATCTAATTTAAAATGTTCCCTTCCTTTCCTGAAAAAATTTGCTTACATCTGGTCCTTTAAGTACTGGTTGCAGTCAAGTAATTATGAAGTGTTTTGAAAGCCTGTTCAGCTATGGGCAGTATTGCTCTCAAATCTCTTTCTGCGTGTTTTTGCTGTTGACATTGGATTAACAATATTAGCCATCATCTGAAATTTTGTAATGCTGTGAATCATTTCCCTGTGTGACATGACTGAAAGCCTCTGCTCACTGTTCTCATTGGGCTCTTCCTCTGCTAAAACTGTCAACTGGATGCACTGTTCATTTAAAAAAGCATTAGCATTTTGAAGTTGATTCTTTTCCACTTGTCATGGAAAAAAGGAGGAATTTCTCTGGGATTTGTAAATTTTTGGATGTCTCTATCCCAGAGAGGCATTGAGGACAGCTTTCTGACATGGATGGACAGGCTTTCCACTGGAGGGAAGTCGAGGGTCAATGGACAGGCCAAAGACAGCATTGCAGATCTGAGACCAACATCAGGTCAGCCATAAACTGCTCTTGTTGAACAGGCTTGAAGGGCTCCTTGTCTCAGTCTTGCTCCTATTCCTTATAGTTCATATGATCCAGTACTATGTTACTGGGCAGATTTCCAACACTTGGGGTTTTGTGCTTTTCTATTATAAGTGGAAAACCACTTATAGATTGCTTGCATTGTGCAATTTTTAAATTAAAAAAACAATTAAATCTGAATTAAATCTGAAAATGCACCTGTATTTTAAATCCCACAGGGATTTGTGGTTCCACCATGCATTTTCCACACAATCACTCAGGCTCTCTGCATAATTCCTGGAGGCCATGGGATGAGGCCACTCATTGCTCATTGATGGAACTTACGTAACATTTTACTGCATATACATGGCTTGTCAATAGCGTGGACCTCAAATACCAGAGGAGGTCTGGTTGTTAAATGACTATCTTACCTGACCAATACTGGGGAATCAGATGAATTAGCATTTTTAAAATTCCTTTATGTCCATATCTTTTCATTTGCAAAGATATTCCAATCCCACTTGTGCCAGTGAACTTCAGAACCTGGGATCTCCTAATTTGGAACTTAACTCCTTCATTTGTCATGTACGTATATCCACTCTAATCTCTTTGATCTTCACTTTCCACAGTGTTGAGAGATTGCCAAACAGAGAGTTTACTGGCACCATGGGCCTTTACGTAATACAAAAGTCAGAAAACTTGAGCCTTCTACCAAACCCTTAAGTATTATGAAGATTCAGCATGACATTTGAAACGATAACAAACTCAATAGATGTGTGGTGGAAAGTATATCGACTGGCTGCATTACAGCCTGGTATGGAAACACCAATGGCATTGAATGGAAAATCCTGCAAAAGTAATAGATCTGGCCCAGTCCATTATCGGTAAAGTCCTCCACCCCCTGAACTAAAGGGGATAACTTCACTCAACTTCATTTGCCCCATCACTGAAATGTTCCCACAACCTATGGACTCACGTTTAAGGACTTTTCATCTCATGTTCCTGATATTTGTTGTTTAGTTATTATTATTATTATTATTTACTTCTTTTTGTATTTACACAGTTTGTCTTTTACACACTGGTTGAATGTCCAAGTTGGTGCGGTCCTTCTTGATTCTATTATGGTTATTCTTCTGTTAGACACTTATTGAGTATGCCAGCAAGAAAATAAATCTCAGAGTAGTGTATGGTGACATATATAGAAACATAGAAAATAGGTGCAGGAGTAGGCCATTTGGCCCTTCGAGCCTGCACCGCCATTTATTATGATCATGGCTGATCATCCAACTCAGAACCCCGCCCCAGCCTTCCCTCCATACCCCCTGACCCCCGTAGCCACAAGGGCCATATCTAACTCCCTCTTAAATATAGCCAATGAACTGGCCTCAACTGTTTCCTGTGGCAGAAAATTCCACAGATTCACGACTCTCTGTGTGAAGAAGTTTTTCCTAATTTCGGTCCTAAAAGGCTTCCCCTCTATCCTCAAACTGTGACCCCTCGTTCTCGACTTCCCCAACATCGGGAACAATCTTCCTGCATCTAGCCTGTCCAATCCCTTTAGGATCGTACACGTTTCAATCGGATCCCCCCTCAATCTTCTAAATTCCAACGAGTACAAGCCCAGTTCATCCAGTCTTTCTTCATATGAAAGCCCTGCCATCCCAGGAATCAATCTGGTGAACCTTCTTTGTACTCCCTCTATGGCAAAGATGTCTTTCCTCAGATTAGGGGACCAAAACTGCACACAATACTCCAGGTGTGGTCTCACCAAGGCCTTGTACAACTGCAGTAGTACCTCCCTGCTCCTGTACTCGAATCCTCTCGCTATAAATGCCAGCATACCATTCGCCTTTTTCACCGCCTGCTGTACCTGCATGCCCACTTTCAATGACTGGTGTATAATGACACTCAGGTCTCGTTGCACCTCCCCTTTTCCTAATTGGCCACCATTCAGATAATAATCTGTTTTCCTATTTTTGCCACCAAAGTGGATAACTTCACATTTATCCACATTAAATTGCATCTGCCATGAATTTGCCCACTCACCCAACCTATCCAAGTCACCCTGCATCCTCTTAGCATCCTCCTCACTGCTAACACTGCCACCCAGCTTCGTGTCATCCGCAAACTTGGAGATGCTGCATTTAATTCCCTCATACAAGTCATTAATATATATTGTAAACAACTGGGGTCCCAGCACTCAGCCTTGCGGTACCCCACTAGTCACCGCCTGCCATTCTGAAAAGGTCCCGTTTATTCCCACTCTTTGCTTCCTGTCTGCTAACCAATTCTCCACCCACACCAATATCTTACCCCCAATACCGTGTGCTTTAAGTTTGCACACTAATCTCCTGTGTGGGACCTTGTCAAAAGCCTTTTGAAAATCCAAATATACCACATCCACTGGTTCTCCCCTATCCACTCTACTAGTTACATCCTCAAAAAATTCTATGAGATTCGTCAGACATGATTTTCCTTTCACAAATCCATGCTGACTTTGTCCGATGATTTCACTGCTTTCCAAATGTGCTGTTATCACATCCTTGATAACTGACTCCAGCAGTTTCCCCACCACCGACGTTAGGCTAACCGGTCTATAATTCCCCGGTTTATGTACTTTAATTTTTAAAAAGTTACTTTGAACTTTGAAGAAGTTTTGATTATTGATTACTGAGGAAAATGCAATCCAGTTTCTGCATTTTTCTTCATCATCCTAAATCTCATTTAACTTAAAGGGCCTCTATGTTATATGAGCAGTTTGCAATTAGCACTACTGGGGAAAAACTTTACAGAATCTCCCCTCCCAGAGGGCTGCTTCAAACCTCCACCTCAACTTCCCATCTCTTCCAGCCACCTACTCTTTTGACTGCTAGTGAGAACTCCACATCGATATAAGGAAATACAGTAATGTAAGAACAGCAAAGAGCCCTGTACTTATTGATGGTACACAGTGTTCTAACCACTAATTGGCCCGAGGCCCCATCACATCAAAGCATCTAAAGTGATAGCAGAGTATGAAAATGTCATTTTCACACACATTGAAATTTGAAGAAATCCAGTGATATCTACAGTCAGAGCTGAAACAACTGGGTAATTCACCTGTCAGTAAAGCTTGGTGGCCCACTGCTATAAATGATCGAGGTTGAGTTCACACACTCGGCTTGCATGTAACTAACCTCCATTCTCTGGGTAGATTGTGAGAATCTTTTTCTCAATTGTGTCTTTGACAAGAGGGCATAAGAACAAGCTGAGAGAAGAGAGGTTTAGAGGGATCTGAGAAGGTACTAATTATCCAGAGGGTGGTTGGAATCTGGAAAGTGTTTCCTGAGGATGTCGTAGATACTCTCACAACATTTAAGAAGTCTCTTGATATACATTTAAATCGTAGAGACACAGATGGTCATAGACCAAATAGAACTGGTGTTTGGTGTAAGTAGAATGGTTGACATGGGCACAGTGGCTGAAAGACCTCCTCCCTTCTTTGAAATTACCCTAGTTTCATTGAGAGAAGCTGCTGTAGTTTCTGTCGTGAGCTCCTTCGACTGCTCTTCAAATAGACTCTCTTTGAATTCGATTGTCTTTCTTTAGTATTCATTGAAATGTTTGCTGAGAACCTGTTCATATAGTAACTCATTGAAAAATAACTATTTGTAGTCTGTTACGTACCCCGTAACTGGGTTGCCAAACCAGCAGAAATGGATCACTCAGTTGGAGTCTGGAGTACTAGAACTAAGAAAGTTTTATTAAAGAAACAAGAAACACAGTAATCAAAAGGATAATAAATGCAACAGTTCAGCGATGATAAACACACATGTGCACAGAATTAAGATAACAGCATCAATCAAGCTCTATCGTTGTCTAGGGGTAAATGACCAAATTTCAAAGTGACTCAAAGTTCAGTTCGCAGTAATCGTTGCCATGGCGATGGACAACGTGGGGGGAAGAGAGAGATAGAACAGGAACAACTGATCATTCAGATCGGCTTCACTCACAGACCGGCGAGATTTCTCACAAGCAACTTTTGGGCGGGTCCTTGGTGATGTCACCTGAGGTCACCGACTGTGACCCCTCCTCCAGATGTGGTCGATCCTCTGCAGTGAACCCAGCACCCAGGCAAGGGCGGACACACACCGGGTTCCCGCTGATCGTACCTTTCCACCCTGGTCGTTGCCTGGTACTTCTCACCCACTCGTGAGAGGCGCACCGCTTCCAGGGTCTCATTACCTCGGGTGGCGTGTGTGTCTGTCTTAGCGAACCTGTCCCTTTTTATCCCCCTGCTGGGGTATCGCCTGTCCATCACTTCAAACAGTTCAGGGTTCAAAGGGGGAGCCGCTCCAGACAGCTCTCTCTCTCCCACATCCCTTCATTACACATCTCCAGACGCTGCTCCATTGTTCCTTATCTCTCCTTCCCCTGAGGGCAGGTGGCAGACCAACTGCTGATGCCACTGATGCTAGCCCAGGCCAGCAAACATCTTAATTTTATGTGTATTCTCGTCACACTTCCCCCCTTTAAGGATTTTTACCGGGAGGTAAAAATTACAAACATGAATACATTATTTGATACATACACAAATATACATCTTTATCAGCTATTTGGCTAACACAGTGAGTTTGAAGCTGTCAACACCTTGACAAACAGTCATCACATTTTCTGTTCCTTTTACACGTGTTATTAATAATCCCTTAGACCAGGCTCCAACTCAGCAAACTTCATAGTGGCCAAAAACACTGATGAATTGCGACCAATGTAACCTCTCATTTGGTTTTGTCCCGGACCACAACAACAAGGGTCGTCCCATTCCGACTCAATTTTCTCTCGCAAGGGCTTAGTAGGAGGGGGACGGGTATTGACCGCAGAGTTATTGTAAAACTTCCTGCAGTACCCCACCATCTCCAAAAGCCTTCTGAGGGCCCTCTTGTCTGTCGGGGTTGGGAGGTCAGCGATAGCCTGCACTGTAGCTTGCATCGCTGCCAGCTGCCCCTGTGTCACCACAATTCCCAGGTAAGTGACCCTCGTGTGGCCGAATTCATTTTTTTCAAGGTTCACTATCAAGCTGGCTTCAGACAGCCGTATTAAATTGCCAATACACACCTCTGTGTTCATCAGCCCTTTAGTCACTGAATTACTCAATATATATGAGTGTTCTTTACTAGGCTGCCCTATTGTAACAGACATAACCCAACGTCCCAGTTCTTTGCATTTCCTCGGGACAATCAAACACACAGGTGCGAGTCGTTTAATTACTTCTTCTGAAGATTCGCTTTGTTCAGGGATTAAGGGAGAGACCTTATCAGTAGACCTGGGCAAAACAATAGCCTTCTCCCATCTGATCGATCCCATACTAATCTGTTCAAAATGGGTTTTTTTCCCTCTTATCAGGGGACCCCTAGCTTCATTGATTTCCACGCTAACACCGACTAGGTTTGTTAGCATATCAAAAGCCGGTAACCGTCTCAGTTTGCGTCGGTCATGATCAATAACATTTTTCCCCCTGGGCAGCCGGTAAATCTCTTTCATGATTCCACCAACTGTTTCCTCCAGCACCGCAAAATGTCCACTGGGGGGTACCTCGTGGGCCATGTTAAAAACCTCATCCCCATAACTCTTTTGCACCACCCCCCACTCCTCATCTGCGGATACTGTCCTTGATTTCCCTTTCTTCCTTAGCACTTCCTCCGCTACACAATAGCCTACTAGTTCCCTTGTCAAGGCTGTGTCAGAGAGAGCTGTCTCGGCAAAAACCATCAGCCCCTTGCCTCGCTCCTGCGTCTGCACAAATTCTTTCCTGGCTACTGCTACGTCCGTCCCAGCTCCCTCACTACCACTTGTCTCACTACCCTCTTTCTTTCCATTTTCTACCCCCTTCTCGTACAAGGTTGGCAGAAACGTTTCAGCCAAATTCACCATTGCGGGCCCGCGATGAACCCGCGAGTCCATGGGCGGGGCCTCAATGCTGGCAGGCTGACCCGTCAATCTCACGACTGGGAACACGATTCCTCCGGCGATGTCATTACCGAGCAAGACTTCCACGTCTTTCATCGGTAATTCGGACCTCACCCCGATCGTGACTAGTCCAGAGACCAGGTTGCTCTGTAAGTGTATCTGGTGCAAAGGGACTGACTCTGTCCCTTCCCCAACACCTTTGACCTCTACCTCCCCAGTGTGGGTCTCTGAGCTAAACTCTAATACACTCTTCAGTATTAGTGACTGACACGCTCCCGGGTCTCTCCAGATCCGCACTGGAACTGGTTTTAACCTCTCCTTCACTAACACCAGTCCGGCCGAGATAAACCTCTCGCGCCCTTCCTGGACTTTTTCAGACCTGTCCTTCCCTAGCGGTTCGCTTAACAGCTCGATACAGCCATTCCAAATTTCCGCTTTTCCTTTCCCCGTCTCCTTCCTTGGGGCAAGGCACCTGGACGCAAAGTGTCCGGCTTTCCCACAATTATAACAGACGACCCCAGGAGACTTCCTACCAAACTGCTCCCGGTCTACCTTATCCTTTTCACTAGTCCCCGGCTTACTTTCTGACTTTTCCGGCGGACTCTCCCCGCCGTCCTGACTACCCTTCTGGTAGCCTTTACTCGGGGCAAACTTCATTTTATGCATCAACGCATACTCATCTGCTAACTTAGCAGTTGCGGCTAACGTGGCTGCCTCTTTCTCATCGAGGTAGGGTCTCATACCCTCAGGGACACAACCTTTAAACTGCTCAATCAGAATCAGCTGCAGCAGTCTGTCATAATCCCCCTCTACCCCTTTCGAGGCGCACCAATGCTCACAATATGTTTGCATCTCACGAGCAAACTCCAAATACATGCGGTCCCACTGCTTCCTCGCATTCCGGAACCTCTGCCGGTATGCCTCCGGGACCAACTCATAAATCCTGAGGATGGCCTCTTTCACCACCTCATACCTCTGGGCATCTTCCGCGGACAAAGCTGAGTAAGCTTCTTGGGCCTTCCCTTTCAGTACACTCTGAAGTAAAACAACCCACTCCACGTCGGTATCGTCAAATGGAGGAACCAGCCTAACCTCCTGGGTCGCCCGGAACCCTCCACCTTGGTTCGGCACGAGCCCCTGCTCGGCCCTTATCCTTAACTTTTCCAGCTCAAATTCCCTTTCCTTCTGTTTCTCGCTCTCTTCTCTCTCCCATTGCCTCTCTTTCTCCTCTCTCTCTAACTGTCTCTCTCTCTCTTTCTCTTCTCTCTCCAACTGTCTCTCTCTCTCTTGCCTTTCCACCACTTTCTCTCTCTCCTGCCTTTCTAACTGCTTCTCTTCGTGTTCTAACTGCCGTACCCGGAACTCGTGCTCGAGTCTCAGTTTTTCAAGCTGTACCTGTACCGCGTCTCCAGCAGGTTTTTCAATAGACACCACCCCCAGCTCACTTTGGGGAAACACACCTTTAGATACACAGTGCTCTACAATAGCTCTGTGTATCTCCTCTCTCCTCATTGTCGACTTCACCTTAGCAAGATTCAACCGTTTGGCCACAGCTAACAATTCCGATTTCCTGGCATCCTCTAATGCCTCCAAGGTCGGCGCCTTTATAAATTCCTCAGCCTCCATTTCTGCTGTTTGTCTTTTCTTTCTTTCGGGAATTTTAACCCAATCAATTTACTCCATCCCAAATTTAGCGTTCAAAATCCCGGACGAGCCCCCACTTATGTTACGTACCCCGTAACTGGGTTGCCAAACCAGCAGAAATGGATCACTCAGTTGGAGTCTGGAATACTAGAACTAAGAAAGTTTTATTAAAGAAACAAGCAACACAGTAATCGAAAGGATAATAAATGCAACAGTTCAGCGATGATAAACACACATGTGCACAGAATTAAGATAACAGCATCAATCAAGCTCTATCGTTGTCTAGGGGTAAATGACCAAATTTCAAAGTGACTCAAAGTTCAGTTTGCAGTAATCATTGCCATGGCGATGGACAACGTGGGGGGAAGAGAGAGATAGAACAGGAACAACTGATCATTCAGATCGGCTTCACTCACAGACCGGCGAGATTTCTCACAAGCAACTTTTGGGCGGGTCCTTGGTGATGTCACCTGAGGTCACCGACTGTGACCCCTCCTCCAGATGTGGTCGATCCTCTGCAGTGAACCCGGCACCCAGGCAAGGGCGGACACACACCGGGTTCCCGCTGATCGTACCTTTCCACCCTGGTCGTTGCCTGGTACTTCTCACCCACTCGTGAGAGGCGCACCGCTTCCAGGGTCTCGTTACCTCGGGTGGGGTGTGTGTCTGTCTTAGCGAACCTGTCCCTTTTTATCCCCCTGCTGGGGTATCGCCTGTCCATCACTTCAAACAGTTCAGGGTTCAAAGGGGGAGCCGCTCCAGACAGCTCTCTCTCTCCCACGTCCCTTCATTACACATCTCCAGACGCTGCTCCATTGTTCCTTATCTCTCCTTCCCCTGAGGGCAGGTGGCAGACCAACTGCTGATGCCACTGATGCTAGCCCAGGCCAGCAAACATCTTAATTTTATGTGTATTCTCGTCACAAGTCTTAAAAAAGCTCTTCATAATTTTACAGTGACTGTTTTTGGATTTAGTGGCTTTAGAAATACTACATTAATTTTTTATGGTTGTATCAATTTTTATTATAATATGTATTTCAAAGTCTCTTTGCTCTTCTGCCATATTTTGATGTTTATTTTCCAAAGAACACATGATTTCCTAAATTTTGCTCATACCTTGTTAAGTTTTATTTGCCAATTGAATGCATGCTACGAGCCTGTTTAGGCCATATTGTAACTTGGTGCAGTTCTCTACCTTTAACTGAGTCTACACCTCTCTCTGGGACGATCTGTGAAAATGATGAACGATAGTGTTCATCACTGTTTCCTGTAGTTTCCCGCAGATCACAGCTCCCACACTAGGGCACTCTCCTTGCCTTTCAATCCACTCCACCAGCTGGCACCTGACACCACACACACTGATCTTTTGATTAGTTTCTTTGTGGTACTTTAATTTGGACACTAGATTCTGACATCTTTCATTTGAGTGATTCTGTCAGTTGTCATGAAGAAGCCAAATCCCTCATATTTTGGCACAAAAATCTGTGGCAGAGTAAACAAAATCACAATGAGAATTCCCACCAAATCCAATAAAACTTCAGTCAAAGTCCAACAACTGCACTGCAAGTTCCTTTCCTCATATGGTGTTAGTTTGTGAAGTCATTGTGCTCCCTGTTGGACCGTCTCCCAACTTTTGCCTCTTTTAGCTGCTCTGATTATTTGATCTTCCAACTGGCAAGTATAAAACTTTGCCTTATAAGTTTTAGACTTAAGGACACTGGAATTGTTTCAGAATTGCTGAAGAAGAACAGACCTGTTAATTCTGAATTCTTGGCATGTTTCTGAGTCTTTTATAATTCTGAGTCTTTTTTAACACTCGTGCCATGAAAGCCATTTTGAAGATTAACCCATGAAGAGAATTCTGCTGCACTGCAGCTTATCACACTCGTTACCTCGTCTCTGATTTAAACATGGGGAAATCCATCTGGTAACCAAATTTGGATGCATTTTACACCAAATAACAGTGAATATTTGTTAATGGTAATTACTTGAAGTAATTGAAATTGCTTCTTTATCCTACCATCGGTAGATCTGCTAATTCTTGTCTATCAGTCCAGTAGATGGTCTAGGATACATTATGATATTCATGATATATTTCAACTACATATAGTTGTAAGATTGGCATGTCAGCTAAAACTTTGACAGACTTCTATAGGTGTACAGTGGAGAGAATGCTAAAGGGTTGCATTATTGCCTGGTTTGGAAACACTGATATACATTAACAGAAAAGGCTACAGAAAGTGACAGACACATTTCAATCCATCACAGGCAAACCCATTCCTACTACTTTTACATGAAGTGCTACTACAGGAAAACAGCATCCATCATCAAAGATCCCTACCATCTAAGTCATGCCCTTGTCTCACTATTACCATCTGGCAAGAGGTACAGAAGCCATAGGTCCCACACCACCAGGTTCGTTTCCCCGTATCAAGTACAGCCTCTCTTCTTGTAGGCCTATCTACATATTGTGTCAAGAAACCTTACTGAACACAACTAACAAACTCCACCCTTTCCTGTTCTGAACTTCCACCCATAGAGACTCCGTAGACAATCCCTCCATGATTTCCTCCTTTTCTGCAGCCATGACACTATCTCTGATCGACAGTGCCACGCCCCCACTTCTTTTGCCTCCCTCCCTGTCCTTTCTGAAACATCTAAAACCAGCACTCTTAAGTAACCATTCCTGCCCCTGAGCCATCCAAGTCTCTGTAATGGCCACAACATCATAGTTCATGTACTGATCCACGCTCTAAGCTCATCTGCTTTGTTCGTGATGCTTCTTGCATTAAAATAGACGCATCTCAAACCATCGGTCTCAGCATATCCCTTCTCTATCTCCTGCCTCTCCTCCCTCTTGCACTGTCTCCAAGCTTTCTCTATATGTGAGCTAACTGCCCTTTCCTCTGTCTCTTCAGTTTGGTTCCCACCACCCCACCCCAGCAATTCTAGTTTAAACTCTCCCCAATAGCCTTAGCAAACCTCCCTGCCAGGATATTGGTCCCCCTCAGATTCAAGTGATAGTTTGAGTGCACTCAGCCTTTTCTCCTTGGAGTGGCAGAGAACGAAAGGTAACATGATGGAGTAGACAAGATGATGAGGGGCATTGATCGTGTGGATAGTCAGAGGCTTTTTCCCAGGGCTGAAATGGCTGACATGAAAGAGCACAGTTTTAAGGTGCTTGGAAGTAGGTACAGAGGAGATGTCAGGAGTAAGTTTTTTTATGCAGAGAGTAGTGAGTGTGTGGAATGGGCTGCTGGCGATGGTGGTGGAGGCGGACACGATAGGGTCTTTTAAGAGACTCCTGGACAGGTACATGGAGCCTAGAAAAATAGAGGGCTATAGGTAACCCGAGGTAATTTCTAAAGTAAGTACGTGTTCGGCACAGCATTATGGGCTGAAGGGCCTGTACTGTGCTGCAGATTTTCTATGTTTCTATTCTCATTAAGCTTGCTCCCCAATCCAGGCAGCATCCTTGTAAATCTCCTCAGCACCCTTTTTATAGTTTCCGCATCCTTCCTGTAGTGAGGTGATCAGAACTGATACCAATGTACACCATGAGGGATACATTTCCTTAAATCTTCCACCTAATTATCCAGAGTGCACTTAAATCAGCAACCTCTGCCTCTTGCATTTTTTAATACTGTGGTATGTGACAAGAATACACATAGATTAAGATGTTAGCTGTCCTGTGCTGGCACCAGTGGGATCAGCAGTTGGTCTGCCACCTGTCTTCAGGAGAAAGAGAGATAAGGAAAACAATGGAGCAGCATTTGGAGATGTTAATGAAGGGACGGGAGAGAGTAACGGAAGGAGGACTGTCAAGATCGGCTCCCCCTTTGAACCCTGAACTGTTTGAAGTGATGGACAGGCAATACCCCAGCAGGGGGATAAAAAAGGACAGGTTCGCTAAGGTGACACACACACGACACCCCGAGGTAACAAGACCCTGGAAGCGGTGCGTCTCCCACAAGCCGGTGGGAAGATTTTAGACGGCTGGTCACGGGACAAGCCATAGACACGCAGGGTGGAAAGGCACGATCGGCGGGAACCTGGTGTGTGTCCACACTTGCCTGAGTGCCGGGTTCACCGCAGAGAAACGATCGTATCGGGAAACGGAGGGGTCACAGTCGGTGACCTCAGATGACATCACAAAGGGCTCGCACGAAAGCTGACTGCGAAGGTCTGTGTGTGGAAGCCATTTGAATATTCATTCGTTTGGCTCTCTCTCTCCTTCCCCCCACTGTCTGCGAACTGAACTGAACTGAACTAAATTGAACTGAACTTTGCGTCACTTTGAAACTGGTCATTTACCCCTAGACAACGATAAAGCTTGATTGATCCTGTTATCTTAATTCTGTGTACATGTGTGTTTATCATTGCTGAACTGTTGCATTTATTATCCTTTTGATTAGAGTACTGTGTTGCTTGTTTCTTTAATAAAACTTTCTTAGTTCTAGTAATCCAGACTCCAACTGAGTGATCCATTTCTGCTGGTTTGGCAACCCAGTTACGACGTAACATAAGTGGGGTTCTCGTCCGCGATTTTGAACGCTAAATTTGGGACGGAGTAAATTGATTGGGTCAGAATTCCCGAAAGAAAGAAAAGACAAACAGCAGAAATGGAGGCTGAGGAATTTATAAATGCGCCGACCTTGGAGGCATTAGAGGATGCCAGGAAATCGGAATTGGTAGCTGTGGCCAAACAGTTGAATCTTGCTAAGGAGAAGTCGACAATGAGGAGAGAGGAGACACACAGAGCTATTTTAGAGCACTATGTATCTAAAGGTGTGTTTCCCCAAAGCGAGCTGGAGGTGGTGTCTATTGAAAAGCCTGCTGGAGACACGGTACAGGTACAGCTTGAAAAACTGAGACTCGAGCACGAGTTCCGGGTACGGCAGTTGGAGCGAGAAGAGAAAGAGAGGGACAGACAGTTGGAGCGAGAAGAGAAGGAGAGAGAGTTAGAAAGGGAGGAGAGAGACTTAGAAAGGCAAGAAAGAGAGAGACAGTTGGAGCGAAAGGAGAAACAGAGGGAAAGGGAATTCGAGCTGGAGAAGTTAAAGATAAGGGCAGAGCAGGGGCCTGTGCCGAACCAAGGTGGAGGGTTCCGGGCGACCCAGGAGGTTAGGCTGGTTCCCCCACTTGACGATACCGACGTGGAGTGGGTTGTTTTACTTCAGAGTGTACTGAAAGGGAAGGCCCAAGAAGCTTACTCAGCTTTGTCCGCGGAAGATGCCCAGAGGTATGAGGTGGTGAAAGAGGCCATCCTCAGGATTTATGAGTTGGTCCCGGAGGCATACCGGCAGAGGTTCCGGAATGCGAGGAAGCAGTGGGACCGCATGTATTTAGAGTTTGCCCGTAAGATGCAGACATATTGTGAGTGTTGGTGCGCCTCGAAGGGGGTAGAGGGGGATTATGACAGACTGCTACAGCTGATCCTGATTGAGCAGTTTAAAGGTTGTGTCCCTGAGGGTATGAGACCCTACCTAGATGAGAAAGAGGCAGCCACGTTAGCCGCAACTGCTAAGTTAGCGGATGAGTATGCGTTGATGCATAAAATGAAGTTTGCCCCGAGTAAAGGCTACCAGAAGAGTAGTCAGGACGGCGGGGAGAGTCCGCCAAAAAGGTCATAAAGTAAGCCGGGGACTAGTGAGAAGGATAAGGAGCAGTCTGGTAGGAAGTCTCCTGGGTTCGTCTGTTATAATTGCGGGAAAGTCGGACACTTTGCGTCCAGGTGCTTTGCCCCAAAGAAGGAGATGGGAAAAGGAAAAACGGCGATTTTGACTGGCTGTATCAAGCTGGTAAATGAACCGCTAGGAGAGGACAGGTCTGCCAAAGTTCAGGAAGGGCGCGAGAAGTTTTTCTCGGTCGGATTGGTGTCAGTGAAAGAGGGGTTAAAACCAGTTCCAGTGCGGATTTGGAGAGACACGGGAGCGTGTCAGTCACTGATACTGAAGAGTGTATTAGAGTTTAGCTCAGAGACACAGACTGGGGAGGTCAAGGTCAAAGGTATTGGGGAAGGGACAGAGGCCGTCCCTTTGCACCAGATACACTTACAAAACAACCTGGTCTCTGGACTAGTCACGATCGGGGTGAGGCGCGAATTACCGATGAAAGGCATGGAAGTCTTGCTCGGTAATGACCTCGCTGGGGGAATCGTGTTCCCAGCCGTGAGATTGACAGGTCAGCCTGCCAGCAGTGAGGCCCCGCCCATGGACTCACAGGTTCATCACGGGACTGCGGTAGTAAATTTAGCTGAGACGTTTCTGCCAGCCTTGTACGAGAAGGGGGTAGAAAGTGAAAAGAAGGAGTGTAGTGAAACAAGAGGTAGTGAGGGAGCTGAGACAGATTTAGCATTAGCCAGGAAAGAACTTGTGCAGGCGCAGGAGCGAGACGAGGGGCTGATGGTTTTGGCAGAGACCGCTCCCTCTGACGCAGAATTAACAAGGGAACCAGTAGGCTATTGTGTGGAGGAGGAAGTGCTAAGGAAGAAAGGGAAACCAAGTACTGTACCCGCAGATGAGGAATGGGGGGTGGTGCAAAAGAGTTATGGGGATGAGATTTTTAACCTGGCCCACAAGGTACCCCTCGGTGGACATTTTGAGGTGCTGGAGGAAACAGTTGGTGGAATCATGAAAGAGGTTTACCGGCTGCACCGGAGGAAGGATGTTATTGATTATGGCCGACGCGAACTGAGACAGTCACAGGCTTTTGATATGCTAACAAACCTAGTCGGTGTTAGCACGGAAATCAATGAAGCTAGGGTCCCCCTGATAAGAGAAAAAAACCATTTTGAAAAGATGAGTATGGTATCGACCAGATGGGAGAAGGCTATTGTTTTGGCCAGCGCTGCTGATAAGGTCTCTCCCTTAATCCCCGAACAAAGCGACTCTTTAGGAGAAGTAATTAAACGACTCGCACACATGTGTTTGATTGTCCCGAGGCGATGCAAAGAACTGGGATGTTGGGTGGTGTTTGTTACGCTAGGTCAGCCTAGTGAGCAACACCCTATAGAAGAGTAATTCAGTGACGAAAGGGCTAACGAACACAGAAGTGTGTATTGGCGATGTGATACGGCTGTCTGAAGCCAGCTTGATAGTGAACCTTGAAAAAAATGAGTTCGGCCACACGAAGGTCACTTACCTGGGAATTGTGGTGACACGGGCAGCTGGCAGCGATGCAAGCTAAAGTGCGGGCTATCTCTGACATCCCAACCCCGACAGACAAGAGGGCCCTCAGAAGGCTCTTGGAGATGGTGGGGTACTGTAGGAAGTTTTGCAATAACTCTGCGGTTACTACCCCTCCCCCTCCTACTAAGCCCTTGCGAGAGAAAACTAAGTCGGAATTGGATGACCCTTGTTATTGTGGTCCGGGACGAAACCAAATGAGAGGTTGCATTGATCGCAATTCATCAGTGTTTTTGGCCACTATGAAGTTTGCTAAGTTGGAGCCTGGTCTAAGGGATTATTAATAACACATATAAAAGAAACAGAAAATGTGATGGCTGACTGTCTGTCAGGTGTTGACAACTTCAAATTCGCTGTATTGCCAAATAGCTGATAAAGATGTGTATTTGTGTGTATCAAATAATGTATTCATGTTTGTAATTTTTACCCTGGAAAAATCCTTAAAGGGGGGAAGTGTGACAAGAATACACATAGATTAAGATGTTAGCTGTTCTCTGCTGGCACCAGTGGGATCAGCAGTTGGTCTGCCACCTGTCTTCAGGAGAAAGAGAGATAAGGAAAACAATGGAGCAGCATTTGGAGATGTTAATGAAGGGACGGGAGAGAGTAACGGAAGGAGGGCTGTCAAGAACGGCTCCCCCTTTGAACCCTGAACTGTTTGAAGTGATGGACAGGCGATACCCCAGCAGGGGGATAAAAAGGGACAGGTTCAATAAGGCGACACACACACGACATCCCGAGGTAACAAGACCCTGGAAGCGGTGCGTCTCCCACAAGCCGGTGGGAAGTTTTTGGATGACTGGTCACGGGACAAGCCATAGACGCACAGGGTGGAAAGGCACGATCGGCGGGAACCTGGTGTGTGTCCACC
Organism: Mobula hypostoma; assembly: GCF_963921235.1. NCBI lineage: Eukaryota > Metazoa > Chordata > Chondrichthyes > Myliobatiformes > Myliobatidae > Mobula > Mobula hypostoma. The sequence goes on along the minus strand of NC_086104.1, from coordinate 63,009,971 downwards.
CTTGCCTGGGTGCCGGGTTCACCGCAGAGAAACGATCGTATCGGGAAATGGAGGGGTCACGGTCGGTGACCTCAGATGACATCACAAAGGGCTCGCACGAAAGCTGACTGCGAAGGTCTGTGTGTGGAAGCCGTTTGAATATTCATTCGTTTTGCTCTCTCTCTCTCCTTCCCCCCACTGTCTGCGAACGGAACTGAACTAAATTGAACTGAACTTTGCATCACTTTGAAACTGGTCATTTACCCCTAGACAACGATAGAGCTTGATTGATCCTGTTATCTTAATTCTGTGTACATGTGTGTTTATCATTGCTGAACTGTTGCATTTATTATCCTTTTGATTAGAGTACTGTGTTGCTTGTTTCTTTAATAAAACTTTCTTAGTTCTAGTAATCCAGACTCCAACTGAGTGATCCATTTCTGCTGGTTTGGCAACCCAGTTACGGGTACGTAACAGGTAGAACCCATTATTCTTTCCTGTTTGTACTCGTTTTCTCTCTCTCTCTGTCCCCCCCCCCGCCCACTGTCCTCCAATCTCCCCCTCCCTCTCTCATTCTCTTGTTCTCTCTAGTCTTGCAGAATTCATCCAATCATTTCTGCATCTCACTCCTCAGAATCAGAATCAGGTTTAATATCACTGGCATATGTAATGAAATTTGTTGGTTTGCTGCAGCAGTACATTGCAAAACATAATAAAAGTCTATTGATACAATAAAAATAATATACGAATTAAATAAGTAGTGCAAAAGGAGAGCAAAAGAAGCAGTGAGATGGAGTTCATGGGTTCATCGTCTATTCAGAAATCAGCAAACGGCAATAAGCTGTTCCTGAAATGTTAAACGTGTTCCTTCAGGCTCCTGTATTTCCCCCTTAACGGCAGCAATGAGAAGATGGCATAGCCAGGATGATGGGGGTCCTTAGGGATTTTTAAGGCATCGCCATTTCAAGGTGTATTTGATGCTGGAATGCTCGTGCCCGTAATGGAGCTGGCTGAGTTTACAACTTTCTGCAGCTTTTTCCAATCCTGCGCAGTGACCCCTCCATACTAGACCGTGATGCAAACAGTTAGAATGCTTTCCACGGTACATCTGTAGAAATTTGTGAGAGTCTTTGAGGACTTTCATATATAGGCCTCCAAAAAGTAGCCAGGATGCGGGTTTGAGATTGCAAAGGGAGCTGAAAAGGTCATGTAATAAAGGTAATGTCACAATTTTAATGAGGGACTTCAATATGCAAGGGGATTGGGAAAATCAGGTTGGTGTCCGATCGCAAGAGAGGGAATTTGTTGAATGCCTGTGATTTGGCTTTTTAGGGCAGTTTATGCTTGAGCCTGCTTGGGGAAAGGCTATCTTAGAAAGGGTATTGTGTAGTACAGATTTTATTAGGGAGCTTAAGGAATTCTAAAGAGACAGTGATCATAATCTGATTGGAATCATACTGCAATGTAACAGGAAGAAGCATAAGTCAGATGCATCAGTATCACAATGGAATAAAGGGGATTACAGTTGCATGAGAGAGGAGGTTACCCAGTTGGATTGGAGGAGGATACTGGTGGGGATGATGGCAATACAGAGGTGGCTGAAATTTCTGGGAATAGTTCGCAAGGCACTGGATAGATATGCCCCACAGAAGAAGTAGTTCTCAAAAGGCAGGGTTAGACAACCGTGGCTGACAAGGGAAGTTTAGGACTGCATGAAAGCCAAGGAAAGGGCACATAATGTAGCAAAAGTGAGTGGGAAGTTGGATGATTGGGAATTTTTAAAATCCAACAAAAGGCAACTAAAAAGGCCACAAGAAGGGAAAAGATGGACTATGAGGGCAATCTAGCCATTAATGTCAAGCAGGGTATTGAAAGTTTTTTTCAGATATAAAAAATAAAAGGGAGGTGAGAGTTGATATTGGACCGCTGGAAAATGATGCTGGTGAGGTAGTAATGGGGCAGATGAACTTAATAGGTAGTTTGCATCTGTCATCATTGTGGAAGACACTAGCAGTGTTCCAGATGTCTGTAAGTGTCAGGGAGCAGGAGTGAGTGCCATTGCTATTACAAAGGCAAAAGTGCTAGCCAAACTCAAAGGTCTTAAGGTGGATAAATGACCTGGACTAGATGGACTGCATCCCAGAGTTGAGAGAGAGGTTGCTGAAGAAATAGCAGATGCATTGGTCATGATCTTTCAAGAATCACTTGATTCTGGCATGGTTCCAGAGGACTGGAAACTTGCAAATGTCACTCCACTTTTTAGAGAAGGGAGGAAGGCAAAAAAAAAGGAAATTATAGGCCAGTTAGCCTAACCTCTGCAGTTAAGAAAGTATTGAAGTCCATTATTAAGGATGAGGTTTCGAGGTACTTGGAGACTAATGATAAAATAAGTCAAATTCAGCATGATTTCTGTAAAGGGAAATCTTGCCTGACAAATCTGGTAGAGTTCTTCGAGGAAGTAACAAAGGAAAGGCAGTGGATGTCATTTACTTGGATTTTTGGAAGGCATTTAATAAGATGCCACACATGAGACTGCTTAACAAGATAAAATCCTTTGGCATTACATGGAAGATACTGGCATGGAAAGAGGAATGCCTGACAGGCAGGGGGCAGTGTGTCGGAATAAAGGGGGCCTTTTCTGGTTGGCTGCCAGTGACTAAGTGATGTTCCTCAGGGGTCAGTTTTGGGACCGCTCCTTTTCACATTGTTTGTAATTAATTTAGATAGTGGAATAGGAAAGGAATGGAGGGTTATGGACTGAGTGCAGGTCGGTGGGACTAAGTGAGAGTAAGGGTTCGGCACAGACTGGAAGGGCCGAGATGGCTTGTTTCCATACTGTAATTGTTATATGGTTATATGGAATTAATGACTTTTTGGCAAAGTTTGCAGAAGATACGAAGATAGCTGGAGGGGTAGGTAGTACTGAGGAAGCAATGAGATTGCAGAAGGACTTAGAAAATTGAAAGAATTGGCAAAAAAGTGGAGATGGAATACAGTGCTGGGAAATATATGATAATGTATTTTGGTAAAAGGATCAATAGTGCGGACCATTATCTAAATGGAGAGAATGTTCAAACATCAGAGGTGCAAAGGGAGTTAGGAGTCCTCATACAAGACTCCCAGAGGGTTAATTTACAGGTTGAGTGTCTGGTAAAGATAGCAAATGCAATGTTATTATTAATTTCAAGGGGAATAGAATATAAAAACAAGGAGATAATGCTGAGACTTTATAAGACACTAGTCAGGCCGTTCTAGGGGTATTGTCAACAGTTTTGGGTCCCATATCTCAGAAAGGAAGTGTTATCATTGGAGAAAGTCCAGAGGAGGTTCACGAGGATGATTCCAGGAATGAAGGGGTTAACATATGAGGTGTGTTTGGCAGCTTTGGGCCTGTACCCACTGAAATTTAAAAGATTGCGTTGACACCTACTGAATGTTGAAAGAACTTGATAGGGTGGATGTGGAGAGGATGTTTCCTATGGTGGGGGTGTCCAGAACTAGAGGGCACAGCCTCAAGATTGAGGGGCGACCCTTTAGAACAGAGGTAAGGAGGAATATTTTTAGCCAGAGAGTAGTGAATCTGTTGAATGCTCTGCCACAGACAGCTGTAGAAGGCAAGACTGTGGGTATATTTGAATCAAAAATTGACAGTTTCCTAATTGGTCAGGGCATCAAAGGATATGGTGAGTAGGCAGGTGTATAGGGTTGAGTGGGATCCGGGATCATCCATGATGGAATCACGGAGCAGACTCGATGGGCTGAATGGCTTCATGTACACCACCGGAGTCCCGTCCCTTTTGGGCATCCGGGATAGGGGGCTCTCAGACTTGCAGTCGTGCATCCACAGCCATTCGCACTGGAATTTCTTTTCCTTCCCTGCAACTGTACAGGGAGCATTACACCTTACCCTTACACTGACACTGACACTGACACAGCATCTCCTATGGTGCCGGCTCTCCTCTCGCGCTGCCTTCTCATTTCAGAGACCAACGTGATGGCATACCTTGACTACACCACACAGGAGGAAATTTGCACTCAGTCCTTCCCTCAGATATGAGCTGCCTGTGGTTCAGGACTGGTCAGTTGCCAGGTCTCTATTCTGTTCTCCTGTATAATGAAGTCGAGTGTTAGCCTTCTCAGTCACCGATTAACTGAACTCTGACAACTCGCACCCATTTGTCAATCACACTTTATTTACTTGAGTACAAGAAGAACAGCTCACCCCCATCGCTGAACTGCTGTGAAGTTACAGCTCAAAATTGCCAACTTTTATACATATTGATCCAACGGAAACTTTGTGGACTCCTGCTCTTGCTGTTGCAGGAGCAACCTCCCCCCTTCAGTGGAGAGGTCTGAGATACTGGTGCAGGGCTATGCGCTGTAGCTTTGATCGACTCTGGATCAAGAGTTCTTTTGGGGCTTCTGCCATTGCTTGCATGGTTAGACAATAGACAATAGGTGCAGAAGTAGGCCATTCAGCCCTTCAAGCCAGCACCGCCATTCACTGTGATCATGGCTGATCATCCACAATCAGTATCCAGTTCCTGCCTTATCCCCATAACCTTTGATTCCGCTATCTTTAAGAGCTCTATCCATCTCTTTCTTGAAAGCATCCAGAGACTTGGCCTCCACAGCCTTCTAGGGCAGAGCATTCCATATATCCACCACTCTCTGGGTGAAAAAGTTTTTCCTCAACTCCGTTCTAAATGGCCTACCCCTTATTCTTAAACTGTGGCCTCTGGTTCTGGACTCGCCCATCAGCAGGAACATGCTTCCTGCCTCCAGCGTGTCCAATCCCTTAATAATCTTATATGTTTTAATAAGATCCCTCTCAGCCTTCTAAATTCCAGAGTATACAAGCCCAGTCGCTCCAATCTTTCGACATATGACAGTCCTGCCATCCCAAGAATTAACCTTGTGAACCTACACTGCACTCCCTCAATAGCAAGAATGTCCTTCCTCAAATCTGGAGACCAAAATTGCACACAGTACTCCAGGTGTGGTCTCACCAGGGCCCTGTACAGCTGCATAAGGACCTCTTTGCTCTTATACTCAATTCCCCTTGTTACGAAGGCCAGCATGCCATTAGCTTTCTTCACTGCCTGCTGTACTTGCATGCTTGCTTTCAGTGACTGATGTACAAGAACACCTAGATCTCGTTGTGCTTCCCCTTTTTCTAACTTGGCTCCATTTAGATAATAATTTGCCTTCCCATTCTTACCACCAAAGTGGATAACCTCACATTTATCCACATTAAACTGCATCTGCCATGCATCTGCCCACTCACCCAGCCTGTCCAAGTCACCCTGCATTCTCATAACATCCTCCTCACATTTCACACTGCCACCCAGCTTTGTGTCATCGGCAAATTTGCCATTCCAAAAGGGACCCATTAATCGCTACTCTTTGTTTTCTGTCAGCCAGCCAATTTTCAATCCATGTCAGTACTCTGCCCCCAATACCATATGCCCTAATTTTGCTCACTAATCTCCTATGTGGGACTTTATCAAAGGCTTTCTGAAAGTCCAGGTACACTACATCCACTGGGTCTCCCTTGTCCATTTTCATCGTTACATCCTCAAAAAATTCAAGAAGATTAGTCAAGCACAATTTCCCCTTCATAAATCCATGCTGACTCGGACTGATCCTGTTACTGCTATCCAGATATGTCGTAATTTCATCTTTTATAATTGACTGCAGCATCTTTCCCACCACCGACGTCAGGCTAACCGGTCTGGTTGTGGGGTGGGGGCTTCTGCTGGCGTGAATGAGGGGGCTCATTGCTTATGCTGCTGCTTGTACGAAGGGAGGGGAGCTTTTGGGCTTCGATGTTTCACTCATTCTGTGGGGTTTCTTGTTTCTGTGGATGTCTGTGAAGAGTACGAATTTCAGGTTGTATACTGTATACATTCTCTGATATTAAATGAACCTTTGAACCTCCTGAATCCCATTATTTTCATACTTAAGTACCAACCATAATATTATTTCAGATGTTATTAACCAATAAAATCTATGTGCTTAAAAACCAATAATATTTGAGGATTAGTAAAAGGACTGTCCAATAGCTGGTGAGTGCCATCAAGTTTTTGTTAGCATTCTCATCCTTTCTGGTTATGTCCGGTAACCTTAGTTCCCAGACTTGAGCAGAAAAGCTGTGCAAAGGGATACTAGGGACACAAGGATTGAGTTTTGCTTGGGTAGCCACGTTCAGCTAGGTAACTGTACAGTGTTGGCACCTCATCTTAACACAAGCCTTAATGCAACCTCCACAAGTACTTCATAATTAATGAACAACCCCTGTAAGAATTTATCGATATTATCCCATGTTCTATAATAGTGCAAAAAAAATCATCAAAATTGAAAAGAAACTCCAAAAATCACTTAAAACTAAGAATTATTTATTTTATTGGGTTAAGTGTTAAGAAAGTTGGTTCTGCTGTTGGGTGTCCCCAGTACAATCATAGACGTGGAGTCATGGATACAGCACGGAAACAGGCCCTATTGCTCATCTAGTCCATGTCAATCATCAGTCACACATATGTACCTGAAGTAGATGAATGGCATTTCATTTATTCTCCCCATGAAGTTTCCCCAGAGTTCTCCCACTCGGCTCCACTCTAAGTTAACGTACCGACTGGAATGTCTTTGCAATGTGGGAGGAAGCCCGGCTGGTCGCAGGGAGAACAGACAGTACCCTAGGTTGGGATTGAAGCCAAGTCTACAGAACAAAGAAAGTGTGCATGAAAAGCATTATGCAATACTGTACAGTTGAAGATAAAGGGGATGAAGTCAAGACTGATACATAGGAGTAGGATTGTTTCTTCTGTGGAGAGTAACATCTTGTCTTGACTGATAGTGTTAAAAAGTCTATTTAGTAGTTTGTGTGTCAGCCTAATGACCACAGGCATTGATGAGGATCTTCATCTGGTTTTCATTCTATAATCTGCTTGTTCACCTATAATTGTCGTTGTTGCCTTGAATCAACTGAAATAACTCACCTGTGGCACTTTTAATATTTAGCAGATGAATCTTAACAAAAAGCAGTTTCTTCTGGACACTGCCGTTGTTGAGACTCAGTAATTACAGGGTGATGTAAGGCCCAGCGTCCAACTGCCAAGGAAAGTAGTGGAAGCAGATTAAATCATAGCTCGAAAAATGAAATATGTACCTAATTGACGGAAAAAATGCAGGGTAACAGACAATAAAACTGAAGGCTTGTTCTTACAAAAGCCAAGGCTTGATAGACTGTATAGCATCCTGTGTTTGCAACAACTCAAAGAGAATTACATTTTGAAAAGAATCCATTTGCTGGGAATTGTCACTGAGCATTTACGCACAAACCAACATGGAATCAGAACAACTGAAGTTGTGAGTTCTGATGTTGGTCCAGTAAACATTTGCCCCTGCATTTGACTGGATTTGATACTGTAACATCCAACTACAACATTAATGTGCCAGGTGTACTGAATGTAACGACTTGCATGCTTAGATTAAAAGACATCCATGGCCTTCATTGTGTATGTTTGCCTGCAGCTCAGACCTGTTGCTTTTATCGTTTGTTTTCATCCCAGGCTGTCTTGGGACCCTTCCCTTCTGCTCCCCGTCACCTGTTCACTTTGCCTGTAAATTCTCGAGCACTCTCAGTCCCTGCACTTTGTTTTCCCACTTTCTTGCCATTTTATGGCTGAATTTCTCTTGAAGAGGCCCATGGCATCTGTACATTTCTTAACCTTCTCAAGAGCTCCATTGAGGTACCAATGCGTCCTGGGAATGGCAACCCCACCACCTCAGTATGGGTTCTGTAGAATGGGCTTGCTGTGCACCTTAGCCCACCTACCATTTACCCATTAAGACCAGAAGATATAGAAGCAGAATTCAGCAATTTGGCCCATCAAGTCTTCTCAGCCATTTCATCAAGGCTGATCCAGTTTTCCTCACTGCCCCAGTCTCCTGTCTTCTGTGTGTCTTTATGCCCTGACTAATCCAGAATCTATCGATTTCTGCCTTAAATATACATAAGGACTTGACATCTACAGCTGCCTGTGGCAAAGAATTCCACAGATTCACCACTCGCTGGCTAAAGAAACTCGGAATCAGAATCGGAATCAGGTTTATTATCACCCTAATGCAATACATAATATAGAAAGGAAAAAAGTAAAAATAAATAAGTAAATCTCACGCAAAAAATAGGAATAATATATATCAATAAAGTGAGGTAGTGTTTAAGGGTTCAATGTCCATTTAGTAATCAGATGGCAGAGGAGAAGAAGCTGTTCCTAAATTGCTGAGTGTGTGCCTTCAGGCTTCTGTACCTCCTACCTGATGGTAACTGAGAAAAGGTCATGCCCTGGATGCTGGGGATCCTTAATAATGGACGTTGCCTTTCTGAGACACTGCTCTTTGAAGATGTCCTGGGTGCTTTGTAGGCTAGTGCCCAAGATTGAGCCATCTACGTTTGTAAATTTACAACCCTCTACAGCTTCTTTCGATTCCCCAAACCAGACAGTGATGCAGCCTGTCAGAATGCTCCCCACAGTACACCTACCTCATTTAGATCCTCCTCATCTCCGTTCTAAAAGGCCACCCCTCTATTCTGAGGCTGTCTCCTCTGGTTTTAGACTCTGGCACCATAGGAAATATTCTCTCCACATCCACTCTATCAAGGCCTTTCACCGTTCAAAAGGTTTCAATGAGGTCATCCCATATTCTTCTGAATTCGAGTGAATACAGGCTGAGAGCCATCAAATGTTCTTCATATGACAAGCCATTCAATCCTGGAATCATCTTCATGAACCTCATTTGAACCCTCTCCAGTTTCAGCACATCCTTTCTAAGATAAGGGGCCCAAAACTGCTCACAATACTCCAAGTGACGCCTCACCAGTGCTTTATAAAATCTCAACATTACATCCTTGCTTTTATATTCTAGTCCTCTTGAAATGAATGCCAACATTAAATTTGCTTCATCACCACAGAACTAACTCACAAATTAACCTTTCGTGAACCCTGCACAAGGACTCTCAAGTCCCTTTGCACCTCAGTTTTTTTTTGTATTTTCTTTCCAATTAGAAAATAGCCAACCCTTTTGTTTCCTCTACCAAAGTACATGGTTTCCTCAAGGAAAAATCTTGCCTGACAAATCTGTTAGAATTCTTTGAAGAAATAACGAGCATTATAGACAAAGAAGAATTGGTTGATGTTGTGTACTTGGATTTTCAGAAGGCATTTGACAAGATGCCACACATGAGGCTGCTTAACAAGCTACTAGCCCATGGTATTACAGGAAAGATTCTAGCATGGATAAAGCAGTGGTTGATTGGCAGGGGACAAAGAGTTGGAAGGAAGGGAGCCTTTTCTGATTGGCTGGTTGGTTCCACAGGGGTTGGTGTTGGGACCAATTTTTTTATGTTAAATGTCAATGATTTGCATAATGGAATTGATGGCTTTGTGGCCAAGTTTGCAGATGATATGAAGATAGGTGGAGGGGCAGGTAGTTTTGAGGACGTAGGGAGGCTACAGAAGGACTTAGATTAGGAGAATGGACAAAGAAATGGCAGATGGAATACAGTGTTAGGAAGTGCAGTTTGGTAGAGGAAATATGCTGACTACAGCCTATTTTATCATGTGCCTCCAAGTACCCTGAGGCCTTATCCTTAATAATCGACTCCATCATCTTCCTAACCACTGAGGTCAGACTAACTGGCCTATAGTTTCCCTTCTTCTGCCTCTTTCCCATCTTGAAGAGTGGAGTGACCTTGTAGAAAATCAATCTGTCACCCTCCCTCTCTGCATTTCCCTTCAAAAGTCACGGAATTACTGACATTCTAGATTTTACTGACACCTACAGCCACAGCTGGCAACACTTTCCCCTTGAATGACGCATCTCCTATTGCTTCTCTAATAACATGGTTACTCACCTGGCTCGTGCTGCCGCGTCTCACAAGAAAAACATACCTCTGCTAGCAAAGATCAAGGCAAACCATCTGTTAAGAGAACAGAGTATGCAGCCAACAATTGTTATTCTTGGGTTGGCTGCAAAATACTCTTTTAACAAATCATGCTTAAAGTACAATTTGGATGGTTTAATTAGGATACAGAATGCATCAGTTATAAATAGTGTGATCCAAAATTCTGAAAGAATGAAGGTTCTGATGAGAAGGGCACGGAAGTTGAGGGTGGGCAGATTGGCGGGTGTGGAAGTATTGGGAAAATAGGAGGCCAAAAGGGAAGTTAAATGACAGGAGTAGATGCAGATGTGAGAGTTACGGCACATGATGATGAAGATTGAAAGTTATCCGGGATAACCTTGCCAATAATCAAAGCCATTTCATTGGAGAAGGAACAGGAGATGCATCATTCAAGAAATAAACTTTAATATGGGAGGGAGAGTGGTTTGGAAGGGAAGGTTTCAGATGAACAAGAGAGGCTTAACTTCAGAGTTTCCGCTAATTATTGTGAATACTTTTCTTTGTTTGGAAAGAACTAACCTTGTGGACAATATTGTGCTTTGCTATTCTGAAATACCAGAGTTACAGCAATTTGAATTATTATCTAGGAAGATTTTGTTGTTGAGCTAAATAAGGAATAGCTGCTTCCATATTTCAAGGGCTAATTGCCAGAAGTCAGAGGTTTAAAATAAAAGAATTAGAGCTGACAAAGGTAAGTTTTTGCTATGAAACAAATTGTTGAAACTATGGTATTTTAGTCTGATTCGCCGACCTGGAGACCTTCTTCCATCTGTTCAGTCATGAATACCACCGAGAACACATCAGAATTCCGTGGACTTTATTTGCATTATCTCCTGCATGCTACAGGACACACGACTATTAACCCTGCATTGTGGCATAGAGCCATTTATATGGGGCAATGTGAAACAATGCCTTCGAGCGTGGGACCAAATTGCCAGCACATATTGATGCAGGCTTTTGTAATTTCAAAACATTAAAGTAATTCAAAGGAAGACCATGGGAGTCCAAAATATGAGTCATGATGATGTATGCAATTCAAGTATTTTTACATATAATACATTATTTATTATTCAAATGAACAAGACTGCTTAACTAAACAATAGATATACACAGTTACTCAAATGTTACTGAAATATTAAATGCACAACACTCCTCCCTGCTTAGCTATAAACTCCAACTCAGTAAAGAATGCATCTCAACTGTATACACTGTATACTGTATAATACAACTACTATTCAGATATCCATAGCATAGTTATTTTTAAATTGTCCCATTCAGGCCTAAAGATTTAATCACTGTGGAGGCTTTCTTACTCTTGTGGGATACTGTCTTTCCGGACAAGAAGAATCACTCTACTTGGCTGGTGAGACTTGTGGCTGTGGTTCTGGAACCTCCTCCATGGTGGTTATAGTTGATTCTGAGACTGCAAGGAATGGTTCTGACAGCTCTAGACACCTTTCTTCTCCTTCCTTTTTCTTCTTCTGGTTTGTGCATCTTGATCTTGGGAAGGTGTATTTAGTTCACAGGACTATCTATCTATCTGCTATCGCTCCCTTTATGATCTGATCTCTCCTCTTGGATTCCTCATCTACAACGTCATCTGATGAATTCTCTGTTTTTGTACCTCCATTGACTCCTTTCTTCTTGGCCTTCTATTCATCCAGCTGGGCTTTAGTCTTTGCATCTACTTTTACAAGCAGCGTTTTGTCTCCCATTTGAAGTTCATGCAATAACCTTTATGCACACAGAGTAGATTGTGGTTGTTTCTACTCACAAAAGCTGAATACTTGCAACTTACCTGAAATGTGCACCACATTTCGCAAATAACTGCCTGATTAATGTGTCAGAAGCTCTCTCAGATATATTGCTTACAAGAACTGTTGTAGCTGGACCACTGCTTTCTTCACTTTCACGCTTCTTCTAAGCGGCATGGTCCTTCCTTGGTCCGATATGCCTTTCAACCAGAGGCACAGAGGTTGGCACCAACTATGTTTGTTCTCTGTTTACCAATGGTTCATGGTGTTCAGTATGGAGACCGTTGTGGCCTCATCAGTACCTTTCTTAAGTTCTTACAGGGGATGTGGCATGCAAATGGTGGATGGATCTTCAATCAAATTGTAGTTGTTGCAACCAGTCACACCCCCACAATACTGGTTCGCCTGCTTTTACCACATACAAGCTCAATGTGACTTGTTAGTCGTTATAATTCGCTGCTATGAATGTCATTCCCAGGAGTTATCTTTTCTCCAGTATGTTCTGCAGGCTTCCATTAAGTATCTGAAATGCCGTTCAAACTAAGTAGTTGATTTGCCGTTTTCTTCTGGTTGTTTGCCTGTTGTTGGTTTTCACATACGTGTTCTGCTTTGATTCATTTTCTGCAAGTTTCACCCTTAAAACTGTATTGGCTTAGTAAGCCCAATTTGTTCAGTCAGTTTCGATATTGCAACTTTGTTCACGCTCACTTTCGTTCCTGACTACAACTCAATTGCATCTCTGTCTGCTGTTTCCATCGATGCAGTAATTTCAGCTGTTCTTTTTGATGTAGGTTGTGCTTCAGTTAGGAGCCATTTTTGAATGCTTTCTTGTATGATTCCATAAACTAAATGATTTCTTGGTGCATCATAAATGCTATCACTGAACTGACAATGCTCAGCCAACTTCTTCAATTCAGCTACATATGCTGAAATGGACTCTTCTTTTTGAATCCGCTTATGAAACCTAAGGAAACCTAAATCCGAGGAGGAGAAGATGGCGGCGTGACGCAGCGCGCAGCAGCCACTCTGGTGAATGATATCTGTAATCTGTCAAGTAGGGTGCCGTGCACAATCCTGATTTGATGGAGACAGACATGAGGGTACAGAGGAACATCTGGAGAAACTTCTGAAATGCCTTTTTCGCTGCCACTGCTACTGTGTGATCCAGAATCTCTGGAGCAGAAGGCACCGAGTCCTCGGCTTTGCTTGTTGCTCGGCGGCCGGGGCGAGGTCGAAGTGCTCGGCAGAGATGGTGCTCGATGCTCAGTGTCGGAGGCTCGAAGTTTTCTGATGGACTCAGAGTCGGCTGTGGGCAGGTGCTTCCAATGCATTGGCAGTTGTCGGCGCCTGGAGGTTTATGGCAGGGAGAGTTTCTCCCTTTTGCCGCCTGCTATCGGGAGTCAATCGGAACTTTCAGACTTTTTTTTTAACCGTGCCCATGGTCTGCTCTTTATCAAATTATGGTATTGCTTTGCACTGCTGTAACTATATGTTATAATTATGTGGTTTTGTCAGTGTTAGTCTTTGGTTTGTTCTGTTTTTTTTGTGCTATCACTCTGGAGGAACATTGTATCATTTCTTAATGCATGCATTTCTAAATGACAATAAACGAGGACTGAGCGTCCTCATAATCTAAATCTAAAGCATTCTGCAATCAACAACAGCTTTGGTTCTAAATGTTCCTGCATTATTTTGACAATATTAGCAAAGCTCATTTCTGCAGGTTTGGTTGGAACAATCAAACTGTATACTTTTAAACCCAATGCACTCAGCAAAATTGGTACCCATTTCTCAATGGCTATTTCATTTGCTTCAAGTTACTGTTCAGTATACACGAAATCAAACACACTAATCTTTCCAGTCACTTCTGCTCTTTTTTATGATTATTATCACCCGGTACTCATTCTTTTTTACGCATCATTCCACAGTGCACTTATTTTTAGTTCTAATGTCTCACTGCGCTTCAACAGTTCAGTAGCCATCTAGGGTTCATTTTAAAAAGACCTCGTCACCATTGTTATATTTTGTAATTTCAAAACATTAAAATGATTCAGAGGAAGTGGAAGTCTGAAATGTGAGTCTAACTTTGTGTTTTCATTACACAAGTTGCCCACGTAACACTTGGTAGAGTGATGACATATACAATTCAAGTAAATTAATTATTTAAACAAACAAGAATGCTTAACCAAACTATATATTTAAAAGATTATTCAAATATTACCGAAATATTAACTGCACAATAGCTATGATTTTATGTGGAACTGCAAAATGGGTGATGGAGGATGGGTAGACAATTTTCCATCTCTCCATTCAACTTAAAGGAAAATAAAAATGGAGAAAAATAGGGAAAAGACCGCTTGTTCAATCAATTGTTTCCACAACTGCATAAAGTTAAGATTGACTAGATGATTATAGGTTTGCTCATAAGTCTGAAGGCCATAATTTCTCAGACTTACATTTGGGAAATTTTTTTTAAAAACTTAGTATTGTTTACATTTTATCTGACCTTCAATAGAATGATGTACAGAAGTGATGTTACTTCATTGGATCAACACTTGGGCCTCCACATCAAAGGTTATTCCACAATGTAAAAGTGCACAGGTTTGTGTGTAATATAGTGCCTTGAATAAGTATTAAGCTCCCAACCCTTTGTTCACATAAATGATTATCATAAACAGGGATTTTGATTAATTTAACTGAGAATTTTTGTTTGTGAATTAGATGCTCCTTTTTCACATTAGAGCCCCCAAAGCAGGAAAAATTGTACAGCATGAAAAATTCAGAAACTTTCACAAGACTTCTTCCACTTTGCAAAGTCTTGATGGGCAAGGAGATGCTTTATTTTTAGGCAGGGCTTTTTCCTTGCCACTCTTCCATAAATATCCTTTTTGTGCAAGGCCTTAGAGATTGTGGACCAAGAACTTCATTTCTAATTGCAACCACTGGTTCTGCAGCTCACTCAGAGTGACTAAGTTTAGAGAGGCAGCCTGACCAAGGCAGTGTGTCTGCGGTTTCATATTTTTTCCACTTTTTCATACTGGACTGCACTGAGCTCCAGGGTATGTTTAGAACTTTTGAGATGACCTTGTACCCTTCCCCAGATTTGTACTTCTCTGTTATCATTTCCCTGACTTGTTTTGATTGCTCTTTGCTCTTCATTTTGGTTTGGTCCGTTGAAAATCTACTATACAGCTGGACCTTACAGTGAGGGGTATTTATTCTTATGAGTTCATTGAAAACAGGTGATCCTCCAATTTTCTACATCAACAAACTGTGTTAGTTGGAAAGGTAATATACAGTATCACACCAGAGGAAAGCTAGTGTAGTAATTACAAAGGAGTTGAATACTTCTTCAGCCTCACAAATTTGTTTTTAAATTTTTAGTTAATTGTTTACAGGCTTTGGTATTTTTCATTTGATTTGCCTTGATGCACAATGCTGAATGATGTTCAAAAATCCTACTTCAATTTAGAAAATGAGACAGTTAAATGTAAAAATAGTTGTGGGGTAAATACTTCTTCAGGGCACTGTGTAGGTAATGGCTGATTGACAGGAAACAGAGAAACAAGAGAATGCAGATGTTGGAATGTGAAAGAATACACAAGATGATGTAGGAACTCAGTGGAACGGGCAGTGTCCGTGGAGGGAAATTGACAGTCAGCGTTTCAGATCGAAAACTAACATCTGCAAAAAGTGTTGGAGTAAACGGGTTATTTGCAGATTGACATTCACTATATCGTTCACTGCTGGAGTGTCAACTATTTACAACAATATTATTAATGGATAACTGTACTGCAGCCAGATTTGATGAGGAAACAATGAATTAGCAAAGGGATAGAACTGAACTGAGTCAGAGGGAAAGCAGTTGCAGATCCAATATACAGTTGGAAATTCTGAGGCTTTCACCTGGAAGAAAGAATGAAACTGCATTTTTTAATTTAAATGAGTGACTACAAAATGACATGGGAGTCATAATACATGAAATACAAAAGGTTGGAATCAGAATCTGGTTTAATATCACAGGTATATGTCATGAAATTTGTTACATGCAGTAGTAGTACATTGCAATACATAATAATAAAAATGATAAATTGCAATATGTATATATACAAGTGAAAATTAAATAAGTATTGCTAAAGAGAGAGAAAAAATAGTGAGGTAGTTTTCATGGGTTCATTGTCCATTCAGAAATCTGTTGGCGGAGGGAAAGAAGCTGTTCCTGAAATGTTGAGTGTGTCTCTTCAGGCTCCTGTACCTCCCTCTTACTGGTAGCGGTGAGAAAGGAGCGTGTTCTTTCTGGGGATTCTTGATGATGGATGCACCTTTCTGAGGTATCGCCTCTTGAAGGTGCCCAGGATGCTGGGGAGGCGAGTGTCCATGATAGAGCTGGCTGAGTTTACAACTTTCTGCAGCTATTTCTGATCCTGTGCAGTAGCCCCTTCATACCAGACAGTGATGCAACCGGTTAGAATGATCTCCACAGTACATCTGTAGAAACCTGTGAGTGTCTTGGTGACATACCAGTACTCCTAAAGCTCCTGATGAAATATAGCTGCTGTTGTGCCTTCTTTGTAACTGCAACTATATGTTGGGCCCAAGATACATCCTCAAAGAGACCAAATAATTCAGAAAGCTGTGCAATGATAGCCTTTATTGCAAGAGGTCCAAAGTTTAAAAGACTACTCTACACTACTTTATCTGTTGCCATTTGTTCCCGCTCTGTAATAATGAGTTCAAGGGGTGGAGCACATTAGCCAAGTTTGGCAGGAACCTGATATGGTAATTGACAAATCCTAAAAAGAGCCACAGCTGTGACTCGACCTTTGGCCTTGGGACATCCACCACTGCTTGAACTTCTGTGCATCAATGGTGTGACCGCAGTAAGTGATGCTTGGTTTAAGGAACACACACTTGTTGCATCATGCTGTTGAGCCCATAATCTTCTAATCTTTTGTTCATGTAAACCTTACCAGTAACAATGATGTCATCCATGTAACACTGCATGCCTGGGCAGCCTTGTAGCACCTGGTCTATAGCATTCTGCCAGAGTATAGGTGCAGAAGCTACTCCAAAAATAAGCCTATTATAGCAATAAAGCCCTTTGTGGGTGTTGATGTTGAGAAAGATATCGGACTCTTCTTCCATTGCCATCTGTAGTTAGGCCTTGGCTAAATCTACTTTGCTGAGTGTTTTTGTCTGGAAAGTTTTGCAAAAATATTCTCAATCTTGAGTAGATGGTATTGGGCTACTTTCTGTACTAGGTTGGTGGTGACCTTGAAATAACCACAGATCCTGACAGACCTATCCTTCTGGCTGCTGGGACCACTGGTGTTGATTATGGGCTCCACTCAACCTTGGAAAGAATTTCTTCAGCCTCCAAGTAATCTAGCTTACTCGCTGCTTTATCACAGACAGTATAAAGAAGTGGACAGGCTTTGTAAAACTTGAGTGTGGCATTTTCATTTAACACTATTGTACCCTGGATATGTTTGAGTTTTCCAGTGCCATCCTTGAACGGTGCTGTGGCATCATCCAGTACATTTCTTAATTTGCTTTCAGCTGACTCTCTTGAAGCAAGTGTAGTTGTTTGGAACCATTAGTGTGGATCCAATGTGGCTTGTTGGTTGTGTATTTCACTGTTATGAATGTCATTCCCATAGGAGTTATCTTTTCTCCAGTATAAGTTCTTAGTTGGATATTTGTTCTGTGATATCATTCTGGAATAACATTGTATCATTTCTTAATGCATGCATTACTAAATGACAATAAAAGAGCACTGCGTGTCCTCATAATCTAATAATCTAATAATCCAGTTCAGTTCAGTATTTTTGAATGCCATTCAAACTCATTTTATGGAATGACTGAAACAGTCCAATTCCATTTCAATTAATTTGCCTTTCACTTCTGGTGTAAGCCATATTGCTTATCTATTGTTAGTTTTCACATTGTAAATCTTAAGGCTACGCAGTCTGATGTCACTCTCATCATTATCAGATATTTTATCAACAGCAGATTAGTGCCCTTTTTGAAACTGCAACGACTTTTCAGCTTTTCTCTTCCCTATGTAGTCCATTTATTTTTGTCTGCCCGACATGCTCTTTGTTGCATTTTCTGCAAGTTTTGCCTTTAAATCTGCATTGGTCTGGTGCACGTAAGCCCTTGCCACAACGGTAACACAGTGAGTTAGGCCAGGTCAGATTCTGTTTCAACATTGCAATTTTGTTCACACTCACTTACATTCCTAACTGCAACTCAATTGCGTCTGTCTGCTGTTTCCATTGATACAACAATTTCAATTGCTCTTTTAAATATAATGTTGTGTTTCAGTTAGGAGCTGTTCTTGAATGCTTTCTTGTATGATTCCACAAACTAAATGATCTCTCAGTGCATCAGTAAGCCCGAACTGACAATGGCCAGACAATTTCTTCAATTCAGCCACATATGGTAAAATTGACTCCTCTTCCTTTTGATTTAACTTATGAATCCTGTTCAACAGTGGTTTTGGTTCTAAATGTTCCTACATTACTTTCACAATATCAGCAAAGCTCATTTCTGCTAGTTTGGTTGGAGCAGTCAAACATCAACGCAGACTGAATGCGTTTAAACCCAAAGCACTCAGCAAAAGTGGCACCCGCTACTCATCGGCTATTTCATTTGCTTTAAGATACTGTTCAATTCACTCTGGATACAAAATCCAGTTAGCTCTTGTGCAGTCGAACACATCAATCTTTCCAATGTAGCCAGCCATTCTTGCTTTTTTTAACTGTATGTTTATTATCATCTGATACTCACTGTTTATGAATCTGTGAATTTGTCTGCTTTCTGCCTTTTTAAAAAACTCAACCATGCCTTTCCCTTCAAAATCAGCACGTGTTGTGTTGCTTTATTTTACTTGATCATTTCTCACTGCTTTTTTAAAAACTCTATCGTCTCACTGCACTTCAACAGGTAGGTAGCCATCTTGGGTTCATTTAAAACTTCCTCTTCGCTACTGTTATGTTTGTAACTCCAAAGTGTAAAACTAATTGGAAGAAAAACAAAGGAGTCCCGATTGAGAGTCTAACTTTGTTTTTACTTGGAGCAAGGTGCATGCGTATGACATGACAGCGTAATCGCATGTTATGTACTTTTACATACAACTCGCAATGCATTCTGTAAACAACTAAGAGTGCTTAATCAAACAATATTTTTAGTATTACTCAAATATTACTGAAATATTAAGTACACAACATTTAGAAACATAGAAACATAGAAAATAGGTGCAGGAGTAGGCCATTCGGCCCTTCGAGCCTGCACCGCCATTCAGTATGATCATGGCTGATTATCCAACTCAGAACCTTGTACCAGCCTTCCCTCCATACCCCCTGATCCCTTTAGCCACAAGGGCCATATCTAACTCCCTCTTAAATATAGCCAATGAACTGGCCTCAACTGTTTCCTGTGGCAGAGAATTCCACAGATTCACCACTCTCTGTGTGAAGAAGTTTTTCCTAATCTCGGTCCTAAAAGGCTTCCCCTTTATCCTCAAACTGTGACCCCTCGTTCTGGACTTCCCCAACATCGGGAACAATCTTCCTGCATCTAGCCTGTCCAATCCCTTTAGGATTTTATACATTTCAATCAGATCCCCCCTCAATCTTCCAAATTCCAACAAGTATAAGCCTAGTTCATCCAGTCTTTCATCATATGAAAGTCCTGCCATCCCAGGAATCAATCTGGTGAACCTTCTTTGTACTCCCTCTATGGCAAGGATGTCTTTCCCTCAGATTAGGGACCAAAACTGCACACAATACTCCAGGTGTGGTCTCACCAAGGCCTTGTACAACTGCAGTAGTACCTCCCTGCTCCTGTATTCGAATCCTCTTGCTATAAATGCCAGCATACCATTCGCCTTTTTCACCGCCTGCTGTACCTGCATGCCCACTTTCAATGACTGGTGTATGACACCCAGTTCTCGTTGCACCTCCCCTTTTCCTAATCAGCCACCATTCAGATAATAATCTGTTTTCCTGTTTTTGCCACCAAAGTGGATAACTTCACATTTATCCACATTAAGTTGCATCTGCCATGAATTTGCCCACTCACCTAACCTATCCAAGTCACCCTGCATCCACTTAGCATCCTCCTCACAGCTAACACTGCCGCCCAGCTTCGTGTCATCCGCAGACTTGGAGATGCTACATTTAATTCCCTCATTCAAGTCATTAATATATATTGTAAACAACTGGGGTCCCAGCACTGAGCCTTGCGGTACCCAACTAGTCACTGCCTGCCATTCGGAAAAGGTCCCGTTTATTCCCACTCTTTGCTTCCTGTCTGCCAACCAATTCTCTATCCACATCAATACCTTACCCCCCATACCGTGTGCTTTAAGTTTGCACACTAATCTCCTGTGTGGGACCTTGTCAAAAGCCTTTTGAAAATCCAAATATACCACATCCACTGGTTCTCCCCATCCACTCTATTAGTTACATCCTCAAAAAATTCTATGAGGTTCGTCAGACATGATTTTCCTTTCACAAATCCATGCTGACTTTGTCCGATGATTTCACTGCTTTCCAAATGTGCTGTTATCACATCTTTGATAAGTGACTCTAGCAGTTTCCCCACCACCGATATTAGGCTAACCGGTCTATAATTCCCTGGTTTCTCTCTCCCTCCTTTTTTAAAAAGTGGGGTTACATTAGCCACCCTCCAATCCTCAGGAACTAGTCCAGAATCTAAAGAGTTTTGAAAAATTATCACTAATGCATCCACTATTTCTTGGGCTACTTCCTTAAGCACTCTGGGATGCAGACCATCTGGCCCTGGGGATTTATCTGCCTTTAATCTCTTCAATTTACCTAACACCACTTCCCTACTAACATGTATTTGCCTCAGTTCCTCCATCTCACTGGACCCTCTGTCCCCTACTATTTCCGGAAGATTATTTATGTCCTCCTTAGTGAAGACAGAACCAAAGTAATTATTCAATTGGTCTGCCATGTCCTTGCTGCCCATAATCAATTCACCTGTTTCTGTCTGTAGGGGACCTACATTTGTCTTAACCAATCTTTTGGAGGGGGTCTTATCAAAACTTAATATTCTAAAAGGAATGGACAAGATGGATGCTGTTAGCATCTTTCCCCTAGTAGTGTACTGTATCCAGAAGTATGGGATATACTTTCAGAATGAGAGAATACTGGAATTCTCTATCACAGAATAATAGAGGCAGATATTTGATATATTTAAACCAGTGACTGATAGATATTTGAACTACAAGGGATTCAAGGGATATGGAAAAAGTATTGTTGAAGCAAAATTAGATCAGGCACAATGTTATTGAATGGTGGAGTAGACACAAGTATCTGATGACAACTGTTGTTCCTGTTTATGTGCACAGATCCTTATGTAGCTATCTTCAAGCAACAGAGATCCAGCAGTGCATCACAAGCATCTCTCAGTCATTAGACTTCTTGTGGAAAATACCAGTCATCTTGAAACTCAGCATAGGGAACAGCATTCAACTTATCAGATCATTTGAAAACATTTGGTTTCAAAACTAATTTAAATAATTTCAAAGCATAATTTACACTGAAATATCAGTGCACAGACCCTCAGTGGCTACTCCAGATCCCAATAATGCTGTAAATTCTTAGACAGTGTTTTGAAGTTTGTAGTCAGGGCTTTCAGTCAACAAAAGCTTTCCAATCATTTTGTTCTCCTTTACATCTGATGGATGGCAATAAACAATCTTGAAAACTATCCCCCTTCCCTTCCCCTCTTTCTTTTAGATCTATATACCTAGTTGATGGCTCTTGCAATTGGAATGACCTTTTGTTTATTTGCTGGTCATGCTCTTTTCCTTCCTCTGCACTTGTTTAAAATTTGTGAGATCTCCAACCTTTTCTGCTTTTCATAAAAGATTACAGACCTGAAACATTGTGCTGAATTTCTATTGGCACAAATGCCGTCTGACCAGCTGAGATATTTTAAATGTTTACTATTTTCATTTCAGATCTTTTTCTTGCAGACTGCAGATGATCAGTAAGATTTTTTAAAAGCATTTTGGGATGATCTAATAATGCAACAGGGTAAAAATGCAAACAAACAGCAGCTTAATTTTTTTAATTCCAAGGCTAGTCTTACATTGTAATTTTTAAGAATTTTGAACCATTTCTTGTACCTGATGGGTTATACCAGTTTTTGAATCAGGATATTTCCTATTATATTTACATTTAATTTTCACAAATTTACATGAGCATCTCATGGCACTGCCACAGCTTCTTTTCCAAAATCGTTATGTCCAGCTTTTCAATACTTTTGTGGCCAACTATAAAGCATAATGAAATATGATAAGCTTCTTCCTTGACTGTGTGGTGTCTGCTTCACTGATTTTTTGCATAATGGTTGAGATCATAAAGCATCAGTACGTTGTTGTGGCACGGACTGGATTTGAAAATTCTTCACAGAACTACAGATGATGAAGAGCTGTTAATTGGACTTCCATTTGTATTAGAGGAATAGAACAGTAATATCAAATATGAACCATTTAAATTTATAGGAACTTTCAGCATTTAAGATTTCCTTTTACTAATATATTTTCTCGCAACCTAATTTGAATAAAAGACCTGCTGATGGTGGTTGAATGAATTTGAGTTACATTGATTGAAGCAATCATAGAGTAATAATGTCATTCTCTCTGAGGTTTGAATATTATTCCTCCACCTCAAGTTCAATATGACATATCATTTACAACATGCACTGCAGTTACTCGCCCGGGCTACAGAAACAGTACTTGCCAAACCCACAAACTTTATCATCTAAGAAGGGAATGGCTACAGGTGCATGATAACACCACTGCCTGCAGGTCACCATGCAAGTCACCCATCTTGCCGACTTGGAAACAGGGAACTAGTTCTTCATCATTACTGGATCAATTTAGCAGAGTGAAGGATTGCAATGGTTCATGAAGGCATCATGTCTCCCTCTTAAGGACAATTAGGGATAAACAATAAATGCTGGTCTCAGCACACCACGATCTTTTAAGTGAACAAAAGTAAACTCTCACCCTCTCCTCCTCACTCCTTTTTTTTCTTTGCTCTCACCTACCTACTCCCCCTCTCCCCCTTCCCCCTCTCCCTCCTTTCCCCCTCTCCCCCTCTCTCCCCCTCTCCTTCTCTTTCTCTCTCTTTGAAATAAAGATTTTTTTCATCTTAAACAACAAATCATTTTAGCTACTTTCCTCATTATGAAAATCAGGATGTGTCTCAAACTCATCTTCTTCCAAGATTTAAAACAAATATTTCTGACAGGATTCTGATTTCCAACCTTCAAGATTATTTTTAGTGCATCTCTTAGTATTTTTAACTTTGGCAGCGTCCAATGTTATCAGTCTCAACATAAAAGACTATTTGTTTTAGGACAGATTTAAATGTAACTAATAACACAGGTTACATTAAAAAATGAAATACAATTCAAGAGGGATTTTGTAACCCACATTCTCCATAACAAACTGGGGATGAGATATAAAATAGACCATAAGATATAGGAGCAGAAGTAGGCCACTCAACCCATCGAGTCTGCTCCGGCATTTAATCATGGGCTGATCCAATTCTTCCAGTCATCGCCATTCCTCTGCCTTCTCCCCATACCCTTTGATGCCCTGGTTAATCAGGAACCTATCTATCTCTGCCTTAAATACACCCAGTGACTTGGCCTCCACAGCCACTTGTGGCAACAAATTCCACAGATTTACCATCCTCTGACTAAAGTAATTTCTCCGCACCTCTGTTCTAAATGGACATCCTTCAATCCTGAAGTCATGCCCTGTTGTCCTATACTCCCATACCATGGGAACTAACTTTGCCATGTCTAAGCTGTTCGGGCCTTTTAACGTTCGGAATGTTTCTATGAGATCCTCCCTCATTCTCCTGAACTCCAGGGAATGCGGCCCAACAGCTGCCAGACGTTCCTCATATGATAACCCTTTCACTCCCAGAATCATTCTCATGAATCTTCTCTGAACCCTTTACAATGTCAGTATATCCCTTCTATACTGCACACAATACTCCAAGTGTGGTCTCATGAGTGCCTTAAACTATCAAATAGACAGTTTCCAGCCTCACTCCAGCTCCATTAGGTAACAAAATCACTGAAGGTGCCAGGCAGCGGGTCTGTAACATTACAGATCTTCCAGTTCCACAAAGGTTTCTCATTCATTGTCCTCTGGTGAAAATTAGGGAAAAGTTTATTTTCATGAAAATTTCAAGAAAAT
The DNA here is from genome assembly GCF_963921235.1 of Mobula hypostoma. Lineage (NCBI taxonomy): Eukaryota > Metazoa > Chordata > Chondrichthyes > Myliobatiformes > Myliobatidae > Mobula > Mobula hypostoma. The sequence continues at coordinate 62,986,015 of NC_086104.1, read as the reverse complement.
TCAGGAAAAGTTTATTTACAGGAAATTAGGTCACTTGCAGGTGAGGGAAGAGGAAAGGGCAGGCAGAGCAGGGTTCCCCTGTGGCCATTCCCCTTAACGACAAATATACCGCATTGGATACTGTTGGGGGGGGGGGGGATGACTTACCTGGGACAAGCTGCAGCAGCCGGATCTCTGGCACTGAGTCTGGCTCTGCAGTGCAGAAGGGAGAGTAGAAAACGAGGAGAGTGGTAGTGATAGGGGACTCGATAGTTAGAGGTGCAGATAGGAGGTTCTGTGGTCGTGACAGAGAATCCAGGATGGTTTGTTGCCTCCCGGGTGCCAGGGTCAAGGATGTCTCTGATCGCTTCCATGACATCCTGAAGTGGGAGGGTGACCAGCCAGATGTCGTGGTGCACATCGGTACCAATGACATAGCAAGGAAGAGTGAGGAGGTCCTGGAGAGTGAGTATAGAGAGCTTGGTAGGAAGTTGAAAAGCAGGACCTCGAGGGTGGTAATCTCAGGATTGCTACCTGTGCTACGTGCCAGTGAGGGTAAGAATACGATGCTCTGGAGGATGAACAAGTGGCTGAGGAACTGGTGTAGGGGGCAAGGTTTCAGATTTCAGGATCATTGGGACCTCTTCTGGGGCAGGTAGGACCTGTACAAGAGAGATGGGTTACACTTGAACTACAAGGGGACCAATATCCTTGCAGGGAGGTTTGTTAGTGCTGTTGGGGAGGCTTTAAACTAGATTTGCAGGGGGATGGGAACCAGAGTGCCAGAGCTGACAGTGGGGCTGGGGTGAAAATAAATTATGTTAAAAGTTCAAGCAAAGTTGCAAATAGAAAGGTTGTGAGTGGTGGTAAAAATATTCTGAGGTGTATATATTTCAATGCTAGGTGTATTGCGGGGAAGGCAGATGAGTTGAGGGCGTGGATTGACACGTGGAATTATGACGTTATAGCAATTAGTGAAACTTGGCTACAGGAAGGGCAGGACTGGCAGCTCAATATTCCAGGGTTCCGATGTTTCAGATGTGATAGAGGCAGAGGAATGAAAGCTGGAGGGTGGGTAGCATTGCTTGTCAGGGAAAATGTTACAGCAGTGCTCGGGCAGGACAGATTAGAAGGCTTGTCTACTGAGTTCTTATGAGTGGAGCTGAGAAACAGGAAAGGTATGGCCACATTAGTGGGGTTGTATTATAGACCACCTAATAGTCAGCAAGAATTGGAGGAGCAAGTCTGCAGAGAGATAGCAGGCAACTGCAGGAAACATAAAGTTGTGGTGGTAGGGGATTTTAATTTTCCACATATTGATTGGGACTCCCATACTGTTAGGGGTCTAGATGGGTTAGAGTTTGTAAAATGTGTGCAGGAAAGGTTCTAAATCAATATGTAGAGGTACCAACTAGAGGGGATGCAATATTAGATCTCCTATTAGGAAACGAGTTAGGACAAGTGACGGAAGTGTGTGTAGGGGAGCACTTCGATTCCAGTGATCATAACACCATTAGTTTCAACTTGATCATGGATAAAGATAGATCTGGTCCTAGGGTTGAGGTTCTGAACTGGAAGAAGGCCAAATTTGAAGAAATGAAAAAGGATCTGAAAAGCGTGGATTGGGACAGGTTGTTCTCTGGCAAGGATGTGATTGGTAAGTGGGAGGCCTTCAAAGGAGAAATTTTGAGAGTGCAGAGCTTAGATGTTCCTGTCAGGATTAAAGGCAAAGTGGATAGGAATAAGGAACCTTGGTTCTCAAGGGATATTGTAACTCTGATAAAGAAGAAGAGAGAGTTGTATGACATGTATAGGAAACAGGGAGTAAATAAGGTGCTTGAGGAGTATAAAAAGTGCAAGAAAATACTTAAGAAGGAAATCAGGAGGGCTAAAAGAAAACATGAGGTTGCCTTGGCAGTCAAAGTGAAGGATAATCCAAAGAGCTTTTACAGGTATATTAAGAGTAAAAGGATTGTAAGGGATAAGATTGGTCCTCTTGAAGATCAGGGTGGTCGGCTATGTGCGGATCCAAAAGAAATGGGGGAGATCTTAAATGGGTTTTTTTTGTCAGTATTTACTAAGGAAACTGGCGTGAAGTCTATGGAATTAAGGGAAACAAGTAGTGAAATCATGGAAACTGTACAGATTGAAAAGGAGGAGGAGGTGCTTGCTATCTTGAGGCAAATTAAAGTGGATAAATCCCCAGGACCTGACAGGATATTCCCTCAGACCTTGAAGGAGACTAGTGTTGAAATTGCAGGGGCCCTGGCAGATATATTTAAAATGTCGGTGTCTACAGGTGAGGTGCCAGAGGATTGGAGAATGGCTGATGTTGTTCCGTTGTTTAAAAAAGGATCGAACAGTAATCCGGGAAATTATAGGCCGGTAAGTTTGACATCTGTAGTGGGTAAGTTATTGGAGGGAGTACTAAGGGACAGAATCTACAAACATTTGGATAGACAGGGACTTATTAGGGAGAGTCAACATGGCTTTGTGTGTGGTAGGTCATGTTTGACCAATCTATTGGAGTTTTTCGAGGAAGTTACCAGGAAAGTGGATGAAGGGAAGGCAGTGGATGTTGTCTACATGGACTTCAGTAAGGCCTTTGACAAGGTCCCGCATGGGAGGTTAGTTAGGAAAATTCAGTCGCTAGGTATACATGGAGAGGTGGTAAATTGGATTAGACATTGGCTCAATGGAAGAAGCCAGAGAGTGGTAGTGGAGGATTGCTTCTCAGAGTGGAGACCTGTGACTAGTGGTGTGCCACAGGGATCAGTGCTGGGTCCATTGTTATTTGTCATCTATATCAATGATCTGGATGATAATGTTGCAGAGGGATTTGGACCAGCTGGAAAAATGGGCTGAAAAATGGAAGATGGAGTTTAATACAGACAAGTGTGAGGTATTGCACTTTGGAAGGACAAACCAAGGTAGAACATACAGGGTAAATGGTAAGGCACTGAGGAGTGCAGTAGAACAGAGGGATCTGGGAATACAGATACAAAATTCCCTAAAAGTGGCGTCAAAGGTCAATAGGGTCGTAAAGAGAGCTTTTGGTACATTGGCCTTTATTAATCAAAGTGTTGAGAATAAGAGCTGGAATGTTATGATGAGGTTGTATAAGGCATTGGTGAGACCGAATCTGGAGTATTCTGTTCAGTTTTGGTCACCAAATTACAGGAAGGATATTAATAAGGTTGAAAGAGTGCAGAGAAGGTTTACAAGGATGCTGCCGGGACTTGAAAAACTCAGTTACAGAGAAAGGTTGAATAGCTTAGGACTTTATTCCCTGGAGCATAGAAGAATGAGGGGATATTTGATAGAGGTATATAAAATTATGGATAGAGTGAATGCAAGGAGGCTTTTTCCACTGAGGCAGGGGGAGAAAAAAACCAGAGGACTTGGGTTAAGGGTGAAGGGGGAAAAGTTTAAAGGGAATATTAGGGGGGGGCTTCTTCATACACAGAGTGGTGGGAGTGTGGAATGAGCTGCCAGATGAGGTGGTAAATGCGGGTTCTTTTTTAATATTTAAGAATAAATTGGACAGATACATGGATGGGAGGTGTATGGAGGGATATGGTCCGAGTGCAGGTCAGTGGGACTAGGAAGAAAATGGTTCGGCACAGACAAGAAGGGCCAAAAGGCCTGTTTCTGTGCTATAGTTTTTCTATGGTTTCTCTCTAAATTTCAGTCTCCATTTATTGTCCACATGAATTCTTAATGTTGATCTGCATGTATAAAAGAGAACAGGCAGTTAATGACTAGGACTAGGCCATGTTAAAGGCCCTAAATGAATATGTCACAGACTTTGTAAAGAAACTCAGGGGCGAGTCTGTCCCCACAAAAATTATTCTGTCTTCCCCAACTAGATACCCTGGATGAACCAAGAAATCCACAATTTGCTGAGGGATAGATCACTTGCTTTCAGGCCTGGCAAACCACGAAGGTGCAAGCAGTCCAGGAACGACTTCTGGAAAGCCATCCCACATGTGAAGTGGCAATTTTGGACCAAACTTAAATGACAGAAGTATGTGTGACAGCTATGACGGGGCTTGAATGCCATCACCTCCTATGTAGCAAAACCAAGCGACATATGTAACAATAAGGTTTCACTTCCAGATCAGTTCAATGCCTTCTTATGTTCGCTTTGACCAACGGAACATGGAGGCTCTTTCACGAATTCCCACAGCACCTGACGACACTGTGATATCAGTCTCTGAGGCGAATCTGAGAGCATACTTCTGGAAGATGAACCCTCAGAAAGATGTGGCCCAGACAGTATACCTGGCTGAGTAGTGAAGATCTGTGCTGATCAGCTGGCTGCAGTCTTCACTGACATCGTCAACTTCTCACTTCAGCAGACTGAGATACCCACTTGCTTCAAGCAGGCTTCAATTATACTGGTGCCCAATGAGAACATTGGGACCTGCCTCAAGGACTATCATCCAGTAGCATTTACATCCACTGTGTTGAAGCATTGGTCATGAATCTTATTGACTCTTGTCTCAGGAATGACTGGGATCCACTTCAGTTTGCCTGCCATCACAATAGGTCAACAGCAGATGCTATTTCACTGGCTCTTTATTCAGCTCAGGAACATACAATGAAGATGCATATATTAGGATGCTCTTCATCGACCAAAGTTCTGCATTCAGCACTGTTATCTCCTCAAAACTAATAACTAAGCTCCAAGACCTAGGCCTTTAAACCTCCTCGTGTAACTGGATCCTCGATGTTCTTACTTGCAGACCCCAGGAAGACTGAAAATTTGGTTGAATGCTGCGACAATAACAACCTTTCACTCAACGTCAGCAAAAGCAAAGACCTAATTATTGACTGCAGGAGGAAGAAACTGGATGTGCATGAGCCAGTTTTCAATAGGAGGCCCGAGATGGACAGTGTCAGTAACCTTAAATTCCTTGGTGTTATCATATCAGGGGGTCCGTCCGAGGACCAGCACATCAGTGCCATCACAAAGAGGCCACAGCTGTGCCTGTACTTTCTTAGAAGTTTGTGCAGATTTGGCATGTCACCTAAAACCCTGATAAACTTACTGTGTATAGATGCACAGTGGAGAGTATCCTGACTGGTTGCATCATGGCCTGATATGGAAACACCAAGAGCGGAAAAGCCTACAGGAAGTGGTGGGCGCAGCCCAGTCCATCACAGGCAAAGCCATCTCACATCTGCAAAGAGCGCTGCCACAGGAAAGCAGCGTCATCATCGACGACTCCCCACCACCCAGGCCATGCTCTCTCCTCACTGCTGCCACCAGGAAAGAGGTGCAGGGGGCTTCAGGTCCCACATCAACAGGTTCAGGCACAGTTATCGCACTTCACCCGTCAGGCTCCTGAACCAGCACAGATAACTTCACTCACTCCAAATCTGAACTGACTCCACAACCTATGGACTCACTGTCAAGGACTCCACAACACATGCTCTCAGTGTTATTTATTTACTTGGTATTTTTTTACTTACCCAGTTTCTGTATTGTTTTGTACATTGATTGTTCACCAGTCTTTATGTGTAATTTTGTTTTATTAATTCTAATGTATTTCTGCTTTACTGTGACTGTCTGCAAGAAGATGAATCTCAGGGTAGTATTTGCTGACATATACATATTTTGATAATAAATTTACTTTGAACTTTCACTTGCTTCAAGATTATTATTGTGAGTATCATTGATATGGTAAGTATTTGAGTCAGTACTGTATACTACATATCTGGGTTAGAGGTAGGCCCTGGATTTAGAGGAATTGTACAGTGGTTGCTGCTGAGTAATAAAACTGCTCATCGTAAGGCCTGTATCATGGATTTTACCTTTTTCAGTGCAAGTTACTGGTAGTTTCTACATCTAGCACAGGGATTCCCAACCTTTTTTATGCCATGGACCAATACAATCCAGCAAGCGGTCAGAGGACCCCAGGTTGGGAAACCCTGATCTAGCAAAATTGATGTTATCAAGTTAACTGAACAGATTGCAGGAACTTGTTAGCGAATTCGCTTAAAAGCTGTAATTTTATTAAAAACATACTAATAATTAGGACACACATATTGATTAGAATTGATGCTGAAATATCTGAAAACTTTAAAATGCTTAAAATTTATATTATTACTTTACAATACGTTTGGAAGAGTAATTCCCTGGAAATAGAATTCTCACATAACCTAGATTTTCAGTGCTAGAAAAGTTATTTACCCCTAATTGTGACTTTACTTATTGTTTAAAAATTCAGTTGCATGCCTTTAAACCAAATGATATGGCATTTTCAATGGCTTTAAGGGGGAATAGTATTTAAAAAGAAGCTTGCTTCTAATCATTGATTGTGTTGATTGTGTTGGTGAAAACTGCAGCAAGAAGCCCAGTGATGAAGCAGGTTATCACCTTCAATAATATTTGAATCACCACTTTTTTGCTCTATGCCTATGCTGATGCCATAAATTACTGTCAGTGTTTCCAGAGTAATTTACTAGCTTCACCATCATTACATCTGAGGATTTTGGCCCAATGAAGTTTTCCTGTTTCAGTCTCACCAGGCAACTTGTGATTGGACTCCAGATAAAGGGACAGTTAAAGAAAGATTCAATTCCAGAAAGCAGTGTATAGATTTGTTATAAAACTGCCATCCAAGCTGCCGAGGTGGATAGGTAGAATATGCAATGGTTCGGATGAGTGTGTAGGTTGTGGTGGTAACGACATTCTCATTAAATGGAACTATAATATTGCAATGATATTGTCCCCAACAGTGAGGACAATATTTACATGAAGGTAGGAAAGCTGATCCAGACTCTGTATTTATTACAATGACAAGAATAAATAGCTCAGCATTGCAGCAAATCAGGTTTCATAGTATAGTACTGTTGTGAATTACTGCAACAATCTCTATGCTTTGTCATCTTTGTGTTCATGTAGGAGTCAGCTGCTTGGATAGGGAAATATTCCAACCCCGTGCTGCCTTATTGTATTGTGCATATCTTTTTCTCTCAAGTGTAAATGCAAACTCGTATTATCAGCTCTAAAATATCATCAAAGGAGATGCATCAAGGTTGGAGATCTTGTAAATGCTCAGTGTCACTGGCATGGTACTTATGAGTTGTGTCCTGCATTTAAAATTCCTGATAACTTTCTGTACTCAGCAGATCTGACCACAGAGCACATTGTTAATTTATTCACCAGATTTCTTGCAATTGATCACTGCCTCTGTTTCAGATTGTGCGTCACCAGAGCTTGGAACAGTGCCAATTAAAACAGTAGCTGTGATACTGCTGAGAAACAAAGACATTTGTGGGAGAACTGCAGAGCTTTATCAAAACAGACTGCCACTTTGACGCAGTTACTCCTGAAATCTGTAAATGCACTGCATAACACTACACTTAGAGCAACACTCGCTCATATTCCACAGTGTAGAATCAGCATATCCATTGCACTTCCTTTCTCCTCCAAGATAAGCAGCTTCCAGAGACTGATTTATTTTTCTCCCTCTTTTTATTTATTTGTTCCTCCTCTCTCGTATTTTCCACCAACTTTTCCTGAAGGTACGGGCATTTGCTGAGATGGAGTGAGAGGTTTCAAAATCTGGATTACTGAGAGGTGGTATGACTGAGGCATCTATTGCAAATCTGTTTCTGTTTCCACCTTATAACAGTTAGAAGTAGCATGTTGGCTCACTTTATTCCTTCCCCAGTTCTGGGGACACCTTGACTCTCTGCAATATCCCTATTTCCACCAACAATATTCTCACCAAAGCCCAGAAACAAAATCTGGCTTGTTCTAGTTCATATTTAATTCATTAGGCTAGGTTGCATGCACTATTTAGTTTTCCCACTACAAACATGGACATGGAGTCATAGATATGGCTCAGAAACAGACCTGTCAGCCAGCCACCAATCACCCATTTTCACTGACTACATTAATCCCACTATTTTTATTCTCCCCAAAATTCTACCACTCACTAGTAACTTTTATGTTTTCAAGTAAAAGAGTAATATTTACTTTTCTGAACTGGCTGTTATTATTATTTGATCATAATAATAATGTGGCTGTTGCTGGCAAGGTTGTTGATTTCTAGCTGACCCTAAACAGTGGCGTCTAAGATCATTTCAGAGTGTTGTTAAACGTCAGCCAAATTCGCACTGCAGCATACAAAGTGGAAGCAAGAGTAGGCTGCTTGTCTCCTTGAGCTGGCTTCACCAGTTCGTGATTATGTCCTTAACTCTGCCTTCCAATCCACTTGCAGTCCCCTTTCATCCCCTGACCTATCAAGAATTCATTCACCTCTGCTTTCAAAAATTTCAAAGTCTCTGTTTCCACCGCCTTTGGAGGAAGAGAATGCACAAGGCCCACTGGGGGAAAATGTTTCATTTACTCTTTCTATTAAATCCATTGCCTTATCTCAGTCTTAAAAGAGTGGCCTACCATTTTTAAGCAATGACATCCTGGTTTTAGACTTCCTCACAAGAGAAAACATTTTCTCTACATTCACCATCAGGATGCTAGAGATTTCAGGCAAGTTCCTTCTCGCTGTCCTAAGTTCCTACAGGTAACATTTGACTGGTCTGGACTCATACAGTATATAGGCCACATTACATAAGGTTAACCCATGTCTTTGCCAGAAGGACATCTGATAAGTTTTTGTGACAATCAAAATGGTTGTAATGGTTAATATCATCATTTCATTGCTTATTTATTTTATTAGTTTAATTTAAATTCCCCCACTGCTATGTGGAGTCCGACTTGGGTCTGGTTGAACAGCCCCTAGGGACAGATTCAGGGTACAGCTCTAGTCATATGACTGCTCTGCTACCATATGGCTGGCTCCAGCCTCAAAAGCTCTTGTTTCTCATAGAAATAAAAGAATAGCCAAACACACGAATTGAAAAGAAAGCTTCAAAGGTACTCTGTATTTGTTACAACGTTTGGCCAACCTTCAAAGACTTACTGAGAAATAACATCTTCAAAATTAAAGCAGAGGAAAAGGGCTGATTTTTCATTTTATCATTAGGTAAATGGCGCAGAGTGAGTTGGCAGCCTGTTTTGTACCTCTCACAGATTATTTCAAACTATTATCCATTTTACACTAATGTACTAAGTCCAAAAGGCCCCCATTGGGATGTTTTGGTCCATCTGCTTTTATCTCATAAACACATATCCTAGAGGAGCTAGAAAATAGAATTAGGAACACCAGAGGACAGAACAGTTATCAGCAGCAATAAACCTGGAGTTCTCCCAAACATCGCAGTGATCAAATCAAAGACAGTAACACAGGTGACAAAGATTAACTAAATTGTGTGTAACACACACAAAATGCTGGAGGAACTCCCATATTGACTGGGACTCCCATACTGTAAAAGGACTAGATGGGATAGAGTTTGTCAAGTATGTTCAGGAAAGTTTCCTTAATCAGTACATCGAAGTCCCAATGAGAGAGGGTGCGATACCTGATCTGCTTTAAGGGAATGAAACAGAGCAGGTGTCAAGTTTTGTATAGGAGAACACTTTGCATCACAATGCAGTAGTTTCAAAGTGAATTTGCAAAAAGATAGGTCTCATCCATGAGTTGAGATTCAGTAATGGGAAAGCCGTTGGAAAGTATTCTAAGGAACCAGATATATGAGTATTGGATAGCATTGGACTGATTAAGGATAAGTCAGGTTTGCTTTGTGTGTGGTAGGTCATGTTTAATCAATCTTACAGCGTTTTTTGAGGAAGTTACCAGGAAAGTGGATGAAGGCAAGGTAAGGGATGTTGTCTACCTGGACTTTAGTAAGGCATTTGACAAGGTCCTGCATAGGAGGTTGGTCAAGAAGGTTCAGTTGCTCGGCATTCAGGATGAGGTAGTAAATTGGACTGGACATTGGCTTTGTGGGAGAAGCCAGAGAGTGGTAGTAGATGGTTCCCTCTCTGACTTAAAGTCTGTGACTCGTAGTATGCTGCGGGGATTGATGCTGGGTCTGTTGTTGTTCGTCATCAATATCAATGACCTGGGTGATAAGGTGGTTAATTTGATCAGCAAATTGCAGATGGCACCAAGATTAGGGGAGTAGTGGACAGTGAGGAAGACTGAAAGCTTGCAGCAGGAACTGGACCAGCTGGAAAGATGGGCTGAAAAATGACAGATGGAATTTAATGCAGATACGTGTGAACTGTTGCTCTTCGGTAGGACCAACCTGGATAGATCTTACACAAGGCATTGAGGAGGGTGGTAGAACATTGGGATCTCAGAATACAGGTCCATAATTCATTGGAAGTGCATCACAGGTTGATAAGTTTGTAAAGAAAGCTTTTGGCACATTGGCCTTCATAAATCGAAGTATTGAGTACAGGAGATGGGATATTATGTTGAAGTTGTATAAGATGTTGGTGAGGCATGATTTGGAGTACCGTGTGCAGTTTTGGTCACTTACCCACAGGAAAGATGGGTTAATAGTGAAAGGTGAAAAGATTAAGGGGATCATGAGGGGAAACTTTTTCACTCAGAGGGTCTTGAGAGTATGGAATGAGCTGCTTGCAAAAGTGATGCATGTAAGCTTGATTTCAACATTTTAAGAGAAGTTTATGGATAGTAAAATATGGGTTCAAGAGACAGGAGAACAGATCAGCAGAGGTCTGATGTCTGTTGACAAGTGTGGCTTGCGTGGCAAGTTGAAGTTGTGATGCTTGCAGTATGGACTGATGCCATGGATAATGTGGCCACTAACTGTCTATGAAGTGGCAATGTCCCATGTTGAGGCAACAGAACAGAAGATCAACAAGTATGTGAAGAAGTGGCTTGGAGTACCAAGCAGCCTCACCAATGTTGTAATCCACAGTAGCCAGACAAAGCTGTTTGAGTGGGTTTAAACTAATCTAGCAGGGGGATGGGAACCAGTGTGATAGTGCTGAACATGAATAGTTTGGTTACAAACAGAGGCAATGTTCAGAGAGACTCCTAGCAAGGAGAGGCTGATGATAGGACAAAATTCCAGTCAACAGGATGAGTCATATTAAATTGAAAATCGAAAAAGGTGAATACAGTACTGAAGGTGTTATATTTGAATGTGCGCAGTATACGGAATAAGGTCAATGAACTTGTAGCACAGTTACAGATTGGCAAGTATGGTGTTGTAGGCATCACTGAATCATGGCTGAAATAAGATTATAGCTGGGAGCTTAATGTTCAAGGATACATATTGTATCGAAAGGACAGGCAGGAAGGCAGAAGGAGCTGTGTTGCCTTGTTGGTTAAAAAGTGAAATCAAATTATTAGGAAGAGGTGACATAGGATTGGAAGGTGTTGAATCATTGTGGATAAAGCTAAGGAACTGCAAGGGTAAAAAGACCCCGATGGGGGTTATACAGTATGTAGCCCCCAAACAGCAATAAGGACATGGTCTACAAGTTACAATGGGTGATAGAAAATGCATGCCAAAAGGGTAATGTTATAATAGTCATGGGGGATTTCAATATGCAGGTCGACTGGAAAAATCAGGCTGGTGTGGGATTCGAAGAGGGGGGAGTTTCTAGAATAGAGCAGCTCATGGTTGAACCCACTAGGGAATCAACCATTCTGGATTGGGTGTTGTGCAATGAATCGGGATTGATAAAGATCTTGAGGTAAAAGAACCCTTAGGGGAGAGTGATCATAATATGATCAAATTTACTCTGAAATTTGAGAAGGACAGGCTAAAGTCAGATGTACCAGTATTACAGTGCAGTAAGGGAAATTACAGAGGCATGAGAGAGGAATTGGCCAGAATTGATTGGAAAAGAACACAGGCAGGGATGATGGCATAGCAGCAATGGCTGGAATTTCTGGAAGGAATTCAGAAAGCATAGGATATATACATCCCAAAGAGGAAGAAGTATTCTAAAGGCAAGATGACACTACCATGGCTAAACAAGGGAAGTCAAAGCCAACATAAAAGCCAAAGAGACGCCGTATAATAGAGCAAAAATTAGTGGGAAGTTAGAGCATTAGGAAGTTTTTAAATGCCAACAGAAGGCAACTAAAAATGTCATAAAGAAGGTAAAGATAGAATATGAAAGTAAGCTAGCCATTAATATTAAAGAGGATACCAAAAGTTTCTTCAGACATATAAATTGTAAAAGAGAGGTGAGAGCGGATATCGGACCACTGGAAAATGATGCTGGTGAGGTAGTAATGGGGGACAGGGAAATGGTGGATGAACTGAATTAGTATTTTTACATCAGTCTTCACTGTGGAAGACACTAGCAGTATGGTAGAAGTTCCAAGTGTCAGGGGTCATGAAGTGTATGAAGTTACCATTACTAGGGAGAAGGTTCTTGGGAAAATGAAAGGTCTGAAGGTAGGTAAGTCACCTGGACCAGATGGTATACTCCCCAGAGTTCTGAAAGAGATGGCTGAAGTGATCATGGAGGTATTAGTGATGATCTTTCAAGAATCACTAGATTTTGGAATGGTTCCGGAAGACTGGAAAATTGCAAATGTCTCTCCACTTTTCAAGAAGGGAGAGAGGCAGAACAAAGGAAACTATAGTCCATTTAGTCTGACCTCAGTGGCTGGGAAGATGTTGGAGTTGATTATTGAGGATGAGGTCTCAGGGTACTTGGAGACACATGATAAAATAGGCTATAGTCAGCATGGTTTCCTCAAGGGACAATCTTGCCTGACAAACCTTGCCTGTTGGAATTCTTTGAAGAAAAAGCAAGCAGGATAGACAAAGGAAAATTGATTGATGATATGTTTTGGATTTTCAGAAGGCCTTTGACAAGGTGCCAAACATGAGGCTGCTTAACGAGCTACGAGCCCATGGTATTACAGGAAAGATTCTGGAAGGGATAAAGTTGTGGCTGATTGGCAGAAGGCAAAGAGTGGGAATAAAGGGAGCCTTTTCTGGTTGGCTCCCGGTGGCTACTGATGTGCCACAAGGTAGTGTGTTGGGACCGATTCTTTTCACGTTATATGTCAATGACTTGGATGTTGGATTTGATGGGTTTGTTGCAAAGTTTGCGGACAATATGAGGGGCAGGTTGTTTTGAGGAAGTAGAGAGGCTACAGAAGGATTTACACAGATTAGGAGATTAGGCAGAGAAGTGGCAGATGGAATACAGTGTCAGGAAGTGTATGGTCATGCACTTTGGTAGAAGAAATGAAAGGATTGGCTATTTTCTAAATGGAGAGAAAATATAAAAATCTGAGGAACAAAGGGACTTGGGAGTCCTTGTGCAAGATTCTCTAAAGGTTAATTTGTAGGTTGAGTCTCTGATGATGAAGCAAATGCAATGTTAGCATTCATTTTAAGAGGACTAGGATATAAAAGCAAGGATATAACGTTGAGACTTTATAAAGCACTGGTGAGGCCTCACTTTTAGTATTGTGAGCAGTTTTGGGCCGCTTATCCGAGAAGAGATGTGCTGAAATTGGAGAGGGTTCAAAGGACGTTCACGGAATTGATTCCAGGATTAAACGCCTTGTGTATGAAAACTTCCTGATTGCTTTGGACCTGTATTCACTGGAAGTCAGAAGAATGAGAGGTGACCTCATTGAAACCTATCGAATGTTGAAAAGCCTTGACAGAGTGGATGTGGAGAGGATGTTTTCTATGGTGGGAGTGTCTATGACCTGAGGGGACAGCCTCAGAACAGTGGGACATCTTTTTAGTATGGAGATGAGAAGGAATTGTTTTAGCCAGAGAGTGGTGAATCTGTGGGATTCTTTGCCACAGGCAGTTGTGGAAGCTGTCTTTGTGTATATTTAAGGCAGAGATTGATTGGTTTCTGATTGGTCAGAGCATGAAGGGATACAGGGGGAAGGCAGGAGATTGAGGCTGAGAAGAAAGTTGTATCAGCCATGATGAAATGGCAGTGCAGATTCAACTGGACAAATGGCCTATTTCTTCTCCTATACCTTATGGTCTTCTGCTCTTATGATATTCATGCCATCAGGTTGGAGACTTTCCAGACAGAATAAGGTGTTGCTCCTCCACGCTGAGACACAAGAGGAGGCCATGTCAAAATGGGAATGAGAATCAAAATTAAAGTGTTTGGCCAGCGGGAATTATGTCAACATTGGTAAATAAATGATTAGGCTAGGTAGGAAGAGAAGCAGCTAACATTTCAGGATGAATAACTTTCATCAGAACTCAACAAAACCTCTTCTGATCCTGCACCTTTTATAAATGCTGTTTCTTTTTTCCAAACAAAATAAATGATTTGACATTTTTCCACTTTATATTCCATCTGCCTTGATCTGTTTACTTAACCTGTCTATATCCTCTTTTTTCTTCCCACAGTTGTTCCCACACCAGCCAGCTATGTTTCATCAGCACACTTGGATCTGTTGCAGTTGAACCTATCAACTAAATATTGATACAGATTGTGAACAGTTGGAGCTCCATCACTGAACCCTGCCATGCCCCAATACACACACTCCTACCTGAAGATGACTGCTTATTGTTCTCTTTCTATTTTTTTTATCTGTCAACCAATCCACATCAATATTTTACCCCTAATAATGTGTATCCTAATATTATTTGATAATCTCTTGTGTGATAATTTATGAAAGATCTTCTGTAATTTTCAAATAGAACGCAGTATCTGTTTAAAACTCTGAACAGGTTTGTCGAAAATAATTTTCCTTTGTCTGAACCAATTAACTAAAATCTTTTGCAGTAGGTTCCAGCATTTTCCTTACTGATGTTAGGTTCATTGTTTTGCATTTCCCAATTTTCACCCTTTTCTGACCCAAACATGGTCAATATTCTGAACAGTTATCAGGGTCAGCTGAGGTCTTTTATCACTTCTACTTCCATAATTGTATTAATATACAGGATTTTTCTTTTTACTATTCTTTTCTAATGTGGCTTTTTAGCTTTTTCTCACTCTTTCTGTGATTGAGGGAAAATTACATATGTAAGTGCCCATGTAAGAACTGGAAGGAGAGAGATACAATTTCCCTGCCTGATGGGAATCCCTGTTTCTCCGATAAGCCGAGGCCCGGGTAGATGTGAGTTGATCAGGACTGGATACCTTCAGGGGCTAAAGTTATGCAGTTCCCATTGATAACTAAGAAAGATTTGTCTTTAAATTGTTTCAAAAATTTAAATAAAACAATGAATTAATTAGATTACCAGATTGAGTTTTACTGATTCTAACTAATTGTAAATTATACTCCCATATCCTTGAATAATTTACAGAATTTCACTAAACAGTGAAAGACATACATTGTTTTTAAACCTTGACTGTCTGTATCTATTGATGACTCATGGAAACTGACTCCCAAATTAAGTCAATTAACCACATTTGTTGTTTAGAAACAAGTCTGTTTAAAGCAAATCAGTCCCAGAGAAATGAGATGTTACTTTGGGATGCAATCCCAGACCTCTCACTAGGACTACATCTGTGTAAAGCAAAGTAGTCTCAGTTCTCTTGCCAGAAAAGCAAACAACTACATAATAAACATTTATTAAGCTCTTTGAAGCCATGAACAGATAGTGATATTTGAAGTTTTTGAACTAATCGAATTTCCTTAACCATGGCATAATTTGATTGTATGGTTTCTAAGTATATTACAATCATTATACTTAAGAATGTTACTAAAATTGTGCCATTACTGGTCCAGAATATTCCAGAAGCAGGTGGTCATTTATTCTTGTTACTCATATACCTACTAAAACTATTCCTTCATAGAGCAGGTGAGAAGATAACAAAACCGCCTCCGAACAAGTCAGCGAAACCCTGAGCGGTATAAAACCTTCCAATTGTAAACCTCACAGAAATGTTTTGTCAGACAGAAAACCACGCCCAAAGTATGTCAACAGTTTGAATTTCTGTTAATAAAAGAATATTTAAACTGAAACACTTAAAGCCACGAAGCAGTTAAAAACAATGAAAAATATTTAAATTCACTCAATTAAATCAAAAGATGTATGTAACCAGACGCCTGTATATGTCCCAGGCAGCTGTTTCTCCCCATTTTGATAAATATATTACTAAACTAGCTCAACAGGAAGGATCAGCAGAAAAGCTGCTGGGGAACTGCAAGAGGTTCGCACTCTACCACTGGACTTACGAGCGTGCCAGTAGAGTGCACGTGGGTGACAGTGGTACCACCTGTGAATAAGTTCGAGATCTTCAAGGTATTACACATTTGCGCTGGTGCCTTCAGTTAGGTCACTTTGTAGAAGTAAACATCACCAGTCTGCATAGGATTGCACCTTGCCTTGCAGATATATCAGGCCAACATGTTGCTTAGTTGCGTGACTGATGATAAGATGGACATTGACATTGATTTTGTTGGTGGGGAACTCCAGTTACAATGAATGGTGGGTCCCCATATCTGGCACAATGGAATGTACTAATTGTTTTCAGAACAGGGAACATAGCTCCTCCCTCTTGACCAGATAATAGATCCTGGAATTGCTACACCCAAAGATACTTCCACAGACTAGGTCAAAATCCGGACCTTTTGCACAACTGTGACACTAGGATGAAATGGCTGGGATTTGCAATTCTACTACACATTATATGATATATTGTGCATGTTAAAATAATGCACCTGTTGGTTCCAAACAAAACTGCCATTAGTCCCCAACCGCTGCTTTTACCAGTCTTTTGTACACAGCTATTTCTAAGCCGTCCTCTTCTTTGGAGAAAAAAAATTTCTCTCCTGTAACTATATTTACCCCTAGATTAGAAGGTGATGAATTTTCCACTTTCAATGGTAACATTACCTAATCAATTTGATTCTTCCCAGTTGTGAATACAGCTACTGATAGCCAGCTTGTATATTAGCAAAACTAGAAAGTGCTTTTGTCAGGGCTGCTTTAACCAGTCATCATAATAATATGTCAGTCAGGATTAATTACACTGATATGTGTTGACACTGTGTACCCTATTTTACCTCCATTATTTACTGTTATGTCATAACTGACTTCAGATGGATGCAGGAGTTGGCTCAGTTAAGAGAATAAAATGTGGCAGGTGGGGCTGTAAGATCCCATAAGAACAATATGTTTCCTGATGGGAGAAAGGGGGTTGCTAGAGACATCAAGAAATCATGATTAGTGGTTACAGTGGAATTGATAAATCTGTGAGAAAGTGCGTCACCTTATCCTGAATTCAATGGCACCGACAGGTCAACGAATTTATCAAACCAGGTCCAACAAACAGCAAGTCTTATTCCAAACGCTGCAAGTGCCTGTTTGGAAGTTTAGCTTTAGTAGGACCAGAAAAATTTAGATATAGGAACCCTAAAACAAAACAGAAAATGCTGGAAGTGTTCAGCTGGTCAAGCATTGTCTGTGGAATGGGCAATAATCAGGGCTAACACTATGAGAACTGGAAAAGTGAGAAGACAAGAATGTTTTAGGTTGTAGAAAAGGGGGGGGAGTAAAGGGAACAGAAGGACTGTCACTGACCAAAGTTGTGAAGGCAACCATTACTTTAAAAAAGTCAGATAAAGACATAAGAGAAAGGAAACAAAACAACAAGTTTGATACTAAAATATCCAAGAATGTACGTAGAGATTAAAAGCTGATTTGAAGGCAACCCCCACATTTCAGGGAGGTGGCATTCCTAGAAAATACAATTTTCCCTGTTGCAGAGTTGTCATTGATCTACAGACATCCCACCTCTCCCAGAAGTTCCGGGAGTCTCCCGCATATTAATAGTGGCTCCCTGATGCCCGCAAATTATATGCAATATCACGGAAATCAATTTTCTGCGAGCGAGAGAGAGAAAGCAAGAGAGAGCGCGAGAGCAACCATGAAAGAGAGAGAGAGAGAGAGAGAGAAAGCAAGCAAGAGCGAGAGAGCAACCACGAGAGAGAGAGCATGAGAGCGAGAGAGAGAGCGAGAGAGAGAGAGCGAGAGCGACCACGAGAGAGAGAGAGAGAGAGAAAGCAAGTGAGAGCGAGAGAGAGCGTGCACGAGAGAGAGAGCATGAGAGAGAGAGAGAGAGAGCGAGAGAGAGAGAGAGAGCGAGAGCGACCACGAGAGAGAGAGAGAAAGCAAGCGAGAGCGAGAGAGAGCGTGCACGAGAGAGAGAGAGCATGAGAGCGACCATGAGAAAGAGAGAGAGAGAGAAAGCAAGCGAGAGCGAGAGAGAGCGTGCACAAGAGAGAGAGGGAGCGTGTGAGCCATCACGAGAGAGAGAGACAGACAGACAGACATTGCAGAGTGTTCCAAAAAAAGAAAATATAAAACGTACGTCACCCCAGACTACACTAAAGTGTACCCCTGCCTAATAGGGGTCAAAATAATGACAGTGTTGCTCGCTGCACTGTTTGCAACAGTGACTTTTCTATTGCCCACGGTGGGTTAAGACTGTAAAAGACATGTTGAGGTGAGTTTAACAGGTGTCATTCGTTCATTAGCATAGCTAACGTTATTTAAACTAGCTGGCCAGCTGCTAAGGAGCTACTCTATTGCAGACATCCCACCTCTCCCAGAAGTTCCGGGAATCTCCCGCGAATTGATGGTGCTACCTCCCTGAAATGAGTTTTTGCAGGGTGGGATGTCTGGATCTATATCTCAAGAAATGAGAGCTGAAAATAAATTTTGTGCTTATTTTTTCATACAAATTTTGTAAGAGTAAATTTTTATTCCCTATCTCAAATTTTTGGATGTGATTTGTGAGTATCGTAAGCACAAATTTATGTAACCCGAATGCTATAATGCAGGAGTCACCTGTATCTGAACTTTTTAAATTCAAAGTTGAGCCACGGAGCTACAATCTATGGAAAGGGATTCTGCATTTAGTGACCTGCTCTGCATAATCTTCGCCACCTTCAGCAGGATTCCACCACCTCTCTGTTACGCATTTAATATTTCAGTAATATTTGTCAGGATAGGCATGCAGATGATAGGACAAAATTGCAGCCAGCAGGGTGAGTATCAGTGAATTTGGGATACATAATCAAAAAGAGTAGCAAATACAGTACTCAAAGTGTTGTATCGCAATGCACAGAGTATAAGAAATAAGGTGGATGATCTTGTTACACTTTTCCCAATTGTTGGGTATGATATTGTGACCAACACTGAATTGTGGCTGAAGGATGGTTGTAGTTGGGAGAGGGAGTAGTGTGGCTGTGCTGGTAAAGAATGGCATCAAATCATTAGTACGGTGTGACATAGGATCGGAAGATGTTGAGTCCTTGTGGATTGAGCTAAGAAACTGCAAGGGTAAGAGGACCCTGATGGCATTATATATAGGCCTCCAAACAGCAGCTGGGATTTGAAGTACAGATTACAACTGGAAATCGAAAAAGCCTGTTAAACGGGCAATGTTATGATTGCCATAGGAGATTTAAACATGCAGGTAGATGGGAAATCAGTTTGGTAATGGATCCCAAGACAGTGAAATTGTTAAATGCTTACAAGATGGGTTTTTAGAGCAGTTTGTCATTGAGCGTACCAGGGGATCAGCTATACTGGATTGGGTGTTATGTAATGAACCAGAAGTGATTAAGGAGCTTAAGGTAAAGCTACCCTTCGGAGGCAGTGATCACAATATGATTGAGTTTGACTTGAAATTTAATAAGGTGAAAGTAAAGTCTGATGTAGCAGTATTTCAGTGGAGTAACGGAAATTACAGTGGTATGAGAGGAGTTGGCCAAAGTAAATTGGAAGGAGCTGCTGGCAGGGATAACAGTAGAGCAGCAATTGCATGAGGTTCTGGGAAAAATGAGGAAGATGTATGATAGATGTATTCCAAAAGTTAAGAAACACTGGTGAAATGGTACAACCATGGCTGACAAGAGAAGTCAAAGCTAATTTAAAAGCAAAAGAGATGGCATAAAACAAAGCAAAAATTAGTGGGAAGATAGAGGATTGAAAAGTTTTTAAAAACCTACAGAAAGCAACTTGAAGAATCATTAGGAGGTAAAAGATGAAGTATGAAAGCAAGCTAATATCAAGGTGGATAGAAAAAGCTTTATCAAATATATAAAAAATAAAAGAGAGATGAGAGTAGATATAGGACCACAAGAAAACGAGGTGGAAGTGATAAGGGGCAAGAAGATGGCAGATGAACTAAATGAGTATTTTGCATCAGTTTTCACTCTGAAAGACACTATCAGTGTGCCAGATGTTGAAAGGTGTGAGGGAAGAGAAGTGAGTGCAGTTATTATTTCAAGGGAGAAAGTGCTCAATAAGCTGAAAGATCTAAGAGTACGTAAGTCACCTGGACCAGATGAACTGCACCCTAAGGTTTTGAAAGAGGTAGTGGTAGAGATTGTGAAGGGAATAGTAATGATCTTTCAAGAATCATTGGACTCTGGCATGGTTCCAGATGGCAAATGTCACTCCACTCTTTAAAAGAGAAAGGAGGCAGCAGAAAGGAAATTATAGACCAGTTAGCCTGTCTTCGGTGGTTGGGAAGATGTTGGAGTCAATTGTTAAGCATGAGGTTATGGAGTACTTGGTGAGAGAGGACAAGATAGGACAAAGTCAGCATGGTTTCCCTAACAGAAAATCTTGTCTGACGAACCTATTGGATTTCTTTGAGGAGATTACAAGTAGGAAAGATAAAGGGGATGCAGTGGATGTTGTATATTTGGACCATTGACAAAGGTGCTACGCACGAGGCTGTTTACCAATTTAAGAGCCCATTGTATTACAGGAAAGTTACTGGCATAGTTAGAGCATTGGCTGATTGGTAGGAGGCACTGAGGGGGAATAAAAGGATCCTTTTCTGGTTGGCTGCCAGTGACTTGTGGTGTTCCATAGGGGTCAATGTTGGGACCGCGTCTTTTTATGCTGTATATCAATGACTTAGATGGTGGAATAGATAGCTTTGTTGCCAAGTTTGCAAATGATACAAAGATTAGTGGAGGGGCAGGTAGTGTTGAGGAAACAGGTAAACTGCAGAAGGACTTAGATTAGGAGAGTGGGCAAGAAAGTGGCAAATGAAATGTAATGTTGGAAAATGCATGGTCATGCACTTTGGTAGAAGAAATAAATGTGTGGACTATTTCAGCGAGTACAAATAAAGTAAATGAAGACATAAGACCTAAGAGCAGAAGTAGGCCATTCAGTCCATCAAGTCTGCTCTGCTATTCAATATTGGCTGCTTTAATAACACACTCAACTCCATTCTCCTGCCTTCTCTTTGTAACCTTTGATGCCCAAACAGGGAAGCTGATAGGAAAGAAAGTTTGAACAAAATTAAAGGAAAAGGGAAATGCAAAGAAAAGCTGAATACACAGGAAAGAAGACTCGAAGCTAGTTGGATATGCAGAGTGGAAGTTTATAAAGCACAGGGTAATGATTGTGTGAATGATCCAATAGTTTGTACTGATTGAGAGATTCTGTAAAATGTAAGCTGTCAAAAGATTCTGGAAAATCTGTTCCTTTTGTAGCTGCTGTACTTATGAAGTGAATCCTGGGCCTTGTTTCAGAAAACTGCCGTCCTTGCATGCAATTAGGGAAAAAGTAGGGAACGGGTCTTATTGGATGGCTTTATGAAAGTGCTGTTTCAGGCACAGTGGATGATTTGGCTTCCTTCTGTGCCATATCATTCTACAATTCCTCAGGTTCGTGATTCATCTCTGAATTAAAAGGGTAATCATACTGCTTCTTAGCAAATAAAATTGCTGCAAAATGTTGGGTCTGCTATTGAACAGCATTGTTATCCTTTTCTCTGTTTATGCTACTAACCTGCACAATTACCAATTAACCTACCAACATATTTTTGGATTGTTCCAAGCTCCACACAAACAGCAGGTGAGGGCAGGATTTAATTTGCATCCCTGGAGCTGTAAGCAGCAGCGCTAACCACTGCCACAGTTATCCACATGGAAACAGTAAGTGCAAGACGAAAATGCACTGAAACTCAGACAATATGAAAGGTTACAAAGATAGATCCAAGAATGCACAGATATACTGTACCTCTGAAATGAGATTACACGGAACAGAAGTTTCTTGATTTTCATTGCCACCTTTCGCAGCTCAGGACATTTGAAGCCACTTGATAACTGAATATTTTTGGCCCTGTAGTTACTGTTGTACTGGTAGCAGGGAGGCCAGTTGTTCACTGCACAGCCCCATAAGCATTAACCAAAAAAATAAACAGATAATTTTTTAGGTTAATCTGTAAATGGTTGCCGGGATTCTGCATGAATTCTCTTGTTTTTCAAGAAGAGGCAATGTATGTTTATTTGAGAGGGCAGACACATGGAGGATAGCACATTCTTTCACAGCATGTCACCAAGGGAATACTGAATCAGTTGGAGTACAGGTGTACAAACTTCAAATGGTTCATTCTCTCTGAAATGCCATTTGGTTTATTTCTATGTTGAACTCAATCAGATATGTCCTACCTATTTAGAGTGTGAAACATTCATTTTGATTTAAAACTACAGCTCCTACTGATGCATCATATTTAAGTGCATAAATCTATCACTCAGTTCACACCATACCTTTTATTTTTACCTTGTTGAGATTTTAATTTAATGAGGTTAGACTCAATTGCAGTCTCCATGGAAAAATACCAATGTGTTCCATCTCATGTTGACTTGAGGTGTACTGCTTCCTGCTTAGGTTTATAGGGGCTGTTACGAGAATACACATAAAATTAAGATGTTTGCTGGCCTGGGCTAGCATCAGTGGCATCAGCAGTTGGTCTGCCACCTGCCCTCAGGGGAAGGAGAGATAAGGAACAATGGAGCAGCGTCTAGAGATGTGTAATGAAGGGATGTGGGAGGGAGAGCTGTCTGGAGCGGCTCCCCCCTTTGAACCCTGAACTGTTTGAAGTGATGGACAGGCGATACCCCAGCAGGGGGATAAAAAGGGACAGGTTCGCTAAGGCAACACACACGCCACCCGAGGTATCGAGACCCTGGAAGCGGTGCGCCTCTCACGAGTGGTGAGAAGTACCGGACAACGCACAGAGTGGAAAGGTACGATCAGCGGGAACCCGGTGTGTGTCCGCCCTTGCCTGGGTGCCGGGTTCACTGCAGAGGATCGACCGCATCTGGAGGAGGGGTCACAGTCGGTGACCTCAGGTGACATCACCAAGGACCCGCCCAAAAGTTGCTCGTGAGCAATCTCGCTGGTCTGTGAGTGAAGCTGTGCTGAATGATGAGTTGTTCCTATTCTATGTCTCTCTTCCCCCACCTTGTCCATCGCCATGGCAACGATTACTGCGAACTGAACTTTGAGTCATTTTGAAATTGGTCATTTACCCCTAGACAACGATAGAGCTTGATTGATGCTGTTATCTTAATGCTGTGCACATGTGTGTTTATCATTGTTGAATTGTTGCATTTATTATCCTTTCGATTACTGTGTTGCTTGTTTCTTTAATAAAACTTTCTTAGTTCTAGTACTCCAGACTCCAACTGAGTGATCCATTTCTGCTGGTTTGGCAACCCAGTTACGGGGTACGTAACAGGGCTATTTCAAACATTTAATCATTGGCAGCAAACAATCTGCTGAAGCTAGTCAGCGGGTCGAACAGCACCTCTCGGGGAATGGGAATTGCTGATTTTTCAGGTTGAAGCTCCACACCCATCCTGATGCAGGGTTTCTACTTGAAGTATTGACAATTTAAAGATGTAGAATGACCCAGTAAGTTATTCCAACAGACTGTTTGTTGCTTCACATTCTAGCATCTATAGTTTCTTGTGTCTCAATGTTTAATTGTTTGTTATAAATAAATATTTCATAGTAGTTTATTTTTATAATTTTTTTTTCTGGTGTGACTTAGTCAGAGACTTGCCTGAGAGCATTGGAAAGGAAGGTAAAATGTTTCCTTACTTGATTTCACAGGAAGAAGTTACAAGTAGATGAACAGAAAGTGAAAACTGTTGTCTCCTCACACCCATCGAGTTTGTCTCGATCACACTGCTATATGTTGTAAATCAGTTTCCTGAAAGAACCTTGACAGAAGAAGGCACTGAAGTTTAATTAAAGAAATGAATTTTGAGTTTGGGTGTCAGTTTTTGTTTTTAAGGTTTTGGATTTTTGAGCCATTGTTGAAATAGATTTGTTGCTTCAAATTGCATCAAAACTATTGTTATATTGAATGAAAGGATTCTTCTGAAACCTCATGTGGTTCGTAATATTTGTTCAGGATGCAATTTTAAGTTGCTTCTATATTCAGATTTTAGTAATTGTGCATTTAATTTAGTCTTGCATAACATGGTGTTTATAGTCCTCCAAGGCTAGTTCTTCGCACATCATTCAAAAACATGCTTGATTGTGTGTCTTGCAAAAAATAAAAGACCTCAGTTAATCAGATGTCAGCCTAAATGCCAGGATCATGGGCTTTGTAATGGGTCACCTAAGAGAACTGGCAAGGAATAGCTTCCCAAAATCCAAAACTGAAGTTTGGGTCAGGGAGGTCATAGAAGTCAGATCTGTCATTCAGAAGAGTGAAGCTGAACTCAAACCAATTTAAACAAAATAAACTATCTTTAAAAGTGAAATGCACAAATTTAAACTAATTCACTTTGATTCTGAATTAGGACAACTAGTCCACTTCTCATCTATACTAATTTAATCAGCTGGATGGGAAACTTAGTCACACAGCCTTCCACTGGCTTGTTGTCACTTCTGTGATTTTCTGCTATGCCAGTTTTTTTGAACACATCATCCCCAGTGCATTCCAATTATACAGCAATGTCCTTACATTTTCATATTTTCTTACATCCCTGCTACTTGGTGTTACCTGCTCCGGTTTGATAAAATGCAGATCATTTCATCACATTGCCTGCAGTGTCCTACCACTCAACAGCCACACCTTTGTAGATTAACCACTGGTAAGTAAACAGACTTGTTCATCATTTAGATGATTCCTGACTGCCAGCCAAATACTCTTTTATCCCAGCCCTAATATTCAAAGAAAACTCAGTTTAAAAAAAAATCAATAAAAATATTGAAAAAGAAAGAGAAAAATGTCATGAAGTCTTGTAGCACAGAAGGAAGTCCTTCAGCCCATCAAGTCAATGCTGACCATCAAGCTCATATTTACACTAATCCTACACGAGTCCGGAATTATTCTGCCCACATTCCCATCGACTCCCTGCGGATTCTATCACCCACCTGCACACCAAGGACAACTAACAGAGGCCAATTATCCTAACAAGCTGTGCATCTTTGGGAACTGGGAGGAAAATGGAGCACCCAGAGGAGACCCACATGGTCACAGGAGAACATGCAAATAGACAGAGAAAGCACCAAAGAAGAGGATTGGAACTCTAAAACAACAGCCCTATTAGTTGTGCCGCTCTGTCATGCCTGTGCAACTCGCATATTTTTACCCTCTCATTATCCACCCAATCCACTGTCACCAACACCCTCTTCCTGTCCATTGTGATCCCTTTGTACTTTTTATTTTGCCCATTGCCAATAGCACAAGAACAAACACAACAAGCTAGTAGCAGGAGTAGACTACATGTCCCCTCTGGATAGTCCCACCATTCAATATAGTCATGGCTAGTTTACCCCAGGCCTCAGTTCTTCTGCTGTGCCAGTTCTCCACAGCCCTTAATCCACCAATCTTTCAAAAATTATTTACCTTCTCTTTATATATTTCTGATGAATTAGCCTCTGTAACTGTAAAGGTAGAGAATATCACTGATTCATTTGTCTATGACAGGAATATTCCTTAAAACCAGGTTTTATTTTATTTTATGTGAGCCACGCTGCACAGCCCCTGACAAACCTGATTGCCTCTAATCTAATCAGGGGACAATTTATAATGACTAATTAGCCTACTCGGTATGTCTTTGGACTGTGGGAGAAAACCAGAGCACCCAGGAACAATCCCACACATTCCACAAGGAATACATACAGAGACTCCTTACAGAACAGAACCAAAATTGAACTCCGAGCTCCAGGACACCCAAAGATGTAATGGTGTCACACTAACTGTTACACTACCATTTTAAATAACTTGCACCTGATCTTAAAACTATGTTCCTTCGTTCAAAACTCTCCCATTAATGGTATAAACCTTGTTATGCCCACTTAGAAACTTATGTGTTACAATTAGATCATTATTTATTCTTCAAAGCTGCAAAGAATACGGACCCAACGCATTCAATCTATTGAATTACTGGCAGAACATTCCTTTTACCCCTGGAATTAGCCTGATGAATCTCTTTTGGACTGGCCCCATATTGTTATATCCTTTTTAGGTAAGGAGACCAAACATGTGCACAGTACTCTGGTGTTGAAATCACCAACTCCTTGTGTAATTCTTTATAAAAAAAAACTTCCTTATTTATATTCTCCTGTCCCTTTGATATAAAAGCCAATAACCGTTTGGCCTTTTAATTCTTTGGAGCTCTTGCTTGCTAACAACATTTCATGATTCATGAATATAAACACCTGAATCCCACTGAACGTAACTAATTTTTTTTCCATTTGGATAGTAATCTGCCTTTTGATTCCTCTTATCAAGGAGCATAATTTCATACTTTTCCATATTAAACTCTATTTGTCAAGTTTTCACCATTCTCTCAATCTGTCTATATCCTGTTGCAGAGCCACAATTTCCTTCATCACTTCTTGCTCTTCTACTTGTTTACATGTCACCAGCCAATATGGATATACCCTAAATTCCGCTCCCTCTTCCATGTCATTACTATAAACAGTAAATCATTGCTGGCAAAGAACGGATCCACTGGGTTATTCCACTCATTACATCTTCCAACATGATAAAGACCCAGTCATTTTGTTGTCCAAATGTTAACCAATATTTACATACTTTCTCCTATAACATGAACTCATTATCAACTTCATATATTGCGCTTTGTTAAAGCCTTTTGCAAGTTCAAATATGCTACATTAACAGCTTCCCTTCCTACATCCTCAAAGAACTCAGGTAAATTTGATCAAACATGAAAAGCCTTTTATGAAACTATGTTGCTTTGGTTTGATTATATTGCTTTCCTATATGATTTGTAATTTCTTCTTTGTTTATTGACAGGGAGATTTCGGGGGTTAACCTGCAATAATGGGAAGCTTGAAGAGCTTTCCTGCAGAAATAATGATTGGGTGAATTGCAATGTTTTCTTGAACTACAGAAGATGGCAAGATTTTAAAAGACACCACAAGTAAATACAATTCATTAATCACCAAGATTTTAGATTTTTTAAAATGCTAGAGGACTTATGGAGGCATCCATTGGGTCCCCAGCCATGAACATTTGATACCTAAAGCAGCTATTTCCCTTTCACTAGGAACCCCACAGACCATTGAAACTAAATTGATTGCAATAAGTTTTACTGAGTATTGAGTAGCCTATTCCAAGCCACTTTTACTTGAAGGGCTTTTTCTGTCACATCATATAGGTCTGTGGCTTGTATTATCTTTCTTTTCCTTTTTAAAATTCACTTCTATCACTTAGTCATCCAATGGCCACCGGTATGATCTAGGAGTGGGACGTCAGGATCAGCCCAGTGTGGTTTTGTCATGGATGGCCCCACTCGTGGGCAGTCACAGCAGCAAAGCCTGGAGCTCATGATTAGACCAGCTGGGTTACAGATGTAAATTTGCTATGGGATTAACATGATTAGCAAGCATAAAAACTAGTCTGGATTGAGCCTAAGTCATTAAACAACAGATAAACTCTCTTGTGGAATTAACATCATTTGTCCAGATTTACAGAGAAAATTGAAACCCAGCAGCAAACAACAGTACAACAAACAAACAAACAGTACTAATTTAATTACCGAAAACCAAACTTTTTTTTCTCATAGTTTCTTTTGGCAAGATCGCTGTCCTCTTCCTCATGCCCATTATGCCACTGGCATCTATGGCAGCGGTGAAGGTCCTCTATCGCTGTCAGTGCTCATGGCTTCCATCTCATGTCAGTAGCTTCCTCTCAATTTTCACAACTGTCAGTGTGCAAGACCCAGGTGGAGACTGAGAAATACCGTCGCAGTCAGATGTAGAAGAATTCTTCATTGCTGCTTCTCTAACAGTTTTTTGCCAGTCAGGCTTGTCACCCCTGAGCAGAACCCCTGAACCTGGAGGGCTGGTGGACCACTCTTAGTCTGGACTCTACCCTTTGACCTGTTTGGCATGGGTGACCCTACCAGGAGCCAAAGACTAAGCCCTGATTCCAGCCAACATAGCTGTCTGGGTCACTGAGGCATGCAAGCATCTTGGAGGATCTTTGGCCTCACATACATCTATAACTGTAAACTTTATAAACATATGTAATATTGTTTGATTTAATTGAGTTTTTTGTCCAAGACTACAGATTGATGTAATCATTGGGCCTTCATTGAAAGATGAATATACAGTGACATGCAAAAGTTTGGGCACTCCTGGTCAAAATTTTTGTTACTGTGAATAGCTAAGCAAGTAAAAGATGACCTGATTTCCAAAAGGCATGAAGTTAAAGATGACACATTTTTTAATATTTTAAGCAAGATTACTTTTTTATTTCCATCTTTTACAGTTTCAAAATAACAAAAAAGGAAAAGGGCCCGAAGCAAAAGTCTGGGCACCCTGCCTGGCAGTACTTAGTAACACCGCCTTTGGCAAGTATCACAGATTGTAAACACTTTCTGTAGCCAGCTAAGAGTCTTTCAATTCTTGTTTGCAGGATTTTGTCCATTCCTCCTCGCAAAAGGCTTCTGATTCTGTGAGATTCTTGGGCCATCTTGCATGCACTGCTCTTTTGAAGTATATCCACAGATTTTCAATGATGTGTAGGTCGGGGCACTGTGAGGGCCATGGCAAAACCTTCAGCTTGCACCTCTTGAGGTAGTCCATTGTGGATTTTGAGGTGTGTTTAGGATCATTATCCTGTTGTAGAAGCCATCCTCTTTTCATCTTCAGCTTTTTTACGGACGGTGTGATGTTTGCTTCCAGAATTTGCTGGTATTTAATTGAATTCATTCTTCCCTCTACCAGTGAAATGTTCCCTGTGCCACTGGCTTCAACACAAGCCCAAAGCGTGATCGATCCACCCCGTGCTTAACAGTTGGAGAGGTGTTCTTTTCATGAAGTTCTGCACCCTTTTTTCTCCAAACATACCTTTGCTCATTGCAGCCAAAAAGTTCTATTTTAACTTCAACAGTCCACAGGACTTGTTTCCAAAATGCATCAGGTTTGTTTAGATGTTCCTTTGCAAACTTCTGACGCTGAATTTTGTGGTGAGGACACAGGAAAGGTTTTCTTCTGATGACTGTTCCATGAAGGTCATATTTGTGCAGGTGTTGCTGCACAGTAGAACAGTGCACTACCACTCCAGAATCTGCTAAATCTTCCTGAAGGTCTTTTGCAGTCAAACGGGGGTTTTGATTTGCCTTTCTAGCAATCCTACGAGCAGTTCTCTCAGAAAGCTTTCTTGGTCTTCCAGATCTCAACTTCACCTCCACCATTCCTGTTAACTGCCATTTCTTAATTACATTACGAACTGAGGAAACAGCTACCTGAAAACACTTTGCTATCTTCTTATAGCCTTCTCCTGCTTTGTGGGAAAAATTTATTTTAATTTTCAGAGTGCTAGGCAGCTGCTTGGAGGAGCCCATGACTGCTGATTGTTGGGACAAGGTTTGAAGAGTCAGGGTATTTATAATACCTTCACCACTGAGTCTGACCCTGTGGTGCAGAAGGGTGGGATGGAGAAGAGGAGAGCTGTTGTCATTGGGGACCCTATAGTCAGGGGAGCAGACAGGAGATTTCGTGGACGTGAGAAGGACACCCGCATGGTTTGTTGCCTCCCGGGAGCCAGGGTCCGGGATGTCTCTGATCGGATGCACGACATCCTGGTACGAGAGGGAAAACAATCAGAAGTCGTGATACATGTAGGGACCAACGACATAGGCAGGAAAAGGGATGAGGTCCTGAAGTGTGAGTTTCGGGAACTAGGCAGAAGGCTGAAGAGCAGGACCTCAAGGGTAGCATTCTCAGGATTGCTGCCAGTGCTACGTGATACTGATGGTAAGAATTGGAGGAGATGGCATTTGAATGCGTGGCTGAGGAGTTGGTGCAGAGAGCAGGGTTTTAAATTTTTGGATCATTGGGATCTCTTCCTGGGAAGGTGGGACCTGTACAGATTGGATGGGTTGCACCTGAACTCAAGGGGGAGCAATATCCTTGCAGGTAGGTTTGCTAGCATGGTTCTGGAGGGTTTATACTAATTTGCAAGGGGGATGGGACTTGGAGCGATAGAGCAGTGGAAGAAGTGCATGGAGTAAAGCCAGATCTAACATATAAAGAGGCTTTGAGGAAAGAGAAGCAGAATAAAGGGTGTTAAGGTAGTAAGGTAGAAGGGCTAAAGTGCGTGTACTTCAATGCAAGAAGCATCAGGAACAAAGGTGATGAACTGAGAGCTTGAATACATACATGGAATTATGATGTAGTGGCTATTACAGAGACTTGGCTGGCACCAGGCTAGGAATGGATTCTCAATATTCCTGGATTTCAGTGTTTTAAAAGGGATAGAGAGGGTGGAAAAAGGGGAGGAGGGGTGGCATTAGTGGTCAGGGATACTATTACAGCTACAGAAAGGGTGGGTAATGTAGCAGGATCCTCTTTTGAGTCAGTATGGGTGGAAGTCAGGAACAGGAAGGGATCAGTTACTCTATTGGGAGTACTCTCTAGGGCCCCTGGTAGCAGCAGAGATACCGAGGAGCAGATTGGGAAGCAGATTTTGGAAAGGTGCAAGAATAACAGGGTTGTTATCATGGGTGACTTTAACTTCCCTAATATTGATTGGCACCTGATTAGTTCCAATAGTTTAGACGGGGCAGAGTTTGTTAAGTGTGTCCAGGACAGATACCTTTCGCAGTATGTTGACAGGCCGACCAGGGGGAATGCCATACTAGATCCAGTATTAGGTAACGAACCGGTCAGGTCACAGATCTCTCAGTGGGTGAGCATCTGGGGGACAGTGACCACCGCTCCCTGGCCTTTAGCATTATCATGGAAAAGGATAGAATCAGAGAGGACAGGAAAATTTTTAATTGGGGAAGGGCAAATTATGAGGCTTTAAGGCTAGAACTTGCGGGTGTGAATTGGGATGATGTTTTTGCAGGGAAATGTACTATGGACATGTGGTCGATGTTTAGAGATCTCTTGTTAGGGATAAATTTGTCCCGGTGAGGAAGATAAGGAATGGTAGGGTGAGGGAAGCATGGGTGACAAGTGAGGTGGAAAATCTAGTCAGGTGGAAGAAGGCAGAATACATGAGGTTTAGGAAGCAAGGATCAGATGGGTCTATTGAGGAATATAGGGTACCAAGAAGGGAGTTTAAGAAGGGGCTGAGGAGAGCAAGAAGGGGGCATGAGAAGGCCTTGGCAAGTAGGGTAAAGGAAAACTCCAAGGCATTCTTCAATTATGTGTAGAACAAAAGGATGACAGGAGTGAAGGTAGGACTGATTAGAGGTAAAGGTGGGAAGATGTGCCTGGAGGCTGTGAAAGTGAGCGAGGTTCTCAATGAATACTTCTCATTGGTATTCACCAATGAGAGGAAACTTGATGATGGTGAAGACAATATGAGTGAGGTTGATGTTCTGGAGCATGTTGATATTAAGGGAGAGGAGATGTTGGAGTTGTTAAAATACATTAGGATGGATAAGTCCCTGGGGCCTGACGGAATATTCCCCAGGCTGCTCCACGATGCAAGGGAAGAGATTGCTGAGCCTCTGGCTAGGATGTTAATGTCCTCGTTGTCCACGGGAATGTTACCAGAGGATTGGAGGGAGGCAAATGTTGTCCCCTTGTTCAAAAAATGTGGTAGGGATAGTCTGGGTAATTATAGACCAGTGAGCCTTACATCTGTGGTGGGAATGCTGTTGGAAAAGATTCTTAGAGCTAGTACCTGTGGGCATTTAGAGAATCATGGTCTGATCAGGGACAGTCAGCATGGCTTTGTGAAGGGCAGATCATGTCCAACAAGCCTGATAGAGTTCTTTGAGGAGGTGACCAGGCATATAGATGAGGGTAGTGCAGTGGATGTGATCTACATGGATTTTAGTAAGGCATTTGACAAGGTTGCACACAGTAGGCTTATTCAGAAAATCAGAAGGCCTGGGATCCAGGGAAGTTTGGCCAGGTGGATTCAGAATTGGCTTGCCTGCAGAAAGCATTGGGCAGTGGTGGAGGGAGTACATTCAGATTGGAGGGTTGTGACTAGTGGTGTCCCACAAGGATTGGTTCTGGGACCTCTACTTTTCACGATTTTTATTAACGACCTGGATGTGGGGTAGAAGGATGGGTTGGCAAGTTTGCAGACGACACAAAGGTTAGTGGTGTTGTGGATAGTGTCAAGGATTGTCGAAGATTGCAGAGAGACATTGATAGGATGCAGAAGTGGGCTGAGAAGTGGCAGATGGAGTTCAACCTGGAGAAGTGTGTGTGGTACACTTTGGAAGGACAATTTCCATGGCAGAGTACAAAGTAAATGGCAGGATACTTCAAAGTGTGGAGGAGCAGAGGGATCTGGGGTTACATGTCCACAGATCCCTGAAAGTTGCCTAACAGGTAGATAGTGTAGTTAAGAAAGCTTATGGGGTGTTAGCTTTCATAAGTCGAGGGATAGAGTTTAAGTGTCGCAAGGTAATGATGCAGCTCTATAAAACTCTGGTTAGGCCACACTTGGAGTACTGTGTCCAGTTCTGGTTGCCTCACTATAGGAAGGATGTGGAAGCATTGGAAAGGGTACAGAGGAGATTTACCAGGATGCTGCCTGGTTTAGAGAGTATGGATTATGATCAGAGATTAAGGGAGCTAGGGCTTTACTCTATGGAGAGGAGGAGGATGAGAGGAGACATGATAGAGGTGTACAAGATATTAAGAGGAATAGATAGAGTGGATAGCCAGCGCCTCTTCCCCAGGGTGCCACTGCTCAATACAAGAGGACATGAGGTTTTAAGGTAAGGGGTGGGAAGTTCAAGGGGGATATTAGAGCAAAGTTTTTTACTCAGAGAGTGGTTGGTGCGTGGAATGCACTGCCTGAGTCTGTGGTGGAGGCAGATACACTAGTGAAATTTAAGAGGCTACTAGACAGGTATATGAAGGAATTTAAGGTGGGGGGTTATATGGGAGGCAGGGTTTAAGGGTTGGCACAACAGTGTGGGCTGAAGGGCCTGTACTGTGCTGTACTATTCTATGTTCTATGTAAAGCTTTGAAATTTGCATCACCTAGCCTTTCCTAACAATGACTGTGAACAAGCCATAGCCCTAACAAACTAATTAAGTTCTGAGACCTTGATAAAAGTTATCTGAGAGCTCAAATCTCTTGGGTTGCCCAAACTTTTGCATGGTGCTCCTTTCCTTTTTTTCACTCTAAAATTGTACAAAACAAAAATAATACACTAATCTTGCTTAAAATGTTGAAAATAATGTTTCATCTTTAACTTTATGACTTTTGGAGATCAGTTCACCTTCTACACACTGAACTATTCCCAGTAATAGAAGTTTTGACCAGGCGTGCCCAAACGTTTGATGCCACTGTATCTGCTGATACTCCTCCTTTTACTCCTCTCCCTTTCAGCGGTGCCACATTACATAATCAAAGCACTCACATTCCTTTTTACTGGCCTTGTGTCTCTCCTCTGCACTATTTCCAATTCAAGATAGATCCTAATCTTTATCTTCCCTCCTCTCTGTTTCTGGTATTTGCTGCTGACCATATGTTTTAATTTATGCTTAAGCAGCTTGCTTGTTCATTACGCAATGATTATTTCATTTTAGTTCTCTGAACTGCTCTCTTATGTTCTCCGTTACTTGTAGATTCAAAGTCTCTTGTGAATCCAAACCCAAGCTTTATTCTCTGCATGTTTTTCTCTTGACTGCGGGAATTCATAAATGTGATTGGCTGCTCATCCAATAGAGTTCAGGTACCCCACCACCTCACTGTGTTCCTTTCTACTCCCTCCAGTCACCTAGTTTCTCTCTCACATCTTTTCCGTGTCAGATTCTGTCACCCATTGCCCTCTGCCCCAGTACTCGCTTCATTCCCATCGGCTCTATTTGTCCATCGTCCCTAGCTCACCTAGTCACTATGTCACCTACCTCTATATACCACCTTGTCTCACCTCTTCATACCATCTAACTTCCTTCCTCCTCCATGTTCTTCCCTCTCTAGTCTTGGTTCTGATGCAGAATCTCAAACAGAACATTGACCTCCTTCTCCCTGCTTGACCTGCTAAGTCCCTCCAGCGGTTTGTTCTTTGCAGTTGATGAGACACAGGCAGCCCCCTGAAATGACATCTGGCAAAACTGATAATGATCTCTGTGGTGATTACTAAATCTTTGTGGATAACCTCAGTGTCAATGCCAAGTAATGTCATCTTCCAACTAGATGGAAAATCCAGCTCTCTCATTATCTGTTGGCGCCAGTGAACTTTAAGGGATGAACACTGATATCCATTCTATTTCGCCATCCCTTTTTTGAACAAACTTCAATCCTGGATTATGCATGAGCTTTCAAGTGCAAAACCTCACAACTTAACAAATGACAAATGGAACTGCTGAGTCCAATTGGGTACCTTGTGCTCAGATAACCCAGCACGGGAAGTCTCTTACAGACCTTCCAGACACTTGACACTTTCATGACACAATGCCAACCATAAGAAACGATGTCAAACATAGTCCAGCACACATTTTAACAGTGATTGCACAACACTAATTGCACAACTTTTTCTGCACTTAAAAGGTTGCAAATAACAGAGTTGAAAATAGCCAGACTGGTTGCATCATGGTCTCGCACTGCAATTAGAGTGTAGTAGACTCTGCCCAATACATCACCGGTACATCCCTTCCCACCATCAGTAATATCTACAAGAGGTTCTGTTTCAAGTTGGAAACATCTGTCATCAAAGATTAGAATCAGAACCACGTTTATCATCTTTTCCATAAATGCTGTCTGGCCTGCTGAGTTCCACCAGCATTTTATACCATAAGACCATAAAACATAGAAATAGAATTAGGCCATTTGGCTCATTGAATCTGCTTTGCCATTCAATCATGGCTGACCCTTCTTTCCCTCTCCCCAGCCTTCTCCTCGTAACTTTTGATGCCAATCAAGAACCTGTCAAGCTCTGCCTTAAATACACCCAACAACCTGGCCTCCACGGCTGCCTGTGGTAATAAGTTTCACAAATTCCCTCTGGCTAAAGAAATTTCTCAGCACCTCTGGTTTAAATGGACACCCCTCTATTCTGAGGTTGTGCCCTCTTGTCCGAGACTCCCCCACCATGGAAACATCCTTTCCTCATCTACTCTGTCTTGGCCTTTCAACATTTCAGAATCAGAATCAGGTTTATTATCACCGGCATGTGATGTGAAATTTGTTAACTTAGCAGCAGCCATTCAATGCAATACATAATATAGAAGAATAAAACAAAATAAAGTAATAATAAGTAAATCAATTACAGTATACGAATATTGAATAGATTAAAAATTGTACAAAAACAAATAATATATATTTAAAAAGTGACGTAGTGTTCATGGGTTCAATGTCCATTTTGGAATTGGGTGGCAGAGGGGAAGAAGCTGTTCCTGAATTGCTGAGTGTGTGCCTTCAGGCTTCTGTACCTTCTACCTGATGGTAACAGTGAGAAAAGGGCATGCCCTGGGTGCTGGAGGTCCTTAATAATGGACGCTGCCTTTCTGAGACACGCTCCCTGAAGATGTTCTGGGTACTTTGTAGGCAACTAAATTTACAACCCTCTCAGCTTCTTTTGGTCCTATGCAGTAGCCCCCCCAGCCCCCATACCAGACAGTGATGCAGCCTGTCAGAATGCTCTCCACGGTACATCTATAGAAGTTTTTGAGTGTATTTATTGACAAACCAAATCTCTTCAGACTCCTAATGAAGTATAGCCACTGACTTGCCCTCTTTATAACTGCATCGATATGTTGGGACCAGGTTAGATCCTCAGAGATCTTGACACCCAGGAACTTGAAACTGCTCACTCTCTCCACTTCTGATCCCTCTATGAGGATTGGTATGTGTTCCTTTGTCTTACCCTTCCTGAAGTCCACAACCAGCTCTTTCGTCTTACTGATGTTGAGTGCCAGGTTGTTGCTGCGACACCACTCCACTAGTTGGCATATCTCACTCCTGTACACCTCTCATTAACTTGGTCTTTATCAGGTGTGGGCCCAATCAGGCTCAGGTCAGCTTCACTGTTACTATGAGGTCTGATTTTGCTCAATAAAGGGAATTCACTAAGTAGGTTCGAGCCAATGTTGGAAAGGTGCTCTTTTAAGCAACCAATTTAGCAACTGCTTTCATTTTCTCCATTAAACTCCCAAAGCAACACATCAGCAGCCCTGTCCCATCACACATTTCCCAGTCTCACCTCATTTATTTGACATGACCCTCAACCCTTTTACCTTGCAATCACCCAACTTGTCCCAACACATGCACTAAACCAGCATCTCTTTCATCAGTCAATCCTATATCTGATCATTGCCTCCTCCCACCTTTTTTTCCCAGTCTCACACATATATAAAGGAAGAACTTGCTGAACAATTTAAGATAGAAAGAAGCAGACTGGATAACTGATCTGCACCAAACTGGTTGATAACATCCATTCATTAACTTGAGTTTTGCAATTCTTTTTGATTCCCCTGGGGGTAAAACTATCCAATGATCCTGTTCCTGATTAACATGCATCAATCTCTGCTGGAATGAGCAGGAAAGGAGACCATGTAACGTAGGTCGCCATTGCTCCCTCAAGGTTAAAGAACAGATCATATTTACTCTTCAGCATCACACTTCAGAGACTTGCAAGGATCATTGCCTAAAGGAGACAAAGAGAACAAAAATTAAAGAAAATGGACAAGGAGAAACTTTAACCCTTGAGAGGCAAAACTATAATCAAACGCGTTCTGGTTAATATATCTGGGAAGATAGTCACATTTAATTCAGATTTTTCTTGTAAAGCTAAATTTGCTAAAAAATTTGAAATATAATACCAAAATGTATTAAATTATATAAACCAGCAAAGTAATTTATTCTTTCAACTAGTTTCAAATTTAAAGTACTTTTAGAAGAATGTGAAACACTCAACCTTTCCCCTTTTCTCCATCACTCTCCCTCTATTAATATTGGAAAGAGTATCTACTATTTCATTAGTTCACAGGATCAGTCAGAGCAGGCAATGCCCCTTCTTCTAGTTTTCCCCAAGAGGCATGGATTCAAAGTCTGCATTCCTGCCCTTTACAGAAGATCGCTCTATAGTTCCAGAGTGTAACCTTGGTCCCTGAGCACAAAGAATTTGCCCCAAACAGGCTCTGTTCCTCCTTGGTCTCTGGTCCATGGGATATACTCCCCCATCTTCATCCCATCATTGTGGCTTGCTTTTTCAAAGTAATTGCAGTCCCCCCCCGCCCCACCGCCACCCGGTCCCGGTACCTGGAGGAGTATTGTTTATGTTGTGTCATGAGGACTGCAGGCAAATATGGCATATGCTGAGAAACGTCTGAATTTTCAACAGGCGTGCCGTGTTGAAAATGACATTCTCAGTTTCAGAGCTACACTGCACAGGGAAATGCACAGTACTATTCTGCGAGCTTCATAGGCAAGGTTTTCCTCTGTACAATTTTCACAAATAGGGCTGGAATAGCCACAACATTATCGTAAAGACAAAAAAAAAGGATGGAGTAAATCTTGTTGCATTCCTGTTGTAGCGTATAACCATAATGCTTGCTGACTTTAGAATACTGACTGCACCTTGGTTGTGTAGAATGTCCTCAGGCCAAGAATGTTGCCACACAAAACAAGCTCCTTCTCTGTGCCCTCATATAACTTTAGCATTCAGGAAAACACTAATTAAATCATGAAGTCAAACACTTAACTCATTTATGCTTTGTTGATGAAAAAATGTGGTTTACGAATGATGGAGGGTCTCAGCCAAAAACATCAGTTTTTTTATTACAAGCAAAAAGTGCTGGTGAACGCAGCAGGCCAGGCAGCATCTCTAGGAAGAGGTACAGTCGACGTTTCGGGCCG
The DNA here is from genome assembly GCF_963921235.1 of Mobula hypostoma. Taxonomy (NCBI): domain Eukaryota; kingdom Metazoa; phylum Chordata; class Chondrichthyes; order Myliobatiformes; family Myliobatidae; genus Mobula; species Mobula hypostoma. The sequence continues at coordinate 62,948,145 of NC_086104.1, read as the reverse complement.
AGACCCTTTGTCAGGACTAACTGAAAGAAGAGGTAGTAAGAGATTTGAAAGTGGGAGGGGGTGGTGGAGATCCGAAATGATAGGAGAAGACAGGAGAGAGAAGGGATGGAACTAAGAGCTGGACAGTTGATTGGCAAAAGGGATATGAGAGGATCATGGGACGGGAGGCCTGGGGAGAAAGAAAGGGGGAGGGGGGAAGCCCGGAGGATGGGCAAGGAGTATACTGAGAGGGACAGAGGGAGAAAAAGGAGAGAGAGAGAAATTCCTCTCCATAGATGCTGCTTGAACTGCTGAGTTTCTCCAGCATTTTGTGTGTATTGCTCTGAATTTGCAGCATCTGCAGAATCTCTTTTGTTTATGGTTTTCTAATCTTATATATCTGTAATTAAAAAATTCTAATTTCTAATTTTAAAAGGATCAGAGATGGAAAGTGACTGAAAGGCAGAGTTTAAGTTTTTTTCCCCACATTCTATTGAATAAACAATAGATTTGAAAAACCAAGGGGGAATAAGAAGAGAGAATATGAGAGTGGAAGGATGATGGGTCATACTAGCTATCTGGAGGAAACTGAAGTGGATTTTATGGAAGTCTAAGTGTAATTTGAATCACAGGAAAGTTGACGAATGCTAATTGTAAGCATACAGTGAACTCTGGAGGAGGTAATGATGATTATATACAAGGAAGGCTTATGCAAGATAAAATTAGAACATAAGAACATAAGAAATAGGAGCAGGAGTAGGCCATCCAGCCCATCGAGCCTGCCCCGCCATTCAATAAGATCATGGCTGATCTGTCCATAAACTCAGCTCCATCTACCTGCCTTTTCCCCATAACCCTTAATTCCCTTACTATGTAAAAATCTATCAACTGTTTCTTAAATATATTTAGTGAGGAAGCCTCAACTGCTTCCCTGAGTAGAGAATTCCACAGATTCACCACTCTCTGGGAAAAACAGTTTCTCCTCATCTCCATCCTAAATCTTCTCCCCTGAATCTTGAGGCAATGTCCCCTGGTTCTAGTCTCACCTATTTTATACTTTATATTTTATTGTCACCAAACAATTGATACTAGAGTGTACAATCATCACAGTGATATTTGATTCTGCTCTTTGTGCTCCCTGGAGTACAAATCGATAGTAAATATTAAAAATTTAAATTATAAGTCATAAATAGAAAATAGAAAAGGGAAAGTAAGGTAGTGCAAAAAACCGAGAGGCAGGTCCAGATATTTGGAGGTTACGGCCCAGATCTGGGTCAGGATCCGTTCAGCAGTCTTATCACAATTGGAAAGAAGCTGCTCCTAGATCTGGCCATACGAGTCTTCAAGCTCCTGAGCCTTCTCCCGGAGGGAAGAGGGATGAAAAGTGTGTTGGCTGGGTGGGTAGTGTCTTTGATTATCCTGGCAGCACTGCTCCGACAGCGTGCGGTGTAAAGTGAGTCCAAAGATGGAAGATAGGTTTGTGTGATGTGCTGGGCTGTGTTCACGATCTTCTGCAGCTTCTTCTGATCTTGGACAGGACAACTTCCATACCAGGTTGTGATGCACCCCAGAAGAATGCTTTCTACGGTGCATCTATAAAAATTAGTGAGGGTTTTAGGGGACAGGCCAAATTTCCTTCGCTTCCTCAGGAAGTAAAGGCGCTGGTGGGCCTTCTTGGCAGTGGACTCTGCTCGGTTGGACCAAGTCAGGTCATTTGTGATATTGACCCCAAGGAACTTAAAGCTTTTGACCTGTTCCACTTGCACACCACCGATGTAAATTGGGTCGTGCGGTCCGCTACTCCTTCCGAAGTCAACAACCAATTTTTTTTGTCTTGCTGACGTTGAGGGATAGGTTATTGTCTTTGCACCATGCCACCAGGTTCTTAATTTCCTCTTGGACTCAAACTCATCATTACCTGAGATACGGCCTACAATTGTTGTGTCATCAGCAAACTTATATATTGAGTTTGATGGAAACTTGGCTACACAGTCATGGGTGTTTCCTACCAATGGAAACAACTTTCCTACTTCTATCTTATCTATCCCTTTCAAAATTTTGTATGTTTCTATAAGATCCCCTCTCATTATTCTGAACTCCAGAGAGGCAACTCAATCTCTCCTCATAGGTTAACCCCTTCATCCCTGGAATCAAACAACAGGAATACTGCAGATGCTGGAAATTCAAGTAACACACATCAAAGTTGCTGGTGAACGCAGCAGGCTAGGCAGCATCTCTAGGAAGAGGTACAATCGAAGGGTCTCGGCCTGAAACGTCGACTGTACCTCTTTCTAGAGATGCTGCCTGGCCTGCCGCGTTCACCAGCAACTTTGATGTGTTATCCCTGGAATCAACCTGGTGAACCTCCTCTGCACAGTCTCCAAAGCCAGTATATCCTTCCTCAAGTAAGGAAACTAGAACTGCACACAGTACTCCAGCTCAAGCACCATCAGCAAAAGTTGGGTGCTCTCTTTATTTCGTATAACATGTCACCTGTCAGCCATTATCCTAAAGTGAGGAAAATAAAGCAGAGATTTGGCTAAAAAATAAATGTAAAAAAAACCCAGCAGTATGTGCCGACTTTGACACAGATCAATTGCTATTTTTACTTCAATCAGACATTCAGAGAAAGGTTTGATAAATGATTCATTTTCAAAGTAAAAAAAGCTTGACATATAGATTAAAGATTCACATCATTGCATCACCTAACAGCTGTGTGAAGACAATAGTTTTTTAAAAAATTCTATTATGTTGCATAAAACCAAATTGCATTTAACATTGGAGAAGAAGATGACAGGAAGGTTTTGGGGGTGGTACTGGAGGAAACCATCACAGCATCACCTAGAAATGTAACAGACATTTGAGTTCATTTTTCCCATTGTATAATGAATTTAACTGTGTGGAGATTGACATAAGGCATTTCAATTTATTTTGAACTGGATTGTGGTGACACATAGCGTGCTTATTTTTGTATTGCTATTATAATTTCATTAACTCATCTTTAATAGCAACTGTGTCTGTAAATTTGTCATGCTTTAATTATGCATTCCTGCCTATGAAGATTTCAAGATGGTTGTAATTACAGTGAAAAGATTTTGTAAACTTGGAAATTTTGGTTAAGCTTGGCAAAATGTTTGCAGACGTTTCGGCTCCAATCAAGAAGTGTGCAGTTGAGGGTGTTGTCTCCTCAGAATGCTGGCTTATATATACTCCTCCAGGGTCCAAATGGATATTGATTAGATGTCCTGATATGGTTGACTGGTTTGAACACTGTGAACAGTTTAGCACTAGAAGATTCTGATTGGCTAAATTCGAGGAGGTCCTTTAGAAGTGTTTGTTTTGCTGTCCAGATCCTGAGAGAACTGGCAATTTGTTGATTGCTGGCATCATTGTTTCTCTTTTCTTCCTTAGGGTTCACATACCGGATCTCTACATCGATGTAGGACTTAGACAGATTAGGGGAATGGGCAAGAAAGTGGCAAGTGAAATACAATGTTGGAAAATGCATGGTCATGCACTTTGGTAGTAGAAATAAATGTGTGGACTATTTTCTAAACGGAGAGAAAACCTAGGAATCTAAGATGCAGAGGGACTTGGGAGTTCTTGTGCAGAACACGCTGAAGGTTAACTTGCAGGTTGAGTCAGTGATGAGGAAGACGAATGCCATGTTAGTATTCATTTCAAGAGGTCGAGAATATAAGAGCAAGGATGTGATGCTGAGGCTTTATAAGGCACTGGTGGGGCCTCACCTTGAGTATTGTGGACAGTTTTGGGCCCTTCATCTTAGAAAAGATGTGCTGGCATTGGAGAAGGTCCAGAGGAGGTTCACAAAGATGATTCCAGGAATGAAAGGGTTATCATCTGAGGAACGTTTGATGGCTCTGAGTCTGTATTCACTGGAATTCAGAAGGATGAGAGGGGATCTCATTGAAACCTTTTGAATGTTGAAAGGCCTAGGTAGGGTAGATGTGAAAAGGATGATTCCCATGGTGGGAGAGTCCAGGGCAAGGGGGCATAGCCTCAGGATAGAGGGGCACCCTTTCAAAACAGAGAAGCGAAGAAATTTCTTTAGTCAAAGGGTGGAGAATTTGTGGAATTTGTTGCCACATGCAGCTGTGGAGGCCAGGTTGTTGGGCTGATTTAAGGGAGAGATTGATAGGTTCTTGATTGGACATGGCGTCAAAGGTTACGGGGAGAAGGCCGGGAACTGGGATTGAGGAGGATCAGCTGTGATTGAATGGTGGAGCAAACTCGTTGGGCCAGATGGCATAATTCTGCTCCTATGTCTTATGGTCTTACAGACATCTTGAAAGGGAGTATTGCAAAAGTGTCAGAGCCCAGTCAAGAATTTAAACTCCCACTGGCAGCAGATTCACGTATTTAGCTTAGAATTTTGAACAGCCTAACGATAATTCCTATTTAGTTATTCAAAACTGATCTATTGTCTATACTAACATAAATCTAGTGAAGGTTGCCTTGTGTATACCATGGAAACCTATTGCTAGCATAAGGTTTATTATGGAGTATTCTGGAGTTATGTGAATTCAAGTAAGAACCAGTCTGCAGTTCTTATTGTAAATTGCAAGCAGTAAATTGAAATTAAAACTACAGGCTGGCCCATAGACTAAAAGATATGGTTTGCAAAATGGTGTCCATGAGATGTTTGCATATGCATCAGCCAAATGCTTAGGCAATGGGGTTGTGTTATTTGGCCTGCATCACTCCAGGCAACTATGGGTTCAAGTAATTTGCACTTTTGTCATCAAGTTCAAGGAAGTTTGCAGGCTACACTGATACAATCACGTCAATTAGTTTGTCCCAGCTAAGGGATTTGAATATTCAGTAGTGTCTTCCACTGTAGATAAGCAAGTTAAAGAACACATTGTCATTGTAACTATTGAAACTATATTGAATCACCTGTTGATCTTAAATGTACAAAAATTTGATGTACTTTTGAGACTCTGCTGCGAGGGTCTCCAGAAGAATGCCTGCTTGTTTCGAAGAGTAAATACTTTTATATCGCCAGCTTCAATGTCTCTCTGCTGACTTCGATTACAGCCACAGCAGGGTTCAAATCGGTTGCTTATTTCATTGTGGCATCGTGCTCCTGGAGATGCCCCCTTTCTTCCCCCAAACTTGGCTTTGTCATTTTTCCATTGTTTTTATGAATTGCCTTCTTAGTTTTATGGTTTCCACCTCCCATTAAATCATATCTTTTGCTCTTTGGTCTGTACATTGAATGCCAAAGTACTGTTCACAGGGCATCATCGTGTGCACTTTCATATGGGAGCCATCAAGTGATGGACATATGGAGACTAATTCTGCTCCCTTGGATAGGTACTAAAGCTAACTGCAAAGCTCCAGCTGTATATTTGAACATAGTTCAGTTGTCTTTCTAGTGTGTTGCCCAGTTGCTCGGATGAACAGGTTAATAGTCAAACATTGGCAGGAGGACTGTAGTGTATAAGTGACTCGTTATTTTAACTGCTCAGTTTCCATTGGACGAGAGAAATTGGATTGAGTCCTGTTTTTAAAATGGGCCTCCTTTCTTTTACTTCCAATAATCAGAACTGATGAATCAATGCATGACCAATTATATTGGGTCTTAATAAATGATGAAGCTGATACCACTTATGATCGTTTTACTAATGTCAGACAGTAAATTAAAGCAAGTGCTGTTTTAGGGTGCGCGATGTATTGACATCATAACATTGACTGTACTTCCTATTGAACCTTGTTAGCTATCAAGCAATTTAGAGGAATCTGATGTGAGGAAGGTCTTTATGTTGAAGCAAATATATTACTTTTTGTTTTTTATTCAGTTTATATTGTTTCTCCACAAGTGATGAACATGGTGGGGCCACTGGTTCCGTTGCACCCAGGAATGATATTTAATAGGTGGGTGATGGCTGATACACACCAGCACGTTCTGGGTGCTGGTGAGTGGGTGACTAATTCCAGTAGGAAAAAAAGTGTGGCCAGTCCCAGAGTATTTGAAAAATGTAGTTTTGAGTAAAAATAAATGTATCAGCAATGCATATTTTGTGCAAGAAGAACTAGTACTGGGGATGAGACTACTTTCACAGCTTGAAACACTGGGACTTGGCTAAATTCAGTTCAATGTTCCTCGTCCCAGGATTGTTCCAGACCAGCAGAGTCACTCCTACTACACGGAAGATCAGAAAGGAAGGATTTTCAGTGATCTCATCCATTTTAGTTTTATTTTACATTTACAGTTTTTTGTTTTTATGATAGTAGCAAAATGCTCCATTTACCTGAGTAGGTTTTGTTAGATGAAGATCACTTAAAGCTTACCTCGGAGAAACTCACCCACCACCCACTTCCATCTCATGTTAGTTTTTTTGTTCCAGTGCACTTACCCTCTGTCTCCTCCCTAATTTGCATAATCTAATATACAAAGTGCCTGCGCATTGTTCTCTGAGACTTCGCAGACTTTCTCTGACTGTGACACAGATGGCCACAGACCAGTGCCTTCATGCTTGGCAGATGAAAAGGATTAATTTTACAGTTTAAAAACCAATGCACATTTCAAGGAAATCTTTTCATTGAAATGAGGCGTTCTCAGACTGGCATCATTCCCGGAACAACGTGTTCTAAGAATCATGTTACTACGCTGTTGTGTTGGCCACTCAGAAAGATCACACACCAGTGGTCAGCAGACAAGTAACATGCATTTTATTTCTTTCTCAAAGTAGTATAACTGTTCAGTCCATAAAGATACAATGAACAATTGGTTGAAGAAGGTGAACTCAGGTCATATGTTTTCACAAGGTTTATATTTTATCTAAGATTTTACAATTTGATAAAGTGATATTTTGATAAAAGGCTTCAAGAATCCGAGTATTATGTGAATTTGAGCTGGAAGGGACCACATAATTTTTTCTGCATTTTTTCTTGTATGTTTTTTTTGTAATTATGTAAATTAATGTTCCTGATTCTGATCTGTTCTTGTCTTTTTTTCCTTGAAGCTACTAAAACATAATTTTCTCACCTGGAATCTGCATGCTCAGACTTTCAACAGTGAATCACTGAATACTGACCAGGAGCAAAGACCATGACTTGTTTTTTTAAAATTCCTTTATTTTTCCATTATCCTTTTGCTGAAATTATTTTTTTCCACCCTAAGTAGAGGTTCACTTAAAGAGCACAAAAAGATGCTCCCTTGTTTCTGAACGGCAAGATAAAAAAATACTGCCTGGGAATAGATTGTGTAGTACTGCTTTATCTAGTGCTGCACAACTGTAGGTGAACATACTGTTAAACTTAATTTCTAGGTAATTTCATGGCCAGAAATTTGATGGGGGAATTTCCAACATTTGTTGCACATGCTACAATTTCTGCATCAGAAAAGCATAAAATTGCACCATTTTCTTTGCAGTATTCCACTTTGAACAATTCATAGAAAATAAAACTAATTTTTTTTGCAAATGACAATTCCTGCTGCTGGTACAGTGATGGTTTGGGATTCCATTAATGTGATTCCTATACTTGCCTTGTATTCCACAGCCACCTGAACCACCCAAAACTACTTCCCGTTTGTGTCCATCCTTCCCACTCTCTCCATAATCTCATCTCTGCCGTGCTAAACCATTAATCTCCCTTCACAAGATAATTGATTATCTTTCTCAGTGCAAGCTTCTCCCACCTGGATGGACTATTTCTAAATAATTGACACTTCCCAGCTCCCATCTTGCTGAGCTGATCATAAACCTTGTTTACCTGATCACTGACTCCAGGTCCCTGTCTCCAATCAGCCCTAAGGCTGCTAGCAATGCACACGAAATGCTGGAGGAACTCAGCAGGCCAGGCAGCATCTGTGGGAAAGAGTAAACAGTCATTGTTTCAGGCTAAGACCTGATGAAAGGTCTTGGCCTGAAACACTGTTTACTCATTTCCATAGACGCTGCCTGGTCTGCTGAATTCCTCCAGCATTTCGTGTGCATTGCTTTGATTTCCAGCATCTGCAGATTTTCTCTTGTTTTTGTTGTAAGATTGCTAGTCCTCCCATAACTTCCTCTACCTACAGCACCAGACCAAGTAACTGTCTGGGACTGCACGTTTCCAGCTAATTTTAGCCACAGGCCCACAATCAGAGTACTTAATGCACCACTGCTATCACCAGTCCGAGCTCAAATCAGAAGCCCACAGAACATTTTAAAAGGAAAGTTGCACAATTAAAATAATAGTCATTTTAAATGTAGCGTAATTGTCATATTGTCAGTGAACGGAAACCACCCCCATTACTCCTACCCCTAGTATTTAACTAAAACAGTGACTGAAATAAAACAAAATAGAAAAAAATGGTAGAACCACTGAGCAGTAGAAAGAGAAAAAGAGTTACTGTTTCCGGTTCATGATCCTTATTCACAACTGAAATGTTAGGACCATATAACAGCACAAAACATATCTTTCCACTCATTACTTTTCCTGTTTGACTTTTTAAAATTTAATTTATTGGGCTAGCTGCCTCCTACCTGCAATTATGTTGAGTAATCACTTGACACCCAAACTTCTTATCTCTGAATTCAGAGATTTATTTTACTAGTCTGAAGCAATCTGCTCTCCTGAGGCAGCAAAATATTTATTTGTGTTTCAAAGAAAGCTTATCCCGGAAATTTTATTGAAAGCTTTGTCAGCTGCAAGAGACTTTAAATTTCTCTGAATATATTAGTCATTGAAATTAATTGAATCTCTGAGCCAGATTTTCCAGCTGCTGTGCTAACTGAACTCTGTAAAAACAGAGCTCTGTTGCTAGGCTCCATGGATATTTGTTACCTAGTATTGTTTAGCAAGTTTGGAAGTGGTAAGTTTGACATCACCTGCACAGAAAACTGGACTTGATTCTAAGGAAACACCATTTTTTAATAAAATTCAGGGAAATATTAGTTTTCCTTGGAGATGCTTAGCATTAATGCCTTTTCCTTTTTAGGAAAATCAAATTCCATATTGGCTCATTCTCTTTAAGGAATTTGAAACTTATTAGTTCTAAAACATTTTAAAAAATGTTTGGTAAGATGATTCCAATGAGCAGTATTCAACCTGAACTATTAACTTATTTTCTCTCTCCTCAGATGCTGCATGAGCTGCTGAGTATTTTCAAGCATTTTTTGTTTTAGACTTATAGATTCTGTCAGCTTTTGCTTTTTGATTATTAAAATGAGTTTCCAGTTAATTAAATATTCAGTTTTAGTATATTAATATTGTTTAACTTTCAGTGTATTTGTATATTTAAAAAAAGCCTTCTAGCGAGTAGTCAAAGAAAAATAGCAGTAATTAATATGTACTGTAATCTGTGTTTTGAATATTATACTTGCATTTTTTAAAAGTTTTTAACCTGACTGAGGAGTCATGGAGAATTCTATCCTCACAGATGTATTAGGTAATAAAATTCACATTAGGCAGGAATATAAACTTGCAGCCCACTTGCATTCTACTCTTTTACTTCAATTTTGCTTCAATGGCTTCCCAAGAAACCATGATATTCAGTGAGATATGGAAGCTGAGGCATGTGTAATTTTCATGCCTACTGGACATGTAACAATTGCTCACAGCACTACCAGCAGCAAGCGTGTGACCCAGAATTATTGCGCCACAGTCATTCTTATTCATTTCAATTTGGAAAAAAACACAAACTATTAAAATTAAGAAGATCAGCAATAATGAAATGCATACTTAAACTTGAAAAGTATGAGAGCCGCCTTTGTTTCTTTTACTTCCTCAAGAAATTCCAAATGTTTTACAGCCAGAGTTATGTTTTGTAACTCTAAAACATAAAACTAATAGGAGGAAAAACAAGGGATTTTGAAATGCAAGTCTAACTTTAAATAATGTGCATATGTATGACTCGGTGACATGATAATGTATGCCATTTGTGTACTTTTACATGTAACCTGTAAAGAATTATTTAACTGAACCGGAATGCTTAATCAAACAATATATATACAAATATTGTTACATTTGCAAATAATACTGAAATATTAAACACATAACAGCTAGTTAAACACTTCTGTGTAATAGTTTTTGCCCTGCTGATATGCATGATCGTATAAGCAGCAATGAGCAAAATGACCTGGTGATGTTTGTTAAGAGAAAAATATTTGTCAGGACACAGCCCCCCCCCCATCCCACCACTCTGCAAATTGGGCAATTAGTCCGTGAGTCAGGACCCCAAATTTGGGCCACTGGTGCCATCTGGGGGGGAATAATTTTTATAGTGATTTTTGGCAAGGTATACACCCCTAGTGCTAGAAAATATGTGATAGCATTGCAGCAGTGGTAGCTTTCTGTGATCCCATGGTGCTTTGCCTATGATAAGATGAATTATGCCAGGTACCTGTCCCCTTACTTTGCTCAGATGATGAACCTCCCAGAGAAGAATCCTTCTGTGTATGAGGCCTTCAAGACAGGCCAATGCTCAGTGCAGCTGTCAAGTAACAACCCCTTTGGGCAGATCCCTGTGGACCAGGCTATTGAAGCTACAGTGAACAAAGACACACAGACTCCTGGAGGCACATCACGGTTCAGCCTGAATGCTGGAGCTATCGAGCGTTACTACATAACAGCCGAGCACCGCGGTGCATTCCTGGGACAGTTAAGGGAGATGGTGCAAGGCAACTAATCAGAGCTTTATCATGCAGAGCTACAGCAGCCAAGAATCCAGAAAGATGAGGAAGCAGTTTCAGCAGTGGTTAGCCTCGTACATGAATGGGTCAACCCATTTGCAGAGAAGCGGGACCTTATTAGCATCTCTACGGCAAAGGCAGCCCCCAAGGACATTGTCTCTGACCTGATGAAGGCATATGAGATTGGTGAGCAATGCTATGCAACCTTCAAGGATGAGATACTAGAGGAAGACCCAACAGCAAAGAAATTCCGTGATCCAATGAAAATCAACAAGCTGAAAACATTGTGATATGTGTAAGAAGAGAGAAGTGAAATCAAATGTGAGGGTGATCATCTTGAAAGCAGACAGGTCTTTGTTTGGATGCATCATAGTGATGGCACAAGGGCGCAGTCTACGTATGGAGGATATCCTTTCTCATCCCCTTTGGACCATTGCCCTGGGCCCTGTCCATCACTGAAAAAGACAAATAAAACTACTTTAGCCACAACCTCGCAGAAAAATGTAGCAGTAGAAGAGCAACTCCCAGGAAACTCTGCTACAGTGGTTGATGGAATGAACTTGGTCCAAAGAGTGAAAGGTGATCAAGTTACTTGCAGAGATGTTGTCACAACAATTCTGGGTATGGCTCTGAGGGAAGGCAGTCAGAGTAGCAGAATAGATGTTGTGTTTGACACATACAAGGAGAACTCTATCAAGAATAGTGAAAGATCTCTATGGGGTGAAGAGACTGGTCATGAGTTGCAAGGTATCACGGGCACACAGATGGTGAGGCAGTGGAGGAGCTTCCTGACCAAAGTCAGTAACAAAAATTGTCTCATTAGCTTCATAGTCCATGAATGGAGGAAGGCGGAGTACAGAGCAAAGCTAAAGGAGAAGATTCTGTATGCAACTGTGAATGACAAATGTTACAGAATCGCATCTCAAGACAGTGAGGAGGTGTCAGCTCTTCAGTGTCAACAAGAAGAAGCAGATGGCTGCCTACTTCCCCATGCTGCCCATGCCACAAGAGAGGGATACCAATCTGTAGTGATCTGCTCAGAAGACACAGATGTTTTTATCATGTCTTTAGCATTTTGTGACAAGATTGAGGCCCCATTGTTCCAGAAGTGTAGCATTAGAACCCGTACAAGGCTTGTAGACATCAGGAAGGTTGCTGCCACTGTTGGCATAGAGGTTTGTAGGGCTCTCATCGGATTGCACACATGTACAGGATGTGACACTGCCAGCGCTTTTGCAGGCAAGGGGAAGACAAGTGCCCTAAAACTTCTGACCAGCAATAGGGAAACTCAGGACACATTCTTAGAGTTGGGTCAGGAATGGGACCTCCCCCCAGAACTGATGGACAAACTGGAGGCATTTACATGTCTCTTGTATTCCCCAAAAGCATCGACCACCAAGATCAATGAGCTCAGGTATCACCTTTTCTGTGCCAAAAAAGGTGAAATCGAAAGTCATCAACTCCCACCATGCAAGGACTGCTTAACAAAACATGCACAATGAGCCAACTACCAGGCTGGTATAAGGAGAAGATGTTTGGAGAAGGACCCACAAGTGCCAAACCCTGTTGGCAGAGGATGGAAGATGGAGAGAGAAGAGGAAGCTGAACAGTTGGTGGTGCACTGGATGGAAGGCCAGCCAGCACCCGATGCCGTCCTGGATCTACTGGCCTGTAACTGTCCAAAAATTGTTCACTCCCAAGATGTATGTGTGTTGCAAATGGCCTCAGGTGTACTGACATATGTAGACTGGCAGACTGTGAGAACCAGGCATCCACCTCAGAGAGTGTGGAAAGTTCAGATGAAGATGTGGAAGATTTGGAAAATTATGATTATTAATAATAATTGTAATTATGAAAATTATTATGATCATTATGATTATGATAAAGCTATCACTGGTGCACTGCTATCACATATTTTCTAACTCTAGAGATGTATACCTTGCCAAAAGCCACTATGAGCATTATTCCCCTCAGATGGTACCGACCAACCCTACTGGCTCACGGACTAAATGGGATTTTTTAATGCTCATATGATCAGAGGCAATCTGAGTTTAATGTCTCGTGTGGAAGACAGCACATCCAACTAATCAGAATCAGTCTCTGAGTTAATTTATATAAAATGTGTTGTTCAGTGGCAAGTGCAGTGCAAACAATTAAAATTACTATAACTTACAAAAACAACCAAATAAGTCCTGCAAAAAAATCATGGACCATTCAGAAATATAGTGGCAGAAGGAAAGATGTTTCTGAATAGCTGAGTTTGGATATTTAGGCTCCTATACCTCCTCCCCATTTGTAATAATGTGATTAAGGTGTAGCCTGGATATCCAGGGTCCTTAGTGATAGGCACCACCTCCTTGAGAACTGCCTCTTGAAGCTATCCTCAATGGTGGGGGTGAGTTCTGCCTGTGTTGGAGCTGACTGAGTCTACAGCCCTTTACAGCCTCTTGCAATCCTGCGTGTTGGAGCCTCCTCCAACTTCACTTTCAGCGTGGGACTGAAGACGTGTTTTTCTCTGTGGATTAGGAATACAATATTATGATGAGTGACATGAAATAAAGGTAACATGTAGGAAGTGTGTGGAAATTACATTAAGAATGTAGCTATATTAACAGATTAACAAGTTAAAATAAATTTCTTCAATAGTAATCACTATTAGTGCAAATTTTTTTATCCAATTTTGTAATAAAGTATGTGTTCTCTGTGCATAAATGAGTGCAGTCCTTTAATTGCCAAGGCACTGAACGTGAGCAATAAGATCGTACGACAACTGCAACTGAAGTTTGATCACAGATTGAATGCTGTGTACAGTATTCAGTCTCTGTCACCATGTTGCAGCAAAGATGTGCTTACACCGGAGAAGGCACAGAAGAGATTTTAGGCACCAGGATGTGTAGGAATGTCAGGGATGTTTGGAGTAGAGGAGACAAGGGACAGGTGAAAGAACAGACCTTTTTCTCTTAGCACAGTAGGAGCCAAATATCAGGATTAGAGATTTAAGGCAATTCTTCTCAGGATTAGAGGGGAGAAGTAGAAAAATTAAACTCTACCCAGAGGCTGTTAGAGGTCTGGAACTTATTGACTGAAAGGGCAGTAGAGGCACAAAAATGCACTACATTTAAGATATTTGGATAACTCAGCATGACCTGTACTATTATAGATGAAGTTCTGGAAGGTGAAATTAGGCAAGGTAGCTCATTTTCCATTTCTGACAGGACTGATAGGCTGAATGGCCACTTTTCATAAACCAGAAAATCTGCAGATGCTGAAAATTCAAGCAACACACACAAAATGCTGGAGGAACTCAGCAGGCCAGGCAGCATCTATGGAAAAGAGTACAGAAGACATTCTGGGCCAAGACCGTTCAGCAGGACATTTTTCATGTTGTTTTTCTGTGTTTATGTGGTGCATACAAAGGAGGTCTATCAGTCCATCATGTTCATACTTTTGCGGAAACATGCTGCTTTCTGTCATAGCATGCAACTGTTTTTAGCATGTTTCCAGCATTCCAGTTCAGTATACAATTTGAAGGACTGTTCCAGGTATTAATCAGTGTTTATATGAGAACATCTATCCCAGCATCAGGGACTTTATGGTTATCAGCTTGCGCATGTGCTGCCTTGATCTACTGCCATGGCTTAATATCAGATGATGCTTAAACATTAACTTCTTCCATTGCTCTTTATATTTTTTATACTTTTTACGAAGTCTCATTTCTGAAGCTTCCTTTTAAAACTTGAGTGCTTTATTTTCAAACCATTTCTTTGACATCAGTCCTCTGATTTTATGAATAAGAATAAGCCTGCTTCACCACCCCACCCCGCTTTGGGCAGCTGTCAGGAGTTTGATGCTTTCCTTATTACCAGAACTGAATATACTACCTAACCAGAGAATGGTACCACTTCAACAGGACAGGAGCCAAGTTCACCTGTAGTGACTTGTAATAATTTAGCATTTAATATTATTCATTTTCATGACTGATGCTTGAAATTGCCTGGGTACTGTGTGGTTTTGCATCATTCCTAAATTGCTTCCTATCCATTTAACGTTCGCAGAATTCCAGAAAGATTTAAGCGCAGGGGAGGCTGCTCAGCCCATCAGGTTGTCAAGGCGTAAATTAATTGAACCCTCTCCCAAACCTCTTCCCAGAGCTTTGCAAAGTTTTGTTAATTTATAATATTATCCAGTTCCCTTCAGAAAGCCGTAATTAAATCTACCTCCACTACTACTCCTGATAGTGCATTCCTGATCCAAGCCACTTGCTGTTTAAAAAAAAGGTTTCTTCTCATTTAACTTCTTATTCTTTTGCCATTCACCTACTCGTTCTTAATCCTTCCAATGGGAACAATTAAGGAAATTGGTCCTGCTCAATACAGACCTTTCGTGATTTTAAATACCTTCTCAATACCTGTACAAAAAATTCATTGTCTTCTGTAGTTCATCGATGTAACCAAAGATGCTTATCCCTAAAAATCATTTGAGTACATTTCCACTGCACCTTCCCTGTTGCCTTTATATCTTTCCAAAACTGTGACTCATCAAACTAGACATGGCTGTTTCTAAATAAGTCTTTATTAAGGTTCATCATGATTTTTCTTTCACTTGTATTCCGTGTGCTTATTTAGACACTGTTTCAACCTATCCCATGGCTTTCAACGATAAAGTGATCTTTGTTCTTGATGTTCCAGATTTCATTGCCTGGACTAATTCATTCAACAAATTCTTTCTAATTATTTCTGCAAAGAAATGCATGTGTCATGTGTCCACCCATTCCACCAACCTATCAGTACACCTCTGCAGGTCAGTTACAATCTTCTTCATGGTTCATCACACTTCCAAGTTTTGCTATCGGCAGATTTGGAAATTGTGGTCTTATTCACTGAAGTCCAAGCCAATAACATTAAAATGTTATGCAGGCTTTCTCTGCTACATTTGTGTTGGCTGCATCCATATTGCTGCTGCTCTTTTTATCCAATGGGCCTCAGTCTAACTGACAAACTTCTTATGTGGTACCTTTTGAATTACTAATATACATCACATTGGTTACCTTTCCAAAATACATTTGGCCTTTAACAAATTCATCTCAGTCAAATCAATTGTGGAGATCCAGCAGCTGCTGATTTTATTCCTGATCATTAGCTTTCATTTCAAGAGGACTAGGATATAAGAGTAAGGATGTAATGTTGAGACCTTATAAAGCACTGGTGAGGATTCACTTGGAGCATTGTGAGCAATTTTGGCCCTTTATCTTAGAAAGGATTTGCTGAAACTGGAGAGGGTTGAAAGGGGGTTCACAGAAATGATTCCAGGATTGAATGGCTTGTCATATGAAGAGCGTTTGATGGCTCTGGGCCTATATTTGCTGGAATTCAGAAAATGAGGGGTGAAAGGCCATGATAGAGTGCATGTGGAGAGGATGTTTCCTATGGTGGGAGAGTCTAAGACCAGAGTGGACAATCTCAGAATAGAGGGGCATCCTTATTCTATGGAGTTGAGGAGGAATTTCTTTAGCCAGTGAGTGGTAAATCTGTGGAATTCTTTGCCACAGACAGCTGTGGAGGCCAAGTCTTTATGTATATTTAAGGCAGAGGTTGATAGATTCTTGATTGGTCAGGGCATGAAGGGATACGGGGAGAAGGCAGGAGAGTGGAGCTGAGTGGAAAATTGGATCAGCCATGATGAAATGGTGGAGATGACTCGATGGGCCAATTGGCCTAATTCTGCTCCTTTACCTTATCGTCTTATAGCCTTAACATCATGTGTCTGTCCACCCGAGATACTGTGCTGTACTATTCTAAATTTTCTGTTAAACTAGCTAGCTTACAGTTGCTATGTTTCCCTATTTACAAAACTAGATTCTTAAATCCTAGCAACACACATAAAAGTCGCTTGTGAACGCAGCAGGCCAGGCAGCATCTATAGGAAGAGGTATAGTTGATGTTTCGGGCCGAGACCCTTCGTCAGGACTAACTTTTTAAATCCTATTATGTTTTGTCACTTCTAAACATTAAAGTAATTCAAAGGAAGACATGAGAATCTAGCAATGCGGGTCTAACTTCGAGTTTACTCTAAGACAGGCGCACACGTATCATGTGGTATCATGATGACATATGCAATTCACATATTTATACATATAACTTGTAATGAATTACTTAAACAAGAATGCTTAATCTAACTATATATATATACATACACATACACACACAAGAGCACACTATTAATGAAATATTAAACACAACGCTCCTCCCTGTTTAGCTATAAGTTCCAACTTAATGCATTTCAACTATATACATAATAACTACCACATAAAGATATTCACAGCACAGTAAATTTTAAATTGTCCATTCAGCCCTAAAGATTTAATTGCTGTGGGGGATTTCTTACTCTTGTGGGAGAATGTTTTCCTGTCAGTGATCACTCTGCTTGGCAGGTGAGACTTGTGGCTGTGAAAACAATCTCAGGTTCTGGGTCGTCCTCTGTGGTGATTGTAGATATTGACTCTGAGACTGCAGGAAATGGTTCTGACAGTGGTAGCCACCTTTCTTCTTCCCTTTATCTCTTCTAGTTTGTGCACCTTGATCTTGGTTCACCGGAGTATTCTCTTATTTATCCTTGTATTGCTCCCTTTACACCCTTTCCTTTTTGGTTTTCCATTCATCCAGCTGGGCTTTGGTCTCTACCTTTACAAGCAGCTTTTTGTCTCCCACTTGAAGATTGCGCAATAACCTTAATACTCATAAAAGTATTGCTTTTAACTTTCTGCTTGTAACTTTCCTGAAGCTCCTTGAAATCTATTCCAGCTTGAGACCAAGCCACATTTTGCAAGTAACTGCTTGATTAACATTTCAGAAGCTTCCTCAGATACGTTGCCTACAAGGACTGTTGTAGTCTGACCACTGCTTTCGTCACTTTCACGATCCCTCTGAGCCACATGGTCCTTCTTTGGTCTTATATGCTTTCCAACCAGAGGCACAGAGGTTGACATCAACACCTGTTTGCCCTCTGTTGAGCAACGGTTCATGGTGTTCAACATGGAGACAGTTGTGGCATCATCCAGTACCTTTCTTAATTCGCTTTCTGTCAACTTTTTTGTAGGGGATGTGGCATGCAAATATTGGATGGATCTCCAATCAAGTTGTTGTTGTCTCAGCCAATCACATCCTCACAATGCTGGTCCTTCTGTTTTTACCACATGCAGGCTCAATGTGACTTGTTGGTTGGTTGTTGCATTTCCCTGTTACAAATGTCATCCCCCAGGAGGTATCTTTTCTCTAGTATAAGTTCCTAGTTGGATATCTGCAGGCTTCAGTTCAGTATCTTTAAAATGCCGTTCAAATTCAGTTTGTTAAATGACTGAAATAGCTGAGCCAGTGTGCAATTCTATTTCAATTAATTTGCTGTTCATTTCTGGCGTAAGCCGTATTGCTGGTCTATTGTTAATTTTCACACTTTAAATCTCAAGGCTACACAATCCCATGTCACTCTCATCATTATCAGATTTTTCATCAACAGCATGCAGATTGGTGCTCTTTTTGTAACTGCAACTTGACTTTTAGCTTTTTCTCTTCCCTGTGCAGTCCAGTTATTTTTGTCTGCCCGACATGCTCTTTGTATATGTCCTACTTTGTTGCATTTTCTGCAAGATTTGCCCTTAAATCTGCATTGATCTGGTGTGTGTGAGTCCCTGCCACAATGGTAACATGGCCTGGTTGGTTTCTGTTTAGATGCTAGAATTCTGTTCATATTAACTTTTATTCCTGTCTGCAACTCATTTGCACCTCTCTCTGTGGTCTTCATTGAAACAGCAATTTCAGTTGCTCTTTTAAATGTAAGGTGTGCTTCAGTTAAGAGCCATTTTTGAATGCTTCCTTATAAGATCCCACTAACTAAACAATCTCTTAGTGTAACATTAAGCCCATTACTGAACTGACAATGCTCGGGGCAATCGCTTCAATTCAGTCACGTATACTGAGAGAGATTCCCCTTCCTTTTGA
The DNA here is from genome assembly GCF_963921235.1 of Mobula hypostoma. Taxonomy (NCBI): domain Eukaryota; kingdom Metazoa; phylum Chordata; class Chondrichthyes; order Myliobatiformes; family Myliobatidae; genus Mobula; species Mobula hypostoma. The sequence goes on along the minus strand of NC_086104.1, from coordinate 62,929,529 downwards.
TTCTGCTTATGAAGCCAGTCTGCAATGGCTTTGGTTTTAAATGTTCCTGCATTACTTTGACAATATCAGCAAAGCTCACTACTGCTGTTTTGGTAAGAACTCGCCGCCAATGTTATGTTTTGTAACTTCAAAACATTAAACTAATTCAAAGGAAGACATGGGAGTCTGAGAATGCAGTCAAATTTCGAAGCAAACTGTATGCCTTTAGACCTAATACACTCAGCAAAATTTGTACTTCTTCCTCCTTCGCTATTTCACTTGCTTCAAAATATTGTTGAATTAGTTCAGTATACATATTCCAGTTATCTTTTGTGTAATCAAGTGTGCCCATCTTTCCAATGTAGCCCGCCATTTCTGCTTTTATTTATGATTATTATCACCTGATACTCACTCACTCTTTATGAACCTGTGAATTCTTCTGTTTTCTTACTTTTTAAAAAAAACTCAAATATGTCTTCCCTTCCAATGAACATGTGCTATGCTGTTTTTAACTCAACTGTCTCTGCACATGACGGGCTGCGTTTTTTTTTACTTACTGGTGTCTTAGTGTGAACATCTTGAACTGGTTCATTTTAAAAAGACCTCCTCGCCAATGTTATGTTTTGTAACTTCAAAACATTAAACTAATTCAAAGGAAGACATTGGAGTCTGGGAATGCAGATCTAACTTCATATTTACTTTAAGCACACGGATCACGTAAACAGTTCATGTATTTCATGTATTCATGTAATTCATGCATTCATGATAAGTGGGTGACTGTCAGGAGAGGGAAGGAGGGGCATCAGGTAGTGGAGAGTACCCCTGTGGCTCTCCCCCTTAACAATAAGTACTCTATTTTGACTGCTGTTGGGGGTGGGGAATGACTGTACTAGGGGAAGCAACAGTGGCCGCGCCTCTGGCGCTGAGTCTGGCCCTGTTGCTTAGAAAGTTAGGGAACAGAAGAGGAGGGCAGCGGTAATAAGGGACTGTATAGTTAGGGGGACAGATAGGCGATCCTGTGGACGCGAAAATGAAACAAGGTTTGCCTCCCAGGTGCCAGGGTTCATGATGTTTCTGAGTGTGTCCACAATATCCTGAAATGGGAGGATGAGCAGCCAGAAGTTGTGGTACATATTGGTACCAATGACAGAGGTAGAAAAATGTTGGAGATCCTGAAAGCAGAATACAAAGAGTTAGGGAAGGAAGCTGAGAAGCAAGACCTCAAAAGTAGTAATCTCGGGATTGCTGCCTGTGACACATGACAGTGAGTATAGGAGTAGAATGAGGTGGAGGATAAATGAGGAATGGAGGAATGAGGCTGAAGGATTAGAGCAGGGGGCAGGGATTCAGATTTTTGGATCATTGGATCCTCTTCTGGGGCGGGTGCGACCTGTACAAAGTGGACAGGTTGCACTTGAATCCGAGGGGGACCAATATCCTGGTGGGGAGGTTTGCTAATGCTATTAGGGAGGGTTCAAACTAGGTTTGCAGGGGGTGGAATTGAGTTCAAGAGCCATGAGGTAATGTTACAGCTATATAAGACCTTGGTCAGACCCCACTTGGAGTACTGTGTTCCTTTCTGATCACATCACTACAGGAGGGATGTGGATATTATAGAGAGAGAGTGCAAAGAAGATTTACAAGGATGTTGCCTGGATTGGAGGGTGCACCTTATGAGAATAGTTGAGTGTACTTGGCCTTTTCTCCTTGGAGCGACGGAGGATGAGAGGTGACCTGATAGGTGATGAGGGGCATTGATCGTGTGGTAAGCCAGAGGCTTTTCCCAGGGCTGAAATGGCTAATACGAGGGGGCATAGTTTTAAGGTGCTTGGAAATAGGTATCAAGGGGATGTCAGGGGTAAGTTTTTCACACACACAGCGCTGGGTGTGTGGAGTGGGCTACGGGTAGCAGTGACGTAAACGGATACAATAGGGCCTTTTAAGGTACATGGAGTTTAGAAAAATAGAGGGCTATGCGCTAGGGAAATTCCAGGCAGTTTCTAGAGTAGTTACATGATTGGCACAACATTGTGAGCCAAAGGGCCTGTAATTGTAAATTTCTATGTTCTATGTTTCTATGTACTTATACATATAATCCATAATTAATTATTTAAATTAACAAGAATGTTCAACAAATAGACAAGATTACTGAAATATTAAATACCCAACAAATCCTCTTTTACTTAGGATGTCACCTTTTCTCATTCTGTCTTTAACCACTTTATTTTCTTTATTGCCTCCCTCTGTGCATTCTGTAATCGACCCATTCCCTATTTATCTTAGAGTGTGGAAAACATTTATTTTCATTTTAACTTGTCATTGTTGAATTTGTACATAGGTCCTTCTACAATTATTCAGCAGCATCATCGAATTCTTCACCCATTCCCCACTAAGTACATGACTAATTTAAGATTTTCTGAATAATTTAAGGGTTTCTGAATGCAGGTCATCAGCAATGTGAAAGTAACAAAAAAAAACAAACAGCTTTAAGAAATCAGATTCTGTATAAGGAAATGGTTTACAGAAGATCCACAGTTTTACAGAGAATAATTATTTAACTTAAGGGTCGGACATTTGCTCCGGCTGACATTATCTGCAGCACATCTATGCTGTAGTCAGCAGTAAATGATAGTTGACCACAGCGATGAGTCTTGCTGATATAACCGACATTTCAGTAGCATTCCTGTGAGGAATAAAGCCAGTTTTCATGCTTATTGCAGCTGAAGGCTTATGCCATTTGGTCATACTGGCCATGGTTTGTCAATGAGTTATAAAATTATTCAGTTGGTGGCCACTTGTATAATCGATTGAAGGGAGATAGCTGGTCAGACCACCCTTGCTTCACTCTTTGCCTGCAGCCTTGTAATTTTTATCTGTTATGTCATCCCTTGCAAGATTTATTAAATCTGCTTGCACCATCATTTCAGGCAGTATTTTCCAGATTAAAAATTCACCACATGAGGTAAGGAGGATGAGGTTTAAAGAAAATCTCAGGAAGTATTTTGTCACCCTGGATTGTTAACATCTGGAACGGTCTGGGCTGCCTGCGGTGGAGGGTGGGGGCATGGTGGAGGTGGAGGCTATCACAACATTTAAGATGGTGACAAGGACCTAGAAGCTATAGTGTAGAAGGCTCCAGCAAAATGCTGGAAAATGGAATCAGAACGAATGTTAACATTTTATTCAGCAATCAGCCATGTTCTCAAAAAGCCTATTTCCATGTTGTATAACTCAAAAATTCTGAATCTTTGACATCCTTCGTAAGATCTTTGCAGTTTTTATGAAGGATTTAGCATGGTTTCCTTTCTTTTATACATTATCTGTATTTATGATGGTGATAAGCCTGTATTTCCTTTGAATATATATATAAAAACTTTGCTTCAAAAATGGCTCTGGTGCTGCATCACTTTTAAAATGTAGAGATTCCAGACATTCCACCTCTCCCGGAACTTCCAGGAGTCTCCCGCGTATTAATAGTGGCTCCCTGATGCCCGCAAATTATATACAATATCACGGAAATCAATTCTTTTGAGAGCAAGCGAGAGAAACGCAAGAGAGAGAGCGAGAGCGACCACGAGAGAGAGCGAAAGAGAAACCAAGCGAGAGAGAGCGAGCGAGCAAGAAAGCGAGAGAGAGAGAGAGCGAAGGCAAGCGAGAACGCGAGAAAACGAGCGAGAAAGTAAGCGAGAGCGCGCGAGCGACCATGAGAGAGACAGAGACAGAGAGAGAGAGAGCATGCAAGCGAGAGCGCGCCATGGCAGAGTGTTCCAAAAAAATATAAAACGTACGTCACCCCAGACTACACTAAAGTGTACCCCTGCCTAATAGGGGCCAAAATAATGACAGTGTTGCTCGCTGCACTTTTTGCAACAGTGACTTTTCTATTGCCCATGGTGGGTTAAGACTGTAAAAGACATGTTGAGGTGAGTTTAACAGGTGTCATTCGTTCATTAGCATAGCTAACATTATGTAAACTAGCTCGCTAGCTGCTAAGGAGCTATTCCATTGCAGACATCCCACCTCTCCCAGAAGTCTCCCGCAAACTGATGGTGCTACCTCCCTGAAATGAGTTTTTGCAGGGTGGGAAGTCTGAGATTCGTTCATGTTTTCTCCGTTGTTCTTTATGCTAAATGCAACAATTCAGACAGCTGGAAATTATCTTTCATCATAGGGTGACAATAGGATCACCGGAACAGAATTAAAACCTATTCTGTAGTTTACTAAGGTCACGGCCAATTGTTGAATAAATCTATCAACCTACCTTTTCCCCATATCCCTTTATATGTTAGGATAACAAACATTTACCAATATCAGATTTAAAATTAATAATTGGCCAACAGGCATCAGTTGCCATTGGTGAAAAAGTTCTGGCTTTTTAACCACCAATCTGAAAGGCCAGCTTTTGATTTTAAACTCTGCCCTTTGGTCTTTGGCTCGAATCAAAATACACTTACATTCCCAGAAATACAGCCTTAATTTGTGACAGGGTATCTGCTCATCATACTGGTAAACCTTGCTGTACTTCCTGCAGTGCTTTATGTTCATGCTAAGGTTGTGATATCCAGAACTGCTCAGAGAAATTTGGGTACAGTGTTGTCAAGGCGTTGCATAGCTGCAGGATATGTTGCATAGCCTTGCATTCTAACCCTTCAGATAGAAAGGCAAGCATTCACTTGGCATTTTTGACTGATTTATTTAATTCAGCATAACATTTTAATGATATACTTCCTGTAATCAGTAGTGTTTTCCTGACCAGTCTGATAGATTGTTTAGTGTTGACCCTGGGTAATGTGCATTTCCCTGCACAGGACAGAACAGTTATGAAAAATTAATCGATATTTTATTCATGTATACTTAGCTGAGTAATATTGTCTTTGTGTTTTCAAAGTGCTTTGGTTTTATAATTTAAGAGTTTTTAAATAATGTCCCTAGCTTAGCCACCTAACAGTTTTTAAGCACTTTTCAGCTACCTCTTCAATCCCCCACTCTCTCTCCTTACCAAATTAATTTGCTGTTTTGCAAAGATCTCAAACTTTTGTTGTCAGCTCAGTGTTACCTGATATTGGCAGTCCCTGGGTTATATAAGGGGTTCCGTTCCTGAGAAATGCTCATTGGCCAATTTCTTCCAGTATTCAGGCAACTCCATTTTCTAGAGTAATCCATATCATCATTGCTCTATATATATATATATATACATGCTATAATTACTTAATTTCATTGAATAATCACCCTGACACTGCCCATAATTAAGCCAGTGGAATATATATTGTACTTAGTCATTAATGAATACCATAAAATATTTCATTATTATTGCTATCTGGAAAAATGCTTTAAAATCTATGAGAGAATTTAGCATAAAGTGAGATTTCCATAAGTCAGGACATTTGTAGCCTGGGACATCCTGTATTCGCAGACTGTGGCTGCCCAGAGTGGATTTAGATTCATCCTATGGACACGTAACTTTTTAAAAAATCCCTTTTGAAAATCCATATTCAGTGTATGCATAATATCATTTGCTATCAAAAAGAACTCAAACTTACATACAACCAAGAAGCATGTTCTCATGAAAGGTCATCAAATTGAGATGTTAATTCAGTTTCTGTCCACAGATACTGTCTGAGTGACTGAGTATTTTCAGTATTTTCTGCTTTTATTTCAGTTAGACGTGATTTATCTTTAATAAGCATATTCTAATGATCCCTTATTAAGTTGTTAATTTTGTCTTTGAATGTGGTCTGTTATAGTTCCCTTAGTTTATTCAACTTACCCTTCTCCACCTGCGTGGGCAGAGATGTTCCATTTTACATCCTTATACTTGGCCACTGACATATTCAAAGAAGATTGTCATTCGAGTTCCTGATTACTATACCTTTATTTCTCTGACGCTTATGATTGTAAGTGATATCAACCTGTTTTAAATCCACTGTTTTTAATCCAGTGTTGTTTCTTCTCCATATTATTTTTGTGATGATGGATGAAAATAACTTGCTCAGAACCTTAGTCATTCCCCACACATATATGGAGCTCACCATGTTGCTTTGATGGCAGCTTCATAGCCTCTGTTGTACAACCAGCAGCTTTCATGTTGCATGTGCTGTGGGAGCCTGGATTGCTGTGGTGATGGTTTGGATAACATTTTTGAAAGAGGTTACTAGATTGTCACATTATGATAGTCCATCCGTCTGTTCTTTAACAGATCAACACGATTGCTGGGACACTCCCATAACAGAGGAGAATCATCTCCTTAAGCCATAAATTTCACATAGAACATAGAGCAGTATGGCACAGTACAGGTGCTTCAGCCGTGTTATTTGCCAACCTATATAAACCTATCCATTGATTAATCTAACCCTTGCCTCTTATACAGCCCAAAACCCTCCAGTTTTCTTACATACATGTCTCTATCTAAGAGTCACTTAAATGTCCTTATGGTGTCAGCCTCTAGCACCGACCCCAGCAGTGTGTTCCAGCAATCTTTCTGTGTAAAAAAAAATCTACCTCTGACATCTCCCCTAAACTTTTTTCCACTTAACCTAAAAGGATATCCTCTGGAGTTGGCCATTGCAGCCCTGGGGGAGGGGGCGGGGGGCGGGGTGGAACACTGGCTGTCCACCTCTTCTGACAATGTAGTTACAGTATATTCTATACCTGGATTGTAGCTGACAGCTACAACCCAGACTATGATGGTGCAGTCTTCTAGCCCCATGTAGGACGCTCAAGGTCATCCTCAAAGGCACTCGGCAGTCTCCATTACTTAGAGTGGGTTTCCACACCCCATCCTGCAACACTGCATTAATCTTATGACAGACAGACAGACACGTGGAAGACAGGCACTGTGAGAATAGACAGAGGTTGATTTGTTGAATTATGTTGAATTTGAATTGGAATGCCATTTGCAAAGAGCTTTTATCTTTATGTGGTCAAGGGAGATGTTTTGACTGTCAGTAATAGAAGAGACAATTACTGTGTGACTATTAGTAAATGGGAAATTCTGCTTAATCTTTCTCACTCTTTATTTGATCTTGTGCTTGTAAAGAATCTTTTCTGCTTCTTTCTTTTCCACCTTCCACTTTCACATTGTCCCCTTCTTGCTGTTCTTATTTCTCTGCTGAAAGATGGTGACAAAAGTGTTTCCTTCATGGTATCTAGATCATGCATCTTTCTACCAAAAAACTTGACATGCTATTTGCAGAGTACTGTGGGACACCTCCTGAACATCTCAGGCAACAGAACTATTGCCTAAATTATGTTCTTTGTGATATGTCCTTTATTCCAGGCCTGCCTTGAGCCTGGGTATAGTTTCCAAACTTTATGAGATTTATCGTGAGTGGATGCCTATTGGCCAGCTTTTGACTTGTAGTGGGCCAAATACAGACAGCAGAGAGGAGAACTTGAATGAAGAAGTCCTCGATACTTCCAGCTTAATGGGCATTTATGATCTGCTGTTTGTGACCGTACTTTAAATTGAAGGACTGGGATCTCTTTCGTTTCACAAATAGGGTAGAGTTCAAAAGATACGCAGAGAATGTAACTTGTGTGCAGTCAGTGGCACTCTGCATCAGGAGAAAGTTTAGCCTGCACACCACTGCAAAGAGAGAATGAGATGCTGAGTTCATTGACTTCCATTAGACAACAGAGTATTGACAGCAGGGACTTTTCCTAGTGATGGGGCTATATTCAGGTGAAAAGATTTTAGACATTTAATGATAAAGGTAGTGACACTAATAGCACAGTGTGATAAGCAAAGTATGACCATTGACAGTAACCAAAATTGGGTGAAGAAGGGAAAATCTGATTGTGTGATAATAATAATAATAATAATAATAATAATAAGTACTTTATTGATCCGGAATGGAAAATTACTTCATTGCAGCAGCAACATTTAAAAACACATTTAGCAATAATAATAATATTAACAAATAATAAAGTACAGAATAATAATATACACCAGGGGTCCCCAACCTTTTTTGCACTGCGGACCGGTTTAATATTGACAATATTCTTGCGGACCAGTCGACCAGGGGGGTTAGGGTTGCCAGCAAACAAGAGTAGCAGTCAAATGCGTTGTTTACCCAAAAGATTACAATCACCATGAAGCCTTGCACGGGCACCAATGTGCATGCGCATCGTGACCTGCCGATATCCCCCCCTCCCCCCACCCCGGAGCAAATCCTTTTTGGCGATTCTGTTCGTGGGGTGGGTGTTGATCACTACCGGAATATAGGTGATAAGTGGGTAATACACTCAATTTTGTTTCTAAAAAGGTTTATCTAACGAATTTAATATTAAACACAGCGCATATTTTCCTCGCATGGATATAATGATAAGTCAATTATCAGGGGAGCTTGAACTAAGTAAGTGTTGAACGAACTTCCAGTAGAAGTGGCAGAAGCAGGTTCGATACGATCATTTACAAAAAAATTGGATAGGTATATGGACAGGAAAGGAATGGAGGGTTATGGGCTGAGTGCAGGTCGGTGGGACTAGGTGAGGGTAGCGTTCGGCATGGACTAGAAGGGGAGAGATGGCCTGTTTCCGTACTGTAATTGTTATATGGTTATGTAGGTCACTTATAAGTCAATAGTGTCATAACATTTTAAGTAATATTTGGATATTAAACGCACAGCAAATGTTTTCCCCGTATGAATATATAAAATCATTGCAACACACCAATATCGCTGAATCAGTGGGAGCCCTGGGCTTGTTTCCCTGCAACAACACGGTCCTATCAAGGGGTGATGGGAGACATCGATACTCGAAGGGGGTTCCTGAGGTCCAGTCTATTCTGCAGTTTAGTTTTCGTTGCATTCATTGCAGAAAACTTCGCTTCGCAGAAAAATGTTGGAAATGGAAGCAATGTTTTCAGTGCTTTCGTGGCTATCTCAGGATATTTAGCCTTGACTCTGATCCAAACTGCCGACAGAGATGTTATGTCAAACATACTTTTCAGCCCGTCGTCATTTGCAAGCTCGGCGAGTTGATCACCTTCCCGCCCTGACACAGATGATGCGCGGGTCATGACCTCGCATGCGTAATGGCTGATCAGTGGCCGTGACAGGGAATGAGGAAAGGTGCAGCTGACCAAATCATATCGCTTCCTCGCGGCCCGGTAGTGCATGCTCTGCGGCCCGGTACCGGTCCACGGCCCGGTGGTTGGGGACCGCTGATATACACAATAATAATTTACCGGTGTGCGTTACTGTGCAATCATAATGTACAAAGTAATAAAGCAGGGACTATCGTACTATGATGCGTGTTCTCCCATCGCACGGAGACGAACTGTAATATATACTTATTGCATTTGGTAGGAAAGACTTTTTGTAACGATCCTTGTGAAGGGAGCTGAATGAGCCTGCTCGAAAGGGTGTTCTGCTGCTTATTCAGTAGGTCATTGAGAGCATGTGCCTGATTGTCCATAATGGGTAACAGTTTGTTTAGTGACCTCCTCTCCACCACTAATTCAAAAGAGTTTGGGTTGTAGCCAAGGACGGATCCAGCATTTCTGATGAGTTTATTTAGTCTTTTTGCATCTCCGGCACCGATGCTGCTCCTCCAACATAAAGCCACAAAGAAGACTGCACTCGCTACGATGGGCACCGATGCTGCTCCTCCAACATAAAGCCACAAAGAAGACTGCACTCACTACAACGGACTGGTAGAAGATCTGCAACACCCTGCTGTACACATTGAAGGATCTCATCTTCCTTAGAAAGTAGATTCTGCTCATCCCCTTCTTGTAAACAGTCTTGGTGTTGGTTTTCCAGTCAGGTCTGTTGTCAAGGTGAACACCCAAGTATTTGTATTCCTCCTCCATTGCAACTTCTTCTCCCAGAATGTATACAGGACTCGTCACAGTCCTCTTCCACCTAAAATCAATCACCACCTCCCTGGTTTTGACCACATTCAGGAGCAGGTGATTCTTCCCGCACTAATCCCCAAACTTGTTCACCAGTCCTCTGTAATCCGACTCCTGCCCATCTCTGATACACCCAACCACCGCAGAGTCATCAGAGACCTTCTGCAAGTGACAAGACTCAGATTTGTACTGAAAGTCTGAGATGTGCAGTGTGAACAGAAACGGAGACAGGACAGTCCCTTGTGGGGCTCCAGAGCCACTTACCACCATCTCAGACAGAGATCTATCCAGCCATACAAACTGGGGTCTGTCTGTCAGGTAGTCAGTAATCCAGTAGATAATGGATTTGTCTACACTCATCCTTTGCAGCTTCTTGTTCAGAAGAATTGGCTGGATTGTATCAAAGGCACTAGAGAAATCAAAAAATGTGATTCTCACAATGCCACCAGCATCATCCAGGTGAGAGTGAGCTCTCTTCAACAGGTAGATGATGGCATCATCCACTCCCACATGAGGCTGGTAGTTAAACTGTAGAGGGTCCAATGAAGATCTCACCTGCGGTTCAAGGTAGTCAGGACCAGCCTCTCCAGCAGCCTCATCACATGAGATGTGAGGGCAATTGGTCTGCAGTCATTAAGTTCAGATGGAGTCGCCTTCTTGGGTACAGGAACTAAGCAGGAAGTCTTCCATAGCACCGGTATCTTTTCCTGACTTAGACTCAGGTGCTGCAAAATACCAGGCAGCTGCGTCGCACAGGCCGGGGGATGATACCATCTGATCCAGCAGCCTTGCCTTGATGTAGTCTCTCCAGCTGTCTCTTTACCTGACCTGCAGTCACAATCAGGCTGGGGGAGGGTGGTCATCCCCATGGAGATATGATACTCCAAAGTTGGGGGGTTTGGAATACAGGCACTCACCAGAGGGGAGGGAGGGGTGGAGGATGAAGGCTACAAGGGCATGGGTGTGTGGTTTGGGTATGGGGAAAGGAACAGCAGGAGGTCCCATGCTGAACCTGTTGAAAAACAAGTTCAATTTGTGAGCCCTATCCAGGCAGCCCTTGATATTCTTTTCCTTAACCTTGAAGCCGGTGATCTGCTTCATGCCCGACCACACATCCCTTATGCTTTTCTGCTGGAGCTTGTACTCCAGCTTCCTCTTGTAGGATTCTTTGCACTCCCTCAGTTTTACCCTCGGTTCACTCTGTACTCGCCTCAGTACTTGTCCATCTCCAAACCTGAAGGCTTTCTTCTACTTATTCGGCAGTTCTTTCAGGTCACTGGTGATCCAGGGCTTGTTGCTGGGGTAGCAGCATACAGCCCTGGCTGGCAAGATGGTGTTCTCTTAGAATTTGATATAGTCTGTGATACAATCAGTCATTTTGTTAATGTCTTCCCCGTGTGGCTCACATAATTCATCCCAGTCCATCCTCTCAGAGCATTCCTGCAGTGCCTCGTTAACATCCCAAGTCCACCTCGTTACAATCCTTTTGACATTGGCTGACACTGGCTGTTAGCAGGACCAGGTAGTGATCAGATCTGACAAGTGGGGGAAGCGCAGGGGCATTGGAAGCATAAGAACAAGGGCTCTGAATGCACAAAGTACTTACGATGAGATGGATGAATTAGTGGCACAAGAGAGAGGAGTGGGTTTGATTAAAAATTATTTAAATTATGAAGGAGTTAAAGTGTTCTCACTGTTACCACTGTACAGAAGCCTGAAGGCAGACACTCAGCGATTCAGGAACAGCTTCTTCCCCTCTGCCATCCAATTCCTAAATGGACATTGAACCCTTGGACACTACCTCACTTTCTTAATACATAGTACTTCTGCTTTTTTTGCATGATTTTTAATTTATTCAATACAAGTATACTGTAAATTATTTATTTATTTATTATTATTATTTATTTTGTTTTTTTTCTATATTATGTATTGCATTGAACTGCTTCTGCTGAGTTAACAAATTTCACAACACATGCCAGTGATAATAAACCTGATTCTGATTCTGAAGAATATCAAACAATAAGTATGTTTAAAATGAGAAAACATTAGGCAAACTAGTGGGACTAAGGCCTAATAAATCTCCAGTTTAACTGCAGTTTTAGATTGTTAAAAAGGTATGTTACTGCTGAAAAAGTGAATGGATTGGCTGCTATCTTCTAAAATTTCCGAGATTCTGCTGTGACTGGAGCAGATTGGAAAACGACAAGCCTAGCACAGCTATTCATGAAAGGAGGGAGAAAACTTGAGGCCAGTCATCCCAACATCAGTGTAAGAAAAATGTTGGAATTCGTCATGATAAGAGAGTCTTGAGAAAAACATTAATTTTTCTTTGGGCATACTATCTCTTTTGAGTTTAGTCTTAAGAACACCATTAATACTTGAAATGGTTTACTAGGCTGATATCTGGGAGGTGGGCATGTTATTTGTTGTGAGGAAATGTTGGGCAGACTAGACTCATATCTGCTGAAGTATATTGGAGTGAGATGTGATTTGAGGTCAGTATATTTCCTTTAGTGGGAGGATCTAGAACCAGGGATCACTATTTAAAAATCAGCCTATTTACCACAGAAATTAAGTGATCTTTTTATCTCCCAGAGGATCACAAGTCTTTGGAACTCCCATCCTGAAAGGACAGTGGAAGCAGAGTTTTCAAATATCTTTCAGAGTTTGATAGATTCTTGACGTAGTTGGCATGGGGTTGGCAGTAGTGTGGGCCGTTTACAGTCCGGTCGAAAATGATTTTACTGAATGGTGGAACAGACTACAGGAGCTGGGTATAATGTTTCTGCTGCATTCATATGCTGTATGTAATTCTTCTGCAAAATAATGGGTGTGTCCTTGACCAGTTATCAAATATATCTGTTTCTTTATGGCATTTATCAGTGTAACAGACAGGGTGATCACTATTCTAAATGATAATGTATGACACACATCATTAAAACATAGGGGCAGGGGAGTGAAGTGGGATGAGTTTTTTTACCTTGCCACCTGACTGCATTGCAGCACTTAGACCAGTGATTCCAAATGGGGGAGGGGGGTGGTACTGACCCCCAGGGTGGTGGTTACAAAAGGTTGTTGTGATGGGATATTTTAATTCTAAATATTGACTGGTATCTCCTTAGAGCAAGGGGTTTAGATGGGGTGGAGTTTGTTAGGTGTGTTCAGGAAGGTTTCCTGATGCCAACCAGAGGAGAAGCTGTACTTGATCTGGTATTGGGAAATGAACCTGGTCTGGTGTCAGATTTCTCAGTGGGAGAGCATTTTAGAGGTAGTGATCACAACTCTATCTCCCTTACCATTTCAATGGAGAGGGATAGGAGGAGACAATTTGGGAAAACATTTAACTGAGGTAGGGGGAAATATGATGCTGTTGGGCAGGAACTTGGGAGCGATGTTCTCAGGGAAATGCACGGCAGAAATGAGGCAAATGTTCAGGGAATATTTGCAGTGCATTCTGCATAGGTATGTTCTATTGAGGCGGGGAAAAGATGGTAGGGTAAAAGAACCATGGTGTACAAAGGATGTGGAAAATCTAATTAAGAAGAAAAGAAAAAGGTTCAAGAAACCAGATACTGAGAGAGTTCTAGAAAATTACAAGGTTGCCAGGAAGGAGTTGAAGAATAAAATTAGATCAGCGATGCCCCATGTGTCTTATTTGTAATACTGTACTGTCTAATGAAGTCATGATGCCATTAAGATTGCAGGAACTCATCTGTAAAAGACACCCTGAAAAGGCTACTTATGGTATTACTCAGTTCCAGAAGATGAAAGAAGCATTTGAAAAGCGTTGCACACTTGAGTCATTTGCCAAGGAAGCTAAAAATGACCTTGATAGTGGTCTCATTGCTTCTTATAACAATTCCAAAATGATAGCAAAGTGTGGAAAATCTCATACAATTGGTGAAAGATTAAGAATGTCTGCTGTATCAGAAGTGGTGACAACTGTTCTCAAAATGGATACCAGTATTTTAAAATCAATTCCTCTGAGTAATAACTCTGTAGCTAGTCATATTGACAAAATGAGTGAAGACATTGAGTGTCAAATATGCACAGAACTACAAAAAACAGAATTTGGGATACAACTGGATGAGTCAACTGTGCGAGACAATGAGGCATTGCTAATGGCATATGTACGGTGTATCAAAAATGGGAAAGTTTATGAAGGGATTCTCTTTTGTAAAAAGTTAAAAACAAATACAACAGAGAATCAATCTATGATGAGCTCAAAATGTATATTGAGGATAAAAGTATTCTGATGAGGAACATGATTTCCCCCGGGATCAATAAAGTATGACTATGACTATGACTATTACTTGTGCAACAGATGGATAACATATATGACAGTTTACCATGCTAGGTTAGTGGCATTTATGAAAAAAGAAATTCCAAATCTGTTTGCAATCCATTGTGAAATTCATTGTCAACATCTCTCAGCCAAAAATCTTAGCCAGCGACTTTTTTCAAGCATGACTCTTTAATGTGAGCTATCAACAAAATTAAAGCTCATCCATGAAATAGCCAGAATATTTTGCCAGTTATGCCAAGATAACGATGAAAAGTTTGAACGTTTGTTTCTTCACACTGAAGTGCCTTGGCTGTCAAATGGTTGCTGTTGAAAACATTTCTTTGATCTTTCTAATACTGTGGTTGAATTTTGCTCCAAGTCATTAAGAGCTTGGTAAACAAAATTAAAGTTCAACTTGGAGATGTGAAATACTCAGCCAATCTGTATGATAAAATGAACATCCTAAATATGAAACAGCAGGGTGAGAATTTCAGTTTAATCCAGGCAAAAAGCGCAATGTTCACTTTTATCGGAAAATTGGAAATATATAGTCAAAGCATTGAGAGAAGAATGTTCTCACAGTTTCCCTGCATGGAAAGTGTGGCACTCTCTTTCACAGACAGTGATTTGCAAGAGTACTGCTTACACTGCAGTCACTGAAGAAGGATTTTCAGAATTGATTCAAGGCTTTGAACAATCTGGAAATTCCGGACTGGGTAATTAACCCATTTCTTTGTAAGGTGGAAGAACAGGAAGAAAGCTTGCAAGAAGAAATTATCGAAATTCAGAATGATGAAGAAGCAAAAATGCTTTTCAAAAATGTTGGCTTTTGTGGTATGTGGGTATACTGTCATACAAGGTTTCCTGGCCTTTGGAGAAGAGCCAAACTGCTCTTAATTTCATTTCCATCCTCCTACCTTGTTGAAAGAGGCTTCCATGCAGTGAACGACATACCCGCAAAAAACAGAAACTGCTTGGACATTGTCACGTGTGGGGACTTAAGGTTTTTGCTGAGCCAGATATTTCAACTTTTGCTAAAAATCATCAAGCTCAAGATTCACTTTGCTAACGAAGCTGCTGGACAGTGCCGAAGTACTGAGTAAGTTAGATTTAAGGACAAATAAAAATTTAAAGCAGAATCATTTTTCTCATGTTAGCATATGCTAGACATGTTTTTACACTATGGGGCTGCCAGAAAGTATATTGTGCCTAAGTGGGACCTTGGCAATTATGAAGGTGCTTTTGAGGGTCGTTGGCAATTACGAGACTGCTTTGGGGGGCATTGGCAATTATGAGACTGCTTTGGGGGGCATTGGCAAGTATGAGAGTGCTTTAGGGGGGCACTGGCAAGTATGAGACTGCTTTGGGGGGCATTGGCAAGTATGAGGGTGCTTTAGGGAGGCATTGGGATAAAAAAGGTTGGAAAACACCTTTCAGCATTGGGCCTCACTATAAAGGGCTGAACAGGCTCCAGCATAAGTTTCAGTGAATATTAATTTATTTTTGAATTTTTTTCCTTCTTCTTACCCTGCTGTATTTTTTAATCTTCCTCTCAGTGTAATTCCACACTCTCTCACTGAACTCTTTTAACATCCTACTCTGTTTCACTAACCCTAGTCTAATCTTACTGTTCCTCTCACTGCACACCCTGAATTGTCTCTCCTGGTCTAACGATAATTGTCACATTTTCTCCTGACCACAAAACCATGTGAGATTATTGTAGCTGGGCTTTCCAGCTTCCCCAGCTCCCCTCGCAGCTGCTGTTGCCTCCAGAACACTGAATATTTTGTACATCTTTCAGAAATATCTCTACTTTGGTTTAATTCTTTTACAGCCTTCCTCAAGCCAGCATTGTTTTTTTTTAACCATATGTATCCAATCTCTCTGTTCGTTACATGTTGGGCGTTTAATTTATTTTCTTAACAGTCTTTTTTCTTTCCATTGTTTGACCCAGGTTTTCTTACTAACTCTACATTTACTTTATTCTCTGTTTTATGATTTTATCATCCAAGTATTCAATCTGTAGATGTCTGATTATTTTTACCTTGCTGTCTAAAATTCTAAACTACCAATAATACACACATCTGAGTGATTTCAAGACTGTAAATTAATTCATGGTTTCCAATATCTTGAAATATTAACACCACAATCTATGATATTGTTTGAGTTCCAGGCATTACAGGATGTTCACTTATCAGAAGCTTTAAAGTAAATAATTATTTCTTCTCACAGATGCATATTTAAATTGCATGTTCATTTCTTTAGATCATTTATGGCTCAGTTTAGATTTTTTAAAATAATAATCAGAATTTTTATAAATGGCTCCTGCTTTCATAACGGCAACCATTTCATGAAATATATGGAACCTTACATTTATTTATAAATGCACCATGTAAATCAATGGCAAACCATCAATGCTATTTTTTTTCTTTATGTCCTCCATCAAGATCTGACCACCATACAGATCCTGGAATGCGACAAGTTTCTTAGCATGCTTCCATTTCTCATTGGACTGCTTCCTGAAGAAGTCAGCAAAGTGGTGCAAGGCAACATCATCCTGGTCAAAGTACAAGGACATAGAGCGATAAACGTAGGAGGAATGGATTTCCATGTTAATCTGGTTGTTGACAGCAACCTCACATTCAATGTGGTAGTTCTGACACACTTGCGAACCCATCCTCTTCTCTACAAGAACCCACCTCACAACCACTCAGGAAGCTCCAAACAAAAAAAGTTATACCACTTACTCAGTTCTTCGGTTCTTATTCTGCTGAGTCAGTTCCAAACGTGACGGGTTGCACCTGAACTGGAGGGGGACTAACTTCCTTGCAGGAAGGTTTGCTAGTGCTGCTCCGGGGGGTTTAAACTAGATTTGCAGGGGGAGGGGAACCACAGTGTTAGAGCAGATAGTGAAGTGGAGGAGGATAAAGGTCATGCGAGAACTGCAAGTAGAGTGCATGGAGTAAAGCCAGATCTAACATATAAAGAGGCTTTGAGGAAAGAGAAGCAGAATAAAGGGTGTTAAGGTAGTAAGGTAGAAGGGCTAAAGTGTGTGTAGCTCAATGCAAGAGGTATCAGGAACAAAGATGATGAACTGAGAGCTTGGATACATACATGGAATTATGATGTAGTGGCCATTACAGAGACTTGGCTGGCACCGGGGCAGGAACGGATTCTCAATATTCCTGGATTTCAGTGCTTTAAAAGGGAAATGGGGGGAAAGGGGAGGAGGGGTGGCATCACTGGTCAGAGATACTATTACAGCTACAGAAAGGGTGGGTAATGTAGCAGGATCCTCTTTTGAGTCAGTATGGGTAGAAGTCAGGAACAGGAAGGGAGCAGTTACTCTATTGGGAGTATTCTATAGGCCCCCTGGTAGCAGCAGAGATATCGAGGAGCAGATTGGGAGGCAGATTTTGGAAAGGTGCAAAACTAACAGGGTTGTTATCATGGGTGACTTTAACTTCCCTAATATTGATTGGCACCTGATTATTTCCAAGGGTTTAGATGGGGCAGAGTTTGTTAAGTGTGTCCAGGATGGATTCCTGTCACAGTATGTTGACAGGCCGACTAGGGAGAATGCCATACCAGATCTAGTATTAGGTAACAAACCGGGTCAGGTCACAGATCTCTCAGTGGGTGAGCATCTGGGGAACAGTGACCACCGCTCCCTGGCCTTTAGTGTTATCACGGAAAAGGATAGAATCAGAGTGGACAGGAAAATTTTTAATTGGGGAAGGCAAATTATGAGGCTATAAGGCTAGAACTTGCAGGTGTGAATTGGGATGATGTTTTTACAGGGAAATATACTAAGGACATGTGGTTGATGTTCAGGGATCTCTTGCAGGATGTTAGAGATAAATTTGTCCCAGTGAGGAAGATAAAGAATGGTAGGGTGAAGGAACCATGGGTGACAAGTGAGGTGGAAAATCTAGTCAGTTGGAGGAAGGCAGCATACATGAGGTTTAGGAAGCAAGGATCAGATGGGTCTGTTGAGGAATATAGGGAAGCAAGAAAGGAGCTTAAGAAAGGGCTGGGGAGAGCAAGAAGGGGGCATGAGAAGGCCTCGATGAGTAGGGTAAAGGAAAACCCCAAGGCATTCTTCAATTATGTGAAGAACAAAAGGATGACAGGAGTGAAGGTAGGACTGATTGGAGATAAAGGTGGGAAGATGTGCCTGGAGGCTGTGGTATTGAGCGAGGTCCTCAATGAATACTTCTCTTTGGTATTCACCAATGAGAGGAAACTTGATGACGGTGAGGACAATATGAGTGAGGTTGATGTTCTGGAGCATGTTGATATTAAGGGAGAGGAGATGTTGGAGTTGTTAAAATACATTAGGACGGATAAGTCCCTGGGGCCTGACGGAATACTCCCCAGGCTGCTCCATGATGCGAGGGAAGAGATTGCTGAGCCTCTGGCTAGGATCTTAATGTCCTCGTTGTCCTCAGGAATGGTACCAAAGGATTGGAGGGAGGCAAATGTTGTCCCCTTGTTCAAAAAAGGTAGTAGGGATAGTCCGGGTAATTATAGACTAGTGAGCCTTACGTCTGTGGTGGGAAAGCTGTTGGAAAAGATTCTTAGAGATAGGATCTATGGGCAATTAGAGAACCATGGTCTGATTAGGGACAGTCAGCATGGCTTTGTGAAGGGCAGGTCGTGTCTAACAAGCCTGATAGAGTTCTTTGAGGAGGTGACCAGGCATACAGATGAGGGTAGTGCAGTGGATGTGATCTACATGGAATTTAGTAAGGCTTTTGACAAGGTTGCACACAGTAGGCTTATTCAGAAAATCAGAAGGCCTGGGATCCAGGGAAGTTTGGCCAGGTGGATTCAGAATTGGCTCGCCTGCAGAAAGCAGAGGGCAGTGGTGGAGGGAGTACATTCGGATTGGAGGGTTCTGACTAGTGGTGTCCCACAAGGATTGGTTCTGGGATCTCTGCTTTTCGTGATTTTTATTAATGACCTGGATGTGGGGGTAGAAGGGTGGGTTGGCAAGTTTGCAGATGACACAAAGGTTGGTGGTGTTGTGGATAGTGTAGAGGATTGTTGAAGATTGCAGAGAGACATTGATAGGATGCAGAAGTGGGCTAAGAAGTGGCAGATGGAGTTCAACCCGGAAAATTGTGAGGTGGTACACTTTGGAAGGACAAACTCCAAGGCAGAGTACAAAGTAAATGGTAGGATACTTGGTACTGTGGAGGAGCAGAGGGATATAGGGGTACATGTCCACAGATTCCTGAATGTTGCCTCACAGGTGGATAGGGTAGTTATGAAAGCTTATGGGTTGTTAGCTTTCATAAGTTGAGGGATAGAGTTTAAGAGTCGCGAGGTAATGATGGCTCTGGTTAGGCCACACTTGGAGTACTGTGTCCAGTTCTGGTTGCCTCACTATAGGAAGGATGTGGAAGCATTGGAAAGTGTACAGAGGAAATTTCCCAGGATGCTGCCTGGTTTAGAGAGTATGCATTATGATCAGAGATTAAGGGAGCTAGGGCTTTACTCTTTGGAGAGAAGAAGGATGAGAGGAGACATGATAGAGGTATACAAGATATTAAGAGGAATAGGTAGAGTGGACAGCCAGTGCCTCATCCCCAGGGCACCACTGCTCAATACAAGAGGACATGGCTTTAAGGTAAGGGGTGGGAAGTTCAAGGGGGATATTAGAGGAAGTTTTTTACTCAGAGAGTGGTTGGTACGTGGAATGCACTGCCTGAGTCAATGGTGGAGGCAGATACACTACTGAAATTTAAGAGACTACTAGACAGGTATATGGAGGAATTTAAGGTGGGGGGTTATATGGGAGGCAAGATTTAAAGCTCAGCACAACATTGTGGGCCGAAGGGCCTGTACTGTGCTGTACTATTCTATGTTCTATGTTCTATTTTTGAAATAATGGTGAACCTTAACAGTTTTCATAAACTGCTTACCTAACATCAAGCACTGGGGCATGCACATCTGTGGTAGTATATAGAAATCTATAAGTTACTGTTTGCGCTGCCCTTCTCCTCCACAGAATCCACCTTCTCTACTCTGACAGAATCAGTGATCTGATGTCAAATTTAACAATCTGTGATCTATTTTTATTCACGAAGAAATCCCTGAATATTCCTTTGCTTGCATGATGCGGAAATGTATATTGATTTTAAGCCTCCTGTTTTGCTGTCCTTGGAAAGTTTTAATTTTTTAAATTTAGCTTGATGCTGTCATTGCTGGTGGATGCCAGAGATCTCCTTGAACTGGTGACTAAACAGCAACTTAATATTTAATTATCACGTCATTATTTGTTAATTTATTTGTGGTAATATTACTTTGTCTTTTGTGTGTGAGTTTTATGTTCTGTGTTGTGCACCTTGGTCCGGAGGAAAGTTGTTTCATTTGGTGGTATACATGTGTACAGTTGAATGACGGTGAACTGAACTTGAAAACTGATATCATAAAAGGTGAATTCTATTCTGAAGATCTAGAGATTTTTGTGGATAGCTTTCATGAAGGTCAGGGGACCTTACAGTTCTTCAAGGAAGCTTTGTGTACATCCTTGTAACATTCTACTGCAATATCTGGGCCTTTCAATCACATCTTTATATTCCTTCTTCATATACAGTCACTCCAATCTGTTTGTAGATTCTGAAGGTGGCTAATAAATCCAATGTGCGAACTGCTATCACAGGAGAGGGCTTAAGTCTGATGGAACATTCTGCTAACACACACAAAATGCAGGAGGACCTCTGCATCCTGTTAGGCAGTTTCTCAAGTGGTGCACACCTACTACCTACACAGGCCGTCTCTGTACTTCCGCTGTGTGGTCCTGAGGTCCTCAATATCATCTGAAATGCTCCTTCTTCACTTTGAAGAGTCATGAGCCAAGGCTGCCGAGGTTCTGTGGGGATATTGTATTTCTTCAAGGACGTTTTTAATACATCCTTAAATATTTTTCTCTATCTGGCTGGTGATCTTCTTCCATAATGGATGGTGTTATTTGTGCTTAAGCTGCCATGACAAAAAAATATTTAAATTCACCAAAATAAATTTCCTGGGAACTTAGAATTTAGACTTAAGAAATAATTCCTTTTTACTCTGTAAATATCTTTAAACAACAAATTTCTTCTGCAGATTGAACTATTGTGATAGACTTTTCACATTACAATGTCTTTCTAGATAGAGGCTGCAAATCAGCAGACTGACAATCTCACAGTCTCTTTATCAGTTCCCAGTTCAGTCAAAACTACTTTTGTATGTGTTCTACAGAGAAATGGGGGAAAGAAAGACTTCACAAATAACATCAATGGACTTGTTTATCTTTTACATCCCCTTTTACTTCAAATCATGATAGAAATGGTTGGAATAAATTTTTACAGTAAAATTTCATCTAATTTATGTAAAATAGGTTAATCGTAAATATTTCATATTTATATAAATGTGAAATAAAAATTCATAAAACAGTAAAAATTCATCTAATTTGTGTAAAATAGTTTAATCTTGTAAATATTTCATATTTATATAAGTGTATGACTTACATCCCAGTAATAATAAAAATGACAGCTAATGATGGTAAGGTAAAAGGAGAACCATTAAAGGCAGTTTGTGATCTTAACAAATGTGTGACATTGCTAACAATTGATCTTGGCTTCATGGATGTCATCCTTTGTCTCCTGAAGTTTATGTCTTGTTGCTGAATGACAAATTTTGTAGACAACAATTCCCAGGGATTGTGCTTGTGAAGCTTTTGCTTTTGGCAAGTTCAACCATGCAAGTGTGCTCTGAGGAGGTAAAGAGAGCCTTGAGGCTGAGGATCAGGCATAGGGCTCAGAACTCTGCCGTGCAAAATATAAAATGTTACAGAAACAGCAGAAGAAATAAACAACTGTTGTCCCTCGGTATCCGCGGGGGATTGGTTCCAGGACCGCCCGCGGATACCAAAATTCGCAGATGCTCAGGTCCCTGATATAAAATGGCATAGTATTTGCATATAACCTACACACATCCTCCCGTACACTTTAAATAATCTCTAGATTACTTATAATACCTAATACAATGTAAATGCTATGTAAATAGTTGTTATACTGTATTGTTTAGGGAATAATGATGCTTTGAAGGAGGCTGAATAATACTAATGTCAGGATCTGTGGAGGTTGAAGATCTTCAAGCGTTGAAGGTCGAGACTTCACAATTGCAGATGATTTAGTTAGAAACATTGTTATAGGAAGCTGTTTCTTTTTCTTTGCATCATTGAACAAATCTTGCAGTGGTTGTAGACATGTTGTTATCCCTTGGGTGACATGGAGGCTTCGTTCCATTGAAGGATTGTACTCGAGGATCACATCCTTTAACACTTGCACTTGTTGGAAAAACTGCTGCAAACTTTTCAAATGTCCAGATTGATGGCTCTGCCTCCTCAAATCTTCTGCATCATCATCATCATCATCTTCTGTAGAGGATTTCAGCAGGTATTTGAGTTCCTCCTTGGTAAGGGTTTCTCTATGTTCTTCTATGCGATCTTTCCAGGCCTTGAATCCCGGGGCCTGCTTGGCACTCTTATGGATATAGGCATGATTGGGCATCTTCTTCCAGAACAAGCCCATTTCATCACAATTGAAGACTTGCTCTGGAAGGTAGCCTTTCTCTTCTATGAGTTTCTTGAGCTCCTCTGGACACGTTGATGCTGCCTCGGCATCAGCCGATGCTGATTCTCCCGTGATCTTTAAGTTCTTGAGTCTTTAGCGCTTTACATAGCTCGCTGGCCATCCCTTATTAGCCTCAAACTCCTTCCTCTCGCTCTCCTCAACCCCCTCACAGTAGTGCTCATGGAGGCTAAGTGCTTTTTCGTGCATAATTTTGCCATCAACATGGATATGCTTCTGTGACATGCCCTCTAGCCACACACTTAATGCTTTCTTCGTCTTTGCAAGCACTTTATCACGAACCAGAGAGACCATTTTTGCTGTTGTTGGGGTAGCACTAACACTTCCACGAATTTCAGCTTCTTTCTGCTTTATTGTGCGAATGCTCGATTCGTTCTTACCGACCTTAGGGCCCACTTCGGCAAGCGACATGCCAATTTTCAAAAGATCCAAGATTTTTATTTCCTCGGCGAGAGATAGCACTTTACGCTCCCTCATAGCCTTTGAGGAATTGCTTTGACCACTTAATTGCTTTTTAGGAGCCATTTTTTCACAGAAACAAAGGGTGCACACAACACAACAGAAGTAGCGAACAATGCTCAAACAACGAGTACTGGAGAGAGACTGAGGGTCTGTGAAATGGCGGGAGGCTACAGCAGGGTACGCTTACACATCACTTCATTCACATGGATTAAGCATAGTGCTCAGCGCGCGGCAAATTCAAGTTTTGCTTTTTGGAACTTCCTGGAATTTTTTTTGGAATATTTTCGATCTGCGGTTGGTTGAATCCGCTGGTATGGAGGGCTGACTGTACTGCATTGAGTGTGTAAATGAAATCACATGACTGCTAGTGCGGAAAATCTGGAGGGAATCCATTGGCGTGAAGACTGCAGTGGTTTGTACAATGACACAAAAAAAACAGAATTGGTTCGTGAAACCTATGAATAATGCAAGAAACAAGAAAGCTAGATCTGGCTACAGCAGAAATGAGATACGATAGCTTGTACATGGGTGTCAATGAGAGTTTTTGAATGGGATCAAGAAGTTATTTATTTTTCCTGGTCTGAGTGCCATTTGCAAATCAACATTTTTGCTCATCCGTAAACTCCTTTGAATTGATTGTTGTGCATTTCAGAGTCAATCACAGCACTTGGAGAAAGTCTCCCATATTCTGGATGGAATAATGGAAAATGTCATGATGGTTATCAGAGATGTGTGAGAACCAGACTGAAAAGGAAACACAGCAACATCACCCTGATCCAGTGCTGGGCTCTGACAAATGATACAGATGAAGAAGCTAACAAAGAATTCTACTTCACATTGCAGGTGGAGTTAGAGAGAGAGAACCATACCATGGCTGTCAGGGAGATATGAATGCTAAATTAGTAAGCACAACACAAATAACAGTAACAGTAGTACATGAGTGAAAATAGAGACAGGGTTACTGGTGTCTGCAGTGTGGGTGATCCATTCATCAATGAAATACTATTTCACCAATATGCAATTTACAAACCAACACAGTATTCTTCAAGTAGCAGAAATCTGAAACAGTGTTGGTTGAGGTAAGGGGAAATGTAAGTGAAAAGAATAACAAGAAACAGGACAAAGTGGTAAAAACCTATAAACAGAGGAGTGAAGGCTGTTTTGGAGAATGAAAGAAAGGATCAGTTACAAAAAGGGATGCCATGGAAACCAGGTGAATCCAGAGGGAAAAAAAAATTCCAGGCCTAAGGTTCAGAGGTTAAAGAATAAACATCACATATAGGATAAGAAAAAACATGGGTTGGTCAAATGTCCCATAAGCACAGAGAGACCTCAGAAAATATTTGTAATTGCCAGTGATGAATGTGGAACCATCCATAAAATGACAAAACATCTGGCAAATGGCAGACATCAACAAATATATTCAGCTGAGACATCCAAGGCCAACAACTGACAATAGTACTGGAACAACAGATGCGCTGGACAGAGCATCCTGTGGAACGGCCGAACAGGAAGCTACCTCAAGTGGAAGCAAACACTGAGGAGGCAACAGAAGATCTTGATTTTAATACAGACACCCAACAGCAAAAAAAAAGACATTACTCATGCCATCAGATTCTAAAGCAGGAAAAGCTTTTGGCAAGGAAATTTTGAATATGGAATTGTTCGAGGTGGATAGTGATTTGGGTGCATTTAGACAAGTTTTGCCTAAAAACAACAATGTGGAGAGCTGCAGAAGACGATCAGCGAAATGGGAACCACTGTAAGATTTATCAGGGGCAAAGGAGTTTGTCAATGCTCTTAACACTAGAGGCATTCAGATTAGTATGTAAGTAAATATGGGTTCTACCTTGGTTAGAAACTTCTGTTTTATGGTGATTATAGGGGAAAAATGGAAGGGAAAGCCAAATTGGCCAATAGTTGGAGTACTGTGTTCAGCTTTAGTCACTCTGCTGTAGGAAAGATGCTATTAAGCTGGAAACAGTTCAGAAAAAAATTAACAGGGATGTTGTCAGGACTCACGTGATCAGGCTATTGGGAGAGGTTGGTCAGTCTAGAGCTTTATTCCTTGGAGCATAGGAGACTGAGGGGTGATCCTACAGAGGTGTGTGAGATCACAAGGGGCACAGATAGGGATAGGATGAATGAATAATGTCTTTTTTCCCTGGGGTGGGGAATCAAGAACTGGGGCATTGGTTTGAGGCAAGAGGGAAAAGATTTAATAGGAATTTGAGGGGCAACATTATGCAATTTGTCTTCTTTGGATAAGTATACTCATTGTTTCTTCTTTGTTTTTGTGTTCAGTGATGCCACAACTTACCTCAGCATCTGAACAACTTATTTCCTGTGCATTAGAAGATAACTATATCTGCTGAATGTCTGGATAAATGTAACCAAAGATAAAAGGCATTCTCAGTCACTGTGATACAAATTACTTGAATAGATCTTAAAATGTTATATTTTGTCAGTTTTAGGTACTGAAAGAAATAGAATATATCAGACTTTTCAAATAAATTTATTTATCACATACACAGAGAAATGGATCGTGTACTCATTATTTTAATTGTGGTTCTCAAAATGTTGGGAAGATCTTAAAAAGTTGCTAATCATAAAATTATTTAAAGATGTATAAATGTCATTATGTCTTTGTTATATTAGTTTGTCAACATAGGAAACGGAGTAAATAAGGTGCTTGAGGAGTATAAGAAGTGCAAGAAAATACTTAAGAAAGAAATCAGGAGGGCTAAAAGAAAACATGAGGTTGCCTTGGCAGTCAAAGTGAAGGATAATCCAAAGAGCTTTTACAGGTATATTAAGAGCAAAAGGATTGTAAGGGATAAAACTGGTCCTCTTGAAGATCAGAGTGGTCGGCTATGTGCGGAACCAAAGGAAATGGGGGAGATCTTAAATAGGTTTTTTGTGTCTGTATTTACTAAGGAAAATGGCATGAAGTCTATGGAATTAAGGGAAATAAGTAGTGAGATCATGGAAACTGTACAGATTGAAAAGGAGGAGGTGCTTGCTGTCTTGAGGAAAAT
Organism: Mobula hypostoma; assembly: GCF_963921235.1. NCBI lineage: Eukaryota > Metazoa > Chordata > Chondrichthyes > Myliobatiformes > Myliobatidae > Mobula > Mobula hypostoma. The sequence continues at coordinate 62,903,267 of NC_086104.1, read as the reverse complement.
TAAAGTGGATAAATCCCTGGGACCTGACAGGATATTCCCTCGGACCTTGAAGGAGACTAGTGTTGAAATTGCAGGGGCCCTGGTAGAAATATTTAAAATGTTGCTGTCTACGGGTGAGGTGCCAGAGGGTTGGAGAGTGGCTCATGTTGTCCCATTGTTTAAAAAAGGATTGAAAAGTAATCCGGGAAATTATAGGCCGGTAAGTTTAACATCGGTAGTAGGTAAGTTATTGGAGGGAGTACTAAGAGACAGAATCTACAAGCATTTGGATAGACAGGGACTTATTAGGGAGAGTCAACATGGCTTTGTGCATGGTAGGTCATGTTTGACCAATCTATTGGAGTTTTTCGAGGAGGTTACCAGGAAAGTGGATGAAGGGAAGGCAGTGGAAATTGTCTACATGGATTTAGTAAGGCCTTTGACAAGGTCCTGCATGGGAGGTTAGTTAGGAAAATTCAGTCGCTAGGTATACATGGAGAGGTGGTAAATTGGATTAGACATTGGCTCAATGGTAGAAGCCAAAGAGTGGTAGTAGAGAATTGCTTCTCCGAGTGGAGGCCTGTGACTAGTGGTGTGCCACAGGGATCAGTGCTGGGTCCATTGTTATTTGTCATCTATATCAATGATCTGGATGATAATGTGGTGAATTGGATCAGCAAATTTGCTGATGATACAAAGATTGGAGGTGTAGTAGACAGTGAGGAAGGTTTTTAGAGCCTGCAGAGGGACTTGGACCAGCTGGAAAAATGGGCTGAAAAATAGCAGATGGAGTTTAATACAGACAAGTGTGAGGTATTGCACGTTGGAAGGACAAACCAAGGTAGAACATACAGGGTTAATGGTAAGGCACTGAGGAGTGCAGTAGAACAGAGGGATCTGGGAATACAGATACAAAATTCCCTAAAAGTGGCGTCACAGGTAGATAGGGTCGTAAAGAGAGCTTTTGGTACATTGGCCTTTATTAATCAAAGTATTGAGTATAAGAGCTGGAATGTTATGATGAGGTTGTAAGGCATTGGTGAGGCCGAATCTGGAGTATTGTGTTCAGTTTTGGTCACCAAATTACAGGAAGGATATAAATAAGGTTGAAAGAGTGCAGAGGTTTACAAGGATGTTGCCGGGACTTGAGAAAGGTTGAATAGCTTAGGACTTTATTCCCTGGAGCGTAGAAGAATGAGGGGAGATTTGATAGAGGTATATAAAATTATGATGGGTATAGATAGAGTGAATGCAAGCAGGCTTTTTCCACTGAGGCAAGGGGAGAAAAAAACCAGAGGATATGGGTTAAGAGTGAGGGGGGAAAAGTTTAAAGGGAACATTAGGGGGGGCTTCTTCACACAGAGAGTGGTGGGAGTATGGAATGAGCTGCCAGACGAGGTGGTAAATATGGTTTCTTTTTTAACATTTAAGAATAAGTTGGACAGCTACATGGATGGGAGGTGTATGGAGGGATATGGTCCGTGTGCAGGTCAGTGGAACTAGGCAGAAAATAGTTCGGCACAGCCAAGAAGGGCCAAAAGGCCTGTTTCTGTACTGTAGTTTTTCTATGGTTTCTATGGTTGTCATTTACATACCTTGTTGCTCTAGCTACTTTGAAGAATAATTATTGAATACTAACAATACGTCCACATAGACATTAAGGAAATTACTAGATGTGATGATGCCAATGACAGTGCACCCAAATGTTGTTTGTATGTTAGACTGTCTTTTATTTTGCAGGAATGATGCCTAAATAAATATTAATATTTAAGATAGATTAAAAGTATACACAATGTATAATAATTATATACCCAGAATGCATATTCTACACGGGAAAAATATTTCATTTGTTTACATTCCCTAAACTGCAAAAACTGCTCCACTACTTTGGCAATACTCATATACTCGAATGTGAACGCAAGGTATTCATTCCTATAGATCAAAGAATGAAATGAATAATTGTCAGCTGATCATAATTCAATCTAATTCACATGGATTTAATACATTATCAATGTAGATTCTTGCATTAACAGAAATTCCATTAATAGCTTTAGCACAGAGATTAACTTGCTCTCATAAAATAAAATGATTAAAATTGTATTGTCTATGATTTTCAAATTGACCATGCTTTTCTTAACTTGATTCCATAAACATTGAAGTTGAATCAGTGACTCACACCAAATCTTTATAAATCTGAACATAAGCACAGTTTGTCCTACAGGAAAACCTTTCAATGAATTGGACAAGATAAAGTTAAATTATGAAAATATTTCTAAAATAACTCTACAAGTAAAAAGCATAGCATTTGGTAGTGCTTAAACAGGTCCACAGACGTGTAGGGACCCTTTATGAAAGAGATGCACAACATCATAACAGTGTATGTTGCTTCTGTTTGATAAATTCTTTATATAAAAACATTGACTGATTTTGTACATTTTCATTTTCTAAAATTAAAATATCTTTTTCATTTACAGACAACCAAGAAGAATCAATGACCTCTTGCACCACTTATACCTAACATGTGAATAGGATTTAACAAGATGGGTACAAAATGATGTATTCCCTAACTTTATATGCATAATTATCACTTGTTCTCTCATGCTTGGATGAGTATGTCACTTATTTGATAGCAAATGAAGTTCCAGTACAATGGCAGAAAATGTTTCCCTTGTGTTTACAACAAGGATGTTTTAATCAACAGGGTGTTGCTGATGATATATACCTAGAGTACTGTGCAGTTTTGGTCCCCTTACCTAAGAAAGGATATAGTAGAAATTATTACAGTCCAAAGGAGATTCGCCAGCTTAGAGCAACAAATAAACTGCTGGAGGCTGAGGAAGAAACGTGTTGAACAGCATCTATGAGATGAAAGGATTATCGATCTTTTGGGTCTGGTGCAGGGTGCTGATTTTTTGAAAGATGGGGATTGAAGGATTTGGGGAACCGACAGCGGAGGAGTTGAGGCCGGTGTAGATCAGCCATGATTATAGTGAATGGTGTAGCTGGTTTGTGGGGCCAGCTGACCTACTATTGCTCCTATTTTCCTGTACAGACTTCCAGTTCAGTATCATGACTGTCATAACGATGCATGTCTAATGAGTGGCAAGTAACAATAACACCACAAATGTACAGGCACTGACCATCACCAACAGGAGTATGTCTAACAAGCTACCCATGATATTCAGTGGCAACACTCTCTCAGGTCCTCTGTCATTATCATCTTGGAGACAGATCATCTTTGATCAGAACCTCACCTGGACTAGCTGCATAAATGATGTAGCAACAGTAGGTGTTATATATCCTGTGGGCAGTGACCTCACCTCCAATGGTTTTCCATCTTTTACAAGTCAGAAATCTGCAGCGTGGTGGAGCAGTGTCGGATGAGTGCATTTCCAGCAACCCTCAGTAAACCTGATGTTATCCAACACAAACTAGCTCCCCTGGTTCTATATATCCAACACTGTAAACCATTTACAAAATGCCCCACTGTTACTACTTGTGCTTGGTAGGCATCATCTCCCAAACCTACCACCGATTAGGAACAAAGCACCGCCTGCAGATTATCCTCCAAGTCACACACCACCTTGACTACAAAGTATATCATTGTTCTTCCTTCGATGTTGGAACTTCCTTTCCAGCAGGAGTGTGAATACCTACATCAGAAGAGCTGTCACTTTTCAGGAATGAGACTCACCATCACCGTCACTAAGGGAGTTAGAAATTAGCAATAAATCTGGATATCCACATCCTCAAAAAGTGTAGGTAAGTTGTCAGTCTACACTGCTTCATCTTGGTACCATTCCGGCACCGTGAAAGAGATCTGCCCGAAGCACTCAGCAGGCAGGAACCATCCATGAGAAGAGAAACATGTTAATATCTCATGTTGAAGATCTTTCCCCAGAACCATTAATGTTAATTCTGTTTTTCTTCCTGCAATACTGCCTCACGTGTTTTCAGCATTTTCGTTTTATTTCGGATTTCACTTATTAGTTTCTGAAATAATCTTGAATCGTTGTATTTATTCTTGTCTTGTGTTTGAAATGTGCTTCTTGATAAAATATAAGCAACTCTTAATATTATTTAATTATTCAATAATTTACAGTTCAACTAAAACATCCTGATTTTTAATAATCATAATTGAATACTTACTGTCACCTTCAGTCAAGTCTTGGTGATTCACGTTAACTTGCAATACCTAATCTTTCTTTTCCTTTCTAGTTCGACGCCATTATTTTTGAGTTCATATTCCTGATCTGTGTTAGGGCGCAAACACACAGTTCACTATTATTTATCGGACTTCCTCGACTGTTTGTTTTCATATTCATCCAGCGCACCCCGCAGAGCATCCGACCGCAGATTTTGCGGACTGTTCGCACTACGCAAATAGGTGTCACATTTTCACTCAAAATCCACCAATATCACCATTGTTGGGTTTTGGGTATTTGATCCTCCGCAATATTCCGCGTGGGAATTTTGATGTGTTTTTGGCTTTGGAAATGACGTCGGCGCAGATATAGAACTATGTAGGTCGTAATGTTGCAAGGAAAACAAAACGTTCAGCGTTTAACCACATTTTCTAGACTTTTTTGTGGTTTTAGATTCCCATTAACCCAGAAAAAGTTCCATAGTTTCTGTGATGAATTTCAGCTTGGCAAATCTGTACTAGCTGTGGGTGAAGGAATTGCAGTATTTGGCGGTTATCGAATTTCCACGCACATTTGAAGACGCGTGGCCATACCACGTCCAAGTTCTTAAAAGTCTGGTTAAGTGAACAGGTACTTCCTTGACCTAAAATCATGGGCCCAAAGGGTCTCGTCATACGTGGGAAATATTTACTTATCCGAAGTAAACGAGCCGCCTACATTTTGAATTGTATTTTCGCAAACTAAACGATGTTATCTATTTGCTTTGAAAGTACGTTAATATGAATATAATTTCCCGGAAAGGCTTTGAGACATCTTCTAATATACGAATCTGTTTGGTAGCTTTTCTCTTTGTGGTAAGCTGTCCTCTTCATTTAAAAGTATACCTGCTAAGGATATTTCCTTCCGCGATTTAGGTGAAACATTCACGCTATAGATCTAACAGAATTAGGTATTTGGAATTGTTCATTTAAAGGTTTATCAGGAACAAAGATATGAGCATTGTTAACACAAGAAAATCTGCAGATTCTGGAAATCCAAAGCAACACACAAAATGCTGGAGGAACTCAGCAGGTCGGGCAGTATCTATGGAGGTGAATAAACGGTCGATGTTTCAAGTCGAGGCCCTTCTTCACCAGCAACTTTGATGTGTGTTGCTTGAATTTCCATCTGCAGAATTCCTGTTGTTTACCCTTCTTCAAAGACTGGAAAGATAGAGGAAGTCACCAGAGTAAAAACAGTGGTGGGGGGGGGTGTGCAGGAGGATGGTTAGAAGGTGACGCCAGATGGGTAGGAAAGGTAAAGGGCTGGAGAGGAAAGCACTTGATAGGAGAGCGGACCATAGGAGAAAGGGAAGAAAGGACGCGGGGGGGGGGGGTGATAGGCAGGTGAGTAGAGGTAAGAGGTCAGAGTGGGGAATAGGAGAAGAGGGAAGGGGAGGGAAACATTAGCGGAAGGACAATTTATTGTTCATACCATCAGGTTGGCGGCTACCTAGTCAGTCAGAGTACGAGGTGTTGCTCCTCCGTACAGAGAGTGGCCTCATCGTGGCAGAAGGAGAGGACCGACATGTCAGAACGGGAATGGGAATAGGAATAAAAATGGTTGGTCATCGGAAAATTCTGTTTTTGACGGATGGAGCGGAGGTGCTTGACAAAGCGGCCCCCCGATTTACCACGGGTCTCGCCAAGGTAAAAGAGGCCGCATGGGAGCACCTGATATAATAGACGACCTCACCAGATCCGCAGATCCAAGTGTCGCCTCAGCTGGAAGGACTGTTTAGGGCCCTGAATGGAGATGAGGGAGGGGGTAATGGGCAGGGTAGCACTTTGGCCGCTTAGGGGAGGTGAGGGAGGAGGTAAATGGGCAGGGTAGCACTTTGGCCGCTTAGGGGAGGTGAGGGAGGAGGTAAATGGGCAGGGTAGCACTTTGGCCGCTTAGGGGAGGTGAGGGAGGGGGTAATGGGCAGGGTAGCACTTTGGCCGCTTAGGGGAGGTGAGGGAGGGGGTAATGGGCAGGGTAGCACTTTGGCCGCTTAGGGGAGGTGAGGGAGGAGGTAAATGGGCAAGTGCAGCACTTTGGCTCCTGACTTTGATGATATATTCGTAAAGAAAACATTTCTTTATTGACATTATAATCAGCATTTGCACGTTTGCTATAATGTTAGCGAAATGGGATGTAGCTTAAATTAAGCTAAGTTCAAAATGTTTATACTTTTGGAATTTGTTGTGTCTGATACTTAAGGTAATACGAATTCCGTAACAATACAATAGTGGAAAGCCAAAGGTGTCGACCTCAATACTTTTCAAGTACGGTGTAGATTACGTGAATAATTTCGTTTCCTGAACTGTTCAATATTTCCTATTGGAAGATAACGAGATCTAAGCTTCGATAAATATATACTTTTAATACAGTTGGCCTTTCAAATATGTGACACTTACATATTAAAAAAATACACGACAGATCAGATTAGCTATTTTTTTGGTGTTAGTTCTGCATCTTCTGACTCTGAAGTAAAATTAGTGGAAGTGCTAACAATATCGCGGACAGACGGTGGTAATTCGATGTAATTGTTTCTTTCGACTTCCAAAATGCAAACTGGTGTGGTTAAATAAAGTTGTACTTTTTATAATAAACGGCAATGTTGAAACTTGCTATAACGAAATAATTTTAATGTGCTGTGCTATTTGCGGGTGAATTGGGGATGAATGAGGTTTGTAATTTGATCACCATTGGCCGCATTTGAACATTAACTACAATACACATTTACTCTGATATATGTTAAGCGTGTCATTTTAGTCTCAGACTGTTTGGATACTGGAGTTCAGTACAGATCAAAACTTCAAGTATAACGCTGAAATGCTAAGTGGTATCTGTTTTAAAATGCTTCTTTAGCCGTTGTTTATTCACATATCTTCTTCAAAAATAGGGATGATAGTGAATAAGAAACTCCCGCAGATCGAAATAATTTAAAGGAAAAATCCCCAAACCCTGAAAAACATTTTAACTAGTTTAATACAGGAAAACAGAGCATTGAGAACCCGTTTTAACATTGGAAAATGGGTTTACAACAAGGTATACTTAACAAATACGGTTGTATTGCACTATTTTCACTGGTCTGTATATTGTACTTTACCAAAATTCAAAATGGCGAGCATACTTATATTTAGCACTATTAAGTGAGTGTCTACTATAATTACCACCCTTTCCATGACCCGCATTTAATTTAATTTTAGGTGGAACTGCCTAAGGACATTTTAATTCACTTTAATAAACATACTACTCCCCCCCCCGTTATAAGACTGCTAAATGGTTCCCTAGTAGGATACGATGGACACCTGACACCACAATCTATCTATAATGATCTTGCACCGTATTGATTACCCGCACTGCACTTTCTCTTTGCGTTATATATGCTGCAGTGTTTTACTTTGTTCTACCTTAATGCACCATGTGATGATTTGATCAATATAAACAGTATGCAAGACAAGCTTTTCGTTGTACATCAGTACATTAATACACCAGTTCCAGCTCCTTGTCTTTCTGGTGTACTAGTCGCTGGAAAGTGCAATAAGTTTTGATTCCAGATTATTGTTTGTTTAAATTAGTAACATCACCTAACAAGTACTTGCCATTGTCTAAATCGGCTAAACCAAAAGATAAAAGTGTACCAAATTTAATAAAATTATGCGACTAAATATTTGGAAAATTAAGGTTAAAAGCAGGGAGTAGGGTGATACCGTCTGATATAACTGAATTTGGTTTCATATTACACGACTGCATTGCTATGACTGCTGGAACTCAGTAGCGTCATGTAATAATCATTTAGTTTTACATAAATGTGACTTCGAGATTTTAAAATTTGGCTGCATGCAGGACAAAATGTCTTTTATTTCTTATCTCTTGATAGTGGTACTATCCTTATTGTTCCAGAGGCTTATTTTCCACACGATAGTGTATGCACTCCAAAGACAGTTAACGCCATAATAGAGACTCGTGGGGCCTTACAGACGTCAGTAAAACGTAAATAGCACATCTGCAGGAAATCCCTTGGACAGCCTCTCCCCAGCACAACAGTGAAACTTGCTGTTTCTTTTGCCACAGTAAAATGAATTACAACGTTGAGTATGTAGATTACAAGTTTTGCATTAAAACAAAATGTCGACTGCTTGGCAATCCAGTATACAGACGAATTATGCTTTTTGTTTCCAAAGCTGGGAGACGGGATATTACTAGTGCAAGCAATCCCTCGGGATATGTTTATTTGGAATATAAATCAAAAATCCGGCACCGGAAATGTACACCAGTGCTGGGTTATATGACAAAATTCAAAGCAGTACTGTAGCTGCAACTTTTCCAAAATAACTTCCTACAATGCTTAGTGAACTTAAAGCAAATACTATTTTTCTTACTTCTGCTGGGCCAGCACATCACATAAATTACAAGCTCATGATACAAATTCAAGTTAAAGGACTGAAATTCGTAGCATTTTGGGAAAAAGGAGACTATTAACTTTAAATTTGCAGAGCACCCTATTTCAACTAGATACAATGCATGCTTGATTGGACTCAGTTTGCCTCGCGCGTAGAGCTCTGATGGCTCAAATTCGGCTGCCTGGATGCTTACCGTTTGCTAACGTAAGCCGTGGGTAAAATGTTGAGTCATGATGTTTCTATGCTCTTGGCTACGACTAACCCTTGCGCTCGTCGTTCTCTACTGAGTCGAGTGCCTTATATAAATACATATATGTTTACTAACTAATTTCAACGGGTTTGTAGTATTCTGTTTATGACACGATTTGATCACATGGTACCACATTTAGCAAAAAAAATGTCACTGTGTAGGGACGAAAAATAATCAGAGCATCCTGGCAAACTGGTGGTAGCAGTCCTCGACGCCTGCTATATGCGGATGAAATGGGTCATTCCCAGTCATTTTCAAAACTATCCAATGTATGACCAAAGACTGCTGAATTAAAAATTTTAAAAATGGGCAGCTCTTGTCTCTCGTATTCCTTTGGTTAAATTGCACTGATTCGTTGCAGCAAAGGAATCCCTAATGTGGCTTTGATTTCGCCAGCGGGCGTCATTCCTTGCAAACCGACTTGGATATCGAACCTATGTGAAAAATAAACACTATTTCTGTCGCCTTAAATAACTTTGTTAAAACTTCTTTTGGAATAGTGAGAAAATAAAGAATGAACCGCAGTCTTTCTACCCTTGGTCATATCTTCATTTTGTTAACCGTTAGTGGGAGACAATAAGCATTGAATAAAGAGACTAAGAAGCGGAGGCAGAGCTGAAATTTAAATTTAGCGATAGGTCCCGGACCTGAAACATTAACTATTTTTTCTCTGCAGATGTTGCCCGACCTACGAAGTAATCCCTGCATTTCTGTTGCCATTTCAGACTGGCGACATCCTTGGCATGTTGCATTTATGTTCAAAAAAACCTCCAGTACTGCACGGAGGCGATGGCCATGCCGGAGGTGGTTACTCCGAGACTTAGCCTGCTCCCTCCCCTCGCGCCTCAGCCGGTCCCCGTCCCCGCCCCCTCCCGGGCGGCGGCAGCAGCGCCCATACAACCGGTGTGGAGATGTTACCCGCTTCTCACTAGCACCGGTAGGAACCGCCCTTCCAGCACTTTCCTCCTCCCTGCTCCCACTGCCGGGCGCCGGCCGGCTTGCGAGGAGGAAACGGGCTGCAGGGCAGTGGCAGACGGAACCGCAGGCGGGGCTCTCATCCGACTTCAAACCGGCACCGAGCAAGCGGCACCAGCGGGCAGGCATGGGAGACGGGGGCACCGCCGGCTGCTTTCGGAGATTCGCCAACTGCCTCTACACCTGCTGTACGTCCTCCCTCCACCTATCCCACCGCGATTCCCTCAGACTCTGGGCGTGAGTTTGCCCAGAGTCGCCGTGACATGGGCTATCCCAATGGCCAGGCTCAGCTACCTAATGGTGGTTGGTGGGCCGGGCCTGTAGAGGGTGGGGTTGGTGTGGTTGTGGAGGGAAGCGTGAGGTCGTTTTGTGGGTGGGGGAGTTGGCTGAAGGGGGGATCCGGCGGGTTGGGCCTACGGGTAATTGCTGGCCTGGGGTGAATGAGGAATGGGGGGGGGGAGTAGATGCGATGGATTATGACTCGTTGGGATGCAAAGGCATGGTAGGTAGGGTGAAATTAGGTGGAATGGAGAGAGGTGGGCCAGGCTGGCGGGGGCGGCGGGTGTTGGTAAAATGGGTGGTGTCTACAGCCGGGAAATACGTGTGAATGATGAGCCTGGAAATTGTCCCCTCTGGTCTCCATGTGAGCTAAGTGGAGAGAAGGCGGAGCCGTGGATTTGTGGAGCTGAGAGAACGGGGAGGGGTGGGGCTCAGAGGTGAAGGAAGGGGGCTGTATGGATAGCAATTTAAATGCATAAACCCAAAAAGAGCGAGTAAGGTTGGAAAATTATGAGATCTGATATCGCAAGGGGTTAGATTCGCGTGGTTTGAGTGTGGATGGAGAAAGAAACTGTGTTTGTGTAGAGGGAGGACAGTGGGTGGAGTTCGTGAGTGTGGATTTGGAGTATGATGGGGGTGAGCACTGGTGGTGGTTGTGGGGAGAGTTAATGGGTGGTGCTTGGGGAAGGGTTGAAAGCAGTGGGTGGGGTTTGTGAGTGGGGGAGAACAGTGGGTGGGAGGATTATTGGGTGGACTTGTGAGTGCCTGTGTTGGGCTGGAATGACAGTGGACTTTTGGAGAACTGCTTAAAGGAGTAGAGTGGTTGCAATTCCAAAGGATGGGTTGAGCAGAGATGGCCAAATTGGTGAGTGTGGAAGTAGAGTGCAGAGGTGGAAGAGGCAAAATTTAGGGTGAGAGATTATTGACTGGAAAGAGGATGGGATGAGGGGAGGTGTCAAGTCCAGAATGCTGGAATGTTGAATCTGCAGTGGTATGGAAAGGCTAGTTCAGGCGAATTGTGCTGATCCAGTGTGAGTCGGATTTGGTGGGATGGGCTTGATTATCTTGGGCAGGATGGGATTTGTATTGTAGGGAGTTGAAGAGGAATGTGGTGGCTTGAATGAGAGATGTAGCTGGATGTGGATGAAGAAGGTTGCAGTGAGAATGAGGTGTCAAAGAAGTGAGGAATTTGCAAGCAGTGGGTCTGATGCCCTGGTTTAATGGGTAAAGGTAGATGTAGTTTGAAGGGATGGGTGTCTAAATGGTGATTGCAATGGATATGTGCTCTGCTGGGGAGGCCATCTGGGTGAAGGTGAGAAGCTGTTTGTTCAACGATGACAGTGGGTGGTTGGAGTCATTGGGTGAGCACATGTTGCCAGCTCCAGGATAAGCAAGGTGCTCAGGTAGACCTGACACAATGGGAAATTGTCAGAACTGGCAGTAGTAGGAGGGGTAAAGGTCAAGGTGGGTAGTTTAGTAGTTGGTGGGTGATGTTGGTTTGGTATTTAGTAGTGGCGGTGGTCGGTGATACTGGATGGCTGGCGTGTGAGGTTGGGCGGGTCATGGAGGTGTGTGCCCTTGATTGGGGTGAGTAGGCATAGGACAAGGAGTCGATTGTTGGTGGCTGGTGATGTGGTTGGAGACTGGGTAGCTTGGGGGGGGGGGGGGATGACGAGTAGTCTTTGTGACAGGGACCAGCCTCTGTGGCATATTTCTGGCGGTACTAGGCAGACTGCAGTCCCAAATCACCCCGAGTTTGCTCGCGGAGTGGCTGGACTTCTCGCTATTTCTTTAAAGGGCTGTAACCCGCTCTCCCCTCGGATCACTGCCGCTTCATGGAGAGCAAATCCACTTTAAGGCGCAAAGGTATGTTCGTAAGTTTTGGTTCTCGATTATGTCCACGAAGTAGCGCTCAATTTAATCTTCACCGAACGGGGAGAGTGAGCGGTGACAAGTGCTTGCGTCGGGAATGGAAGCGTCTCTGTGTACAACCCGAGGATATAACAGTCCGCGGCGTTCCCACACCAGACATCGAGCTGTCATCGGTGGCTTTGATGCAGCTGCACTCTCCGGATCTTCAGTGGCCCGACTGGCTGCTGAGAAATGGGAAAGAGTGCACATCTCCTGTGCCTTGAGTTTTTAATCGTATAGCAATGATGTTATGTCAGAAACAAATGGCACGCTTCACAAGCTCGTTTTGTTTGCAAGTAGCTGGATAGTTACCAGGGTCTTGGTTGTGGATGAATTTGATGGTGATTCAAAAATCTTGCTTTAGTTTTATGTTGTTATAAAACAGTAATTTGCTAAACTTGTTGCCTGGGCTCAAAGGAGATTACAAGGAAAACAAAAACACCTTTTACAAGAGTAAGTGAAAGTATCCATATACTTGTGCAGTAGAGATTTTACCCCAATTGATGTGGTTTTCTTAATTTCACTCCACTTTTTAGTAGTGTAGTGTAGTAGTTAGTCACATATTTTCAGCTTGTTCCTGTCCCACTAAGCTCCTATTTGCATACCTCCACTCAGTTTTATCCCCCCTGGTTCAGTCCCTTCCTACCTACATCAGAATCAGGTTTATTATCAGGGCATGTACCTACATCTGTGACTCTTCTTGATCTTTTCAATTGATTTCAAGTTCCCAGAGCATCTTATTTTCACTACGTATGTCCTATCCCTAGATACCTCCATCCCCCACCAAAGCTCTTTGTTTCTTCCTGGACACCAGACCCAACAAGTTCCCCTCCACCACCACTCTCTGCTGTCTAAAGGATTTTGTCCCCTCACTCTCAATAATTTCTACTTTGGCTCCTCCCACTTCCTTTAAATATGTAGCCATGGGTACTGTACTCGCATGAGTCCCAGCTATGCCAGCTACATGGAACAGTCTTTGTTCCAGGCCTGCACTGGTGTCAGTCCCCACTTCTCCTATTCTACACCAGCAACTGTATTGGTGCTACTTCCTGCATCCATGCCAAGCTCGTTGACTTTATTAACTCTGCCTTCATCTTCCACTGTGCTTCCAATCTTCCTGGTCCATTTCCCACACCTCTCTCCTGTTTCTCCATCTCTCTGCCTCTATCTCTGGAGACAACGTATCTACTGATGTGTATTATAAACCCACGGACTATACTCTTCCCATCCTGTTACTTGTCTCAATTCTCCGTCTCCACTACATCTGCTCTCAGGATGAGGCTTTTCATTCTTCAAAGAAAGGGGCTTTCCTTCCTACTCCATCAATGCTGCCCTCAACTGTTTCTCTTCCATGTCGTTCACATCTGCCCTCACCTCATCCTCCCGCCACCCCACCAGGGATAGGGTTCCTCTTGTCCTCACCTATCACGCGACCAGCCTCCGCGTCCAGCATATAATTCTCCTTAACTTCCACCACCTCCAACAAGATCCCACTACCAAGCACATCTTTCCCTCCCCCCGCCCCCAACTTTCTGCTTTCCGCGGGGATTACTGCCTTTGCGACTCTCTTGTCCATTCGTCCCTCCTCACTGATCTCTCTCCTGGCACTTAACCTTGCAGGCGAAACAAGTGCTACACCTGCCCCTACACCTCTTCCCTTACTACCATTCAGAGCCCCAAACAGTCCTTCCAGGTGAGGTGAAACTTCACCTGTGAGTCTGTTGGGGTCATCTACTGTATCCGGTGCTCCCGGTGTGGCCTCCTGTATATGGATGAGACCTGGCATAGATTGGGAAACTGCTCCGGCGAGCACCTATGCTCCATCCACCAGAAGAAGCGGGATCTCCCAGAGGCCTCCCATTTTAATTACACTTCCCAAGCCCATTCTGACGTGTCAATCCATGGTCCTCCTCTACTGTCACGATGAGGCCACACTCGGGTTGGAGAGGCAACCCCCTTATATTCCATCTGAGTGGGCTCCAACCTGATGGCATGAACATTGATTCCTTGAACTTCTAATAATGCTTCCGCCCTTTCACCAATCACCATTTCCCTGTCCCACTTTGTCTCCTTACCTGGCCATTGCCTTCCTCTGGTACTCTTCCCCCTTCTCTTTCTTCCATGGCCTTCTGTCCTCTCCTATTAGATTTCTCCCTTCTCTAGCCCTGTATCTCTCTCACCAATCAACTTCCCAGCTCTTTACTTCACCCTTCTTCTCTCCCCTCCGGTTTTACCTATCGCCTTGTGTTTCTCCCTCCCCTCCCTGGCTCTAGTGAGATTAAATCTATGTAGATGGGTAAGCGTGAGGGAGGAACACATGTTGGTTACCTGAAACGTTTTTTTTATGGGTTGTCTTCACGTTTCAATAAAATATTATTAGAAAAATGCTATATTTGAAAAGAAGTTGCCAACAAAAGAAGAATTTAATTTCAGGGCAGGACAGTGGATGAAATAATGAAGGCCAAAATATATGTTTGAACTTTCAAGTTTTCTCTATTTTTGAAAATTCTATCAAATTATAAAACATAAACAGAAGTTTATATAAACAATTATAAACATATTTTCTTAGCAGATATTTGCCACAAGATGCCAATGAGCAGATTTGTTCTGCTTGCTTGTTTGAATTTCCTGTCCATTATTTGGTTCAATAACAACTAAGTTAATTATATTTAAATATTTAATTGCCAGCCACAATTTGGTGCAGGATGAGCAGACTTTCATTCTTCTCAACATTACATAATAGTGCATCATATCATTTAATCTTGAGATGGAGACTCCGCAGACTACAGGTTCTGGAATCTAGAGAACAAAATAATGGAGGAATTTAGTGGGCCAATTAGCATCTCTGGGGGGAAACACAGTCAACATTTCAGGTTTCCTAAATATTTTTCAGTTTTTGAGAAGTTCTTAAACATACTTAAGACCATCACCCCTGCTGGGGCATAGACTGCTGATAGATAGAAGCTCCCCAGAGTCCTCTTTTCTGGGTTAGTCTTTCGAGTTGTCCCTTGGGGTAGCCCATCATCCCCGTCCTCTCCTGGGGATAAGGTCTGTTGCTGTATCGTAGCTCTAGGCTTTAATCGGATGGCGTTGATATTCCCTTGCATAATTCTTCTCCTTTCGCAGTCCATGGTGGAATTCTCCTTAAACGTGCAAAATTTTATTTCAAAGGGAAAAAAAGCATACTTGTATTTAGAAAGTGACCCCCAGAAAAAAATGAATTCTTTGTTCTGAAAGGGAGACAGATTTTTGTTTTGTCTCTGGAGTGTTAATTTTTGATATTGTGACTTGATTGTGTATGTACATACATTGTTTTTGTGTAGGAGAATTAAAGCAATAATTACGGTATTTTTCATAAGACTGAGTTTGAATTCAATTTGTAATGGAACACTTGTTATCGTACACATTTATGAAATGGCACATCTTAATGTAATTTTAACATTTTCTTTTTAAGTTAGATTATTGAACAAACACTTGGTTTGTTCTGTTGCATCTTACTTGATAAGTGATTAATGTGAATGATTATCTTTCATGTGACTCTCGGCAGTACACCTGGGACTTGGTTTAGTCTGCACATGTATACAAATACTTTACCAAAGTTAACTTAACCAGCTGCCAACAAAATTTACAACTCCGAATGAGGTAACATTATTACATCGTGGACCTTAATCCCTTTTAAATTTATTTGGAAAAGATACCGAACTTGGTAGCAACAGATTTGAAATATGTTTAAGATGTGCTTTTTTAAAAAAACGAAGCAAGTTATGTAATATTTTCTTAATTGATCGTTGTTTTATTGTGAAACTACAATATTTCTTGTAACACCCATCAAAGTTGCTGGTGAACGCAGCAGGCCAGGCAGCATCTCTAGGAAGAGGTACAGTTGATGTTTCGGGCCGAGACCCTTCATCAGGACTAACTGAAGGAAGAGCTAGTAAGAGATTTGAAAGTGGGAGAGGGAGGAGGAGATCCAAAATGATAGGAGAAGACAGGAGGGGGAGGGATGGAGCCAAGAGCTGGACAGTTGATTGGCAAAAGGGATATGAGAGGATCATGGGATGGGAGGCCTAGGGAGAAAGAAAAGGAGGAGGGGGGGAAAACCCCAGAGGATGGGCAAGGGGTATAGTGAGAGGGACAGAGGGAAAGAAAGGGAAAGAATGTGTGTATATAAATAAATAACGGATGGTGTACGAGGGGGAGGTGGGGCATTGGCGGAAGTTAGAGAAGTCGATGTTCATGCCATCAGGTTGGAGGCTACCCAGACGGAATATAAGGTGTTGTTGCGTTCTGCTGTGTTCACCAGCAACTTTGTGTGTTGCTTGAATTTCCAGCATCTGCAGAGTTCTTCATGTTTATGTTTCTTGTAACTTCACTTTGGTCAACAGTTTAATTTATGGACATTTTTTAGAATAGATACTGTATTTGTAAAATTTTTAAAAAACCTTGCTACAAATTTAGCATGGGGTGGAGTTTGTAAATAATGCATATGGAATTTACATGGAGCTTAGTACCTGCCTTCATTTATCATGCAGGTAAATTTCTGAGGGCCATTATATTTGAGGCAGGTGTTCCACAGTGCATCCCGATTGAGAGGCTGGCTTTAGTGAAATTAAAAATAGTTCATGTTGCTTCCTGGCGAAAGGCATGCATCCTCACTGTCCCTCTTGGTCAACTCAATTGCAAACTGCAATTCAAGAAGCACTTCTTCAGTCGCTAAGAGGAAGCCTGGCAATGACTTTCTCAGTGGAACATTATAGGGAACCACACTATAATTACAGTTAGTCTGAACCACAAAAGCAGCGTGAAAGCAAAAGGAAGTTGTCTTTAATGTGGATAGATGTTAGGGAAGAAGGAATGAGGTAAAACTTGAACTGAGTATTGAACAACAAAAATCAGTTTGGTTTATCAGCTCTTGATACAATTGTAGTTTAAGGTATTAATACAGGTCCACAATCCCTTATCCGAAATCCTTGGGGCCAGTTGCATTTTTGAATTCAGAATTTTTCAAATTTCAGAAAATTGATAATTATATTGATAATTAACCTGTCTCAGTGCGGGTAGACTTTAGGACCCAGGGGAGCTCCAGACCTACGCACATCCTTCCGTATAAATCATCTCTAGATTAGTTATAATACCAAATACAATGTAAATGCTATGTAAGTAGTTGTTTTACTGTACTGTTTAGGGAATAATGATAAGTAAAAAGTCTGTACATGCTTAACAACGAGTGCTGGAGAGAGAACTTCCGGGTTTTCCCGATCCACGCTCTTTTTGACTTATTGGAATAAATATAGAACGTAAATACTCTAGGACATATACAGGTTCAAACTAAGCTAAATACTCTACAGGTACCTGATGGACCAGGAACAGGATTCTCAAGTTATGAAGCAGCACTACGACAGATGGTGTTTTTAAAAGACTTCTTCAAGTGTCATCTGTCTCATTAACATAGGTTTATGTCTAAGCAATCTCTCTTTAACTGAGTAAACTGCCATAATCTCATTGTTACCCATAGGGGTATCTGCAGCTCTTTTTGACGTTTTCACAGTGAAATTAAACACAAAGTCAACAATGAACACAAAACATCAGCAAACAGCAAATGCACGTGTAACCAGTACGAGCGCTGAGCCACAACTGACGTCTGGCGGCCTCTGCTAGTGCTGCCACGTCACACCTGAGTGACGTCAACTGTTGGTGTGCAAAACAAGCCTTGCTACGACACGCTCCACAACCCCATGAAAAAAACTTCGGTTTCCGGAGCTTTTTGGATTTCAGCATTTCGGATAAGGGATTGTGGACCTGTAGTAGCAATTTCAGGCTCACCAAATGGCTGGATTAGATAGGGCATGGTACTGTCATAAATCAAGTGAAATATGAGTTTGTAGTTCAGAATCAGAGTATCTAGTAGTAAGTAGCACCTAAATATAATTGACTGGATAATTATTTTCTCATCTGTTTTAAATATATAATTCTTTTAAAATTGTGGAAAAGGATTAATCATGTCTACACAGGTATAACATTAAAAAGCATTATATAGCTGGACAAAGAATTTCTACTCTCAATTGTAAATTTTTTTTATCTAATTGTATTTAAAATGTCCATAAATCTCCCAAAATGCAATGCATAAGATGTCAGATTGAAATCTGTTTCCAAAGGAGCTTAAACAACAGGAATTCTGCAGATGCTGGAAATTCAAGCAACACACATCAAAGTTGCTGGTGAACGCAGCAGGCCAGGCAGCATCTGTAGGAAGAGGTGCAGTCGACGTTTCAGGCCGAGACCTGACGAAGGGTCTCGGCCTGAAACGTCGACTGCGCCTCTTCCTATAGATGCTGCTTGGCCTGCTGCGTTCACCAGCAACTTTGATGTGTGTTGTTCCAAAGGAGCTTGATTTTTTTGCTGGTTGTTGGCTCTTTGTTGTTGTAGTTACAATATAACCTATACTTTATTTACAGTGTGCATTTTGTTCTGGAGATGAATTAAGTAGGGTAACTGAATTGCTGGGATACATCATGATTAAATTACAGGTTGTATTGGAATGTTTTGTGCCATTGCATATCTGTTTAAGTAGCATAAAATTTAGCATTATGTGAAAGTAGTACTGCTGGGGAATCTCTTGGCTTAGTCCAGAAATAACCTTCATATAACAGGGCTGAAACTTGGCATCAGTACAAAGCGAAGTCTCTTTTGTATTGCCATAAACTCCTAATGTAAATTTGCCATTGCTGGTTCATTGTTCTGTACACAAAGATACAATTTTATTTACTGAAGTGTTACTGACTTCCTTTCAGAATATTAACTAAGTGTATTTCAGTCCGGATAGTGTTGGGTGGGTGGTTCACCTTGCAGAAATCATAACAAAGTAAATTTTGTCCTCTCTCATTGCATAAGTACTAAGTTTGGTGGAGGTGATGTGTGTCATAGGTAGATAGAGTGGTGATGATGTTTTTAGCACACCAGCTTTCATCAATTGAGGTATTGAGTACAGGTATTGGGAGTTGTGTCCCAGCTGTACTGGGTGTTTTGTGTATAGTTTTGGTCACTTCTATAGGAAAGATGTCATTAAGCTCAAGAGTGCAAGAAGATTTGAAAGAGTGACGAAGGGTCTCGACCCGAAACGTCGACTGTACTTCTTCCTAGTGATGCTGCCTGGCCTACTGCATTCCACCAGCATTTTGTGCGTGTTGCTTGAAAGAATGTTGCTAGGATTCAAGAGGTCTGGTTTACAAGGAGAGGTTGGCCAGGCTAGAACTTTATTCCTTGGGACATAGGAGGCTGCACAGTGACATTATGGAAGTGCATAAAATTACCTGGGGCACAGATTGGGTGAATAAACATAGTATTTTCTTTCCCTGGGAACAGGGAACCAGAAACTAGAGGTCAGTGATTTAAAGTGAGAGGGAAAAGATTTAAATGGGACTGAGGAGCAACTTCTTCACACAGAGGGCAGTGCATTTATTTATGGAATGAGCTGCCAAAGAAAGTAGTTGAGGCAGGTCCAATCACAACATTTAAAAGACAACTGGTTAACTCATGGTTAGAGAAGTTTTAAAGGGATGTGGCCCAAATGTGGACAAATGGGACCAGTTTTGGTAAGCCATCCTGGTCATCAGGGACAAGTTGGGCCAAAAGGCTTTATTTTTGGCATGCTAAGTATTCTCTCCAACAGAGGTCGCTAGATAGTAATTAGGAATAGAAATTGCTGGCAATTTTTCTTCCCAATCCTAAAAATGCTCAGTTGAATTGCAGATTTATTGCTAATTTATAAGTAGATTAAGATGGAATGTAGTATTTTCCTGATTGTGTGTGGTTCCACAAAACATTTCTTAATGAATATTGGTTTGCATAGCTGAAACTACAAAATATTCAACAATGTAATCATATATGTCCATCAACTAAATAGATTCTAGGGACAACAATTTCATTCGAACTCCAATGCTAAGATTCGAGGCGTCTCTATCTTTATAGACTCCTCAGTTACTTTTATACAACAGGATATTATCTCTGATCCGAATGGTAGATTTTTATTGGTTAGTGGTTTATTATTTAATAAAAAAGTAGTTTTGGTTAATGTTTATGCTCCTAATATGGATTGTCCGGAATTTTATAAATCATTGTTTGATCAGTTTCCGAATTTGAACGAGTTTTCATTGATTTGGGGCGGAGATCTTAATACCTGTTTATCTCCAGCTTTGGACCGTTCGGCTCCTTTACGGACTTTACCTAATAAATCTGCAAATTTGATTAATTTTTTCCTTTCTGATTCTGGGTCGACGGACATTTGGCGTTTTCTGCATCCTCAGGAAAAAGATTTTTCCTTCTTTTCACATGTTCATCATTCCTATTCAAGAATTGATTATTTTTTCATTGATTCTCGTCTCATTTCTTCAGTGATTAAATGTGATTATGATTCTATAACCATTTCGGATCATGCTCCACTTAAGCTTTCTATTAAAATTATGGCCAATATACCAAACAATAGACAATGGCGTTTTAATTCGCTGTTGCTTCAGGACTCGGACTTTGTTAATTTTATGAATGAACAGATTGAGCTTTTTTTTACAATTAACCATACAGAAGATATTTCGGTTAACACTCTTTGGGACACTTTTAAAGCCTATATTCGGGGTCAGATTATTTCGTATTCCGTTGCTTTGAGGAAGAAACAGAAGCAGGAGGAGATGGTAATTGTGGACAAGATTAAAGAAATTGATAAGAAATATGTTATGGCTCCTTCTGAGGAGCTATACAAACAAAGAACTGAACTTCAAATGGAACACAGTTTACTACTCTCGTCCTCGATTGTAAACCAATTAAAGAAAACAAGAAGTGATTTTTATGTTCACAGTGATAAAATTGGCAAGCTGCTGGCTAATCAATTGAAATCTAATTATGTTAAATCTCAAATCAATCAGATTTATAACCAAAATGATCGATTGATATTGGATCATGTGGGGATTAATCAAACCTTTTGTGATTTTTATTCTTCTTTATACCAATCAGAGTCTCCTCGAGATTCTAAATATATGAATGATTTTTTAGATAAGTTAGACTTCCCTCTGATTTCACAGGATATGTCTTCTTTATTAGATACTTCCATTACAATGGATGAGATTAAGAATGTTATTTTTTCTATGAATCTGGGGAAAGCTCCTGGCCCTGATGGGTTTACCGTTGAATTTTATAAATGTTTTGCTTCTTTATTGATTCCTTGGCTCTATAAGGTTTTTGAGGCTTCTTTGAAACTTGGTAAACTTCCGGAATCTTTTAATAGAGCATCAATTTCTTTAATACTAAAGAAGGATAAAGACCCTGCTCAATGTGCATCTTATAGACCAATATCTTTATTAAATGTTGATTCTAAAGTTTTTTCTAAGTTATTAGCAAATAGACTAGAAAAAGTACTTCCTTCTATTATTTCGGAAGACCAAACGGGTTTTATTAAAGGTCGTTACTCTTTTTATAATATTCGTACATTGTTAAATATCGTTTATACTCCCTCACAAAATGTTCCTGAGTGTGTTATTTCTTTAGATGCCGAGAAAGCTTTTGATAGAGTAGAATGGCCTTATTTATTTAAGGTGCTTGAAATGTTTAATTTTAGCTTGAAATTTATATCCTGGATTAAACTGTTATATTACTCCCCTGTAGCCTCGGTTCGTACTAACTCCTTAAACTCACCTTTTTTTCCTCTCTTTCGTGGTACTCGACAAGGCTGTCCTCTTAGTCCCCTATTATTTGATATTGCATTAGAACCTCTTGCAATTGCTATTCGAGAATCTTTAAATATTACTGGGATAACTCGGGGATTAAAGTCCCATAAATTATCACTCTATGCTGATGATTTACTTTTATATATTTCTAATCCTGAGAGATCCATTCCTGCTGTTTTAGAGTTATTAGCACAATTTGGTCTTTTCTCAGGTTATAAATTAAATCTTAGTAAGAGTGAACTTTTTCCGATTAATAAACATCTTCCCTTATATTATAAATTTCCATTTAAATTGATTAATAATTACTTTTCATATCTTGGGATTAAAATTACTTGTAAACATAAAGATTTATTTAAGACTAACTTTTTACCATTAATAGACCATATTACTCAACTTTCATCTAAATGGTTTCCCTTATATTTAACTTTGATTGGTCGTATTAATGCAGTTAAGATGTTTTTTTTGCCAAAATTTTTATATGTGTTTCAGGCATTACCAATTTTCGTTCCTAAATCTTTTTTTGATAAAGTTGACTCTAAAATTTCTTCATTTATTTGGCAGAACAAGAATCCGAGACTGGGTAAAATACATTTACAGAAAGCTAAGAGAGATGGAGGTTTAGCATTACCTAACTTTAGATTTTATTATTGGGCTATTAATATTCGACATATGAAATTTTGGTTACTTGATCGGGACATACTATTTATTCCTAAATGGGTAGCATTGGAATTACAATCTGTTCAGGGTTATACACTTGGTTCTATTTTAGGTTCCTCTCTTCCTTTTGATTCGAAACGTCTTAAGCAGGTCTCTAACCCGATAGTTAAATATGCTTTGCGCATTTGGTTTCAATTCAGAAAATTTTTTGATCTTAATCAATTCGGGTTAGCGATTCCTATTTTAGGTAACATATTTTTTCCTCCCTCTTTTACGGATCGCGCTTTTCAAACTTGGAAGACTAAGGGTATTTTACGGTTTTTGGATTTATTTTTAGATGGTTCCCTTATGTCTTTTGAACAATTATCTAACAAATATAACTTATCAAGAATACATTTTTTTAGATATTTACAAGTTAGAAATTTCCTAAGTACTATACTTACTTCCTTTCCAATGCTTCCTCCTATATATATTTTAGATTCGATAATTAACCTTAATCCATGTCAGAAAGGTGCATCGGCTATGATTTATAATATTATTATGAAACTTAGGAAAGCTCCATTTGATAAGATTAGGGTAGATTGGGAACAGGAATTGGGGCTTACCATTTCTGTGGATGATTGGGGGCAGATTTTACAATTAGTTAATACTTCCTCTATTTGTGCTAAACATTCCCTAATTCAATTTAAAGTGGTTCATAGAGCACATATGTCCAAAGATAAGTTAGCGCGTTTTTACTCGCATATTAATCCTTTCTGTGATAGATGTTCGGGGCAGATAGCCTCTTTAACTCATATGTTTTGGTCTTGCCCTACTTTGGAAACTTTTTGGAGAGATATTTTCAATATTATTTCTAAGGTATTAAATATAGATATCTCTCCTCACCCTATTACTGCTATCTTTGGACTACCTAAAATTTCTAGTAATCTTTCCCCTTCAGCCCGTAGAATGATTGCATTTCTTACTTTAATGGCGAAAAGATGTATTTTACAACATTGGAAAGAGCTTAATGCTCCAACTACCTTTTTTTGGTTTTCTCAGACGATTTTATGTTTGAATCTGGAGAAAATTAGAAGTAACCTTTATGATTCTTCATTTAAATTTGAACAGATTTGGGGACCTTTTATTCGATATTTTCATTTAATGTAATATTTACCCTTCTTGTTTTCTCTTCACTGTTTTAATGGAGGTCGGGATTGAGGACGTGATTTTAAGTTTAACTCTGTTTGGTTTCAAGTTAGCCCATTGCTTTGCTTTGCTTTTAGTTAGTTGCACGGTGGGTTTTTTTTTTGGGGTTTTTTTTTCTTTTTTTCCATTGATATATATAAAATCTAGTATACTATTATGTTATCTTGGTTTCTTATGCTTAAATTACATTGTTTGTAGTATTTTCTTTTTGGTATTGTTATCTTTTGGAATTTTATTATACTTTAACATTGTATTAATGTTTATATGGCTTACCTTTTTTGTATACTTACTCAATAAAAAGATTTAAAAAGAACTAAATAGATTCTAATTCTTCTTCTCTGTAAGCAGTATGAGAATGAAGTAGAATTTCTGCTCTGAAATAGTGCAGTCTGGGAAAAAAAACTTTTTACTGTATATTGCTGTATTTTTTTGCTGGTTAATTAATGATGGTGCAATTGGAAAGGCCTGCAAAATGTGTCCAGATAAGTAATGTAAGGCGCAAACGCAAGGAAATCTGCAGATGCTGGAATTTCAAGCAACACACATAAAAGCTGCTGGTGAACGCAGCAGGCCAGGCAGCATCTCTAGGAAGTGGTACAGCTGACGTTTCGGGCCGAGACCCTTCGTCCTTTAATATAAGGAAACCTTCAGGGATGATCAGTGGAAGATTTTTTCCAAGACTCAATATACAGAGTTTCAATCTTAGGTTCAAAGACAATGAAGAAAGGTGATTTATAGCCCATCAGTTTTGGTTCAAAAAGGTTCAGAAGTGATTCTGAAATGTCTAGTTTTTCTACCATTTATTGTTTCAACTTGAAATGATTGGAAGCCAATTAAGTAGTGCTTTTTTCCCCAAATCTCTTCAGGTGAGAAGAAAGTGGCCCCATATATTTGGCCAAACCTTATCAAATTGTCACAAGCTGCTGACATATTTGCTGTTAAACAGATATATTTTGAAATATGGTATGTGTACATTTTGAGGAACCAATCATGCTCTTGTATAAAATAGCTATGCCTCCATGGTTCGTTGGATTGTTGCCTGGTTTGACAATGCGGCTGTTGTTTGGGTGGAGAACAGTCCAGGTTTACACATCCATATAATGTTATTTCAAAAATTATTTGAAGGCTGATTCTTGTGTATACCATTGGCTTCTATATTAAATACTTCCCTCTGACTAGGCCGACTACTTCATTGTAATAATAATATAAAATACCTATCATAAACACAAGAAAATATGCAGATGCTGGAAATCTGAGTGATACACACAAAATGCTGGAGGAACTCAGCAGGCCAGACAGCATCTAGAAAAAGAGTACAGTTGATTTTTCGGGCTGAAATCCTTCGGCAGGACTGGAGAAAAAGGCTGAGAAGTAGAATTAAAATGTGAGGGGAGGGGAGAGAGAAACACAACGTGATAGATGCAACCAGGAGGGGGCAAGGATGAAGTAATTAGGTGGGAAGTTGATTGGTGATAGAGACAGAAGGCCATGGAAGAAAGAAAAGAGGGGGGATGGATGAAAACCAGAGGGAGGCGATGGCAGGTATGGAGATGAGGTGAAAGAAGGAAAGGGGGGTGGGAAATGGTGAAGGGGGGTAGGGTGGTGGGAGGCGTCACAAGAAGTTAGAGAAATTGATTTCATGCCATCAGATTGGTGGTTACCCAGACGGAATATACGGTGTTGTTCCTCCAACCTAAATGTCTCATCACGATAGTGGAGGAGGCCATGAATGGACCTTTGGGAATGTGAAGTGGAATTACAATGGGTGGCCACTGGGAGATCCCACTTTTTCTGGCGGATTTCTCAGCGAAGCAGTCTCCCAATCTACGTCGAGTCTCACTGATGTACAGGAGACCATACTGGGAGCACCAGACACAGGAGATGACCCCAACAGACTCGCGGGTGAAGTGTCGCATCAGCTGGAATCTGCAGATGCTGGAATTCTAAGCAACACACACAAAATGCTGGAGGTACTCAGCAAGGCAAGCAGTATCTAGGAAAAGAGTACAGTCAATGTTTCGGGCCGAGTACCGGAGAAAAAGACTGAGGAGTAGATTTAGGACTGAACTATCATTGAGGTTAGAATAATTAACTTCACATTGAATTTGACCTACAGGGGCATGCAAAAGTTTGGGCACCCTTGGTCAAAATTTCTGTTACTGTGAATAGCTACGTGAGTAAAAGATAAACTGATTCCAAAAGGCATAAAGTTAAAGATGACACATTTCTTAAATATTTCAATCAAGAAAGCTTTTTTATTTCCATCTTTTACAGTTTCAAAATAACAAAAAAGGAAAAGCGCCTGAAGCAAAAGTTTGGGCACCCTGCATGGCTGTACTTAGTAACACCCCCTTTGGCAAAAATCACAGCTTGTAAACGCTTTTTGTAGCCAGCTAAGAGTCTTTCAGTTCTTGTTTGGGGAATTTTCACCCATTTTTCTTTGCAAAAGGCTTCTAGTTCTGTGAGATTCTTGGGCCGTCTTGCATGCTGCTCTTTTGAGGTCTATCCACAGATTCTCGATGATGTTTAGGTCGGGGGACTGTGAGGGCCATGGCAAAACCTTCAGCTTGCACCTCTTGAGGTAGTCCATTGTGGATTTTGGGGTGTGTTTAGATTCATTATCCTGTTGTAGAAGCCATCCTCTTTTCATCTTCGGCTTTGTTATGGACGGTGTGATGTTTGCTTCCAGAATTTGCTGGTATTTAATTGAATTCATTCTTCCCTCTACCAGTGAAATGTTCCCTGTGCCACTGGCTTCAACACAAGCCCAAAGCATGATCGATCCAGCCCCGTGCTTAACAGTTGTAGAGATGTTCTTTTCATGAAATTCTGCACCCTTTTTTCTCCAAACATACCTTTGCTCATTGCGACCAAAAAGTTCTATTCAAAAGGTTCAAAGGAACATCTAAACAAGCCTGATGCATTTTGGAAACATGTCCTGTGGACTGATGAAATTAAAATAGAACTTTTTGGCTGCAATGAGCAAAGGTATGTTTGGAGAAAAATGGGTGCAGAATTTCATGAAAAGAACCCCTCTCCAACTGTTAAGCATGGGGTGGATCGATCATGCTTTGGGCTTGTGTTGCAGCCAGTGGCACGGGGAACATTTACTGGTAGAGGGAACAATGAATTCAATTAAATACCAGCAAATTGTGGAAGCAAACATCACACCAGCTGTAAAAAAGCCAAAGATGAAAAGAGGATGGCCTCCACAACAGGTAATGAACCTAAACACACCTCAAAATCCACAATGGACTACCTCAAGAGGCGCAAGCTGAAGGTTTTGCCATGGCCCTCACAGTCTCCTGACCTAAACATCATTGAAAATCTGTGGATAGACCTCAAAAAAGCAGTGCATGCAAGACGGCCCAAGAATCTCACAGAACTAGAAGCCTTTTGCAAAGAAAAATGGGTGAAAATCCCCCAAACAAGAATTGAAAGACTCTTAGCCGGCTACAAAGTGTTTACAAGCTGTATTACTTGCCAAAGGGGGTGTTACTAAGTACAGCCATGCAGGGTGCCCAAACTTTTGCTTCAGGCCCTTTTTCTTTTTTATTATTTTGAAACTGTAAAAGATGGAAATAAAATAGTTTTCTTGTTTAAAATATTAAAGAAATGCGTCATCTTTAATTTCATACCTTTTGGAAATCAGTTCATCTTATACTCGCTTAGCTATTCACAGTACAGGTAACAGAAATTTTAACCAAGGGTGCCCAAACTTTTGCATGCCACTGTAATTGTACACTGCACAGTCCACTTACATTTATAAAGATGCACCCCACTGCTGAAAATAGCCAACTTGTTAGAAATAGCCTCTGGAAACTGTAAATGGTAACCTGGGGTATTAATATTTTTGAGACATCAAACTCAAGCTGTCATACAATTTCTAGCATTGGAATTAATTGTATAAATAATTATCCCAGTTGAGAATGCCCCTGCAATGGAAAGGTTCTAGCTTATTTCATGATGAACTTTGAAAATCTCAATAGGCTGCCTTCTTCGACTATTTAGCAATTATTACCTCGATGAACTCTCTTTAAACTTCTTGGAATTGAAGCCTGTTGCTTCCTCATTTTACCATAGGAAGCTAATTCATCATGAGCACAATGTTGCACCTTTTACAAAATGTAGTCAGAAACAATTGAACTGCAATCAAATAATATTGCACCTTTATGAACAATTGAAGGTGACTATTAATGATCACATATTGCCACATCAAAATGTTGATCACCATGTTTAATTAACAGGCATCACTTTGTGATCACCTTATAATGGGCTTAGGCTTGGTAAAACCTACACACAGAAGACTACAGTAATGTTATTTCTTAGTTTTACTATATTGACAAATATCTCATTGTAGATTTCAAAAAAAGTGCTGTATTTTATCCTTTGTAGGTGCGCGCACACTCTCTCTCTCACACTCTTTCGTGCGCTCTCTCACTTCTCGGAATTTAAATTGTTATTTTGAATTAATATGTCATTTTGCCCTGTCCTATAATTTTCAAGTTGTACCATGAAACTTAGTGTTTGTATTAAATCTATGCCAATTATATAATAAACTATTGGGGAAAAATAGCAGTTTATTGTTTCCTGCTTGGTTCTAGTACAGAATTGTTTCTAGTGTTGTTGCCAGTTATGAATAGGAAGCGTCTGCTTTAATGAAGTTTGTAACTTTAGCAAAAGGCCAGAAAAGAAGGTGGGAGAATATTGGTGCTGTGCTAATGCTAATTGTAAAATATAGGAGCCAGCTTCTTTCTCTACCACCACTCTGCTCCGTCTAGCGGAATTAGTCCTTACTCTTAATAATTTCTCCTTTGGCTCCTCCCACTTCCTCCAAACTAAAAGTGTAGCTATGGGCACCCGTATGGGTCCTAGCTATGCCTGCCTTTTTGTTGGCTTTGTGGAACAATCTGTGTTCCGTGCCTATTCTGGTATCTGTCCCCCACTTTTCCTTCGCTACATCGACGACTGCATTGGCGCTGCTTCCTGCACACATGCAGAGCTCGTTGACTTTATTAACTTTGCCTCCAACTTTCACCCTGCCCTCAAGTTTACCTGGTCCATTTCTGACACCTCAGTCCCCTTTCTAGATCTTTCTGTCTCTGTCTCTGGAGACAGCTTATCCACTGATGTCTACTATAAGCCTACTGACTCTCACAGCTATCTGGACTATCTGGATCTCCCCTTCTCCCTCCAACTTTCAAATCCCTTACTCACTCTTCCTTCAGTTAGTCCTGACAAAGGGTCTCGGCCTGAAACGTCGACTGCACCTCTTCCTAGAGATGCTGCCTGGCCTGCTGTGTTCACCAGCAACTTTTATGTGTGTAGCTTCTTTCTCTGTCTGCCAAAAATATTCAGGTTTTTTTGTGTCATATTAATAAGAGAAAATCAGCAAATGCTGGAAATCCAAGCAACAAATTGCTGAGGGAACTCAGCAGGCCAGGAGAGCATCTGGGAAAAAGAGTACAGTTGGCGTTTTGGGCTGAAACCCTTCAGAAATGTTAACTACTCTTTTCCTAGATGCTGCCTAGCCTGCCGAGTTCCTCCAGCATTTGGTGTGTTTTGGTGCTGTATTAATATTTTTGTTTCACAGGTAGACCAAAATCAAATTAATATTTTTTGAAAATTTAGTCTATCGACTTGGGTCACATGTTAGTTTTTTTGTATGTTTAATTTTACTTGATTGAGAAACTGAGGAGCTTTACATTCTGTGGTAAATTTTAAATGCTGTTTGCTTTATAGTGTAATAAGCAGCTGAGATATTAACAATAAGCTAGATTTTCAAATCTGTAGGTATTTAAAACTATTTTTATATTACGATCACATGTTTATATCATATGTAGAAAGTTGTGTTCTGACAGTTAAAAAAAAAGTTGCAAGCTGTTGTAATGGGGTAGAATTTGCTGCCAGCAACAAGCCATTATAGTTGCTGCTGACTTGAATGCCAGGTACAGATTGGACGTTCCTGGATCATCCTGTATCCACTTGTTACCTTAAGTCATCCTGTCACAAAGTAATGAGGCCTGCAAACAGGACTGTAGTGTATTTCAGTCTAGTGGAGTCTGCGTAGAGAAGGATTGCTCATGAAATTGTTGAGAAAACAACTTTGACAGTTGGCTTGGTCATGCACAAACATTTAGCATGTTGCCAAAGACTCTACTGCTTTGGAATGCCTCTGACATTAACATTCAAAATCAATTTAACAAATAATCAGAAATAAGTTTTCAATATCAAATGACTCAAAAATATTCAAACCACTTATAATTAATTAAAAACACTGAAGCAAACTAAATCAGTTAGAAAATATACCGCATATTATTTTATACCTCCCTGAATCTTTCTCTCCAGTTATAAGGGAATGGATTTGCTGTACAAACAGGTTCTCCAGTGTAACAAGATCATGCTTGGCTGCCAGAGGCCATGTCACAGAATAGCTGGCAAAAGTCAGTTACCAAGTATTTGCCCAGAAATCTGATCTTTACATGAGTTAGATTTTCAGATCTGTAGGCCGTTCAGCCATTGGATCAATACACCTGTACTGTATTAACATCTATTTGAGCAATAACATTGGTTCTATTCTCTTCCCCTCCCTTTATTTCTTTGTATCAAATTCTTGTTCATGCACATAAACTTCTCCTTGTATTGTTTTTGTCAATAACCTATACTAATGATAATCTACAGTAGCCATTTAACTTACTGGTATGTCTTTGGGATCAGGGTGGGAACCAAAGAATGGTTACCAGTGATGCTGTGAAGAAGTGATAAGCTGGCTCTTTGTCTTTCCTTTGTGTTAGCGCCAAATGGTTTTTAATTATTTATCAGCAAAGGAGTCACCTGTATTTAGTTTCATACACAGTGATTTAAATTCTATAATGGCTTACTTCCCACAGTGAATTTTATTTGTTTTTCAGTATATTTAACTTACCAGAGCAGAGAAAAAGGTAAGAAAAGTTAGTTGAGGGAAAAATAAAAAGTAGTGATCAGTGGAAATGTGTTGAAGAAATGTAGCTAGCTCCAGTGCAGCTGAAATTTGAGGGATGGAGTGAAGCCAGGATCAGGGATGGAAGATTGTAAAGTGCAGGTGAAGTGGAGTGCAATGAGAGGTAGGATAAAATGAGGCTGCCGTAGAAACTATAATTAGGGTGCAATTTTTGGGGGAGTAGATGAAATTCTTTTACTTTACAGTCTGATCTGAATTTGGTAGCTGAGGATCTTTGTAAGTTTTGAGAGTGGAAATTAGACCAAGAGAAGCAGTGCGAATCAAGGAGTGAAGAATAGCAGTACAATAGAACACCGAGTCTAATGATGTCTACATGCATGTAGATGATGTTGCCAGTGGAAAACATATAGATAGGTAAATCACAACCATGAGGAGGGTCTGCAGATGCTGGAGTTCCAAAGCAGGACACACAAAATGGCAGATGGAATACAGTGTCACGAAGTGTATGGGCATGTATTTTCGAAGAAATGAAAGGGTTGATTATTTTATAAATAGAGAGAAAATACAAAAAAAAACTGAGGTGCAACTACATGTTGAAATATTAGTTCTCCTCCGAAGTGATGGACTGATTTTATTAAATACCACCTACATGTGCTGATTCGGTTATACTCTTTTAAAGTTGGACATAAATTCATCTTTTGAAGTACAAAGTCTTTACCAGTCTGTGTATTATCAGTTATTTCACTGCACAAAGGCCTTTCTCGTGGTAATGTGACAGCCTACAGATGAGAGGTAACACACTGGCACAGTGGTGCCAAGATAACAACCTCACTCTCAATGTCCAAAAAACGTAGAACATAGAATAGTACAGCACAGTACAGGTCCTTTGGCCCACAATGTTGTACCGACCCTCAAACCCTGCCTGCCATATAACCCCCCACCTTAAATTCCTCCATATACCTGTCTAGTAGTCTCTTAAATTTCACTAGTGTATCTGCCTCCACCATTGACTCAGGCAGTGCATTCCACGCACCAACCACTCTCTGAGTAAAAAAACTTTACTCTAATATCCCCCTTGAACTTCCCACCCCTTATCTTAAAGCCATGTCTTCTTGTATTGAGCAGTGGTGCCCTGGGGAAGAGGCGCTGGCTGTACGTTCTGTCTATTCCTCTTATTCCACTCTACCAAGTGTCCAACCATTTACTTTGTACTCTGCCTAGGAGTTTGTCCTTCCAAAGTGTACCACCTCACACTTCTTCGGGTTGAACTCCATCTGCTACTTCTCAGCCCACTTCTACATCCTATCAATGTCTCGCTGCAATCTTCGACAATTCTCCACACTATCCACAACACCGCCAACCTTTGTGTCATCTACAAACTTGCCAAGCCACTCTTCTACCCCCACATCCAGGTCGTTAATAAAAATCACGAAAAGTAGAGGTCCCAGAACCAATCCTTGTGGGACACCACTGGTCACAACCCTCCAATCCGAATGTACCCCTCCACCACGACCCTTTGCTTTCTGCAGGCAAGCCAATTCTGAATCCACCTGGCCAAACTTCCCTGGATACCATGCCTTCTGACTTTCTGAATAAGCCTACCATGTAGAACCTTGTCAAATGCCTTACTAAAATCCATATAGATCACATCCACTGCACTACCCTCATTTATATGCCTGGTCACCTCCTCAAAGAACTCTTATCAGGCTTGTTAAACACAACTTGCCCTTCACAAAGCCATGCTGACTGTCCCTGATCAGACCATGGTTCTCTAAATGCCTATAGATCCTATCTCTAAGAATCTTTTCCAACAGCTTTCCCACCACAGATATAAGGCTCACTGGTCTATAATTACCCGGACTATCCCAACTACCCTTTTTGAACAAGGGGACAACATTCGCCTCCCTCCAATCCTCCAGTACCATTCCCGTGGACAACGAGGACATAAAGATCCTAGCCAAAGGTTCAGCAATCTCTTCCCTCGCCTCATGGAGCAGCCTGGGGAATATTCTGTCAGGCCCCGGGGACTTATCTGTCCTAATGTATTTTAACAACTCCAACACCTCCTCTCCCTTAATATCAACATGCTCTAGAACATCAACCTCACTCATATTGTCCTCACCGTCATCAAGTTCCCTCTCACTGGTGAATACTGAAGAGAAGTATTCATTGAGGGCCTTGCTCACTTCCACAGCCTCCAGGCACAACTTCCCACCTTTATCTCTAAACGGTCCTACCTTCACTCCTATTTCCTTTTGTTCTTCACATAATTGAAGAATGCCTTGGAGTTTTCCTTTACCCTGCTCACCAAGGCCTTCTCTTGCCCCCTTCTTGCTCTCCTCAGCCCCTTCTTAAACTGCTTTCTTGCTACCCTATATTCCTCAATAGATCCATCTGATCCTTGCTTTCTAAACCTCATGTATGCTGCCTTCTTCCACCTGACTAGATTTTCCACCTTACTTGTTGCCCATTGTTCCTTCACCCTACCATTCTTTATTTTCCTCACTGGGACAAATTTATCCCTAACATCCTGCAAGAGATCCCTAAAAATCGACCACATGTCCATAGTACATTTCCCTGCAAAAACATTATCCCAATTCACACCGGCAAGTTCTAGCCTTTTAGCCTCATAATTTGCCCTTCCCCAATTAAAAATTTTCCTGTCCTCTCTGATTCTATCCTTTTCCATGATAATGCTAAAGGCCAGGGAGCGGTGGTCACTGTCCCCCAGATGCTCACCCACTGAGAGATCTGTGACCTGACCCGGTTCGTTAACCTAATACTAGATCTAGTATGGCATTCCCCCTAGCTGGCCTGTCCACATACAGTGACAGGAATCCATCCTGAACACGCTTAACAAACTCTGCCCCTTCTAAACAGTTGGAACTAATCAGGTGCCAATCAATATTATGGAAATTAAAGTCACCCATGATAACAACCCTGTTATTTTTGTACCTTTCCAAAATCTGCTCCTCGGTATCTCTGTTGCTACCAGGGGGCCTATAGAATACTCCCAATAGAACAACTGCTCCCTTCCTGTTCCTGACTTCCACCCATACTGACTCAAAAGATGTACCTGCTACATTACCCACCCTTTCTGTAGCTTTAATAGTATCCCTGACCATTGGTGCTACCCCTCCTTCCCTTTTCCCCCCTTCTTTATCCCTTTTAAAGCACTGAAATCCAGGAATATTGAGAATCCATTCCTGCCCTGGTGCCAGCCAAGTCTCTGTAATGGCCACTACATCATCATTCCATGTATGTATCAAAGCTCTCAGTTCATCACCTTTGTTCCTGATGCTTCTTGCATTGAAGTACACGCACTTTAGCCCTTCTACCTTACTACCTTTACACCCTTTATTCTTCTTCTCTTTCCTCAAAGCCTCCGTATATGTTAGATCTGGCTTTACTCCATGCACTTCTTCCACTGCTCTATCGCTCTGAGTCCCATCCCCCTTGTAAATTAGTTTAAACCCTCCCGAACCATGCTAGCAAACCTACCTGCAAGGATATTGCTCCCCCTTGAGTTCAGATGCTACCCACCCAATCTGTACAGGTCCCACCTTCCCCAGAAGAGATCCCAATGATCCAAAAATCTAAAACCCTGCCCCCTGCACCAACTCCTCAGCCACGCATTCAACTGCCATCTCCTCCAATTCTTACCAAAAGAGCTAATTGTGGATTACAGGAGGAACACAGACAGCTTCGCCCCAATCAACATCAATCGGACTGCAGTTGAGAGGGTGAGTAGTTTCAAGTTCCTCGGTATACACTTCTCTGAAGATTTCACCTGGACTGTACACACCAGCTGTGTGGCAAAAAAGCACAACAGCTTCTCTTCCACCTCAGACGACTGAAGAAGTTTGGCATTAGCCCTCAAATCTTCAAGACCTTCTACAGGGGCATTGACAGTATCCTGACTAGCTGTATCACCCACTTCCTGGTATGGGAACTACACCAACTATGATCGCTGGGCACTACAGAGAGTGGTACGGACAGCTCAGTGCATCTGTGAACGTGAACTTCCCTCCATTGAGAACACTTACGGTAGTAGGTGCATAAAGAAGGCAAGGAAGATCATTGGGGAACCATACACTGCTTCTGTCTGGCAAATGGTACCGGAGCATAAAAGCCAGGACCAACAGGCTACGGGACAGCTTCTTTCTACAAGCCATTGGACTTAAAAATTCACATGTCTGTTCATTGTGACAGAGTCATAACGCAAAGATTTTTACTCCCTCACATTGTAGGATGGATGCAAGATTTAAATAAATTCAAATTCAAACAAGGTCTATGAAGTGTACAACAGAACATTTTGTTTGAGACTAAGCGTGCCCGGCACAAATTTGTTGTAGCTGTTTGGAGATGATTAGAAATTTGTATGCTGTTGAAACTTCACACAAGCTATTTTAATTCCTTACTAGGTTCAGGGAAAATGGCATAGCAATTTCGATTGGTTGGTAACTGTTACTGTTAATACAGATGGAATTGGGCATATGGTATTGATGTGGATAGAGAATTGGTTGGCAGACAGGAAGCAAAGAGTGGGAATAAACAGGACCTTTTCAGAATGGCAGGCAGTGACTAGTGGGGTACCGCAAGGCTCAGTGCTGGGACCCCAGTTGTTTACAATATATATTAATGACTTAGACGAGGGAATTAACTGCAGCATCTCCAAGTTTGCGGATGACATGAAGCTGGGCAGCAGTGTTAGCTGTGAGGAGGATGCTAAGAGGGATGCAGGGTGACTTGGATAGGTTAAGTGAGTGGGCAAATTCATGGCAGATGCAATTTAATGTGGATAAATGTGAGGTTATCCACTTTGGTGGCAAAAACAGGAAAACAGGTTATTATCTGAATGGTGGCTGGAAAAGGGGAGGTGCAACGAGACCTGGGTGTCATTATACACCAGTCATTGAAAGTGGGCATGCAGGTACAGCCAGCGGTGAAAACGGAGAATGGTATGCTGGCATTCATAGCAAGAGGATTCAAGTACAGGAGCAGGGAGGTACTACTGCAGTTGTACAAGGCCTTGGTGAGACCACACCTGGAGTATTGTGTGCAGTTTTGGTCCCCTAACCTGAGGAAAGACATTCTTGCCATAGAGGGAGTACAAAGAAGGTTCACCAGATTGATTCCTGGGATGGCAGAACTTTCATATGATGAAAGACTGGATCAACTAGGCTTATACTCACTGGAATTTAGAAGATTGAGGGGGGATCTTATTGAAACGTATAAAATCCTAAAGGGATTGGACAGGCTAGATGCAGGAAGATTGTTCCCGATGTTGGGGAAGTCCAGAACGAGGGGACACAGTTTAAGGATAAAGGGGAAGCCTTTTAGGACCGAGATGAGGAATAACTTCTTCACACAGAGAGTGGTGAATCTGTGGAATTCTCTGCCACAGGAAACAGTTGAGGCCAGTTCATTGGCTATATTTAAGAGAGAGTTAGATATGGCCCTTGTGGCTAAAGGGATCAGGGGGTATGGAGGGAAGGCAGGTATAGGGTTCTGAGTTGGATGATTAGCCATGATTATATTGAATGGTGGTGCAGGCTCGAAGGGCCGAATGGCCTACTCCTGCACCTATTTTCTATGTTTCTAAGATATTTAATTTATAGGTGTGACATCATTGGTACCATAATATGCACTCCACTCATCTTCCTTTTCTTCACATACATATGGAATACCTTGGGATTTTCCTTATTCCTAAATGCCAAGTCTTTCTCTTGCCCCCTTCTAGCACTCCTAAGTTCCTTCTTAAACTCCTTCCTGGCTAGCTTATAACTGTCCAGAGCCCTGTCTGATCCTTGCTTCCCAAACCTGAAATATGCTTCCTTTTCCCTCTTGACTATCCTGTATGTTCCATCTCTCTTGTCAACTATGAGTCCATTTCAGCTTGTGTGGCTGCATTGAAGAGATTGCCTGAGCATTGTCAGTTTAGGCTTAATGATGCACTGAGACTTCATTTGATTTGTGGAATCATACAAGAAAGTACTCAGAAGGAGCTCCTAACTGAAACACAACTTGCATACAAAAGAGTAATAGAAATAGCTGTGTCAATGGAAAGCACAGACAGAGATGCAACTGAGTTCCAGTCAGGAATTAAAATGAGTGTGAACAAAATTGCAACATCTAAACAGAAACCAGACTGGCTAAGCAATTTGTGTTACTGTTGTGGCAGGGACTCACATACACCAGATCAATGCAAGTTTAAATGCAAAACTTGCAGAAAATGCAACAAAGTAGGACACATACAAAGAGCATATTGGGCAGACAAAAATAAATGGACTACACAGGGAAGGCAAAAAGATAAAGTCAAGTTGCAGTTTGAAAAAGAGCACTAATCTGCATGCTGTTGATGAAAAATCTGAAAGTGATAAGATTGGCGCAGAACTGAGTAGCCTTGAGATTTATAATGTGAAAGCTAATAATAGACTAGTAATATGGGTTACACCAGAAGTCAATGGCAAATGGACTTGGACTCTGGCTGGACGTCATTCTACAAAATGAGTTTGAATGGCATTTCAAAGATACTGAACTGAAGCCTGCAGATATCTAACTAAGAATTTATACCAGAGAAAAGGTCATTCCCATGGTAATGACATTCGTAACAGTGAAATACAATAACCAACAAGCCACATTGGACTTGTATGTGTTAAAAACAGGAGGGCCAGCATTGTAGGGACATGATTGGCTGAGAGAACTACAACTTGATTGGAGGTCCATCTGTCATTTGCATGCTGCATCCCCTGCAATAGTGTGAACTGAAAATGAATTAAGAAAGGTACTGGATGATGCCACAGCAGTAATCAATGATGGCACTGGCAAACTCAAACATATGGCAGATAAAATAGTCTTAAATGAAAATGCCACACCCAAATTTTACAAAGCTCATCTCGTTCCTTAAACCATCCATGATAAAGTAGCCAGTGAGCTAAATTGCATGGACCCACATAGATTTGTTTCATCAGCAAACTTGGATTTGTTGCACCTGATTCAGACATTCAAATTACTGATAAAGATGGTGAAGAGGTATGATCCCTGCAGCACCTCATTGATCAGTCTCCCAAAGCGAAAACCCTATTTATTTCGACTGTGTTCTCTCCATTAACTAATCCTCAGGTTTTTTATTCCTCCAATACAGTGATCTTTACTTCTGTTTAATGATCTCCATTGCAAAGGCCTTCTGAAGGTCCAACAAACATTAAATCCCTGGTTTGGCTGCTGCAACTGAAAAAGAAACTCAAAACAAAAACCTCAAATTTGTCAGACATTTCTCTTTCATGAATCCCCACTGACTTTGACCATTATTATTTTCTCAGTGGCATATTATCATTTCCTTAATATATTCCAGCAATTTTCCCAATTATATGACTCTAATTAGGCTATACAGTAGTTCTCTTTTTTTCCTTCCTTTGAGCATGGGATTACAATCTGCAGGAGCAGTCCTAAAATCTGTGCTGCTTTAGGAGACGATAATCAATTTATCCATGATCTGCATTGCCACTTTCAATATCCTATGATACAGATCATCAGAATCAGAGGATATGTCACCTTTAAGTATAATTAATTTAAGTAATTAATATATCCAATGCAGACAGCCCTATGTTGTAGGGTTGGCAAAAAGGGTGGGTGGTGATGTTCCTAGAAAGCATCCTGATTTTCTGTAATGTGAAGTTGCATCATCTGCAAGCACTTCAAGTAATGAGTGTATGGAATGAGTCGTTGATGTATTTACTTTTTATCCTGGATAAATTCAGAGGATGTAAATATGATTTCATATCTCAAATTTTGGGGTGGTGATTTGTGAATTCTCTAAGGACGAGTCACCAAGAATTACAAGCAAATAACTTGGGTATAGGGATTGAAAATGTATCCTAATATTAATCTATTGAATTGAATTAGATTTTGCCTGTTTAACATGGTGGTTCAAAATACTGTATATTTTCTGATTTATGTGTTCACTGACAAACTTTTTAAGAACCACATTGTGAGAAGTTGATACATTTTCATTTTTGTGACTGTAGTGCTGTCACACATGGTAATGGAGCAGCATCTATCATTATTGATTTGATTTCACTCACTGGGCACTGTGTTAATGATAATATTCAAGTGCTGTTCTGTATTCTTCATGATTGTGTTGGTTATAAACATATCTGACAGATAAAGAGCTAGTCGTGTTAAAACTTAGAATGATATAACAGTCACTGAGATTGCAACTTCTCGGATTTGGGTGGCATTTGCAATGAAAATATTTGAACAATTATCAAAGGTGTAACTTTTTGTGAGAATATGGTCTAGCATTATCTGCTGGAATAGAATGGGAGGACTTGAAGACTGGATATTTTCTTACCATGCAAACCTAGAACAATTAGCACATTGATTTGTAAGTTTCAAACATTCACATTATTGAGTTTCTTAATGTGCATGTTAAATATCTGGCCCAGTACTCATGTTTATCAGAGTTGATTTTAATTTCTGCATTGCTTTATTGCTCGTGGCTTTTTCTGGTGGATTCTGAAGTATTGGTTTCAGAGCACAGTTTTACAAAATGGCCAGCATTTCCCCTTCACTCCCCTAGCACTGCATTCTGTTAAGGGAATGATGTGGAACCTCATTAAAAGCACTGTTTTACATTCAGTTGAACTTGCTGATCATATTCTCTTCACAATTTTCACCAAAAACACAAAAGTAATGTTTGAATGTTTTTTTTTGGATCGGGACTACAGAGCGTCGTGGGAGCTGAATTCTGAAGGAAGGCAGTTTTTTTTTTGAAAACTTCTTCGAGTGCAAGAAGGGCGAGACTGCGCAGGCGCGTGACGTCAACAGGACCGCGCGGAGAGTTTAAAAAGGCAGGTTCCTGCCAACGGCTCTCTTTTGGATCGGGACTACAGAGCGTCGTGGGAGCTGAATTCTGAAGGAAGGCAGTTATTTTTAAAACTTCTTCGAGTGCAAGATGGGCGAGACTGCGCAGGCGCATGACGTCAACAGGACCGCGCGGAGAGTTTAAAAAGGAGACCACCTATACAGTGGGCAGCTGTTGGAGCAGGCAGCGGAGTGAGTGGGAGCAGACTGTAGGGCTTTGGCTTCAACGGGCTTCGGCGGTAAACGGGAAGAGGCAAGAGCGAAGTGCCAACTCTTTTTTTTCCTCCCCCCTCCCCCTTTCGCGAATCAGCCCGGACAGACAGGAACAGCAGGGCTCTCACAGCTAACGGTACGAACTAACGGTTTAAAAAGTTCATCTGTTTGGCGAGGTAAGTGGGTGAGTAGACCTATTTTTCCTGTTTCATTCCTGTAGAATTAGATAGCATGCCTGCAGGGTTAGTGCTTTGCTCAGGGTGTCAGATATGGGAATCCTGGGAGACCTCCAGCCTCCCTGATGGCCACATCTGCGCCAGGTGCACCGAGATGCAGCTCCTCAGAGACTGTGTTAGGGATCTGGAGCTGCAGCTTGATGACCTACTGCTTATTAGGGAAAGTGAAGAGGTGATAGACAGGAGCTACAGGGAGGTTGTCATCCCTAGGCTACAGGGGTCAGAAAACTGGGTCACTGTCAAGAGAGGGAAGGGAAATGCCCGGAGAGTGGAGAGCACACCTGTGGCTGTCCCCCTCAGCAACAAATATCTTGTTCTGGATGCTGTTGAGGGGGCGGACCTGACAGGGGATACCCACAGTGACTGGGTCTCTGGCACTGAGCCTGGTGCTGTTGTGCAGGAGAGAAGGAGGGAGAAGAGAAATGCGGTAGTCGTAGGGGATTCCATAGTCAGGGGAACAGACAGGAGATTCTGTGAGCCTGATAGAGATATACGCATGGTGTGTTCCCTCCCAGATGCCAGGGTACGGGATGTCTCGGATCGGGTCCTGAATATTCTGAAGGGGGAGGGTGAGCAGCCAGTTGTCTTGGTACATGTTGGTACCAATGACATAGATAGGACAAAGGAGGAGGTCCTGAAGAGAGATTTCCAGGAGTTAGGAAGGAAGCTGAGAAGCAGGATCTCCAGGGTAGTAATCTCGGGATTGCTACCTGTGCCACGTGCGAGCGAGGGCAAGAATAGTAGGATCAGGCAGATGAATGCGTGGCTGA
This sequence comes from Mobula hypostoma, assembly GCF_963921235.1. Taxonomy (NCBI): domain Eukaryota; kingdom Metazoa; phylum Chordata; class Chondrichthyes; order Myliobatiformes; family Myliobatidae; genus Mobula; species Mobula hypostoma. The sequence goes on along the minus strand of NC_086104.1, from coordinate 62,862,713 downwards.
GAGACTGGTGTAGGGGGCAGGGCTTCAGATTCTTGGATAATTGGGATCTCTTCTGGGGGACGTATGACCTGTTCAAAAAGGGCAGGTTACACCTGAACCCGAAGGGGACCAATATCCTGGCGGGAAAGTTTAGTTAGGGAGGGTTTAAACTAATCTGGCAGGGGGATGGGAACCGGAATGATAGAGCGGAGGAAGGGGAAAACAGAAATAAATCTAAAATAGTGAGCAGTAAAGATGTCAGGAAAGACAGGCAGGTGATGGGGCAAATTTGTAGTCATTGGGATGAGTTGCAGTGAAATCAAGCGAAAAGTATCAAATACTGGTCTTAAGGTGTTGTACTTAAATGCACGGAGCATAAGGAATAAGGTGGATGATCTTGTCATACAGCTACAGATTGGTAGGTATGATATTGTGGCCATCACTGAGACCTGGCTAAAGGATGCATGTCTCTGGGAGCTGAACGTCCAAGGATACACGGTGTATCGGAAGGATAGGAAGGTAGGCAGAGGGGTAGGTGTGGCTTTATTGGTAAGAAATGATATTAAATCATCAGAAAGAGGTGATAAAGGATCGGAAGGTGCAGAATCTTTATGGGTTGAGCTAAGAAATAGCAGGGGTAAAAGGACCCTGTTGGCAGTTATTTATAGGCCTCCAAACAGCTGCAGGGATGTCGACTACAAATTAAAACTGGAAATAGAAAAGGCTTGTCAGAAGGGCAGAGTTATGATAATTGTGGGGGATTTTAACATGCGAGTGGATTGGGAAAATCAGGTTGGCACTGGATCTCAAGAGAGGGAATTTGTAGAATGTCTGTGAGATGGCTTTTTAGAACAGCTTGTTGTTGAGCCCACTAGGGGATTGGCTGTACTGGATTGGGTATTGTGTAATGAACCGGAGGTGATTAGAGAGATTGAGGTGAAGGAACCCTTAGGAGGCAGTGATCATAACATGATTGAGTTCACTCTGAAATTTGAAAAAGAGAAGCCGAAATCTGATGTGTCGGTATTTCAGTGGAGTAAGGGAAATTACAGTGGCGTGAGAGAGGAACTGGCCAAAGTTGACTGGAAAGGGACACTGGCAGGAAAGACAGCAGAGCAGCAGTGGCTCGAGTTTATGTGAGAAATGAGGAAGGTGCAAGACAGGTATATTCCAAAAAAGAAGAAATTTTGGAGTGGAAAAAGGATGCAACCGTGGTTGACAAGAGAAGTCAAAGCCAAAGTTAAAGCAAAGGAGAGGGCATACAAGGAAGCAAAAATTAGTGGGAAGGCAGAGCATTGGGAATTTTTTAAAACCTTACAAAAGGAAACCAAGAAGGTCATTAAGAGGGAAAAGATTAACTACGAAAGGAAGCTAGCAGATAATATCAAAGAGGATACTAAAAGCTTTTTCAAGTATATAAAGAGTAAAAGACAGGTGAGAGTAGATATAGGACCGATAGAAAATGATGCTGGAGCAATTGTAATGGGAGATAAGGAGATGGCAGAGGAACTGAACGAGTATTTTGCATCAGTCTTCACCAAGGAAGACATCAGCAGTATACCGGACACTCAAGGGTAGCAGGGCAGAGAAGTCTGCGCAGTCAGAATTACCACAGAGAAAGTACTCAGGAAGCTGAATAGTCTAAAGGTAGATAAATGTCCTGGACCAGATGGAATGCACCCACGTGTTCTGAAGGAAGTAGCTGTGGAGATTGCAGAGGCATTAGCGATGATCTTTCAAAAGTCGATAGATTCTGGCATGGTTCCAGAGGACTGGAAGATTGCAAATGTCACTCCGCTATTTTAGAAGGGGGCAAGGAAGCAAAAAGGAAATTATAGATCTGTTAGCTTGACGTCGGTGGTTGGGAAGTTGTTGGAGTTGATTGTCAAGGATGAGGTTACAGAGTACCTGGAGGCATATGACAAGATAGGCAGAACTCAGCATGGATTCCTTAAAGGAAAATCCTGCCTGACAAACCTATTACAATTTTTTGAGGAAATTACCAGTAGGCTAGACAAGGGAGATGCAGTGGATGTTGTATATTTGGATTTTCAGAAGGCCTTTGACAAGGTGCCACACATGAGGCTACTTAACAAGATAAGAGCCCATGGAATTACGGGAAAGTTACATACGTGGATAGAGCATTGGCTGATTGGCAGGAAACAGAGAGTGGGAATAAAGGGATCCTGTTGTGGTTGGCTGCCGGTTACCAGTGGCGTTTCACAGGGGTCCGTGTTGGGGCTGCTTCTTTTTACATTGTACATCAACGATTTGGATTATGGAATAGATGGCTTTGTGGCTAAGTTTGCTGACAATACGAAGATAGGTGGAGGGGCCAGTAGTACTGAGGAAACGGAGAGTCTGCAGAGAGACTTGGATAGATTGGAAGAATGGGCAGAGAAGTGGCAAATGAAGTACAATATTGGAAAGTGTATGGTTACGCACTTTAGCAGAAAAAATAAATGGGCAGACTATTATTTAAATGGGGAAAGAATTCAAAGTTCTGAGATGCAACAGGACTTGGGAGTCCTCGTACAGGATACCCTTAAAGTTAACCTCCAGGTTGAGTCAGTAGTGAAGAAGGCGATTGCAATGTTGGCATTCACTTCTAGAGGAATAGAGTATAGGAGCAGGGATGTGATGTTGAGGCTCTGTAAGGCACTGGTAAGACCTCACTTGGAGTACTGTGGGCAGTTTTGGTCTCCTTATTTAAGAAAGGATGTGCTGATGTTGGAGAGGGTACAGAGAAGATTCACTAGAATGATTCCGGGAATGAGAGGGTTAACATATGAGGAACATTTGTCCACTCTTGGACTGTATTCCTTGGAGTTTAGAAGAATGAGGGGAGACCTCATAGAAACAGTTTGAATGTTGAAAGGCATGGACAGAGTGGATGTGGCAAAGTTGTTTCCCATGATGGGGGAGTCTAGTACGAGATGGCATAACTTAAGGATTGAAGGGCGCCCATTCAGAACAGAAATGCGAAGAAATTTTTTTTAGTCAGAAGGTGGTGAATCTATGGAATTTGTTGCCACGGGCAGCAGTGGAGGCCAAGTCATTGGGTGTATTGAAGGCAGAGATTGATAGGTATCTGAGTAGCCAGGGCATCAAAGGTTATGGTGAGAAGGCGGGGGAGTGGGACTAAATATGAGAATGGATCAGCTCATGATAAAATGGCAGAGCAGACTCGATGGGCCGTATGACTGACTTCTGCTCCTTTGTCTTGTGGTCTTGTGGAATTCTCTTATACTACTTTTCGTAGCTACTGTATGTGTTTTGGAATTGCTGCATTATGTGCTGAAAGTGACAGTAATCTTGCTAACCCCAAGTATCAGACAGTTTGATTCTTCTTCTCAAAGGTTTGTCGCAGCTACTTGAGTATGCATCTTTAACTGATCTTTGCTCAGAACTAGATAATTTGCATTTTGTGATGAGTTGCTTCAAATTTGGATTCAGAGTTTCAAACTATAACATTGAAAAGTCTTTACTGCTCATAATTCTTAGGATTTTGTTGCTCTAGACGCTAGAATTTGGAATTTCTTCTCTCTCTGCTTCTAATGTATGCTATATTGATCAGTTGTTTCTTTTGCTGCAATCAAACAGGTGGTCACACATCCTACATTCTGCTTTGGGATGTAATATGCTGTCACTGCAGTCTTTGCTCCAGTGTAGCTTTCAGTTGTGATGGTGTTTCGTAAACATTACATTATTATTTACTACCAAAGTGAGTATAAATAATAGTTTCAAATTTTAAAACCAGTGAAGCTCCTTTTTTCCCCAGGGGATAGGATTAAACATGGTTTGACACTATGAATGGCATGAGAATAGGCACAACTATGGTTGTCTTGACATTTGTTTATTTAAACTTGGATTTCCAAAGTTGGTTGTCTTGCCTAGGTTCAGTTTAATTAGATGTTTGAATTTGTTATATGTAAGGAAATTGTGGCATTGAACAGTGGACTGTCTTGGTTGTGAAATTCAATTGCTATGGTGGTTCTGTAAGAAACCCCACACTGCTTGATAATTGACAGCAATAACTGATTTTTTTTTTGGATGAAGTACTGTACTTGCAATGCTCAAACTTCAGCAACTGTATTTCAATATCCTTTCTCTTCACTGTTGCTATAAACTCTAACTGGAAGCTCTATAGTTTGTAATGGGTTACATAGATTCTTTAATGAACATGATGTAGTGGCTGCTTTTTTTCATTGAGTTGGCTCAGTCACAAAAATGAAGCATTCTTAAAGGAAGGGAAAACAAAACATGAGAATAACATCACGCTACGTGTATGAATGTGGCTTCCATACTGTTAAATAATTTGATTCTGCACTTCAAAGAAATAACCATTTATTATTTTATGATTTTCTAAGTTACACTTCTTTTAATGAAATGAACCAGGTGATTCATAGTCTGCTGAGGGTTAGATGTGTGGCATCAAGACTAGTTATCCAGAACTATACAAGAAGTCCAGGTATGATCTGCAAATGCTATTTAAAGAGCAAAATAAACAATTTTGGTTGAGGTTAGAGGCAGAACTGGATGTACGTCAGCTTTGGCAGGGTTTTCAGGCCATTACTTTCAACATGGTGAAACCTAACATCATGAATGGCTGTGATGCCCCACTCCCAGATGAGCTCAGCACCTTTGCATGATTTTAAAGGGAGAAAAAAACCTTCACCTCTGTAAATCCCTGCAGCATCTGTTGATCCTGCGATATCTGTCTCAAAGGCTAACATCAGAACATTTTTCAGGATGGTGAACCCTCGCAGTGTGTCAGGTCCTGATGTGTTCCTGGCAGGGCATTGAAAACCTGTGTCAACCACCTAGGAGTGTTCAAAGGACATCTTCAATCTCTCACTGCTGCAGTTGAAGGTTCCCACCTGCTTCAAAAAGGTGACAACCATACCAGTGCCCAAGACTAGCAGGATGAGCTCCCTCATCAAATAATCAGAATCAGGTTTATTTATCACCGGCGTGTGACGTGGAATTTGTTAACTTAGCAGCAGCAGTTCAATGCAATACATAATCTAGCAGAGACAGAGAGAGAAAAAATAATAACAATGAATAAAATGGAAGAATAAATAAACAAGTAAATCAATTACATATATTGAATAGATTATTAAAATGTGCAAAATCAGAAATACTGTTTATTAAAAAAGTGAGGTAGTGTCCAAAGCTTCAAAGTCCATTCAGGAATTGGATGGCAGAGGGGAAGAAGCTGTTCCTGAATTGCTAAGTGTGTGCCTTCAGGCTTCTGTAACTCTTACCTGATGGTAACAGTGAGAAAAGGGCATGCCCTGGGTGCAGTCACATTGAGTGTTATGAAGTGCTTTGAGAATTGGTCATGCCAGAATTAACTCCTGCCTAAGCAAGGATCTGGACACACTGTAATTTGCCTATCAGCACAATAGGTCCATCACTGGTTCTCCACTTGGCCTTGGATCACCTGGACAATAGCAATACCTATGTCAGGCTGCTGTTATTAATTTTAGCTCAGTATTCAACACAATCATACCATCAGTTCTCATCAACAAGCTCCAAAGCCTGGGCCTCAATACCTCCTTCTACAATTAGATCCTTTACTTCCTCACTGAGAGACCACAGTCAGTCTGAATCGGACATAACATCTCTTTGCTGACGGTCAACACTGGCACAGCTTAAGGATGTGTGCTTTGCTCTCTACCCTACTCTGTGTACACCCACAACTATGTGGCTGGCACAGCTCAAGCAACATCTGTAAATTTATCGATGACACAACATTTGTTGGCAGAATTTCAGATAATGACAAGAGGCATACAGGAGTGAGATGGATCAGCTGCTTGACTGGTGTCACAACAACAACCTTGCACTCAACATCAATAAGTCTAAGGAATTGATTCTGAGCTTCAAGAAAGGTAAGTTGTGGGAACACACATGAGTCCTTATTGAGGGATCAGCAGTGGAAAGGGTGAGCAGTTCCGAGTTTCTGGCTGGCAACATCTCTGAAGATCTATCCTGGCTCCAACATGTTGATCCAATTAAAAGAAGACCGTGGCTATATTTCACTAGGAGTTTGAGGATACTGGGTAGATTGCCAAAGACTCTTGCAAATGTCTACAAATGTTCCATGGAGAGCATCTAACTGGTTTATCTCTGTCTGGTATGGAGGAGCCACTGCACAGGATTGGAAAAAGCGACAGAAAATTATAAACTCAGCCATCCCCATCATGGGCATTAGCCTCACCACCACTGAGCACACCTTCAGAAGTTGATGCCTCAGAAAGGCGGCATTCATCATTAAGGACCTCCATCACCCAGGACATACCCTCTTCTCTTTGCTACCATAAGGAGGTGGAGTAGGAGCCTGAAGGAACACACTCAGCATTTTGGATCTCCCCCTCCCCCCTTCAACTTTCAAATCTCTTTCTATCTCTTCTTTCAGTTAGTCCTGACGAAGGGTCTCGGCCGGAAACGTCAACTGTACCTCTTCCTATAGATGCTGCCCAGCCTGCTGCATTCCACTAGTACTTTTTATGTGTGTTGCTTGAATTTCCAGCATCTGCAGATTTCCTCATCTCAACATTCAGGAACTGCTTCTTCCCATCTGTCATCAGATTTATGAATGGACAATGAGACCAGGAGCACTATCTCTTTTTTTTCTTTTGCTCTCTTTTTGTACCAGCAGAAAGACTGGCAGACCATAGTTTGTGTGGCTTCAGAGCTGCATGTCGGACATGGCTATAAGCAGCACTGGAGCCCTAAAGAGGACTGTATTGGCTTCCTTCCTGTTTACCCTGTATACCTTGGACTTTAGATGCAACACTGAGTCATCATCTGCAGAAATTCTCTGATGACTCAGCAATAGTTGTGTGTATAAAGGGAGGACGGGAGGATTAAAAAGGACCCTGGTGGAGGACTTTGTCAAATGGTGCAAGCTGAATTATCTGCAGCTCAACATCAGTAAGACAAAGGAGATGATGATGGACTTTAGAATCAGAATCAGGCTTATTATCACTGGCATATGTCATGAAATTAGTTAACTTAGCAGCAGTTCAATGTAATACATAATATAGAAGAAAAATAACAAAATAATAAGTAAAATCAATTACAGTATGCATACATTGAATAGATTAAAAATCATGCAAAAAACAGAAATAATATATATTAAAAAGGTGAAGTGTGTCCAAGTGTTCAATGTCCATTTAGCAATTGGTTGGCAGAGGGAAAGAAGCTGTTCTTGGATCACAGAGTGTGTGCCTTCAGGCTTCTGTACCTCCTACCAGATGGTAACAGTGAGAAAAGGGCATTCCCTGGGTTCTGGAGGTCCTTAATAATGGATGCTGCCTTTCTGAGTCACCACTCCTTGAAGATGTCCTGGGTACTTTGTAGGCTAGCACCCAAGATGGAGCCGACTAAATTTACAACCCTGTACAGCTTCTTTCTTTAATTGTACAGCTCTACAATTATGGAAAAAGGAAAAATAATGCAAAGATGGTCAGAATACATCAAAGACCTATACGATGACAAAGACCGAGAGGACAACTTTGATATTGGCAACAGCAACGAGGGCCCAGCAATACTGAAAAAAGAAGTGGAATATGCTATGGAGAAAATATGAAAGGGGAAATCATCGGGACCAGATAACATTCCCGTTGAACTGTATGAAACGCTAGAAGATTTTGGTGTAGAGAAATTAACAATCTTATTGAATAGAATATGCAACAGTGGCAAAGTACCAGAAGATCTTTTAAAGACAGTATTGATTGCACTGCCAAAGAAACCAGGTGCAACAGAGTGTGGACAACACAGAACAATTAGTTTAATGAGCCACCTCACAAAAATTCTACTTAGAATCATCATGCTCAGAATAAGAAACAAAATTAAACCAGAGATCAGTGAAGAACAGTGTGGCTTTGTCGAAGGCAAGGGAACATCAAACCCCATTTATATTCTCAGGAATATTATCGAAAGGTCAATAGAAGTACAAGAAGACCTGTACTTCTGTTTCATTGACTACACAAAAGCCTTTGACACAGTGAAACACCAAGTCATCATGAAAATGCTTAAAGATAATAATATTGACAGAAAAGATCTAAGAATAATCAGGAATCTCTACTGGCAACAAAATGCAGCCATACGGATAGACAACGAGATTGGTGATTATCCACCAATAAAGCGAGGAGTCAGACAGGGTTGTGTTCTATCACCAGACCTGTTCTCCCTGTACAGTGAAAACATCATGAAAACCATACAAGACCTACCTGAAATAAGTATAGGAGGATAAAATATCAACCACCTTTGCTATGTGGATGATACAGTACTGATAGCAAACAGTGAAGTAAATTTACAGAAACTAGAATCTACCATCAACTCAGAGAGTGAAAGTCTTGGCCTAACCTTAAATAAAATGAAACCGAAGTACTGGTAATATCAAAGAAACCTGATATCCCAAACTGTAGGATTGTATTGGGAAGTGAAATCCTGAAACAAGTTCACAACTTCAGTACCTTGGATAATGGGTAACATCAATGGCAAGAACAGCATTTACAGAAATGAGAAACATCCTAACGAACAAGAAAATAGCAATTGACATCCGCCTTAGAACTCTCAGCTGCTACATTCTTCCTATATTGATGTATGGCTGCAGTCATGGACCACCACAAATGCAACAGAAAAAAGAATCAATGCAGCAGAGATGTGGTTCCTCAGAAGAATGCTGTGCATATCATATATGGACAGGATAACCAACGAAGAAGTTATAGAGAGAACAAAAACAAAATGTACATTACTTTAAAAAATCAGAAAACAGCAATCAAAATTCTTCAGACACATCATGCAAAGAGAGACATTAGAACATTTAGTTACAACTGGAAAGCTGGAAGGAAAAAGAAGCCGAGGCAGACAGAGAATGAAAATGATAGATGGAATAACATTATGGTTAGAAACAGGGGAGGCAACAACTACAGTTCGGAGGGGCAGGGACCATGATGGATGGAGGGACACGATCGCCCACGCCGAACGGCAAGGCATCTGAATGATGACAGCTTCTTTCGGTCCTGTGCAGTAGCCCCCCTAGACCAGACAGTGATGCAGCTTATCAGAATGCTTTCCACAGTACATCTATAGATATTTTTGAGTGTATTTGTTGACATACCAAATTTCTTCAAACTCCTAATGAAGTATAGCCACTGTCTTGCCTTCATTATAATGGCATTGATATGTTGGGACCATGTTAGATCCTCAGAGGTCTTGACACCCAGCAACTTGAAACTGCTCACTCTCTCCACTTCTGATCGCGCTGAGGATAGGTATGTGTTCCTTCATCTTGGCATTCTTGAAGTCCGCAATCAGCTCTTTTGTCTTACTGACATTGGAAGGCTAAGCCTGCACTGCTCCCTGTTAATATTGATGGTGAGAACAAGTACCTGGGGGTGCACCTGGAGGACAGACTTGAGTGGAGTACCAACACAGGCTGCGTTCAAGAAGGGCCAGAATCACTTCTACTTCCTGAGGAGACTGATGTCCTTTGGAGTATACAGGTCTCTCCTTCACATGTTCTACCACTCTGTTGTCACAAGTGCAATCTTCTATATGGTGCTGTGCTGGGGCAGTGGCATCAACATGGGTGATGCCAGCAGGCTCAATAAGCTGATTAGAATGGCTGGCAATGTTACAGGAGTCAAACTGGACACACTGGAGGCTGTGGTAGAACTAAGGGCTCTATGGAAAATCCTGGCAATTCTGGACAATGTTTCTCACCCTCTGCATGCCACCTTGGCTGAACAGAGGAGTACTTAAGACAACTGTGTTGCTCCGAACAATGCTATATAAGGTCATTCTTGCTCTTGGCCATTAAGCTTTATAATAAGTCAAACTATAGCCAGGGAAGTGATGACTACCTCCTGTTAGACTGTTTGAGGTAACTTATATTTTATTCTTTCTTACTTCTCTTCTAATATTTTTATATCTATGCACTTGTATTGCTACTAAGACACTGTAAGTGTCTAGCCATTTAATTTATACATATATATATTTGTGTTCTAATTTATAGATTTTCATTATTATGTATTGTAATATACTGCTGCTCCAAAACAAATTTCACAATATATACCAATGATATTAAAGAAGAGAAAATCTGCAGATGCTGGAAATCCAAGCAATACACACAAAATGCTGGAGGAACTCAGCAGACCAGGCAGCATCTACGGAAAAGAGTATAGTCGATGTTTCAGGCCAAGACCCTTTGCAGGACTCAGTCCAGCATTTTGTGTGTGTTGCCAGTGATATTAAACCTGATTCTGAATGTAGCCAGAAAAACATTCTATTTGAGCATACTCTACAGCTGGTCAGCACATGTAGATTGTATGCAGTTCAGCAGAAATGTTCTGTGCCCACACATTTGCTTAACTGACAGCAGAGTGGCTGATCTCTCTCAAGGGTAGGTTATATAAATTCTATTAAAGCAGTAATAGGGAATTGATTAGTAAGGAATGTTTACAGGTATTCTAAAATCTGATCAAAAGATCAAGGCAGCTTGGTCTGTTGAAGATTTTTGAAGCCAGGTCATATTAGTTATTTCTCCTTTATACTGAGACAAATTTTTGTGTCATTGCTTTATATTGAATTAATTCTTATCTAATAAGTTATTAAAAGCACTTTGTGAGGAAGATGTTTACATTACAAGTTGTTTGCACTTGAAGGCTCTAATTAAATTGTGCAGTTTTTAAAATAGTGGGTGGATAGTTTGGATGTAGTGAGCTCCTTGCCCCATTTACATTTTGCTTTATTGTGCTACTGAGGAATAAAATATTTTCTCAATGCCATTTCACATTTTCCTTCTCCATTGGGTGCTGTCAGGAGTCAGGAATTATTGAGTCATGTGGGAATGTTGTTTTTTTTCAAGGAGGCTTTACGAACATTCTGATAAATGGTAATCTTTCTGTATCAGGGCATAGAATACAACCTTTGTTTGGGAATTGGTGTTAAGCATGCAGACGTCTTGTCCTACCCATCAGAGCGGACCTGAATGTAATTGGGGCCTCAGTTTAACCAAGAACAGAATGCTGACATTGATTTGCTTGTACTACTAGTGCAGTTGGAAGTTTGTGCTGAGGTAGCTTTGAAAGTATTCCTCATTATAAATTAAATCTTAGTAAGAGTGAACTTTTTCCGATTAATAAACATCTTCCCTTATATTATAAATTTCCATTTAAATTGATTAATAATTACCTTTCATATCTTGGGATTAAAATTACTTGTAAACATAAAGATTTATTTAAGACTAACTTTTTACCATTAATAGACCATATTACTCAACTTTCATCTAAATGGTTTCCTTTATATTTAACTTTGATTGGTCGTATTAATGCAGTTAAGATGTTTTTTTTGCCAAAATTTTTATATGTGTTTCAGGCATTACCAATTTTCGTTCCTAAATCTTTTTTTGATAAAGTCGACTCTAAAATTTCTTCATTTATTTGGCAGAATAAGAATCCGAGACTGGGTAAAATACATTTACAGAAAGCTAAGAGAGATGGAGGTTTAGCATTACCTAACTTTAGATTTTATTATTGGGCTATTAATATTCGACATATGAAATTTTGGTTACTTGACCGGGATATACTATCTATTCCTAAATGGGTAGCATTGGAATTACAATCTGTTCAGGGTTATACACTTGGTTCTATTTTAGGTTCATCTCTTCCTTTTGATTCGAAACGCCTTAAGCAGGTCTCTAACCCGATCGTTAAATATGCTTTGCGTATTTGGTTTCAATTCAGAAAATTTTTTGATCTTAATCAATTCGGGTTAGCGATTCCTATTTTAGGTAACATATTTTTTCCTCCCTCTTTTACGGATCGCGCTTTTCAAACTTGGAAGACTAAGGGTATTTTACGGTTTTTGGATTTATTTTTAGATGGTTCCCTTATGTCTTTTGAACAATTATCTAGTAAATATAACCTATCAAGAATACATTTTTTTAGATATTTACAAGTTAGAAATTTTCTAAGTACTATACTTCCTTCCTTTCCAATGCTTCCTCCTATATATATTTTAGATTCGATAATTAACCTTAATCCATGTCAGAAAGGTGCATCGGCTATGATTTATAATATTATTATGAAACTTAGGAAAGCTCCATTTGATAAGATTAGGGTAGATTGGGAACAGGAATTGGGGCTTACCATTTCTGTGGATGATTGGGGGCAGATTTTACAATTAGTTAATACTTCCTCTATTTGTGCTAAACATTCCCTAATTCAATTTAAAGTGGTGCATAGAGCACATATGTCCAAAGATAAGTTAGCGCGTTTTTACTCGCATATTAATCCTTTCTGTGATAGATGTTCGGGGCAGATAGCCTCTTTAACTCATATGTTTTGGTCTTGCCCTACTTTGGAAATTTTTTGGAGAGATATTTTCAATATTATTTCTAAGGTATTAAATATAGATATCTCTCCTCACCCTATTACTGCTATCTTTGGACTACCTAAAATTTCTAGTAATCTTTCCCCTTCAGCCCGTAGAATGATTGCATTTCTTACTTTAATGGCGAAAAGATGTATTTTACAACATTGGAAAGAGCTTAATGCTCCAACTACCTTTTTTTGGTTTTCTCAGACGATTTTATGTTTGAATCTGGAGAAAATTAGAAGTAACCTTTATGATTCTTCATTTAAATTTGAACAGATTTGGGGACCTTTTATTCGATATTTTCATTTAATGTAATATTTACCCTTCTTGTTTTTTTTTCACTGTTTTAATGGAGGTCGGAATTGAGGACGTGATTTTAAGGTTAACTCTGTTTGGTTTCAAGTTAGCCCATTGCTTTGCTTTGCTTTTAGTTAGTTGCACGGTGGGTTTTTTTTTTTGGGTTTTTTTTTTCTTTTTTTCCATTGATATATATAAAATCTAGTATACTATTATGTTATCTTGGTTTCTTATGCTTAAATTACATTGTTTGTAGTATTTTCTTTTTGGTATTGTTATCTTTTGGAATTTTATTATACTTTAACATTGTATTAATGTTTATATGGCTTACCTTTTTTGTATACTTACTCAATAAAAAGATTTAAAAAGAAAGAAAGAAAGAAAGTATTCCTCAGACATTTTTGAGGTGCATTTTGTGATAACGCATGACACAAGCAAAAGCAAAGGAAGGGGTCACAGCTGGCCAATAGACCGTGAGCTTTGTATTGGGTTTGAAATCTTGATTTTCAAATACTCTTCCTCCAAGAACTGAAAGGCTGCTGGTTTTTCCATGGTCCTGCCATTGACCTTTAATGTCTTACAATATTGTTATACGGCAGAGGGTAGGTTGGTAGAAATTCTTTGTATTGCAGATGCTACACATAAACTAATTCTGCTTTTCTAAGTTTCTAATTTGAGGCTCAGTATCTGATGGTGTGTACTATGAATATACAGTGCCTGTAAAAAATATTCATCCCCCTTGGAAGTTTTCATGTTTTGTTGTTTTACAACATTGAATCAGAGTGGATTTAATTTGGCTCTTTTTAAAACTGATCAGCAGAAAAAAAAACTCTTTTGTGTCAAAGTGAAAACAAATTTCTACAAATTGGGCCAAGTTTATTTCAATATTAAACACAATTATTGATTGCATAATTAGTCACCCCCTTCAAGTCAGTATTTAGTAGAAGCACCTTTGGCAGCAATTACAACTTTAAATCTGTGTGGATTGGTCTCTATCAGCTTTGCACATCTGAACACTGCCATTTTTTCCCATTCTTCTTTACAAGACTTATCAAGCTCTGTCAGATCGCATGGGGATAGTGAGTGAACAGCCCTTTTCGAGTCCAGCCATAAATTCTCAATTAGATTGAGGTCTGGAATCTGACGTGGCCACTCCAGGGCATTAAGTTTGTTGTTTTTAAGCCATTCTTGTGTAGCTTTGGCTTTATGCTTGGAGTCGTTGTCTTGCTTTAAAATACTTTTGCCCAAGTTGCAGTTCTCTTGCAGACTACATCAGGATTTCCCTATATTTTGCTGCATTCATTTTAGCCTCCACCTTCCCAAGCCTTCCAGAGCCTGAAGCATCCCCACAGCATGATGCAACCACCACCATGCTTCACGACAGGGATGGTATGTTTTTGATGTGTTTTTGGTATTTTTGGCCTATGTCAAACATAGCATTTAGTCTGATGAACAAAAAGTTCAATTTTGGTTTCACCAGACCATGGAACCTTCTTCCAGCTGACTTCAGAGTCTCCCACATGCCTACTGGCAAACTCCAGCTGAGATTTCATGAGTTATTTTTTCAACAGTGCCTTTGTTTTTGCCACTCTCCCATAAAGCTGCAACTGGTGAAACACCCGGGCAACAGTTGTTACATGTGCAGGCTCTCCCTTCTCAGCTGCTGAAGCTTGTAACTCCTCCAGAGTTGTCATGGGTCTCTTGGTGGCCTCCCTCACTAGTCCCCTTCTTGCACGGTCACTCAGATTTTGAGGATAGCCTGCCTGAGGCAGGTTTACAGCTGTGCCGTATTCTTTCCATCTCTTGATGATTGACTTAACTATGCTCCAAAGGATAGTCAGTGGCTTGGAAATTTTCTTGTATCCATCTCCTGATTTGTGCTTTTCAATAATCTTTTTGTGGAGTTGCTTGGAGTGTTATTTTGCCATCATGGTGTAGATTTTGCCGGGATACTGACTCACCAGCAGTTGGACCTTCCAAATACAGGTGTATTTTTACTACAATCAGTTGAAACACCTTGACTGCAGACAGCTCTCCAAAAACGGATCTCCATTTAACTAATTATGTGACTTCTAAAACCAATTGGCTGCACCAGTGATAATTTGGTGTGTCATATTAAAGGGGGAGGGGGTTAATACTGACGCAAAAATTATTTTGTGCTTTATATTTAAAATTAATTTAGATCAGTTTATAGAGATCTGATTTCACTTTGACATAAAAGTCTTTTTCTGTTGATCAGTATAAAAAAGAGCACCAAATTAAATCCACTGTGATTCAATGTTGTAAAACAATAAAACATGAAAACTTCCAAGGGTTGGGGGGGGTGGTGGTGAAGACTTTATAGGCACTGTACTGCAACTTTGACTGAAGTTGGAGTGGTCATGGTCTCAAAGTGAGGTGTCATAGGTTGAACTATTACCCATTTATCCTGATGTTCACTCCACCAGTGGGAAGCTGGTTGGCAAGGTGCAGCATTGCAGTGAGGAAGATGGAGGCAAGTGTTGGGAGAAATGGAACAACCTTACTCCCTGAGCTTGAGTCTAATGTGGACCTGTTGGTTAAGATTATGGCTTTCTTCTTGGTATGTAGCAGATGTAATTTGGAGATAAATTTCAATGGACAGACAAATCAGAATCAGGTTTAGCATTATTGACATGTGTCATGAAATTTGTTTTGTGGCAGCAGTACAGTGTAAGACAAAAATTACTGTTACAAAATTAAACAGTGTAAAAAGCAACTGATGAGGTAGTGTTCCTGTATCGTTCGGAATCTGACTGCAGAAGGTGTTAGTAAAACTTTGTGTTTGGGTCACTAGGCTCCTGTACCTCCTCGCCTATGCTGGTAATGCAAGGAAGGCATGTCCCGAATGGTGAGGCTCTGTTAATGATGGATGCCACTACCTTGAGGTACTGTTTCATGATGTCCTTGATAATGGGTAGAGTTACGCTCATGATGGAACTGGCCGAGTCTACAACATACTGCAGCCTATTGTGATCCTTTGCATTGGAGACTCCATACCAGTTATTGATGCAACCAGTCAGAATGCTCTCCACTGTATATCTGTAGAAATTTGCTGGAGGCTGGGTTGAAATACCAAATATCTTCAAACTCCTAACAAAGTGAGCCACAGGTATCCTTCCTTCATGATATGGTATGTCACCACAGACTCTAGCAAATTTATGCAGAAGTACAGTATAGTGGAAAACATTCTGGCTGGTCACATCACAAACTAATGTGGAGTCTCCAACACAAAGGATCTCAAGAAACTGCAGAGTGTTTAAGCTCTGCCAAGCCACAGGTCATGAGTGTAAAGAGTAAAGCAGTGGGCTAAGCATGTATCCTTGAGGTGCACCTTTGTTTTTTGTCATTGAGGAGATATTATACTAATCTTCACTGACTAGTCTCCCAACGAAGTTAAGGTTGCAGTTGCAGAGTGAGGTACAGAAACCCAATGTCTTGAAGCTTGTTGATTAGTAGTGAGGGATTCTAGTGTTAAACGCTGAGCTATAATCAATAAACAGCATGCTATTTAGGTGTTCCAAAGCCAAGTAGAGAGCCAGTGAGATTACATCTGCTGAAGCCCTGTTGTGGCAGTAGACAGATTGCTGCAGGTCCACATTCCTCTTTTCTGCAGGAATTAATCCTGTGCATGACCAAACTCTCAAAGCACTTCTTCAAAGTAGATGTGAGTGCTACTGGGTGGGTGATAGTCGTTAGGCAGCAGACCATGCATTTCCTGGGCACCAGGAAGATGTCCTTTTGAAGCGTGCAATCCTTCAAATGCAGCATTTGACAGCAA
This sequence comes from Mobula hypostoma, assembly GCF_963921235.1. Taxonomy (NCBI): domain Eukaryota; kingdom Metazoa; phylum Chordata; class Chondrichthyes; order Myliobatiformes; family Myliobatidae; genus Mobula; species Mobula hypostoma. The sequence continues at coordinate 62,846,245 of NC_086104.1, read as the reverse complement.
ATTTAAGAAGAAGCTTACCTCTCTCTTGGTTGATGCATCAAAGTATTTTGTGAGATCAAAAAATATCAGGTATAGAGATTGATGCTATTCCTTGCATATCCTTTCGTGATGAATGAAAATCTGAAATGTTGTAAAATCTTGGTGGGTTTGGCAGCATCTGGGGAAAGCAAAATAGTTAATGGTTCAAGTCAAAAATCCTTGGTTGAAACTGGGAAATAGAGAAAACAAATCACTTTTAGAGATGATGAGGGATGATCAAGGTAATATCTTTAACAGGGTTAGGCTACGTTTGCCGTGGTTAAACACTGTTGATGAGACCATCTTGTTAATAAGTTGGTGAGAGCAGTTAAAGAAAAATTAAAGGGCATACAATAACAGTGAAATGCAGAGCTGTAGGAAATATCCAGTAGATTAAGCTAATGGAGAAAGTTAAAAGTCAAGTCATAATAACAGATGGAGAATCCTGTAGAAGAACTGGCCAATTCTGATGCCAACAGAGAAAGTAATGAACCTGAAATTATTAAAATCAAAATCAAATCCAGAAGGTTGCAATGGATTTCGCAAATGAATGATGAGGTGATTTTCCTCAAGCTTATATTGGGGTTCATTCTAACAAGCAGGACTGAGCAAAGAGACTTTTCAATGCAGAGGAAACCACATTGTAAGTACTGAATGTCAGAAAAATACTGCTTTATCAGAAAAACAAATGATGATCCTTGTCAGAGGATCAGAGGTGGAGAGGGCCAACAACTTTAAATTCCTTGGTGTTAAACTCCTTGGAGTCGATTGTCAAGGATGAGGTTATGGGGTACCTGGAGCCATATGACAAGATAGGCAGAACTCAGCATGGATTCCTTAAAGGAAAATCCTGCCTGACAACCCTATTACAATTTTTTGAGGAAATTACAAGTAGACTAGACAAGGGAGACGCAGTGGATGTTGTATATTTGGATTTTCAGAAGGCCTTTGACAAGGTGCCACACATGAGGCTGCTTAACAAGATAAGAGCTCATGGAGTTACGGGAAAGTTACATTCGTGGATAGGGCGTTGGCTGATTGGCAGGAAACAGAGAGTGGGAATTAAGGGATCCTATTCTGGTTGGCTGCTGGTTACCAGTGGTGTTCCACAGGGATCCGTGTTGGGGCCGCTTCTTTTTACATTGTACATCAACGATTTGGATTATGGAATAGATGGCTTTGTGGCTAAGTTTGCTGATGATATGAAGATAGGTGGAGGGGCCGGTAGTGCTGAGGAAACAGAGTCTACAGAGAGACTTGGATAGATTGGAAGAATGGGCAAAGAAGTGGCAAATGAAATACAATGTTGGAAAGTGTATGGTTATGCACTTTGGCAGAAGAAATAAATGGGCAGACTATTATTTAAATGGGGAGAGAATTCAAAGTTCTGAGATGCAACGGGACTTGGGAGTCCTCGTGCAGGATACCCTTAAGGTTAACCTCCAGGTTGAGTCGGTGGTGAAGAAGGCGAATGCAATGTTGGCATTCATTTCTAGAGGAATCGAGTATAGGAGCAGGGATGTGATTTTGAGACAAGGCGCTGGCAAGACCTCATTTGGAGTACTGTGGGCAGTTTTGGGCTCCTTATTTAAGAAAGGATGTGCTGATGTTGGAGAGGGTACAGAGAAGATTCACTAGAATGATTCCCGGAATGAGAGGGTTAACATATGAGGAACATTTGTCCGCTCTTGGACTGTATTCCTTGGAGTTCAGAAGATTGGGGGGGACCTCATAGAAACATTTCAAATGTTGAAGGGCATGGACAGAGTGGATGTGGCAAAGTTGTTTCCCAAGATGGGGGAGTCCAGTACGAGATGGCATGACTTAAGGATTGAAGGGCGCCCATTCAGAACAGAAATGCGAAGAAATTTTTTTAGCCAGAGGGTGGTGAATCTATGGAATTTGTTGCCACGGGCAGCAGTGGAGGCCAAGTCATTGGGTATATTTAAGGCAGAGATTGATAGGTATCTGAGTAGCCAGGGCATCAAAGGTTATGGTGAGAAGGCAGGGGAGTGGGACTAAATGGGAGAATGGATCAGCTCATGATAAAATGGTGGAGCAGTCTCGATGGGCCGAATGGCCGACTTCTGCTCCTTTGTCTTATGGTGTTACTATTTTTAGAGGGCCTGTCCTGCACCCTGCACTTAAATACAATTACAAAGGAAGCACAGCAGTGCCTCTGCTTAGGAGTTTGCAAAGGTTCAACATAACATCTAAGACTTTGACAAACATCTTTAAACGTGTGGTGGAGAGTATATTGACAAGCTGCATCACAGCCTGATACGGAAATACCAATGCTTTTGAACTGAAAATCCTACAAAAAGTGCGGATACAGGCTAGTCCATCATGGGTAAAGCCCATGAGCGCATCTACATGGAGAGTTGTTGCAGGAAAGCACCATTCATTATCAGGGACCTCACCACCCAGGTCATATTCTATCCTCACTGCTGCCGTCAGGAAGAAGGTACAGGAGCCTCAGAACTCACACTCCATGTTCAAGAACAGTTTTACCCGCTAACCATCAGACTCTTGAACCGGGGGGGTAACTTCATTTAACTTAACTTCCCCATCACTGAACTGTTCCTGCAACCTATGGACTCACTTTCAATGACTCTCCATTTCATGTTCTCGATATTTATTTATTATTAACATTATTATTTTTTTCTCGTATTTGCAGTTTGTTGTCTTTTGTATACTGGTTGAATATCCAGTAGGTGTGGTCTTTCATTCTATTATGATTATTTTATTTTTATTACGGATTTATTGAGTATGCTGGCAAGAAAATTAATCTTGGTTGTTCCTGGTGACATACAGTATATATACTTTGATAACAAATTTACTTTGAACAAGAATTGTTTGGGTCCCAGGATGTGCGGAAGGGAAAAATACAAGGATGTTTATTAATATTCTGAGGTTACGTAATTGTTCAAGATCAGAGAGAAGTTCTCAGGGATAGTGTATGTGTGGCAGCGGATAGAATTGAGATCAGAGGAAAGTGAAGGCATTGATGTTGTGGTAAAGATCGCATTCATAGTATCTCCATTTGAACTCTGCATTGTGGTTCAGGAGCAGTTGCACAATTACTGAGATGGCCGGTGAGGACCCTAGGAATGGCATTCCCTGTGGTGGCAACAAAGATAAGTGCATTCAGAATTGTCTTTCAGGAAGATGAGAATAATTTCAGCTTTTCTTGAGCCCCTGACACATTACTAAAAGTGATAGATGTGGTTGTTAATTTTGAAATGAAAATCACTTTTTTGCCAATTTGTAGAAATTGTGCAAGGATATTGTATCTTCCCAAGCCCATGGTTCTCAATTGGCTTGTGGGTTTTTTGATTTGTTAACCATTGGGATAGCAGCTGGATACTTTGATGTAGAATGGAGTCAAGGGTGGTCATTGTCAAAAACAGGAGTCATGATCGAAGGGTTCTTTGAAATGTTCCTTCAAGTGGGTGTTGATTGCATCTCTCACCTTGATGTTTGCATCCATTTTTAGCTTTTTCCATGGCGGGCCTGTGCATGTTTGAATTATGGGTACACTTAACAGAACTAAAAGAAAATGTATGCCAGTCATTGTAATTAGTGGCTGCTGAATCTCTTGCTCTTCTTTTCACAGACATCTGTTCCTAAGCTCATTAGCTTTCTTTTTGACCTTGGTTTTCCAGTGTCTGTTGAAATTTCTTTTCCTTAGAGGCAGGATGGAATTCCCAATCCAAGATGGCCCTGCATTGCAATTCATTATCTTCTGTAATGGAAATTATTTTAAAATTTGTTATGTGCACATTTCTCATTCAGCTCAATGTATTCTCATATGCATTCCCAAATGAAGGAGACACTGCACTTGTATACAAATCCACAAGAAAACACTTTTTTAGAACTAGCACAAATGCAATACAGAAAGGAAGACAAAAGTCTATAGTAGCAATACAAAAATAAAAGTAATACTTATTCACTAAACAAGCTTATCTCTGCGATGTTAGAAGGAAGCTACAGATCAACAATTCTGTTTTCTCTCTCTGACTCTGACTCAATGTACTAGTATTGGCCAGGACCTAGCCTAAGACAAAACTCCCACATGCATGGTGCCCCTTTTTATACCATCCAAAACTCCTTGCACTGGTACTTTTCCATCCTTTAATGATACTTGCTGCACCCCCTTATCTCTAATGACCTCCAGCCCAGACAAACGCTTTAAACTTCCCACTTTTCACTATTATGGCTGCAGATTTGTACTTTCTTGACTCTTGGAACTCTACTGTGGACTGGTTCTCTTGTACTTCTTGTACTTTCTCAAAACAATCCCACTCCGAACTAGCATCATTTTGTGTTATAGACTTCTATTTTTTTGCCTTATTTTGTTTCATATTTCCTATTACAAAGAAAAAATGACATTTAATTATTTCCTTACACCTTCTGGATTTCTTTGTCATTCTCACCGAATCAAATGTATTTCCTGGGTTTTTCTGTAAAAAGTCATTTAGCCTGTGCTAATTATAGTGGTCTTCAGGCCAGTCTAAACTTTATAAACAACAGCTCCTGTTGGTTTAAATTAATCATAGGGGTTTTCTGTGGGCCTGATGTTTAGACTCAAGGTTCTCAATACCTTTCTGAATGTTGTTGCTTCACTTTGGTTATTAGCCACGGATTCTCTTGGGGGAAAAAAAATCGGGATGTTGCAGTTTTTTTCAGTGGCTTTGAGTAAACTCTTAATGATTTTTCTCTATCTGCTTAATAATCTATCTGATTAATGATAGAGCTTGAAACAGAAGGTTAGTTTTGAGTGTTTGGTGCTGGTGATGTGTAAGACATTGCTTGCCATGCAGAGCTGACAATGTAATTAGGGCCTTGATAATGGGGAAGTTGGCCTGAGAGAGTACACTGATAATAGTTTGTGTATCTTTCAGACATCCCACCCTGCAAAAACTCATTTCAGGGAGGTAGCACCCCCACCACCCCGCAACCCCATATCCCCCCCCCCCCGGTCTACCTCCAAAGGTGTATGTAATACTTTGTTTAGTGTAAACTAAGTTGAGTATATGCAGAAAATGTGACATTAAAATACGTACTTATATTATCATGTTTATTCTATTACAACTTTAAGCAAATCTACATCCCTCTCTCCCTCTCTCCCTCTCTCCCTCTCTCCCTCTCTCCCTCTCTCCCTCTCTCCCTCTCTCCCTCTCTCCCTCTCTCCCTCTCTCCCTCTCTCCCTCTCTCCCTCTCTCCCTCCTCTCCCCCCCTCCCCCCTCTCCCTCTCTCCCTCCTCTCCCCCCCTCCCCCCTCTCCCCCCTCTCCCCCTCAAAAAAAATCGATTTCCGGGATATTGTATATAATTTCCGGGCATCAGGGAGCCTCTATCAATATGCGGGAGACTCCCGGAACTTCCGGGAGAGGAGGGATGTCTGATCGTTTCAATGAATTTGAAGAATTTTGTTAAGAAATAATTGATGGGTTCTCTCCTGTGCCTGGAGATGTGTGCAGTAGCTTGTTCAGGAACCAGAAGCGCAAAGGAAAGCAATGTTCTCTATCACCCAGCAGACCGTGTATTTTGTGCCAGCTTGATGTATTGATTTTCAAGTGCTTCCTTCCTGAATTGACCAAAGACTGAATTGACACATTGAAGCCAATAGTGAACTTAGTTGCTAAGAAATGAAAGCAGGTTGATAAAAGATCTCTGTCTTGCATGTTGATTGTTAAAGTCATCTTGTATGTTTTACTAAATGAACTGGCAGTATCCTGGAGCTCCAGGGTGTGTACCCTTTAATTTGTGAGGCTGCATAAGTGAAGTGTAAGAAATCCATGCATTATTCTGTTAAAGCTGGGTACATAGTACAAACCAATTAAACCAAATCCAACTTTGAGTTCAGTCCAGCTGAACCATTCATTGAACATGTTAAATGGTCCAGTACCATTAATTGAACATGTGCCTATTACAGAGTCAAAACATTAGATTTTCTTCAATATATATCTGTCATCTTTTTTGGGTGTCAGATCACATTTCTACGAGACCAGTTTCAAAGTCTGGTACTACAAGAGCTGGACGATGATCAAGCTGCATTTGCTGCAAAGAGTGGAGCAAGAAGGTACAGTTCAATGCAGGACTTGCTCTGCAGCTCCATTCCACAATACCAACATAAAGTAAGAAAATTGCCTGCGAAGTCTTTTGGGTGGAAAATCAGGAACCAGATTATTTTTAAAGGGCCTTTTTGCCTCCCCGTCACATTTCAAGCCTATTAAATCTACTTGAGAAATGGCATAAAGGAGGTTTGGCATAATTGGTCTCTTTCCTTTGTTTTCTTATATGCCTAACATGTCCAAGTAGAAAACTTCAAACATGATTTTCAAAATATTTTATTCAAATACAATAATAGTTCAGATTTGGAGCTTTGTATATTTAAAAAAATCTGATTGCTTTGGAATATAATGCAGTCTTTGATTGTGTGTGTTTCTGCTGACCAATGAAGAACCTTTACTGTCAGGACGCAACCCTGCAAACCTTAAGCAATTATTCATTGAATGCTTGCACACTCATTGTCATGCCTTGTATCTTTCCAGGTTTGACGGATGAAAAAGTAAAGACTTACCTTTCACTTCATACACATGTACTGGATGAATTTGTGGCAGACAGTGTTGATGTTGAAACACTAGAAAAGTGGCTAATGAAAAAACACAGCAGGCAAGATGGTAAGCTTACTGCTCCACCAGTTATCAAATAGCTTTATTTTTCATGTGACTTAAAAGTTCATGTCATGGAATTCTCTTTCTATCTATCTAATAGATATACACACACATGTAAACCTTAAACAGTTACTGTAGGATCATTGCCTGTGCTAAATGTGCTTGAACAGCATTAGTGTAATCTGACCTAGGTTTGGTTGGGGGTGGGGTGATGGTGTTCACTTCCTGATGTAACAAATTTCAAAATCATGTGGTACTGTGGATAACAACTGCTCTCAACTATCCAGTTCAAATTTTCTATACGGGTGATCCCTGTATTACAGAGTGACTGTTTTCCTAGAAAATAGTTGGTATCATAAATTTGTCTAGTACAAAATCCATCGAATACCATATTAAAAGCGGTGATGTGTTCCTGTGGGAGGTTTGTGTCTCAACAGTTGTGTTGAGTTCTGTAATTGCTGGTTGATGGCAGGGCGTCATGTAGGAGATTGCATTGTCCAAGCAAAGTGGCAAGCAGCTGCATTTGAAGATACAAGCAACTGCATATGCTTGTCACCTTCCAGCCTTGAATGGAGATGTACACTTTTAAATACAATGCAGATATACTGTAGGTAAAATGGTTTAATATAACTCACAACAAATTTGGTTTACAACTTGCACTTAAACTCACTGGCCTTGTTTCAGATATCTTGAGGATAAATAAAATAAAACTCTTGCGGGGGGGGGAGTAAAAATCTCCAAATGAATTGTTGTGCTTTTTAAAAAAAACGTTATTTGCATATGACATTTAATGCAGGTTGGGGAAAAAAGAGAGAAATTCTGCTGTTTCCTTTGCATTTTCTGTTGATTTATTTTCTTCTTTACATAAATTCTGTAATTGTGGTTTTATTATTGAATCTCAGATTTTGATTCGTGATTTTTGAATTGCATAAGGGCAAATTTTTGTAACCTGAATAGTTGAAATGTGGGAGTTGTCTGTACTTGAATGGTAAACGAACAATTGCACAGGAATCTTACTGAGAGATACTATTAGCATGCCCAGTTTGAAAATGCAACATAATGTGGTATATGGAGGAAAAGTCACTATTTTCTGATTCCACATTCCTCTTTATGCACCACTTCTGCTTAATCTGCCTAGCACTTTACACAAATCTAGCCTCTTACCATGAGACATCAGAGTAGAATCAGGCTACTTGGCCCATCGAGTCTGCTCCGCCATTTCATGGATAATTTATTTTTCCTCTCAACCCCTTCTCTTGCCTTCATCCTGTAACCTTTGATGTCCTTACTAATCAATAACCTATCTACCTCTGCTATAAATATACCCAGTGACTTGGCCTCCACAGCTATCTGGTAATCTGTTCCACAGATTCACTACCGTCTTGTTAAAGAAATTCCTCATCTCTGTTCTAAAGGGGCATCCTTCTATTCTGAGGTTGTGCCCTCAGGTCCTAGACTCTCCCACTATTTGAAACAGCCTCTCTCCATCCATTCTGTGTTGGCCTTTCAGTATGGCACCTTGCTCATTATAGACTGCCTTCACAAAAATGACCAGCTTTTCCCCACTGTACACTGCCTGTTAACTTTAACCCCATAAAATGTTATCTTAACAATCATATATGTGGTATCTCATCAAATTTATTATATCTGTTCGCTTCCTCATCTATTTATTTCTCAAGGCAAAATAAACTTTGAAAATATACAAATGTTTCATTGAACACACCTTCGCTTTTCCAGAATCATAAGTTTAAATTTAATTTTGCAACCCACCTTATGCAACACATGATACTTGCCTTCATAAGTTGCTCAATTTCCACAACTCATGTTTCAGTCTTAAGAATGTCATTATTCAATTCAGTGTTAAATTTTATTCTGTTATGACTTCAGTCCCCCAGAGATTCTTTTCTATGCGATTCGTAATTGATGCTGATTATTCAAGACGATATAAAATGATTTGTTCCATGGAAGTTTTGACTGTATACTCTAAAAAACTATCTCAAATATAATCTATGACTGGCTCTCTAAAGTACTTTTGACACCCTGTTTTGACAAGCATAAATGGAATGTCTCCCTTGATTATTGAATTAACATTATTCCAAACTCTTGTTAGTTCTTAATGAATAGTTTGTGTAATGATAGCGAACCTATTGGAGTCCTATTATCTATTCACTTTAGTAAGTCAGTCCTCTCCATCAGGCATAAAATAGAACAGTACCGCACAGGAACAGGCACGTCAACTCACAATCTCTGTGCCCTGACCATCATGTCAATTTAAACTTTTGTGCTGATTCTCTGAATCTGGGACATTCCTGTCTTTGGTTATGTCCTTGTGATATCTGAAATGCAAGCTTCCCAAATATTACAGCAATATCTCAATAAAGATTGTTATCTCAACTCTGTTATCAGTGACACAAAAACACTTAATTGACTTGCGCTTCTATTGCAGTAAATTACTTCTAATTTCATGTTTTACTAATTTTCCTTGTTCAGACAATTTTCTCTGTTGCATCTCAAGTCAGTATTCTGCTCTGTTAACATTGATTTTTAGTGTATCCCTCATCAAAATTTTCCCCACTTTTTCCTCTGCTCACCAAACACTTTTGCATGTTTTTCCTCCACGGTTATGATTATTTATTTTCCAGTGCGGTATTTTCAGCCAGGTTTAAATGAAGCCTGTACCAATCATTCATGAATGCCCATGAATACAGCTTAACAAAACAGCATTACTCTGGGGCCAAGGTGCAAAACAGAGTTCCAGCAGTCATACAGAGCACAAGGCACATATAGCATATATAGGACTGCACACACATATAAGATATCAGTAAAATACAGTCACACAAGAAACCACAGTCCAAGACCGAGTCTATGAATTCTGCACCATGCATTCAATATTCTGGTCTCTTATTTTCCTGTGTCAATTGCGTGTGACTAAGGTAACAATTCAGAGATAACTATTATTAATGTTAGGTGCTTTACTTTTATGTCCAGCTCCTCAAACTGTCTAGGCAGAACCTCATTCTTGGTTCTGTATACATTATTGGTTTCTAAATGGACTAAGGCAGCCGGGTTCTTCCACTCCCAAATCATTCTCTAGCTGCAAAGAAATATACCTGATCTTGCATTGTGCAGACAACATAACGCTATGACTCCCACTCACAGCTGCAGAAAACACCACAGCTACACCTACAGCTATTGCATTCCTATCAAGTATTGATTTCCCAATTCAATTAATGGAGTTTTATGCTCTCTCGATGTCTTTGTCGGAGTCCACCAAGTAAAGCAAATCTTTTACCATTTCAATACCTTTTAGTCATAAAAATAAATGGAATGTTAGTCACCATTTTCATAACAAGTAATATTATTGTGCAATGGACCAGAATTGATTAAGAGAGCTAAAGATTTAAAAAAAAGGAACCCATAGAGGCAAGTGATCATAATATGATTGAATTCACTCTGAAATTTGAGGAGAAGCTAAAGTCAGATGCATCAGTATTAACAGTGGAGTAAAGGGAATTACAGAGACATAAGAGAGGAGTTGGCCAGATTTGATAGGAAAAGAACACTGGCAGGGATGATGGCAAAGCAGCAATAGTTGGAATTCCTGGTAGCAATTTGGAAGGCATGGGATAAAAAATCCCAAAGAGGAAGAAATATTCTAAGGGAAAGGTGACACAACCTTGAGAAGTCAACATAAAAGCCAAGGAGAGGGCATATAATAGAACAAAGATTAGTGGGAAGTTAAAGGACAGGGAAACTTTTAAAAAGCAAGAAAAAACTACTAAAAAAGTCATTAAGAAGATAAAGATGGAATACGAAAGTAAGCTAGCCAATAATATTAAAGAGGATACCAAAGGTTTCTTAAGATAAATAAAGTGTAAAAGAGGGGTGAGAGTAGATATTGGACCGCTGGAAAACAATGCTGGAAAGGTAGGAAAGGTAGTAATGGGGGACAACAAAATGGTGGATGAACTGAATAAGTATTTTGCGTTTGTCTTCATGGTGGAAGACACCAACAGTATAGTAGAGGTTCCAGGTGTCAGGGGTCATGAAGTGTATGAAGTTACCATAACTAAAGAGAAGGTTCTTGGGAAACTGAAAGGTCTGAAGGTAGATAAGTCACCTGGAACAGATGGTGTACACCCCAGAGTTCTGAAAGAAGTGGCTGAAGAGATTGTGGAGGCATTAGTAATGATCTTTCAAGAATCACTAGATTCTGGATGGTTCAGGAAGACTGATGTACGGGGTCTTTCTTTTTGTTAAATTTAAAATGGCTTCTTATGTTATACTGGGGAATGCTGAGTAAGTCTCTAACTAGACAGTTGTTTGGGTTATTATAGATAGCAGGGTGCTATTAATCAATCAGTGGTCATGTATCGTTTTGTTTTCGGATACAATGCTGTATCATATGACTGTGGACGGGGTTTTTGGGGGGGAGTCGGAGGAGAGACGAGGAGGACCACGGACGTGCGGGGGTTTTTGACAGGTAGTCGGAGGAGAGACGGGGAGTCGGAGGAGTGACGGGGAGGACGGTGGACGTGTGGGGGTTTTTGACGGGGAGTCGGAGGAGAAACGGGGAGGACGGTGGAGAGACGGGGAGTCAGAGGAGAGACGAGGAGTTGGAGGAGAGATGGGGAGTCAGATGAGAGACGGGGAGGATGGTGGATGTGCGGGGGTTTTTGGCAGGGAGTCGGAGGAGAGACGAGGAGGACGGTGGACGTGCGGGGGTTTTTGACGGGAGTCGGAGGAGAAACGGGGAGGACGGTGGAGAGACGGGGAGTCAGAGGAGAGACGAGGAGTCGGAGGAGAGATGGGGAGTCAGATGAGAGACGGGGAGGATGGTGGATGTGCGGGGGTTTTTGGCAGGGAGTCGGAGGAGAGACGAGGAGGACGGTGAACGGATTTTTGGGGGGAAGTTGGAGGAGAGACAGGGAGGACGGTGGAGAGACGGGGAGTCGGAGGGGAGACGGGGAGTCGGAGGAGATACAAGGAGGACGGAGGAGAGATGGGGAGTCGGAGGAGAGACGGGGAGTTGGAGGAGAGACGGGGAATCGGAGGAGAGACAAGGAGAACGGAAGAGAGACGGGGAGTCAGAGGAGAGACGGGGAGTCGGAGGAGAGATGAGGAGGACGGCGGACGAGGTTTTTAGGGGGAGTTGGAGGGGAGACGGGGAGGATGGTGGACGTGCGGGGGTTTTTGACGGGGAGTCGGAGGAGAGACGAGGAGGACGGTGGACGTGTGGGGGTTTTTGGTGGGGAGTCGGAGGAGAGACAGGGAGGACGGTGGACGTGCGGGGGTTTTTGACAGGGAGGACGGAGGAGAGACGGGGAGTCAGAGGAGAGACGGAGAGGACGGTGGACGGGGTTTTTGGCGGGGAGTCGGAGGAGAGACGAGGAGGATGGCAGACGTGCGGAGAGGCTCCAGTCGATCACTCCGGGTGGTTCCAAGCCATGAGTCGACAGGATTCGGGTTGTTGTCAGGAATTGATTGAGCTCCAACGGTAGCGCGCAAAGAACTTGGACTTTGATAAGTGTTGGTGCCTTTTTTTTTCATTACTTTCCTCTCTGTATCAAATTTATATTAATGTCATAGAATTAGTAACATCTATAAAGTGTACCTGTTAAAATTTACTGGGTGTGCTGGCTGATGATTGATGTTTGGGATTGATTCGGGCGGCGACCAACCCTGTGGGGAGTGTTGAGGCAGGTGCTGGGTGGGATTTCCCCTAGACATATACGAGTCAATATAACGGAACGTTACAAGTGGGGGCTACCGTCCTGGATTTGGATTTTCGGTAAAGCTGTAATAGTCATCGCGTTAAGTGGTGTGAAGATGGATCGAGATAAGATTGTAAGTTGGTGTGAATTGGAGGAGGTACCGGTGAATCATGCGTGCGTGCTAAGTGGGGTCGATTATTGCATTCCGGCAGATGTACTGGTGCGAGGATTAAAGGTATCGGGCAGGTAGAACTTATAGCTAGAAGAGGTGGGAAAGAACTGGAGTCCAGCTGGATGTTGGTGCGGACGAGTGCCGACGTCATGACTTTAGAGCTACCAGCGACAGTCCACGTCCCGGGGGAGGCGGGGCCGTGGGGTCTCCACACCCTTTTGGAGGACGAAAGTGAGGAGGTGCCGGAGGAGGAGCTAGATGAGGCCCCAGGGGAGGTGCCAGTAGCCAGGGGTGGAGGTGTGGAGTGGGAAGGCTTGGTCAGACCCCGTCCCCCAGTTAGGGCTGAGACCTCCGAGTTAGCGGCTGCCATTACCTCCCTGGCAAGAAGGGTTGAGGGGCCCCGCCCGAAGCTGAGAATTTTCTCGGGAGCCAGGCCCACCCCGGAAGGGGAGGATGACTATGATACCTGTGTTGAGGATACATCCCAGTTGTTAGAGGTGTGGCCAGTTTCGGATGAGGAAAAGAGACAGCGATTGGTGGAAAGCTTAAGGGGCGGGGCGGCCCATGTGGTCCGCGAGTTGAGAGCGGAACACCCTTCGGCTTCCCTGTCGGAGTGTTTGGACGCTTTGGAGGAAGTGTTTGGACTGTCAGGAGATCCCTGGCAACATTTAGCGGAGTTTCAACAAATGGGGCAGAGAAGAGGGGAAAAGCTGTCAGAATACGTTTTCCGGCTGGAAGGGAAGCTTACGGGGCTGCAGCGCCGAGGGGTAGTGAGGGTGGACGAAGTGGGGAAGTTGAGGATGAGCCAGATATGTAGAGGTTCCCGGGAGGATGACAGGGTGGCTTGGAGTATCTGGCAGTCATATAAGAGGAGCCCCTCTCCATCATTCGGGCAGCTGATTAGAGAGGTACGGGCGGAGGAGAGTGCTTTGGGCTGACCAGGGGGCTCGGACCCCCGGGGACGGTCTTCAGCGGTTCAGGAGGTGGTAGCCGGGGTGAGATCAGAGAAATCCAAGGGGTCCCCGGGGGGGGGCGTACCAGGAGAAGAGAGGCGGCGAGTAGTGGGTGCTATAACTGTGGGAGAGAGGGGAATTTGCGGCGGGAATGTGAGTGGCTGGGGGTGTGCTACAGCTGTGGGGAAGCGGGTCACTTGCGGAGGGATTGTGAGAGACGAGATGCTCCGAGGGGGGAGGGCCCCCGGGCCACCAAGAAGGGAGAGGTGTCGGGAAACTTAGGAGAGGCTCTGAGGGAATGGACTGGAGTTTCAAGAGGAACACGTTCTCAGAAAGCAGCCATGGAACCCCAGAAAGTACAAGCCCAAATTCCGGATGGACTGGTGGGACCCCGTTCCAGCGTGTCCCTACGGATAGAGGGAATCTTTGCGAAAGCCATCCTTGACACTGGGTCGCAGGTTACCTTACTGTACCAGTCGTTCTACAACAAATATCTGAAGCATTTGCCAGTAACTCCGTTTAATGCATTAGAGATTTGGGGCGTAAGTGATGGTGATTACCCGTATGATGGGTACTTGTCAGTGAGATTGGAATTTTCGGAGGGAGATGTGGGAGTGTCGGACGCCTTTGAGACGCTGGTGTTGGTCTGTCTGGACCCAGTGGAAACCGGTGGTGCTGCCCTGCTAGTGAGGACTAATTCCCCTCTGGTGCGACGGCTCTTGGGAACCTGTAAGAAGAAGGCGGGGGAGAACTTTCTGGAGACCCTCTCGGTACACCTAGTGTTCCGAGCAGTGTACGAAGGAGTGGGTGACCCCCAGGGGCTGGATCCTGAGTGCAAACGAGAGACGATGTGGTGCACTCAGGCGAGGCCTAAGGTGATACAGCCAGGGCAGGCGGCATTAGTGATGGGGACCCCCAGATTCCCCGGAGTACTGGCGGGCAAGGCCCTGCTAGTAGACGCCCCAGACGACCTGGAAAGGGAGTCCCCGTTCCCGGCTGGGGCGCTGGTGAGACCAGAATTGCAGAGGCCCTCAGCTGTACAGGCACGGCGGATGGGGGTGATGGTAAGGAACATAACGGAGTGGAGATCACTTTTAAGCACGGGATGCCCCTCGCGCACTTGTTCCCGGTGACGGTGATGTCCAGCGCCCCCGTGAAGCCCACTGGAGGAAAACTATTGGAGAACGGGGGGCGGCTGACCGAGGAGGCCTTTAATTTTGAAGACTCCCCTGTACTGCCAGCGTATAAGAGCAGGCTGGTGGAGAAGATGCTGAAGTTAGGGGATGTCTTTTCTCAGGAGGAGTTTGATGTGGGATGTTCCAAGAGCACTCAGCACACCATTCGGGTGACAAATGACACCCCGTTTAGGGAGAGGTCGCGGCGGTTGGTCCCAGCAGATGTGGAAGATGTGCAGCAGCACTTACAGCAGTTGAAGGATGCAGGGATTATCGCGGAGTCCCGAAGCCCCTATGCGTCCCCCATAGTGGTGGCAAGGAAGAAAAATGGGAAGGAGTGCATGTGCGTGGACTACAGGACCCTGAACCGGCGTACTGTTCCTGACCAATATACAGTCCCGAGGGTGGAAGACGCATTGGCCTGTTTGAGTGGGGCGCAGTGGTTTAGTGTATTGGATTTGCAGAGTGGGTATTACCAGATTTCGATGAGTGAGACCGATAAAGAGAAGGCAGCCTTTATCTATCCCCTGGGATTTTTCCAGTTTGAACGAATGCCCCAAGGCATATCGGGGGCCCCAGCCACCTTCCAGCGGCTCATGGAGAGGACAGTGGGGGACATGAACCTGCTGGAGGTATTGGTGTACCTGGACGACCTGATAGTGTTTGGATCTACGTTGGGGGAGCATGAGGAGCGGCTGCTGAAGGTGCTGAGTCGGCTGAAGGAGGAAGGGTTAAAACTTTCTCTGGATAAATGTAAGTTCTGTAAGACGTCGGTCAGTTATGTCGGGCACATAATCTCGTGAAATGGAGTGGCCACTGATCCGGGTAAGATAGCCGCTATAACCACCTGGCCGAGACCTCAGGAGGTGAGCGCCTTACGCTTGTTTTTGGGGTTTTGCGGATATTACCAGCGATTCGTGAAAGGATATGCGAAAATGAGTCATCCATTGAACTAGCTGTTGTGTGGTTATCCACCTGTGGGGAGGAAGAGGAAGGGAGACCGAGGGCCGGAGGTAGGAGGATACTTGAACCCAGGGGAGCCTTTTGGATTGAAGTGGGATGCTCAATGTGAGGAGGCGTTTAAATCTCTGAAAAGGGCGCTGACACAGGCCCCGGTGCTGGCTTTTGCTGATCCCTGGAAGCCATACGTTCTACACACTGATGCCAGTCATGAGGGTCTGGGGGGGCGTCCTGTACCAGGAACAGGGCAACGGATTGAGGCCGGTGGCGTTTGTCAGCCGGAGCTTGTCGGCATCTGTGAGAAACTATCCCACTCACAAGCTGGAGTTCTTGGCGTTGAAATGGGCGGTTGAGTGACTAGTTGAGTGACTACCTATACGGGGCCCAGTTTGAGGTGAGAACTGACAACAACCCCCTCACTTATATCCTGACCTTGGCAAAACTGGACGCTACTGGGCACCGGTGGTTAGCAGCCTTGTCTGCCTATGAGTTCAGCCTGAAGTACCGCCCGGGGAGTCGGAACATCGATGCAGATGCCCTGTCTCGTCGGGCGCACGACGAGTCGGGCACGGCTGAGGAGTGGAAGAGTGTCCCCGCCCAGGGAGTAAAGGCCATATGTCGAGTTGGGAGCGACGGGGAAGTAGGAGCACAGATGGGAACGGATCGGGCAGTAGATCAACTGGGGGCTGACGATGTCGCGCTACCCACTGTTTACTGTAATTTGACTGCTCTGAGGAACAGGCAGCTGCCGGAGTTGAGCCTCCAGGAAGTGGAGGCGGCTCAGAGTGATGACCCGAGCATTGGCACTATCTGGTACGCGGTTAGCCGGGGTGATATGGGGCAGGTGGAGAAGGCAAAACATGCCTCCGTTCCCCTACTACTGAAGGAGTGGCCTCGGTTGAAGCTGAAGAACCACGTCCTGTACCGGGTCACGTCACCTCCGGACCGTCCCCGGCGCTGGCAGCTGGTCATGCCTGAGAAGTATCGGAAGTCTGTGCTCCAGGCACTACATAATGATTCCGGGCACTTAGGGATAGAGAAGACCTATGGATTAGTCAAGGACTGGTTTTACTGGCCCCGGGTGAGGGGGGAGGTGGAAGAATACTGTAAGACCTGTAGTCGATGCATCAGGAGGAAGACCTTGCCGACGCAGGCGGCCCCGTTATCCCACTTGCAGAGTGCGGGACCCATGGACCTGGTATGTATGGATTTCCTGTCTATTGAGCCAGACACCAGCAACACCGTGAATGTCTTGGTCCTCACGGATCACTACACTAGATATGCGCAGGCTTTTCCTACTAAGGATCAGAAAGCGAATACAGTGGCGAAGGTGTTATGGGAGAAGTACTTTGTTCATTATGGCCTTCCCCAGCGGATCCATAGTGATCAGGGACGGGACTTCAAGAGCAGGCTTATCCATGAATTACTGGGTATGCTTGGGGTTGAGAAATCCAGAACCACCCCCTATCACCCGCAGCCCAAGAGGTTTAACCGGACCCTGCTGGACATGCTCGGCACTTTGGAGATTGGACAGAAGAGTAAGTAGAGTCAGCACATTGCCCATTTGGTTCACTGTTACAATTGTACTCGCAATGATGCTACGGGGTACTCGCCCTTCTATCTGATGTTCGGACGGGAAGCGAGGTTGCCCATTGATCTGTGTTTTGGGACTGAAGCGGGTGAAATACCTTCGAAGCCATGTCTGAAGTACGTGTCTGATATGAGGAGAGAGTTG
This sequence comes from Mobula hypostoma, assembly GCF_963921235.1. Classification (NCBI taxonomy): domain Eukaryota; kingdom Metazoa; phylum Chordata; class Chondrichthyes; order Myliobatiformes; family Myliobatidae; genus Mobula; species Mobula hypostoma. Next base: position 62,828,840 of record NC_086104.1, on the reverse strand, counting down.
AAAAGGGCGTACGAGTTGGCTGAGGCGGCAGCCACCAAGCAGAACCAGCGGAATAAGAAGAGGTATGATCAGAAAGTAAAGTTCGTCCAGCTATTGACGGGAGACCGAGTCCTTATCCAGAATTTAGGACTACCTGGTAAGCACACGTTGGCGGACCATTGGGCAGCCACCCCCAATGTGGTGGAGAGTCAGATGCTGAATCTCCCTGTTTACCGGGTGAGACCCGAGGAAGGGGCCTGTCAAGGTACTCCATCGGAACCACCTGTTGCCTCTGGGTCGAGAGGTGAACATAGAACATAGAATAGTACAGCACAGTACAGGCCCTTCGGCCCACAATGTTGTGCCGACCTTCAAACCCTGCCTCCCATATAAGCCCCCACCTTAGATTCCTCCATATACCTGTCTAGTAGTCTCTTAAACTTCACGAGTGTATCTGCCTCCACCACTGACTCAGACAGTGCATTCTACACACCAACCACTCTCTGAGTAAAAAACCTTCCTCTAATATCCCCCTTGAATTTCCCACCCCTTATCTTAAAGCCATGTCCTCTTGTATTGAGCAGTGGTGCCCTGGGGAAGAGGTGCTGGCTATCCACTCTATCTATTCCTCTTATTATCTTGTACACCTCTATCATGTCTCCTCTCATCCTCCTTCTCTCCAAAGAGTAAAGCCCTAGCTCCCTTAATCTCTGATCATAATGCATACTTTCTAAACCAGGCAGCATCCTGGTAAATCTCCTCTGTACCCTTTCCAATGCTTTCACATCCTTCCTATAGTGAGGTGACCAGAACTGGACACAATACTCCAAGTGTGGCCTAACCAGAGTTTTATAGAGCTGCATCATTACATCGCGACTCTTAAACTCTATCCCTCGACTTATGAAAGCTAACACCCCATAAGCTTTCTTAACTACCCTATCCACCTGTGAGGCAACTTTCAGGGATCTGTGGACATGTACCCCGAGATCCCTCTGCTCCTCCACACTACCAAGTATCCTGCCATTTACTTTGTACTCTGTCTTGGAGTTTGTCCTTCCAAAGTGTACCACCTCACACTTCTCTGGGTTGAACTCCATCTGCCACTTCTCAGCCCACTTTTGCATCCTATCAATGTCTCTCTGCAATCTTCGACAATCCTCTACACTATCCACAACACCACCAACCTTTGTGTCGTCTGCAAACTTGCCAACCCACCCTTCTACCCCCACATCCAGGTCGTTAATAAAAATCACGAAAAGTAGAGGTCCCAGAACAGATCCTCGTGGGACACCACTAGTCACAACCCTCCAATCTGAATGTACTCCCTCCACCACCACCCTCTGCCTTCTGCAGGCAAGCCAATTCTGAATCCACCTGGCCAAACTTCCCTGGATCCCATGCCTTCTAACTTTCTGAATAAGCCTACCGTGTGGAACCTTGTCAAATGCCTTACTAAAATCCATATAGATCACATCCACTGCACTACCCTCATCTATATGCCTGGTCACCTCCTCAAAGAACTCTATCAGGCTTGTTAGATACGATCTGCTCTTCACAAAGCCATGCTGACTGTCCCTGATCAGACCATGATTCTCTAATGCCTATAGATCCTATCTCTAAGAATCTTTTCCAACAGCTTTCCCACCACAGACGTAAGGCTCACTGGTCTATAATTACTCGGACTATCCCTACTACCTTCTTTGAACAAGGGAACAACATTCGCCTCCCTCCAATCCTCCGGTACCATTCCCATGGACAACGAGGACATAAAGATCCTAGCCAGAGGCTCAGCAATGTCTTCCCTCGCCTCGTGGAGCAGCCTGGGGAATATTCCGTCAGGCCCCGGGGACTTATCTGTCCTAATGTATTTTAACAACTCCAACACCTCCTCTCCCTTAATATCAGCATGCTCCAGAACATCAACCTCACTCATATTGTCTTCACTATCATCAAGTTCCCTCTCATTGGTGAATACCGAAGAGAAGTATTCATTGAGGATCTCACTCACTTCCACAGCCTCCAGGCACATCTTCCCACCTTTATCTCTAATCGGTCCTACCTTCACTGCAGTCAATCTTTTTTTTCTTCACATAATTGAAGAATGCCTTGGGGTTTTCCTTTACCCTACTCGCCAAGGCCTTCTCATGCCCCCTTCTTGCTCTTCTCAGCCCCTTCTTAAGCTCCTTTCTTGCTTCCCTATATTCCTCAATAGACCCAGCTGATCCTTGCTTCCTAAACCTCGGGGGGACTTCCGGTAGCGCTCATGGAGTGAAGTCGCGTTCTTGACTCGCTCCATTACCTCTGAGTGTTTTTTCTTCTGATCAGCTATATTTAGTAACCATTAAGGCATTAACTTTTACAATACTTTGAATTAAATTGGGCTCTTCGATAACTGGATGCGTTTAAGATCTGCTATGTCTAAGAATGGGAAAAACGGGAAGAATGGCAAACCTCCGGTTAAACCGAAAGGTACCGATTTCCCTCCAACTGAACCACCGGTGATTTTGAAAGCTATATCGGAGTTAATTCAAAGGGAAATTTCAACCTCTGTTACGGAGCTGATTCGTGCAGAAATTTCAATTCAGTTCCAGAAAATTGCCGATACAATCGATAAGATACAAACATCTATTACGGAACATCAGTCGGCTATATCTGATCTTCAAAAATCCACACAACAAAGTGAGCTTCCTAAACCTCATGTATGCTGCCTTCTTCCTCCTGACTAGATTTTCCACCTCACTTGTCACCCATGGTTCCTTCGCCCTACCATTCCTTATCTTCCTCACCGGGACAAATTTATCCCTTACATCCCGCAAGAGATCTCTAAACATCGACCACATGTCCATAGTACATTTCCCTGCAAAAACATCATCCCAATTCACACCCGCAAGTTCTATCCTTATAGCCTCATAATTTGCCTTTCCCCAATTAAAAATTTTCCTGCCCTCTTTGATTCTATCTTTTTCCATGATAATTATAAAGGCCAGGGAGCGGTGGTCACTGTCCCCCAGATGCTCACCCACTGAGAGATCTGTGACCTGACCCGGTTCATTACCTAGTACTAGATCTAGTATGGCATTCCCCCTGGTCGGCCTGTCCACATACTGTGACAGGAATCCATCCTGGACACACTTAACAAATTCTGCCCCATCTAAACCCTTGGAACTAATCAGGTGCCAATCAATATTAAGGAAGTTAAAGTCACCCATGATAACAACCCTGTTATTTTTGCACCTTTCCAAAATCTGCCTCCCAATCTGCTCCTCTGTATCTCTGCTGCTACCAGGGGGCCTATAGAATACCCCCAGTAGAGTAACTGTTCCTGACTTCCACCCATATTGACTCAAAAGAGGATCTTGCTACATTACCCACCCTTTCTGTAGCTGTAATAGTATCCCTGACCAGTAATGCCATCCCTCCTCCCCTTTTTCCGCCCTCTCTATCCCTTTTAAGGTAGACCCAGAGCCCGAGTGGGAGTTTACGCCTAGTTCGAGGACTCTGCAAGGGCGCGGGGCGAGGGAAGAGTCCGCTGCGAAGAAGACGGGGCCGGTCCCCACCTCGAGAAGGGATACGTCATCGGAAGATGATGATTCGGACATGTGGTACCTGTTTCCGTTCGCTGATTCCCCGGTGCCGGGAGAAGAGACTCCTGGCCCTTCCATCACTGAGTTAGGGGAACCGAGGGAGGGTGTTGCAGAGCCGCCTGTATTACAGCCGGGATTGGGGGAGGAGAGGGTGGAACCAGAACCTGAGCCAGAGGGCTCACAGGGGCTGAGGGATCCCAGTGAGGGGGAGGGTCCGACAGATAGGCCCGGGGGGGTCACCTGGGGTGTCTGAACAGGGAGAGTCAGCAGAGGAAGTCCAGAGGCCTCAGAGGAGTGGGCATCCCCCGGAGAGACTAACTTATACAGCGCCGGGAGAGCAGGGTGTGATCTCTACTGCGCTGGAAAGTTATGTCACTGCTTTATGCACCTGGGTTGGGTTTTGTGTTTTACAAGGAGCACTGGTGAACTCTGTTAAGGTCATGAGGGCATGACTTTTATTGGTGGGGGGAGAGTGTACGGGGTCTTTCTTTTTGTTAAATTTAGAATGGCTTCTCTTGTTATGTTATACTGAGGAATGCTGAGACAGTCTCTAACTAGACAGTTGCTTGGGTTATTATCGATAGCAGGGTGCTATTAACCAATGGGTGGGCATGTATCGTTTTCGGATACAATGCTGTATCATATGACTGTAGACGGGCTTTTTCGGGGGGAGTCGGAGGAGAGACGGGGAGGACGGCGGACGTGTGGGGGTTTTGGCAGGGAGTCGGAGGAGAGACGAGGAGGACGGTGGGCGGGGTTTTTGGTGGGGAGTCGGAGGAGAGACGGGGAGGACGGTGGACGTGCGGGGGTTTTTGATGGGGAGGACGGAGGAGAGACGGGGATGACAGCGGACATGAGGAAGGGCTCCGGTCGATCACTCTGGGTGGTCCCGAGCCATGAGTCGACAGGATTCGGGTGGTGATCAGGAATTGATTGAGCTCCAACGGTAGTGCGTGAAGAACTTGGACTTTGATAAGTGATGGCGCCTTTTTTTTCATTACTTTCCTCTCTATCAAATTTATATTAATGTCATAGAATTAGTAGTATCTATAAAGTGTACTTGTTAAAATTTACTGGGTGTGCTGGCTGATGATTGATGTTTGGGATTGAGTCGGGCTGCGACTGACCCTGAGGGAACTGTTGAGACAGGTGCTGGGTGGGATTTCTCCTAGACATATTCGAGCCAATATAACGGAACGTTACACTGAAATATTGCAAATGTCACTCCACTTTTCAAGAAGGGAGAGAGGCAGAACAAAGGAAACTGTAGACCTGTTAGTCTGACCTCAGTGGCTGGGAAGATGTTGGAGGTGATTATTGAGGATGAGGTCTCAGGGTACTTGGAGACACATGATAAAATAGGTTATAGTCAGCATGGTTTCCTCAAGGGACAATCTTGCCTGACAAACCTTGCCTGTTGGAGTTCTTTGAAGAAATAACAAGCAGGATAGACAAAGGAGAATAGGTTGATGCTGTGTACTTGGATTTTCAGAAGGCCTTTACGAGGTGCCACACATGAGGCTGCTTAACACTGGTATTGCAGGAAAGATTCTAGCTTGGATAAAGCAGTGGCTGATTAGCAGGAAGTAAAGAATGAGAATAAATGGAACCTTTTCTGGCTGGCTGCTGGTGACTGGTGGTGTTCCACAGGGGTCTGTATTGGGAGTGATTCTTTTTACATTGTATGTCAATGATTTGGATGATGGAATTGATGGCTCTGTTGCAAAATTTGCAGACGATATGAAGATAGGTGGAGGGGCAATTTGTTTTGAAGTCCTTCCTACAGAAAGACTTAGATTAGGAGAATGGACAAAGAAATGGCAGATGGAATACAGTGTCAGGAAATATATGGTCATGCACTTGGTAGAAGAAATGAAAGGGATGAATATTTTTTAAATGGAGAGAAAATACAAAAAACTGAGGTGCAAAGAGATTTGGGAGTCCTTGTACATGGTTCTGTAAAGGTTAATTTGCATGTTGAGTCTGTGGTAAGGAAGACAAATGCAATGCAATGTTAGCATTCATTTCAAGAGGATTAGAATATAGAAGCAAGGATGTAATGTTGAAACTTTATGAAGCACTGGTGTGGCCTCACTTGGAGTATTGTGAGTAGCTTTGGACCCCTTATCTTAGGTTGTGCTGAAACTGGAGAGAGTTCAAAATAGGTCCACGAAAATTATTCCAGGATTGAATGGCTTGTCATATGAAGAGTTTAATGACTCTGGGCCTGTAATTTACTAGAGTTCAGAAAAATGAAGGGTGACCTCATTGAAACCTATGGAATAGTGAAAAGCCTTGATAGCGTGCACATGTGGAAAGGATGTTTCCTATGGTGGGAGAGTGTAAGACCAAAGAACACAGCGCAGAATAGAGGGGTGACCTTTTAGGACAGAGACGAGGAGGAATTTCTTTAGTGTGGTGAATCTGTGGAATTATTTGCCACAGGCAGCTGTGAAGGCCAAGTCTTTATGTATATTTAAGGCACAAGTTGCTAGATTCTTGATTGGTCAGGCATGAAGGGATATGGGGAGAAGGCAGGAGATTTGGGCTGAGAGGAAAATTGAATCAGCCATGATGAAATGATGGAGCAGACTCAATGGGCCAAATGGCCTAAATCTGCTCCTACATCTTGTCGTCCTATAAAATCAAATATAAACTCCGCAGGCCATGTTAATACTCTGTGGTGTCTGCTTTCTCTTATTTGTTTTTGATGAGGATTGCTGTTGGGCCTATCCTTCTACTGTGTATTTTACGTACTTCACAAATCCCACAATCTTTTCTCTCGGTTCTTATGTCTGTGGTCTCACCCTTTAGCATCTGGTGGGTAGGTTAGGCTGGGTAACGTCTGTTGAATTTCTCATTTCCTGACACTTCAAGGCGTTTCACCTGTCTATGATGGAATAAAAAAAATGGAAGAAAATCTGCAGATGCTGGAAATCCAACCAACACACACAAAATGCTGGAGGAACTCAGCAGGCCAGGCAGCATCTGTGGGGGAAAAAATACAGTCGACATTTCAGGCTGAGACTCTCCATCAGGACTGAAGAAGAAAAGATGAGGAGTCAGAGTTAAAAAGTGGGGGAGGGGAGGAAGGAACACAAAGTGATAGATGAAACCAGGAGTGTGGGGGAGGGGAAAGGTAAAGTAAAGAGCTCAGAAGTTCATTCGTGAAAGATAGTCAGGGCTGGAGAAGGGGGAATCTGATAGGAGAGGACAGAAGGCCATCGAAGAAAGAAACGGGGGAGGAGCACCTGAGAGAGGTGATGGACAGGGAAGGAGATATGGTGAGGGAGGGAAATTTTGTCATTTGTTATCATTTACAAATTTAAAAAAAATAGTTTATCACATTTTAACCTTTTATCTGTTTTGTGTACAATAGAAGGGCTCTTCCACATAATGCCACTATAAATCTTTGTTCACATTAATGAGAATTACAACTAGGGTTTTGATCAATTTAACTGAGATTTTGTTTTGTGAATCGCATTCTGCTTTTTTCACAGTAGAGCCCACCCCAAAAAGCAGAGAACATTTAAAACCATGATAAACTAAAAATTCAAAACCTGAAATGTCAGCAGTTCAAAACTATTCACTCCCTTTACTCAGTACTTAGTTGAATCAGCTCTTGCAGCTATTACTGCTAGTCATCTTTTTGGACAAGTCTCTATTAGCTTTGCACAATGTGATGGAGCAAGATTTGCCCATTCCTCCTTGCAAAATTGCTCAAGCTGTGCTAGGTTAGTTGGAGGAGTGGCAGTGGATGGCAACCATGAGGTCTTGCCAGAGACATTCGATCAGGTTAAGGTCAGGACTCTGACTGGGCCGCTCAAGGACATAAAATTTCTTCATTTGAAGCCGGTCTGGCAGTGTGTTTTGGGTCATTGTCCTGCTGGAAGACAGACTTTCTCCCCAGTTTAAGCTTTCTGGCATAGGCTAGCAGGTTTTTATCCAGGATCTCTGTATTTAGCAGCATTAATTTTCCCTTCAATCCTGACAAGATTTCCAGTCCCTGCTGCTAAAAAGCATCCTCATAGCATGATGCTACCTCCACCATACTTTACAGTAGAGCAGGTGTTACCTGACTGAAGCATAATATTTTACGTCACACGTACTTCTTGGTGTTGAGGACAAAGATGTTCCACTTTAGTCTCATCTAACCACAACTTCACAGCATCTTCTAAGTAATGCTTTGCAAAGTCTTGACAAGCGGATATGCTGTTTTTTAAGCCAGGCACCTTCCTTGCCATTCTTCCATAAATACCCTTTTTGTCCAAGGCCTTGGAGATTGTGGAGCCATGAACTTCATCTCCAGTTGCAGCCACTGACTTCTGAAGCTCACTCAGAGTGACTTTTGGCATCACATTACCCTCTCTTACAAGTGCCATTCTTTGGTGATAAAATATAGGGGAACGGCCTGAGCTGTGCAGTGTGGCTGTAGTTTATATTTTTCCCACTGTCTGAGCTCCAAAGTATGTCCAGTGCTTTTGAGATGATCTTGTCCCCTCCCAAGATTTGCACATCTCTATTGTCATTTCCCTGGTGTGTCTTGAATGCTCTTTTGTCTTCATTTTGGTTTGTTCTGTTGAAAAATCTGCTTTACTTTTGGGATTTAGGGGGTATTTACAGTATTATGAACTCATTGAAAGCAGTTGATCCTCCAATTTTATACGTCAACAAATTGGGTGAGTTGATAAGATAATATAGTGCTACTGGTGAAAGTTAGTGTGCAATTCCCAAGAGGATTAATACTTTCTCAGCCTCAATTTTGTTCTTTTTAATTTTTAGTCAATTGTTGATAGGTTTTGGAATTTTTCTTGTGATTTGACATGCACAATGCTCAAAAATCCTATTTCAATATACTTTAAATTTAGAAAAAGAGACAGTAAAATGTGAAAATAGTTATTGGGGCTGGATATTTTTTCAAGGCACTGTAAATACAGTAAATTATTAATTGAAATGTAATCAGCACTGTTCTGGAAGGCCTCCAGTGAGTGACTGAATACCTTGGGCACATGGACACTGGTGTGTTCTTGGAAGAGGGGGCAGGCAATTGTCTCAGATGGATTCCTGAATAGAAAGCAGTTGGACCTCTGATTAGCAACTCGGACCAGACCCGGAGTAGACTTAACAATGGGGTCCCTGACCTAACACTGCCACCCCTTTTTGCACAGGGTGCCCAAAGATTAGGATTGTTGGGCTAAAATGCAGCCATTCATATACTCAAATAATGACAGAACTTCCCAAACTCACTGAAAATGTGAAAGACAGACTCCTCCAGATCATCAAGATAACAAGTGGGCCAGAATTCAGTAAATCAGTTTTAAAAACCGGTTGCACGGAACTGCTCTGTGTAGCATCCTCCTCTTCAGGGGTGCCAGTCACTGTAGACTGAACGGATAGCTGTCCTCGCATAAATGCCATGAATTTCAGAGTACCTGTACAACTGCAGAATCAGGAATTTGCTGGTCCGTTTTCACTCTGGAGTATGCTGATAAAGTCTAGCCAACACACAGGCTTGAACTGAACCTGTTTGATTAACACTGGAACAGCAAGTCCATTTTATTTAACATAGAAGAACAAGGTTAAATATTAGATGTTTTATGCTATTAATTGCTGAATTTTAGTTGAATATGTTATCTATAGCTGTTTTGGATTTTAATTCTAAATAGTTCTTGGCAAATATGAAAACTGGTTCAGCCACAGTACATGATGTAGCTGGTGCTGAGACTTTTCGTAGCTGGTTGTTTGTCTCTTCAATTACCTTCACTGTAGCACTCCATTCCTGCCATATTCAGAACACACAGCAGCATTATGGCGCAGCTCACGCAAGCTCCTGTTTACCATGGAGGAGGGCTTTGGCATTTAACATTGGGATGGTACTTTACAGGGTATTGAGACCAGATGGTTCACACAAGCAAGCACCAAGGTCAGCAGTAAAAATGGGTAGCTTACTGCTGGCAAAAAAAATTAGTTTATAACTTTGTTGCTCTACCAAGTGTTGAGCATTCTGCTGAGTTTGTTGCACCATAAATTATACTTAGTGAAATTTATATGAATCTTTCAAAGTGTTGGAAGTACAAAGCAGCAGCTTCTTCCCCCTTGCAGTGAGTTTCTCCCCAAACCGCATAGTCAATGACACTGCTCCTTTGGAGATGCCCTGTCAAAGTTAACTGTATTGAATTTGCATGTCAAGTTCATGTGATGTAGCTTGCATATGATAGTTTGAACACTTCAGATTTCCAGCTGCAGTGTTTCTCTTTTCTCTTTTTGTGTTTCATGCTTCATGTCTCTCTCCATTTTTGAATAAAGGAATTACATTTGCTATTTTCCAATCTAATGGAACCTTCCCTGAGTCAAAGGAGTTTTACAAAATTAAAGTCAAAGCAATCCATCAGAATCCAGATAGGTCAGTGCATAATTTAATTTGCACTGTACCACTTTACTGGTGATGGTTATTTTTCTGAATTCCTCCCTCCCTTCAATACACCATACTATACATTCTGAAAACTCGACATACTCTGTTGCATCTTTAATAATAGATTCTGGTATTTTTCATGCTACAAATGTCAGGTTACCTGGTCTAAACTTCCCTGTTTCAGTTTTGAAATAAAGGGGTTATATTAGTTACCTGTCACTCCACAGGAACTGATCCCAAATTCAAAGAATGTTGGAAAATTCCCTAAACCAAACAAACACAGTATGGTAACAAAGGAAATTTCTGGTAGCCGAGGTATCTTTTTAACTGACTTAACAGCTTCTGAAATTATAGTTAAACAGGACGTTTTGTATAGTTTTAACAGTTCATGGAATTTTGTCCATGTAGGTGAAATTTTGCTGAAGTTAGCAAGTCCCACTACTGAAGCAGCAGGAGCAGAATTTATTGGGGGTGAGTTTATTTAATAAGGAAGTGTTAACTATTGTGTATTTAGTTTTAACAGTTTTAAGGAATAGGGAATATGCATCTGCTGGTCATGAATAACTCGACACATATGGTTTTATCACATTTTTGTGTCTAATTTTAGAATAAATCATGGTGAACTACCAGAATTGTTAACCACACCAAAATGAAAATTCACTGTCCACTTTCCCTTTGCATGTACTGTCTGCTTCTTTCACTTATGTCTGTTTGTCTATTCCTCATCTTGTCTTCCATACTTCCCACAATCCCTTTCCCTCACATCCCTCCTTCTTAGTGGCTCTACCTTGTTCATGAGCACAAACACAGCCCTGCCCACCTATATCCAGTATAAACTGGCTTCCACAGTCTGGGGTGATCCCACACCCTCTTTTCTCATCTTTGAATGCCTCCCCGAACAGTTCAGCCCCTTATTCCCACTCCCCCTTGATGCAGACACTTCCATCTGTCTTCCCCCTTCCCTTCCATCGTAATACCCTCTTGCCCACTTCACATTGCTGTTCAATGTAAAACTTATTTCACCATTATCTCCTTATTTGCACTATTCCTGACTTTCCCATTTGTTCTCTACATTTTTGCCGCTATGATGTTATTTTGTTTGTTTGTATCTTTTGGAGTGATGATCAATTAATTGCACCTCAGAAACTTAAAATGCAAGCACAGTGACATTCTGTGCTTTTTCATTTTTCTGTTTTCCAGTTTGTTTACGACATCATTCTCACAATAGAAAACAGAAGTAAAATAGTCAGGAAATACACAACACTGAGTAAAGTTTAAGCTTTATATTTTTACCAATTTATGTTATGTGTATTTTGAAACTGTGGCAATAATTAAACATGTCCAGTAATGTAGTACTGCTTTGGGGACTAAGACTCATTTGTTCCTTTTTTTCAATAATTAAAAAATTTTTTTTGCTCATCATAACAAAACTTTCAATTTCCAGATACACTTACATTTACATTTCTTCCCCTCAGAGATATCAAGTATCAAAACACTTCCATCAAAATATAGACACCTCCACAACATCCCACACAAAAGTCCTTATTAGTATAGCAGACAGGTTTACATCTATATACTGCAGAAAAGGTTGCTATGGTGAAAACTATTTGTTTTTGAGTGTACCATACATGTCAAAAATTCCAAAGGAATGTATTTTATGATTAATTTATGCCAACCAAGAAGTCCAGGGGCCTTGTCAGATATCCAACAAAGTAAAATGTTCTTCCTTGCACAAAAAGGATGTTAAAAAGTTTTTTCTGATGTGCATTAATAGTATGACTGCTGGGTAAGCCTAAGAGAAAAGGCACTGGGTCCAATTCAAGCTCCATCTTCAGAATTTTTTCCATTTCACCCAAACTATCACTCCAGTATGCCTGAAGTTTGGGACAAGTCCAAAAACAGTGGGTGAAAGTTCCAGTATTTACTTTACATTGAGAACACATTGGAGAAGCCCCTTGTCTTAAATTTCGAGAGACGATCTGGAGTCAGATGAACTCTATGCAGAATTTTGAGTTGCAATGCTTTAGTTCTATTACAAACTGAAATCTTCTTTGCATTATCACAAATGTTTTTCCATGTTTCAGTTGTAATTTCTACTCCCAGCTCTCCCTCCCAGACCCTTCCCAGCTGCTCAGCCTCTCCACAAGAACATTCCCTCAGGATGCTGTAAAAAGTACTAATAGAGACTTCACCCTTAGAACAAAACACCCTCTTTTCTATGTCAGAACTATAGAAATCAGTTAACAATGATGTTTTTTTTCTGTATATAATCTCTTACCTGAAAGAAATGAAAAAGATCCTTGTTGGGTATGTTAAATTTCTGTACTATTTGACTAAAAGACATCATCGTTCCTTCATTAAACAAATCTCCTAGATGGAAAATACCCGTAGAAATCCAAAGTTTAAATCCAGAATCCATTATGCCAGGCTGAAAATCTGGACTGCCGGTTATTGGAGTGAAGGGTGATATTTTCACTGCGTTGTCCTCAATTTGTCGCACCACCCTCCAAGCCCTGACTGTGTTAATTGTTATTGGATTGCAACGATATTCCTTAACTAGTTTCATCTTATTGAAGAAAAGCAAATTAATAAGAGGGCATTTTGCTTGTGAAGCTTCAATGTCCAGCCAAATTGAGGAGGGGTCCCTGCAAACCCAGTCAACCACATAAGATAAAAAGAAACTTAACTGATATTTTTTGATGTCTGGAAAATCCAGACCGCCTGGACTACTGGGAAGCTGTAACTTAGACACTTTAATACAGGGTCTTTTTTTTGTCCAGATAAAAGAAACAAACCAGCCATTTTTTAAAAAAGTATTTTTTGGGTAAAAATGACTGGAATCATTCGTATTGGGTAGAGCAGACGAGGAAGAATGTTCATTTTGAGCGAGGATATTTGGCTAAGCCAAGAAACGGGAAGAGTGCTCCATCGCTCAAGATCCTGTTTGATTTTGTCAAATAACCGTGTAAAGTTAGCTTTGAACAATTGATCAAACGTAGGTGTGATAAACAAAACCTGTCTGCGACCATTTAAAGGGGAAAGCATCCTGAGTGTCAGGTGTCTGCTGCAGATTCCCCAGAGGCATAGCTTCTGATTTAGTAAAGTTGATTTTATAACCTGAAAAGGCGCTAAATGAATTGATGCATTGTATAAGGTGGTGCATTGACATAGCAGGGTTTGATAAGAAAATTAGAACATCATCTGCATACAATGTAATTTTATGTGACTTTAGTCCTATGTGTGGAGCAGATATTCTGGGGTCTCGCAGAATAGCCTCTGCCAATGGCTCAATCACTAGTGTGAAAAGTAGTGGTGATAAAGGGCAGCCCTGCCAGCTGCCCCTCAGAATACTAAAATTATCTGAGCTAACAGCATTAGTGAGAATTGAAGCCAAAGGGTCATTATAAAGAACCTTCACGCACTGAATAAAATTATTACCCAAACCAAATCGCTCGAAAGTGAAAAAAAGATGTGGGCATTCGACATGATCAAAGGCCTTTTCTGCATCTAAGGAAACCACAAAGCCGTCCACTGCCTGTTGCTGACATGCCTGAATCACATTAAATAATCTTCTGATATTGTTAGATGATCTACGGCCTTTTACAAAACCTATTTGATCCTCTTTTGTGATGAAAGGTAACACAGTTTCCAATCGCAGTGCTAAGGTTTTAGATAAGATTTTAAAGTCAACATTTAACAAGGAAAAAGGACTGTAGGAGGCACAGTCTTCATTGCTCTTTCCTTTCTTAAGAATTAGGGAGATATTAGCTTCTCTCAATGGTGATGGGAGGAGACCACAGTTAAATGCATGATTAAACATATTTAGTATAGGCTCTGATAATAACCCTGTGAACTCTTTATAGAATTCACTAGTGAGTCCATCAGGACCAGGGGCCTTACCGCTTTGAAGCTGTCTCACAGCTTCCTGTATCTCATGTATAGATCACGGAGCATGAGGAGGGACTCTTGTTCAAAAGAAATGCCTGGGAGATCTAAATTCCTGAAAAAGGACTCCATCCTAGATTGTCCATCACTACATTGCTCAGATTGATACAAATTAGAATAAAAATTCTTAAACACAACACTAATCATTTTAGCAACACACATCAAAGTTGCTGGTGAACGCAGCAGGCCAGGCAGCATCTCTAGGAAGAGGTACAGTCAACATTTCGGGCTGAGACCCTTCGTCAGGACTAAGGGTCCTGGTGAAGGAAGAGCAAGTAAGAGATTTGAAAGTTGGAGGGGGAGGGGGAGATCCAAAATGATAGGAGAAGACAGGGGGGGGCGGATGGAGCCAAGAGCTGGACAGGTGATTGGCAAAAGGGATATGAGGGGATCATGGGACAGGAGGCCCAGGGAGAAGGAAAAGGGGGAGGGGGGGAAACCCAGAGGATGGGCAAGGGGTATAGTCAGAGGGACAAAGAAGAGAGAGACAGAAAGAATGTGTGTATATAAATAAATAACAGATGGGGTATGAGGGGGAGGTGGGGCATTAGCGGAAGTTAGAGAAGTCATTGTTTATGCCATCAGGTTGGAGGCTACCCAGATGGAATATAAGGTGTTGTTCCTCCAACCTGAGTGTGGCTTCATCTTTACAGTAGAGGAGGCCGTGGATAGACATGTCAGAATGGGAATGGGATGTGGAATTAAAATGTGTGGCCACTGGGAGATCCTGCTTTCTCTGGCGGACAGAGTGTAGGTGTTCAGCAAAGCGGTCTCCCAGACTGTGTTGGGTCTCACCAATATATAGAAGGCCACATCGGGAGCACCGGATGCAGTCTATCACCCCAGCCGACTCACAGGTGAAGTGTCGCCTCACCTGGAAGGACTGTCTGGGGCCCTGAATGGTGGTAAGGGAGGAAGTGTAAGGGCATGTGTAGCACTTGTTCCACTTACAAGGATAAGTGCCAGGAGGGAGATCAGTGGGGAGGGATGGGGGGGGGGACGACGAATGGACAAGGGAGTCGCATAGGGAGTGATCCTTGCAGAAAGCAGCGGGGGGGGGAGGGAAAGATGTGCTTAGTGGTGGGATCCCATTGGAGGTGGCGGAAGTTACGGAGAATAATATGTTGGACCCGGAGGCTGGTGGGGTGGTAGGTGAGGACCAGGGGAACCCTACTCCTAGTGGGGTGACGGGAGGATGGAGTGAGAGCAGATGTGCGTGAAATGGGGGAGATGTGTTTGAGAGCAGAGTTGATGGTGGAGGAATGGAAGCCCCTTTCTTTAAAAAAGGAGGACATCTCCCTCATCCTGGAATGAAAAGCCTCATCCTGAGAGCAGATGCAGCGGAGACGGAGGAATTGCGAGAAGGGGATGGCATTTTTGCAAGAGACAGGGTGAGAAGAGGAATAGTCCAGATCGCTGTGAGAGTCAGTAGGCTTATAGTAGACAGCAGTAGGTAAGCTGTCTCCAGAGATAGAGACAGAAAGATCTAGAAAGGGGAGGGAGGTGTCAGAAATGGACCAGGTAAACTTGAGGGCAGGGTGAAAGTTGGATGCAACGTTAATGAAGTCAACGAGCTCAGCATGTGTGCAGGAAGCAGCGTCAATGCAGTCTTATAATACAACACCTTATAATCCGTCTGGGTAGCCTCCAACCTGATGGCATGAACATTGACTTCTCTAAATTCCGCTAATGCCCCACCTCCCCCTCGTACCCCATCCATTATTTATATAGACACATTCTTTCTCTCTCTCTCTCCTTCTTCTCCCTCTGTCCCTCTGACTATACCCCTTGCCCATCCTCTGGGTTTTCCCCCCTCCCCCTTTTCCTTCTCCCTGGGCCTCCTGTCCTGTGATCCTCTCATATCCCTTTTGCCAATCAACTGTCCAGCTCTTGGCTCCATCCCTCCCCCTCCTGTCTTCTCCTATCATTTTGGATCTCCCCCTCTCCTTCCCACTTTCAAATCTCTTAACTAGCTCTTCCTTCAGTTAGTCCTGACGAAGGGTCTGGGCCGGAAACGTTGACTGTACCTCTTCCTAGAGATGCTGCCTGGCCTGCTGCGTTCACCAGCAACTTTGATGTGTGTTGCTTGAATTTCCAGCATCTGTAGAATTCCTCGTGTTTATGTTATTAATCATTTTAGAATTACTGGTGAGAGCTCCTGTCCCATCCTCAATTGAAGCAATAGTCTTAGAGGCATTTTTCTTTCTAGCTAAATAAGCCAAATACTTACCTGGTTTCTCACCATGTTCAAACAACCGTTGTTTAACAAATGTCAATTTTCTTTTGGCTGCTTGTGTCAGTAAAGAGTTTAGTGTACAGCGTAGTACTGTGATATTCTGTAACTTGGCTGCAGAAGGCTTATTAATATAATACTTCTCAGCTGCCGCAAGCCTTGCTTCCACTAGGTGCTGCTGTTCTGCAGCTTGTCGCTTCTTACTAGCAGAGTAGGAGATAATTAATCCCCTTGCATAGGCCTTAGCGGTTCCCCAGAGCATCGATGGACTGCTAGCTGATTTGGAATTAATAGATAGGAAAGTTTTGAATTTGGAAGTAAAGTAGTCTATAAATTTGTTATCTTTTAGAATAAAAGGATTCAGGCGCCAATGTCTAGATCATGCTGAATTATCTTTGGGCTTAATATTTAAATATACTGCTGCATGGTCAGAAATAGTGATATTTCCAATTGTGCAGGATACAGCTAAATCCAAGAGCGTTTTGGGGGTGGGGGTTAGAAAAAAGTCTATTCTCGTGTGACAGTTGTGTGGCTTAGAAAAAAATGTGAAGTCTTTGTCTGAGGGATGTAACAACCTCCAGACATCCGCAAGTCCTAGTTCTCCACATAAGCCCATAATTTGTTTGGTCTGTGAGGAAAGCAATGGGGGACCACTAGGCACTCTGTCCATCAATGGGTCCCCACCTGCAATAATGTTTTGTACTGAAAAGCTTGTAAGTTTGAAAAAAGCATCTATTAGTAATTAAACATTAAGAATATCATATTCCTCCATATATTAAAGCCTTAACAATCACATATCTCCCATATTTATCCTTAATGCAGTCTAATAACTTAAAAGGTAAGTTCTTCCTCAGTGAATTGGCCACCCCCCTATCCTGGTATTAAAAGATGAAAAATAGACTTGATCAAATCCACTCTGTTGCAGTTTTAGATGTTCTTTATCATTTAAATGTGTCTCCTACAATAAGGCTATATCCACCCTTTCCTTTTTCAGGTTTAGTAGGATTTTCTTTCCCTTAATTGGTGAATGACTCCCCTTAATGTTCCAAGTGCACAATTTTAATATATTACTGGTCATAACCTATTTTAACAATCGTGACTCTGGAGGAGAAGAAACCCGATTTAAGATCAGCTGAGTAGCAATAAGTAAATTTAAAAACCCACAAAAAAAAGCACCAACAGCGCTGAACAAGAGGACTTACCCCACACTTAAAGGGGATAGCTGAATCTTCTAGCTCCCCATATTCTGCCCCTCTGCCAATATGGCATTTAACTTAGTCAAAAATGAAAACAAGGCATAATTTATCAATCCACTGATTTGTTACCATCATGTTTAAACTCCTTCAGGCTGGAGCAGCATTGCTAATTTAAACTAATAAACTATTAATCAAAACAAACACGTTACCCTTCCTATAAGATACCTTGCTGTCGAGTAATGAAAAGGTAAAATAAAGCGACCATCGAGCATGTTATCGTTCATAACCAGGGCTGTACAATATATACATTCTTTAGCCCAATGTGTCCGCAAAACTTTTAGCTTTGCCAGGAGAATCAAATATCTTGGTGATCCCGTTGTAGGTGATTTTCAGCACCACTGGGTACAGCATAAAGTACTAGATTCTGGATTCTCTCAGCCGTTTCTTTACCAAGTCGAATTCCTTGCGCTTCCGAATAATGGCTGCCGAAAAATCTTGAGAAAACATAAGCCTGGATCCCTCATATATTAAAGCCTGGGCATCAGTCCCGCGGTGTCTCGAAGCCTCCATCACTCTTTGCTTATCACCGAAATTATGGAACTGCACGAGGACGGGTCGAGGGCGTTGGCCTGGGCCCAGTTTTGGCGCCAGCGTATGATGAGCTCTTTCCAACTTAATGTGTCCAGCCTTGGTTTCCAAATCAAGGAAATTAGGCAGCCAGCCCTCAAAGAACTTCGCCGGTTAGCTGCCTTCTGTACCTTCAGGTTGACTGATGATTCGTATATTCTTTCTCCTGCCTCTATTCTCAGGATCATCGATATAATCAGACAGGCTTTGAACTTGCTTTTCTAGCACCTGGATGTGGCTTTGGGCCTGATCAGTTACAGTCTCTACCGTGGAAACTCGGCCCTCGGCCTTGGTCATTCTAGTATCAAGATTTTTAAGCTCCAATGTGTGGTTTTGGAGTGTTAGAGAGATTGGAGCCAGCTTCTCTTCCATCATTTTGGATATGTTCTCTGTAACTTCCTGAATTACTTGACGAAAAGCAGGGTCCGACGTGTTAGCATAGCTAGCAGTAGCTAGCTCCTCAGCCCCGAGCGAGTGCTCTGTGCAGCCCATCTTGGCCGCCTTTTTAGTACCTTTTGATGGCATGGTGTTGAAGCGGCTCAAAAAAAATACTCACCAATGTTCATTTCATTAAATCCACACTTGAGCATTTTTTTAAAAAGTTGAAACGGATAGATTTATATGCGAAATTATCATCGGTGTTGCGGTGCTGAGCTCAGCAAAGAAGACTTTTCACTGCACTGCCATCTTGAAACCCGATTTGTGCCTTTTTAACATACAAAAATATGTGGAACTAAGAAGCACTGGTTGATGGTGAGGTCATATTTCTTAAATGCCGCTTCATAGGAGGTAACCATTCAATCTAACCATAGCTGATGTCATTATGCTGCTTGCAGATTATTACTCAGAAAAATGGCAGTACAGATATGGACATCTTAGTGAAGGAGGTGGACAGTGGCAAGGTAATTCTACATGTTAGATGTGCAGGAAGCACCCCAAGATTGCAAGTATAAAGAAATGACCAGAAAATTTGATGCCTGGAGTGATGTTCTGTACTTCAAGTATGATCAAGGTTACTGGAAACAGCAACAAATCCTGCCTAGCAATATGTAAATTATGATATTTGTGCTTCACACATTACATGCCCATTTGACTATGGAAGCTAAACATTTACACTCATGTTCTTCACTCTGTTGCTTAATGTTTGTTTTCAATTGCTAGTTGCATCAGCTAATTGGAAGACCCCTTGCATAAGACAGTGTGAAAAATCGGTTAGTTAGTAGAGGGTGCTGGTAATTGTGCGCCTTACTGCAACAGCTAGTTCTTGCCAGTGAATCCTTCTCCTTCTGGTCATGTCCTGATGATTCCAATGGGGCCCTTTGACTTTATTTGTGTCAATATCCAGTATGCTCAAGGTCAGTCACCAGGCCAGGTCCTGCCTGATGAGCTGCAGGATTCTAAAGAAAACAAAGCCACTACCATAAACCAGGACCAAACCTACTAATCCAGTCTAAAGGATCTGATGCAATGAGTCACCATTCACAAGTCGACAGGATCAGACTGGAAGTGAGAGTACGTTGTGTGCTAACTTCCCAAAAAGTGAGTTCCCGGACTGTCTGTTGGATGAAGCCTTTGATTACAAAGAACATTGATGAAAGTGGATGTGGAAATGCTTGAGATTTTGTGCCAGTGGGAGAAGTCAAAGAGCATGAAGGTGTCTAAATTCAATGCTACACCATTCTTGCACGTAGATGGGAGCTGCTTTTTTTTTGCAGCATGGGAAAGGTGGCTTCAGTTGTTAACACACATAAACCAAGGAATGATTCAGTGATTCAGTATCTTCCAGTAAAGAAGGTAGCTTCCATTGAAGTGGAGATCACCAAACGTTTTGAACGCTGCAGTGGACACTGACACCACTGCTAAAAGGCCCATCTCATTGCCAAGCAAGCAGAGCTTCAAGGCTGATGGCATGTACATAGGTGGTCCTCCCAACTGACCTGTAGCCCTGTTGGTGCCCAGGTCAAGGAATTAGTAAATCCATGGAGTATGGACTCTGCCCTCAGGGTGGCAGCATTTTGTGGTGGCCCAATAGCAACTAACTTGATACTGCTGGTACTTACAACAAGGCGACTCAGTACAAACAAGGTCATCTGGCCTTAGAATCTGCAGCCAAGAAGAACCTTCACTCCAAGGAGGCAAGCATCCATCAGCTTGGCTGCATTAGATCCAACTATTTAATTCTTAGATTAAACTATTTAATTGATATTTTCTTCGCAGTTTAACAATTGTCTGCTTGTATCTTGTATAATTACTTATATACAATAACTGCCTAGTATGCTTCCTAATTTCATATTAGGTATATGCAGTTGTTCAATGTGTCCCGGAGTGGCGAGAGTGTTATGATTCTAGAAGTTAATCTTAATACTGCATTATTTAAATAAGAACTATCTCATTGGTTAACTTACCTATAAATTTGAGTGGAATTTTTCTTGTCTATGGGTGTAAAAGAGCTGCACCATGAGGTCAGCCCCATGTTAGACCTTAGCTTTTGTTTCTCCCTTTGTTTAGTAGACCTGTATCACTGTCTGTTTTCAACTCTCTGTTCTGTTAATGCTTAATAAACCTATCATAAAGCAACAAGTTTTGTGCCTCTTTTCTGGCTTCCAAAAGAACCTTGCCCTAGCAGCAAACTTTTGACAAACCTATGCTGCTGCCGACAACACCCACAGATTGTTATCCTTTTATGACGTGCTCTCTGATCAATCCAATAATAATATTCAAAAAGTTGAAATGTATTTAATCCTTTATAGCAACTAGCAAAACTTACGATTTTTAAGTGATGTAATTAAGCAATGTTAAGCATAAATTAACATTCAACAAAAGATATAACATCTGTTGGTTCCCAGTACTAAATTAAACTGCAGAAAACAAAGCACAAATATGTAACTAAACCCTACGCTGTTACAGTTGCCCCAACCCACGTGACTAACTTCCATAATGAACTTGCAGCACAGAAGACAATGCAGATAGAAAACTGATACATGGTTCCAGCACTTGGATTAAAACTTCAGAATCCAACAGCTGCAACCAGATGAAAATCGCATGAAGATGTACAGCACAGGAACAGGTCTTTTAGCCCATGATGTCTGCTAAAATGTGCCCAATTAAATTAATCCCTTCTTCCTGCACATAATCTATATCTGTTCATTTTCTGCATATTCACGTACTTGTCCAGAAGATTCTTAAACCCCAGCATCTTATCTGCTTCCAAATCCATGGTAGTGTATCCTAGATACCTGCCACTCCCTGTGAAGCAAGAAGACTTGTCCTGCACGTCTCCTTTAGATTTCTCCCCACTCAGCTTAAAGCTATACCTTACATTATTTTATATTTCTGACCTGACTTTCTACCCTATCTATTTCTCTCATGATTTTATAAACATCAATCAGGTCTTGCCATACATAGCCTCTGACACTCGAGGAAGCAATCCAAGTTTTTCCAGCCTCCCTTTATTGTAATACCCAATAATGAGTGGCATCCTGGTAAACTCCCTCTGCACTGTGTCCACTGTCTCTAAAGCCCGATGTCCTTCCTGTAATGGAGTGCGAGAGCTGCATTCAGCCTAACCAAAACTTTACATAGTACCACATAGATTCCTGACTCTTGCATTCAATACTCCAACCGATTTAAAAACAGGCATACCATGATTACTTTACCACTCTGTCCACGAGTGCCACTTCTGCGAAGCTTATGAATTTGGATCCAAGTCCGTCTATACATCAATGCTATTGTGGGTCCTGCCATTAACTGTGTACTTACTGCTTACATTGAATCTCCTAAAGTGCAACTCCTCCAATTTGTCTGCATTAAGCTCCATCTGCAATTTCTGCAACTATATCTGTAACTGGTATATTTCCTTTTTATCATTTGACAAACAGTCTGCAACTCCAATTTTTGTGTTGTCTTTAAACTCGTGAACAAACCCATTTGTTTAAGTCATTTAACATGAGCAGTTGAGGTACTAGCACTCAACCTCGCAGAACACCACTGGTTGTAGAAAACCAGATAATACTGTAACATTTGTTACTGCCAAATCGGATATATAGTTGTTGGACAGTATGTTCACATGTAGCATTTGGATTGTCATTGACAACCAATTATTCAATCATTGGGCCGTCTTGCAGGGAAGGTGGGATCTGAACTGGAAGGGGGAAGGAAGCGGGAAGGTTTGCTAGTGCTGCACAGGAGTTTAAACTAGAGTTGCAAGGGATGGAAACCAGAGAGTCGGAACACATAGTGGAATGGTTGTGGAGGAAGATGTCGTTAAGCCTACATGCAAATTCAGGAATCTGAAAATAGAGCATGGTGGGACTAATGTTCTGAATTGTGTGTATTTCAATGCAAGGAGTGTTGCAGGAAAGGCACATGGATTTGCACATGGAATTATTACATTGTAGCCATCAGTGAGATTTGGTTGCAGGAGGGGCAGGACTGCCAGCTTAGTGTTGCAGGGTTCCAATGTTTTAGACATGATAGAGCAGGAGGGATGAAAAGGCAAAGGGCGGCACACTAATCAAGGAAAATGTTGTTGCACTGCTCAGCCAGGACAGACTCAGACTGGAGAGCTTGTCTAGTGAGGCTTTACTGGTAGAACTGGGAAAGAAATGTATGACCACATTAATGGTACTGTAATGGTACTATGGTGTCTGAAAAGAGGATGCTGTCTAAGTTGCATGCCATCTTGGTCAATGTCTCCCATCCACTACATAATGTACTGGGTGGGCACAGGAGTACATTCAGCCAGAGACTCATACAACCGAGATGCAACACAGAGCGTCATAGGAAGTCATTCCTGCCTGTGGCCATCAAACTTTACATCTCCTCCCTTGGAGGGTCAGACGCCCTCCTCGAATTATTTCATAATTTACTGGCATAATTTACATATTACTATTCAACTATTTATTACTATTTTCTATTACTATTTATTATTTCTATGACTATTACTATTTATTATTTATGAATAGTAATATTACAATTACTATTTGTATTACTATTTATTATTTATGGTGCAACTGTAACAAAAAACAGTTTCCCCCGGGATCAGTAAAGTATGACTATGACTATTATAGACAACCAAGCTATCTGTGGGATTTAGAGGAACAGATTTGCAGAGAGATTGCTGACTGGTGCACGAAGCATAGAGTTGTGATAATAGGTGGATTGGGGTTCCATACTATAAAAGGGCTAAATGGGAAAAGGTTTGTCAAATGTGTTCTGGAAAGTTTCCTTAATCAGTACATTGAAGTCTCAATGAGAGAGTGTGTGAAACTTGATCTCCTGTTGGGGATTAAGGATAAGTAGGTGACAAATGCTTGTGCAGGGGAACACTGCATCTAGTGATTGTAATGCCATTAATTTCAATGTAATTAAACAGGATTAGGTCTTGTCCTCAGGATGAGATCATAAATTAGAGAAAGGCCAATTTTGATGGTATCAGGTAGTATCTTGCAAGTGTGGATTGGGACAGGTTGTTTTCTGGCAAAGGTGTGCTTGGTAAGTGGGAGACCTTCAAAAGTGAAATTTTGAGAGTACAGAGTTTGTATGTTCCTGTCAGAATAAAAGGCAAGGATAACAAGTTTAGGAACCTTGCTTTTTGAGTGATATTAAGGCCCTACTTATGAAAAATGTGCATTGTAGTTATATTCAGGTGGGAATAAATAAGACCTTCAAATATACAACGTTTGTAGGAGCAGAATTAAGCTATTTAGCCCAGCAGGTCAGCTTCACCATTTCATCGTGGCTGATCCATTTTTTTCCCTCTCAGCCCCAATCTCCTGCCTTCCCCCATATCCCTTCATGGCTTGGCCAATCAAGAATCTATCAACCTCTGCCTTAAATATACGTAAAGACTTGGCCTCCACAGTTGCCTATGGCAATGAATTCCACAGAGTCACCACTCTCTGCCTAAACAAATTCCTTCTCATCTCTGTTTTAAAAGGACGCCCCTCTATTCTGAGACTGACTCTAACACCATAGGAAACATCCTCACCACATCCTCTCTATCAAGGCCTTCCACCATTTAATAGGTTTCAATGAGGTCACCCTTCATTCTTCTGAATTCCAGTGAATACAGGCCCAGAGCCATCAAACCATTGTTCATATGACAAGCCATTCAATCATGGAATCATTTTCATGAACCTCTTTTGAACCCTCTCCGTTTTCAGCAAATCCTTTCTTAGCTGAGGGACCCTAAACTGCTCACAATATTCCAGGTATGGCTCCACCAGTGCTTTAAAGTCTCAACATTACATCTTTGCTTTTATTTTCTAATTTTATATGAGATTCTTGAGGAGCATAAGAAATACAAGAGGATACTTAAGCAAATCAGGAGGGCTAACAGAAAGCGTAAGGTTGCTCTAGGAGAGAAAGTGAAGGAGAATTTTAAGGGGTTCTACAGATACTGCATATTAAGTACAAAAGGATAGAGGAGACAAAATTGGTCCTTTGCAAGATCAGAGTGGCAAGCTATGCACGGAGCAGAAAAGAATGGGGGAGTTCTTAAATGGATTATTTGCATCTGTATTTACTTGAGAGAGGGACACAGAATCTATAGATGTGAGACAGTGCAGCAGCACTGTCATGTATCCTATTCAGATTGCAGAGGAAGAGATGTTTGCTGTCTTGAAGCAAACTAGGGTGGATAAATCCCCAGGGCCTGACAAGGTGTTCCCTTGAACCCTGTGGGAAGCTAGTGCAGAAGTTGCAGGGGCCCTAGGAGAGATATTTAAAACACCCTTAGCCGCGGGTGATGTGTCAGAGGATTGGAGGATGGCTAATATTCTGTTGTTTAAGAAGGGCTCTAAGAAAGGAAATTATAGCCGGTGAGCCTGACATCTTGTAGTGGGTAGGTTATTGGAAGGTATTCCGAGGGACCCAGATATGAGTATTTGGATAGACATGGACTTATTAGAGATAACATAGGAATTTAATGCAGGCAAGTGTGAGATGTTGCACTTTGGGAGGACCGGCTAAGGTAGGTCTCTCAGGGTGAGCAGTAGGGCAATGAGGAGTGCGGTAGAGCAGAGGGCTCTGGGAAAACAAATCCATAATTTCTTGAAAGTGGTATCACAGGTAGATTGGGTTGTAAAGAAAGCTTTTGGCACATTGGTCTTCATAGATTAATGTATTGAGTTCAAGATTTGGGATGTTATATTGAAATTGTATAAGACATTGGTGACACACATCAAAGTTGCTGGTGAATGCAGCAGGCCAGGCAGCATCTCTAGGAAGAGGTAAAAAGCGTCTTTTAATTATTTCAAATCTCTTCCTTCAGTTAGTCCTGATGAAGGGTCTCGGCCTGAAACGTCTTTTAATAGACTGTACCTCTTCCTAGTGATGCTGCCTAGCAGCTGCGTTCACCGGCAACTTTGATGTGTGTTGCTTGAATTTCCAGCATCTGCAGAATTCCTCGTGTTTGAGACATTGGTGAGGCCTAATTTGGAGTATTGTGTGTAGTTTTGGTTACCTACCTACAGGAAAGATGTAAATAAGATTAAAAGAATGCAGAGAAAATTTGCAAGGATGTTGCTGGATCTGAGGACCTGACTTATAGGGAAAAGCTAAATAGGTTAGGACTTTATTCCCTGGAACGTAGAAGATTGATGGGAGATTTGATAGAGGTATATACAAAATTATGAGGGGTATAGATAGGGTAAATGCACGTAGGGTTTTCCACTAAGGTTGGGTGAGACTAGAACTAGAGGTCGTGCATTAAAAGCTTTCAGGGAACATGAGGGGGAACCTCTTCACTCAGAGGGTGATGATAATGTGGAATGAGCTGCGAGTGCAAGTGGTAGATGTGGGGTTGATTTCAACATTTAGGAGAAATTTGGATAGATACATAGATGACAGGTATGCAGAGCTGTAGTCTGGGTGCAGGTTAATGGTTCAACACAAACTAGGTGGGCCGAAGGGCCTGTTTCTGAGTTATGACTACCTAGTGCTGTTATTTCCTTTGCTAGCTGAAGAACATGAACTCAGGCACTCAATCTGCTTTCTTGTAGGCTTTAATTGACAAATCAAGATTTTCCTTAACTTGGCCGAAGATGGCAATCTTTGCTCAGTTTTGTAAAATTCTGCTGTAATTCTTGGCTATGATTTACTAGAAAAGCTTGTTATTTCTCTGGTTTCATTACTGAGATGTTTTGATTTACAAATGCAGTCCACATGTCATTGGATAGATGTGGCCCTCGGATACGATGACTTGGAGTCAATTTAGCTCGAAACTCTCATCTTTATTGATTTATGCACAAGTAATTTGAAGTCCGAGTAGATTTTTTGTCTATAGTTAGTGATCTCTGTTGCGTGTTATTGGAGTTAATATGTAATGGATTACTGAAATACATACTCAAATAAGACATTCCAAATTACTGGAATGAGGAAACTAGATTTTTAAAAATTTTAATGCTTTTTTTCCTGAAAACCATCTGTTATGGTGTTTACTATATGTGAGGTTATCAAATTCTATGAAATATCTGCACATGTAAGAAGTTAGATAAATTTGTTCATTTATTAGTACTGAATTATGTTCAATTTCATTGCTTTTGGATTATTTTAAATAGATTTCTAATAAAACTGAAGTACTTGATCAGCTTTCTTCTTGTTCGTCCCTGCATTTTTTTTTCTGCCTGCTCTCTCTCTTTCCTTCTAATATCCTTTTCTGCTTGTCCGTTGTCCATATAAAAGCCTTGGTTGGGTACACAACCAAAGGATATGCATTTAGTTCTCTTTCACTGTCTTTTATATAGCTGGCATAAATTTTGTTGGAAAATATAAGTAGTTGTCACTGATTCTTGTTTGACACACCTAATGTTGTCAACTTTGGACTTTTTTCTAAAACTTAGCTGATTGAAATCTAACCTCTCGAATTTATGTGAGAAAATTTAATACTCAATGCAAGATTAAGCATTGTGGAAAAGATGTTATATCCCAGTGCATTCATCTAATAAAATTAAGCTTAGAAGAATTAGTCATTTATTTTTCAAACCACTACTTAGTATATAGAATTTCATGTTTATTCAAATTTTATGAAAGTAGAAACAACAAAATTGCATAAACAAATTATACATTATAAATAGAATAAATATGGTGAAATTGATTTTACTGATCTTTGTATGTACTATACCTAAATCAGCATATAGCTCTCCAACTAACTCAGGTAATCATGTCAATCAAAAGTTGATATTTTCCTGATTTCTGATGCTGTCTCTGATGTATTTGACTCAACTAGTGGGAGAAATCAATTCATACTAAGCACCTGTCCCAAGGTAAGAGGGTGATTAAGTAACTCATTTACATAGCACAATTTTTTTCCTGTGGTGATCAAAACATGCACAACATCAGCTCAAATGCATTTAGTATCTGACATTTTGACATGTAATGAACCCGTAGAGATGTCAGATGAAGCATTGTTATAAATTGTAGTAGGTGGATCAAACATTCATGGTGGGCATACTTAATCACTTAATATGATTATAATAAAATAGCAGGTTTTAAACAGACAGAAAATGCACACAGGTACAACATGCTTGATAAGTTGCACAGATTTTCCCCTCTTTTCAGTTGGATTTTTCACATGTTGAAGTTCACACATTGTGTTTTTATAATGTAGTTTAGAACATCTGTTCAATCAATGCATGTTACTCGTATTAAGAGCCTTGTTAGACCACACTTAGAATATTATGTTCTGTTTTCGTCACCTCATTATAGGAAGAATAGGGAAGCTTTAGAAGGATGGAGAGGAGATTTGCCCTGACGCTGCCTCGACTCGAGATCATGTCTTATGAGGAAAGGTTGTGCAAGCTAGGGCTTTTCTCTTTGGAGCAAAGGAGGATGAGAGGTGACTTGATGGAAGTGTCTAAGATGACAACAGGTATAGACAAGCTGGATAGCTGCTGTCTTTTTTTCCAGGGTAGAAATGGCAAATATGAGAGGCCATAATTTTAAGGTAATTGAAGGAAAATGTAAGGAGGTTGTCAGAGGTAGCTGCTCTGCAAGGAATGGTGGGTGCATGGAAGCACTGATGCACTGCCAAGGGTAGTGTTAATGGCAGAAATACACTAGAGACATTTAAGAGAACCTTAGTTAGGCACTTAGATGAAAGAAAATGGAGATCTCTGCGAGAGGGAAGGATTAGATTGATCTTGGAGTAGGTTAAGAAGTCAGCAAAGCATATTGGGCCAAAGGGCCCATAATGTACTGTATGCTTATAGCAATATGTCAGTAATTTTGCTGAAGTGTCTTCTCCAGGAATATATTTTTGTACAGAGATACCATGCTTTCTATTATTGTGAGGAGTGGTAATTCTACTTTTCCAGGTTTCTATCAAAGCAAAGTTCAAAGCATAAAGTCATAATTTGCTTTGACATTTGTCAATGTATATATATAAGCTCAGTAATGATAGAAAAATCACTTTCCTCACCAGTGTAGTCTTCCATAACTATTAAAAAGATCAATTCTTCCTCTTACCAAAAGAACACTGTTTCAGGAGTAGAAAATGTTAATACCTTTACTATTGCTGTTAACCACTACCGTTCCCATTCAAGCCATGTCGCCATGGTAGCGTAACAGTTAGTGCAATGCTATTACATCTTGGGACACTGGAGTTCGGAGTTCAATTGCAGTGTCCTCCGTAACCAAGTTTGCACATTCCTTCCTGGGGGCTGCTGTTTCCTCTCTCAGTCCAAAGACCTGCTGGTTAGTAGGTTAATTGGTAATTGTATTTTGCCCCATGATTAGACTAGGGTTAAATTAGTAGGTTGCTGGTGGCGTGGCTCGAAGGGCTGGGAAGGGCTGTTCCGTGCTGTATCTCAAAATAAAATAAAATAAATAAATGTCCTCTGTTCTCTTAATCATTTTATAAAAAAGCATGTAACACTCTTGTATCTAATTATAGTCAATATTTATTAATTCAACACCTTTGAGATTTTCATAATAACAGACTGACAGATTTTCTAAACTATTTGATACCACAATACCTTTATATTTACTTTTCTGTGTTCCCTAAAATATGGTAAGTTTAAAGAGAGTTGGCCTGCAAAGTTTAAAGCAAGTTTAGAAACTGACCCTTGTGATTTAAACATAGTTAATAGAACTTGGTAAACCAGATGCTAAAACTTCAGAGCTCCTAAACAATGGAATAACATATTTTAGGAGTTTTTATTGTACAGAATTTTCTCAACTTATTCTTAAGTATAATAATTTTTATCTGTAAATGTCCTGTGATGGCTCTGTGTCAAATCGAGTTGGTGCTGTGCAAAAGTCTTGGGCACATGTAAAAAAAAATTCTGTAGAGTGAAGATGCTTTCAAAACTAATGAAATGAAAAGTTTCTAAATATCAAAATATTTACTATAAAGATCAGTAAACAGTAAAAAAAAAATCAAATCAATATTTGGTGTGATCATCCTTTGCTTTTAATGTGGGGGTAGAAGGGTGGGTTGGCAAGTTTGCAGACGACACAAAGGTTGGTGGTGTTGTGGATAGTGTAGAGGATTGTCGAAGATTGCAGAGAGACATTGATAGGATGCAGAAGTGGGCTGAGAAGTAGCAGATGGAGTTCAACCCAGAGAAGTGTGAGGTGGTACACTTTGGAAGGACAAACTCCAAGGCAGAGTACAAAGTAAATGGCAGGATACTTGGTAGTGTGGAGGAGCAGAGGGATCTCGGGGTACATGTCCACAGATCCCTGAAAGTTCCCTCACAGGTGGATAGGGTAGTTAAGAAAGCTTATGGGGTGTTAGCTTTCATAAGTCGAGGGATAGAGTTTAAGAGTCGCGATGTAATGATGCAGCTCTATAAAACTCTGGTTAGGCCACACTTGGAGTACTGTGTCCAGTTCTGGTCACCTCACTATAGGAAGGATGTGGAAGCATTGGAAAGGGTACAGAGGAGATTTACCAGGATGCTGCCTGGTTTAGAAAGTATGCATTATGATCAGAGATTAAGGGAGCTAAGGCATTACTCTTTGGAGAGAAGGAGGATGAGAAGAGACATGATGGAGGTGTACAAGATAATAAGAGGAATAGATAGAGTGGATAGCCAGTGCCTCTTCCCCAGGGCACCACTCCTCAATACAAGAGGACATGGCTTTAAGGTAAGGGGTGGGAAGTTCAAGGGGGATATTAGAGGAAGGTTTTTTACTCAGTGGTTGGTGCGTGGAATGCACTGCCTGAGTCAGTGGTGGAGGCAGATACACTAGTGAAATTTAAGAGACAACTAGACAGGTATATGGAGGAATTTAAGGTGGGGGCTTATATGGGAGGCAGGGTTTGAGGGTCAGCACAACATTGTGGGCCGACCAGCCTGTACTGTGCTGTACTATTCTATGTTCTATGTTCTATGTTAAAATTGCATCAATTCTCCAAGGTACTCTGCCATACAGCTTTATAAGAAAATTGGCTTGTAGATTGTTCAAGCCCTTTGAGAACTTGCCACAAGTTCTTCTGCAGACTTCTACTGTCTTCCTTGCTTCTGTCTCTCCAGGTAATCCCAGAGATCCTCAATGATGTTGAGATCAGTCTCTGTGGATGCCATACCATCAGTTGCAGAACTCCTTGTTCTTCTTTGTACTAAGAATAGTTCTTTATGACCTTGGCCATGTGTTTGGGGGTCACAGTCCTGCTGCAGAATGAAGTTGGGACCGATCAGACACCTCCCTAATGGTATTGCATGATGGATGAGAATCTGCTTGTACTTCTCATCATTAAGGATCCCATTAATTCTGACCAGATCGCCAACTTCATTTGCAGAAATGAAGCCCTAAACTTGCAGGAAACCTCTGCCATGCCTCACTGTTGGCTACAGATACTCAACCATGTAATGCTCTCCAGCTCTTCTACAGACAAATTGCCTCCTGTTTGAGTCAAAAATTTCATATTTTGACTCGTCAGTCCAGAGCACTTTCTACCATTGTTCAGCACCCCAGTCCTTGTGTTTCTGTGTGTGGCTAAGTCTCTTGATTTTGTTTCCACTTCGGAAAAATAGTTGTTTTGGCAGCAACTGCTCCATGAAGACCGTTTCTAACAAGATGACTTTAGACTGTAGAGGGGTTCCAGTAGTTTCTGTGAATTCAGAGCTGATTGCAGTGCTGGAGTTCATCCGATTCAGAAAGGACGTCAGTTTGATGTATCTCTTGTGTGCTGCACTCATTTCCATGGCCAACCACTGTGTTTCTTGTCCTCAACCTTGCCTGTTTCTTTGTGCTTCTTCAGAAGAGCTTGGGCAGCACAACTTGAAACTACTGTCTGCTGTGAAATTTCTGCTTGGGAGAGACCTTGCTGATGTTGTATGATCTTGTTGCTGTGCTCACTTTTGCCATGATGTTAGAATTGATGAATTGAAGGTGAAACTGTCACATCTGCCACACCCTCACCTTTTAGTTTGGTTGTCCTTCACCCAGTTTGATTCCTTTTACAACCATTGCTGTTTCAATTTATCAGTTTAGTTCAGGGGTCCCCAACCTTTTTTGCACTGCGGACCGGTTTCGTATTGACAATATTCTTGCGGACCGCCCGACCCCGGGGGGGGGGATGCGGAGGGGGTAGTGTTGCCAACAGACGAGTAGAGCCAAATACGTTGTTTACAAAGAGACTACAAGGACCATGAAGCCTTGCGCGGGCACCAGTGCGCATGCATGTACGTGCTCATTTTTTCTACAAATCGTTTTTGGTGATTCTGTTCCGGGGGGCGGGGGGGGGGGTTGTTAATCACAACCGGAATATAGGTGATAAATGGCTAACAAAAAATTGGATAGGTATATGGACAGGAAAGGAATGGAGGGTTATGGGCTGAGTGCAGATCGGTGGGACGAGGTGAGAGTAGCATTCGGCACGGACTAGAAGGGCA
Source organism: Mobula hypostoma (assembly GCF_963921235.1). Taxonomy (NCBI): domain Eukaryota; kingdom Metazoa; phylum Chordata; class Chondrichthyes; order Myliobatiformes; family Myliobatidae; genus Mobula; species Mobula hypostoma. The sequence continues at coordinate 62,797,020 of NC_086104.1, read as the reverse complement.
GAGATGGCCTGTTTCCATGCTGTAATTGTTATATGGTTATATAAGTCAATAGCATCATAACATTTTAAGTAACGTTTGGATATTAAACACACAACACATATTTTCCCCGTATGAACATATAAAATCATTGCAACACACCAATATCGCTGAATCAGTGGGAGCCCTGGGTTGAATACTTGTTTTCCTTGCAACAACACAGTCCTATCGAAGGGTGATGGGAGACAGCGATACTCGAAGGGGGTTCCTTATGTCCAGTCTATTCCGCAATTTGGTTTTTGTTGCATTCATTGCAGAGTTATGTTGGAAATGGAAGCAACGTTTTCAGCGCTTTCATGGCTATCCCAGGATATTCAGCCTTGACTTTGATCCAGAATGCCAGCAGAGATGTTATGTCAAACATACTTTTCAGCTCGCCGTCATTTGCAAGCTCAAGGAGTTGATCTCCTTCCCGCGCTTACATGGATGGCGCGCGGGTAATGCCCTCGAGTGCGTAATGGCTCAACAGTGGGAGTGACAGGGAATGAGGAAAGGTGCAGCTGACTCCTATCGCCAAATCATATCATTTCCTCACAGCCCGGTAGAGCATGCTCTGCGGCCCGGTACCGGTCCGCGGCCCGGTGGTTGGGGACCACTGGTTTAGTTCATTCAACTTATTATGTCATTATCACCTAATTGTTATCTTTATTTAATCATGCACTGAACTATATACCCTCAAAGTAATTAACTTTTTATTTGTGAAATGGTCTTCTGCTTAGTATGTTACTTTCTTTAACAAAACACAAAAATTTCTCTAATGTTTTTTCAAAAAATGAATGTTTACAAATCTAAAATTTGTTCCTTTATACTGACACACTAATGCAGAAGACAAAAAATAAACATCTAAAACAAAATTTATGTGAAGAATCTAGAGTGCCTATGACTTTTGCACATTATTGTATTAATACAAACATTACCATAGCTTTCCTTTATATTTTGGAAGAAGATATGTAACCTCGGTTTGGGGCAAGGTAGCTGTCTACAACAACTGCATAGAATAGATTCATATAGCTACTTTGAAAGAAGGATGATTAAGGAAACATTGGTAGTGCCTTAGAGAAAATTTCTTCAGAAATAAATTCCGGCATTATTTTCATTATTTTTATTAAATAAAATTTCTTTTGATGGCTAATAATTCCTTTTGCTTTCTAACAGATGACTCCTTGTCCAAAGAAACGAATAGGGTAAGTGCATGAGTAATTATGTTCCTTATGTAGCTTGCAATTATTTGATCATATGACTGTATTTTTCTATATCCAAGTTAATGGAGGAGTAATGATTAACACGGTTTTATGTGCCTGTGAACTTCAGAGAAGTGAGCAGAAAAAAAGTAACAGTTCTTCCTAGAATCAGAATCAGAATCAGGTTTGTTATCACCAGCATGTGTCATGAAATTTGTTAACTTAGCAGCAGCAGTTCAATGCAATACATAATGTAGAAAAAGAAGAAAAAAATAAAATAATAATAAAAATAAATAAGTATATCAATTACTGTATGCATAGAGCAGATTAAAATTGTGCAAAAAACAGAAATAATATACACTAAAAAAGTGAGGTAGTGTTCAGGGGTTCAATGTCCATTTAGGAATCGGATGGCAGAGGGGAAGAAGCTGTTCCTGAATCGCTGAGTCTGTGCCTTCAGGCTTCTGTACCTCCTACCTGATGGTAGCAATGAGAAAAGGGCATGCCCTGGGTGCTAATAATGGATGCTGCCTTTCTGAGACACTGCTCCTTGAAGAACTCCTGGGTACTTTGTAGGCTAGTACCCAAGCTGGTGCTGACCAAATTCACAACCCCCTGCAGCTTTTTTCGGTCCTCTGCTGATTTGGATCGCTGGAAAAGTATACAGTTTTGATAAAATAGGACAGTATTTTAAGAGACCAGGTTGATTAATCAATAAAATTCCCAATGAGCCAAATGTTGAATGAAGTTTATTTCCTTGATTTAAGTTGTACAAATCAACAGATTGGAACTCTAAGCAGGAACACAGCCACACAGTAACTGAAATGCTTGCACATATATCACTTTTGTTATCACGTAGCAGGCATTTTCTTTTATACAGGTGCACATTCCTTTATCCGAAATTCTGAAATCCAAAAAGCTCCAAAAACTGATGTTTTTTTTCGCCAACAGCTGACGTCACTCAGGTGTGACTTGGCAGCACTAGCAAAGGCCGCCAGATGTCAGCTGTGGCTCAGCGCTCATACTAGTTACACGTGCATTTGCTGTTCGCTGATTATTTTGTGTTCACTGTTGACTTTGTGTTTAATTTCACTGTGAAAATGTCAAAAAGAGCTGCAGATACCCCTACGGGTAACAATGAGAAAAAGAGAAGGAATCTTCTCTATCAATAACGCAGAGAGTGGAGTTATTGCAGAAGCCTGATCGTGGTATATCTGTGCGGCGTCTGACTGAAGAAGATAGTGTCGGGATTACCACTGTATATGATTTAAATAAACAGAAAGACAAGTTATTGAAGTTTTACAATGACAGTGACAGTGACGCTCTACATTTATTCCAATAAGTCATTTACCATGTGTTTGATTCGGTTCGTTTGAAGCTGTATATTTTTATGTTTTATTAAATGTTTTTGTTGGACATAAAATTTCTTCTTGTTATTATTCCCTAAACAATACAGTATAACAATTATTTACATAGCACCTACATTGTATTAGGTATTATAAGTAATCTAGAGATGATTTAAAGTATACGGGAGGATGTGCGTAGGTTTGGTGCACCGCTGGGTCCTCAAGTCCACTGCACTGAGACAGGTTAAATAAGGGACTTGAGCATACGTGTTTTTTGGTATTGGGCGGTGGGGGGGGGGGGGGTCTGAAATCCGAAAAATTCTGAATTCCGAAATGCAACTGGCCCCAAGGATTTCGGGTAAGGGATTATGGACCTGTATAATGTTTCATTAAAGTGCCTCACAGTTTACAGGTCATGTAAAAAATTCTCTGTTCAGAGCAATGGTTGGTCCATACAGCTGTAAAAAAAAATAGAGGGAACATTGGTTGAACCTGGCTGGTGCTGGACCACAAATCCAAACCATAGAAATACCTCCTACTTATAAAGATTTTTTAAAGCTTATTAAAGATTAGGTTTATATGGGGTCACAATTACACCAAAACATACAGTAAAATGTGTCATTTGTATCAATGACTGGTACAGTCTGAGGATTGTGCTAGAGGCAGCCCACAAGTGTGCCACAATTTCAGCACCAACATAGCATGCCCACAACTCACTAACCCTAATCATTTAGAAACAGAAAATAGGTGCAGGAGTAGGCCATTCGGCCCTTCGAGCCTGCACCGCCATTCAGTATGATCATGGCTGATCATCCAACTCAGAACCCTGTACCAGCCTTCCCTCCATACCCCCTGATCCCTTTAGCCACAAGGGCCATATCTAACTCCCTCTTAAATATAGCCAATGAACTTGCCTCAACTGTTTCCTGTGGCAGAGAATTCCACAGATTCACCACTCTCTGCGTGAAGAAGTTATTCCTCATCTCGGTCCTAAAAGGCTTCCCCTTTATCCTCAAACTGTGACCCCTCGTTCTGGACTTACCCAACATCGGGAACAATCTTCCTGCATCTAGCCTGTCCAATCCCTTTAGGATTTTATACGTTTCAATAAGATCCCCCCTCAATCTTCTAAATTCCAACGAATATAAGCCTAGTCGATCCAGTCTTTCATCATGTGAAAGTCCTGCCATCCCAGGAATCAATCTGGTGAACCTTCTTCGTACTCCCTCTATGGCAAGAATGTCTTTCCTCAGATTAAGGGACCAAATCGTCACACAATACTCCAGGTGTGGTCTCACCAAGGCCTTGTACAACTGCAGTAGTACCTCCCTGCTCCTGTAGTCGAATCCTCTTGCTATGAATGCCAGCATACCATTTGCCTTTTTCACCGCCTGCTGTACCTGCACTTGTCCTTGGAATGTGGGGGAAACTGGAGCACCTGGAGGAAACCCACAAGGTCACAGGCAGAATAAATTAGCTCCTTACAGACAATGACAGGAATTAAGGCCCGATCAGTGATTGCTAGTGCATCATTCTCTAAGTAGGAAAACTGTTCTACTTAGTGTGGTGGACAGCTGTAGAACATGGAAGATAGAGATTTCTGAGAACTGTCCGTAACCCAAACTCTCTCAAAATTGGAAATACTTTCAGCTGGGATTGGCAAAACTACAGGTCTGTTAACTAATTGGTCTAGATGTGAACTGCAGATGCAAAACATGCTGAACTGCAGAATATCGGACTAGAGAGTTTTAACCTGTGGAACATTTTTCCCTCAGTCTAAAATTGGAATTGAGTAGCAATCAATTAGACTGCGTGACCCATTATCTACTCCTTCATCTCACCAATAAAAGCTGAAAAATATCAAAAAATGCTGAGGAATATTATATTCTAATGTACAAATATCAGCATGTGCCCATAAAACATCCTGAAAATTAATGTAACACACATAAAAGTTGCTGGTGAACGCAGCAGGCCAGGCAGCATCTCTAGGAAGAGGTGCAGTCAACGTTTCAGGCCGAGACCCTTCATCAGGATTAACTGAAGGAAGAGTGAGTAAGGGATTTGAAAGTTGGAGGGTGAGGGGGAGATCCAAAATGATAGGAGAAGACAGGAGGGGGAGGGGTGGAGCCAAGAGCTGGACAGGTGATAGGCAAAAGTGATACGAGAGGATCATGGGACAGGGGGTCCGGGAAGAAAGACGGCGGGGGGTGGGGGGGACCCAGAGGATGCCAAGGAGGGAAAGATGTGCTTAGTGGTGGGATCCCGTTGGAGATGGCGGAAGTTACGGAGAATAATATGTTGGACCCGGAGGCTGGTGGTGTGGTAGGTGAGGACCAGGGGAACCCTATTCCTAGTGGGGTGGCGGGAGGATGGAGTCGTCGATGTAGCGAAGGAAAAGTGGGGGACAGATACCAGAATAGGCACGGAACATAGATTGTTCCACAAAGCCAACAAAAAGGCAGGCATAGCTAGGACCCATACAAGTGCCCATAGCTACACCTTTAGTATGGAGGAAGTGGGAGGAGCCAAAGGAAAAATTATTAAGAGTAAGGACTAATTCCGCTAGACGGAGCAGAGTGCTGGTAGAGGGGAACTGATTAGGTCTGGAATCCAAAAAGAGGCGTAGAGCTTTGAGACCTTCCTGATGGGGGATGGAAGTATATAGGGAGTGGACATCCATGGTGAAAATAAAGCGGTGGGGGCCAGGGAACTTAAAATCATCGAAAAGTTTAAGAGCGTGAGAAGTGTCACAAACATAGGTAGGAACCTATTCTGGTATCTGTCCCCCACTTTTCCTTCGCTACATCAATGACTGCATTGGCGCTGCTTCCTGCACGCATGCAGAGCTCGTTGACTTTATTAACTTTGCCTCCAACTTTCACCCTGCCCTCAAGTTTACCTGGTCCATTTCCGACACCTCCCTCCCCTTTCTAGATCTTTCTGTCGCTGTCTCTGGAGACAGCTTATCCACTGATGTCTACTATAAGCCTACTGACTCTCACAGCGATCTGGACTATTCCTCTTCTCACCCTGTGTCTTGCAAAAATGCCATCCCCTTCTCGCAATTCCTCCGTCTCCGCCGCATCTGCTCTCAGGATGAGGCTTTTCATTCTAGGATGAGGGAGATGTCTTCCTTTTTTAAAGAAAGGGGCTTCCCTTCCTCCACTATCAACTCTGCTCTTAAACGCATCTCCCCAATTTCACGTACATCTGCTCTCACTCCATCCTCCCACCACCCCACTAGGAATAGGGTTCCCCTGGTCCTCACCTACCACCCCACCAGCCTCCGGGTCCAACATATTATTCTCCGTAACTTCCGCCACCTCCAACGGGATCCCACCACTAAGCACATCTTTCCCTCCTCCTCCCCCCCGCATTCCGCAGGGATTATTCCCTACGCAACTCCCTTGTCCATTCGTCCCCCCCCCATCCCTCCCCACTGATCTCCCTCCTGGCACTTATCTGTGTAAGCGGAACAAGTGCTACACATGCCCTTACACTTCCTCCCTTACCACCATTCAGGGCCCCAAACAGTCCTTCCAGGTGAGGCAACACTTCACCTGTGAGTCGGCTGGGGTGATATACTGCGTCCGATGCTCCCGATGTGGCCTTTTATATATTGGTGAGCCCTGACGCAGACTGGGAGACCGCTTTGCTGAACACCTATGCTCTGTCCGCCAGAGAAAGCAGGATCTCCCAGTGGCCACACATTTTAATTCCACATCCCATTCCCATTCTGACATGTCTATCCACGGCCTCCTCTACTGTAAAGATGAAGCCACACTCAGGTTGGAGGAACAACACCTTATATTCCGTCTGGGTAGCCTCCAACCTGATGGCATGAACATCGACTTCTCTAACTTCCGCTAATGCCCCACCTCCCCCTCGGACCCCATCTGTTACTTATTTTTATACACACATTCTTTCTCTCACTCTCCTTTTTCTCCCTCTGTCCCTCTGAATATACCCCTTGGCATCCTCTGGGTCCCCCCCACCCCCCTTGTCTTTCTTCCCGGACCTCCTGTCCCATGATCCTCTCGTATCCCTTTTGCCTATCACCTGTCCAGCTCTTGGCTCCATCCCTCCCCCTCCTGTTTTCTCCTATCATTTGGGATCTCCCCCTCCCCCTCCAACTTTCAAATCCCTTACTCACTCTTCCTTCAGTTAGTCCTGACGAAGGGTCTCGGCCTGAAACGTCGACTGCACCTCTTCCTAGAGATGCTGTCTGGCCTGCTGCGTTCACCAGCAACTTTTATGTGTGTTGCTTGAATTTCCAGCATCTGCAGAATTCCTGTTGTTTGCGTCTGAAAATTAATGTGTCACTTTTATAACTAGTGATCCTAGATAAATGCTTCTCCTGTTTAAACCTTTACCAATGATAGGGTGAGCATGAAAGCAGATTTTGCTCTATGCTTCTCTAAAATATTTTCCTTATTCAAGTCAATTAAAACTTAATCAATTCAAACTTTAGAATATATATCACATAACCATTAAAGTTTATGTGAATACTTAAAAAAAGAAAAAATAATTACAACAGATTCTTAATAAGATATAAAGGTTTGCAGTTCAAAAGTGAGACAATGTAGAGAAATTTTAAAGGATTAGAATTTTCCAGTAAACCCAAATTTAAGATGACACTTTAATTAAAATTCAAAAATTCTACACGCTTAAAATATTAATGTAATTCTTACTCTACTCATAAATTTTTAGAAACTCAAATGCAGGAGGCCAAAGTAATTAGTAACTGTATTTGATATCTTCTCCCAGCAGCATTTCGTAGAAATTTAATTTAAATGATTATGAAATGTTTTCTGCCAATTCTTCTGTCACATCATGTTACTTTTGTACTGTTGTAATATATTTTACAATATATACAGCTCAGGAAAGTATTTTGACAGTCTTACTTTGTCAGCTTTGCATTTTTTTAAACCTTCAACTTTTAATCTCACATGACCTCCAGGCAAATCAAAATCTTAACTGTTTATTCTTTTTGACAGTTTTTTTTTGTCATGACAATAATTAGTACTCTGCAAGACTTGATTGTTTATGCAAGTTTAAGTAAAGTTTCATCAAACGGTATTTTTTAATCTTTGGTTTTGATTTTTTTGATGACAAGTGTTGAAAAATTGATCATTTCCTCTAATTTACTTAGTACTTGGAAAGCAACATTCAGGCTGTGGTCTACGAATTAAATTCGTACCTAGAACAGCGTCTGGACGTTGGTGGTGGTGACAACAAACTACTATTGTATGAATTGTCCAACATCATCAAAACAGGTAGGGTATGAAATCCTGTACATGGGCAATCATACATGATCTCAGTTAGTCTTTTTTTTTAAGATTAAAATGTGTGTTTATTTTCATTTTCCCTTTCTTCCTATGGACTTGTTTCTATCCAACTTGTGTGAGAGATCCCCATCAGTGGTGTTCCAAAATTACTGACAAAGCAACACGCCCAGAACATTTGCAGTTTAATCATCATTCAAATTTTCATTTGGTTCTGATGCTGAAATGTACACTATGTAATTAGCATATAATATACTTGAGTACTGTAAAAACTATAATATTCTGTTCTACCAGAGCTGCACAGAACACCACTCTTTATTTTGTTAGAAGAAATTTAATTTTGTTATTTAGTTGTTACATCAAAACAAAACAATGAAATGGTTTGAATTGCTTATCTATTTGTGTACCTGGGTTAACAACAGAAACAGAAAACCTAGAGCACAATACAGGCCCTTCGACCCACAATGCTGTACCAAACGTGTACGTACTTTAGAAATTACCTAGGGTTACCCATAGCCCTCTATTTTTCTAAGCTCCATGTACCTATCCAGGAGTCTCTTAAAAGACCCTGTTGTATCCACCTCCACCACCATTGCCGGCAGCCCATTCCATGCTCTCACCACTCTGTGCGTTTAAAAAAACAACAACAACTTACCCCTGACATCTCCTCTGTACCTATTTCCAAGCATCTTAAAACTGTGCCCTCTCGTGATAGGCATTTCAGCCCTGGGAAAAAGCCTCTGACTATCCACGTGATCAATGCCTCTCATCATCTTATACATCTCTATCAGGTCATCTCTCATCCTCTGTCGCTCCAAGGAGAAATGGCCAAGTTCACTCAACCTATTCTCATAAGGCATGCTCCCCAATCCAGACAACAGCATTGTACATCTCCTCTGCACCCTTTCTATGGCTTCCACATCCTTCCTGTAGTGAGGTGACCAGAACTGAGCACAGTACTCCAAGTGACCAGGGTCCTATATAGCTGTAACATTACATCTTGCCTCTTGACCTCAATCCCACAGTTGATGGAGGCCAATGCACTGTATGCCTTCTAAACCAGAGTCAACCTGCACCCCAAGATCCCCCTGATCCCTCCACACTGCCAAGAGTCTTACCATTAATCCTATATTCTGCCATCATATTTGACCTACCAAAATGAACCACCTCACACTAACCTGGGTTGAGCTCCAGCTGCTACTTCTCAGCCCAGTTTTACGTCCTATCAATGTCCCGCTGTAACCTCTGTCAGCCCTCTACACTATCCACAACACCCCCAACCTTTGTGTCATCAGCAGATTTATTAACCCATCCCTCCACTTCCTCATCCAGGTAAAAGAATAGGGTAAAAGAACTTTACTAACATGATGAAAGAGAATGGGGAGGGAAATGTTAAGATAAAAAACAAGAAATTTGCTCTCAACGGGTTTCTTGGAGATGACCAGACATCGAGAAAGGAATATGAAGGCAATTATATGAAATAAATGCAAGACAGAATAATCATGCAATGTGTCTGCTATTCACTCTTCTACAAAATTTGCCCCCTCCTCCCCCCCCCAATTCCAGCTAAGTAAACTGTAATGAAGAATTGATTAAAAGTCAAAAGGAATGTAGAGTTTGCAGTGTGCAAAGAACAGTAAGCAGGAATGCTAGAAATAAGTTGCTATTTCACATCTCAAAACATTGAAGTCATCCAGAGCTGTGTCAAATGCTCCAGATGGAACTAGAAAGGTAGTGCTCTGTAAAGGGATTTGTTTTAAAATGGATCAGTAATAATAAGGAAATATGTTCTTTAAGAGGAGAAAACTGATTAATGATAAAGTACCTCGAATAATGAATTGAAAGCCAAATTGAAACTAAATAAAATGACATGTATATACGAAGTAAATGACAAGAATGAAGAAGTCAGCACAAATATAGTTTAAAGAGGATAGCAAAGGAGCCGAAAAGAATCAGAAAGCAAGCAAAAATATAAACAAAAGGCACGAAGATTAGTTATAAATTAATTTGTGAAAAATATCTTAAGAAATCAATCACTGTAGATGGAAAATTTATGTTTATGATGATTATTTATTTATTTAGCGATTCAGTGTGAAATAGGCACAGCAACCACTGACGACCCCGACTTAACCCTAACCTATTCACGGGACAATTTACAATGAGCAATTAAACTACCTGGTACGTTTTTTGACTGTGGGAAGAAACCAGAGCAGTGGGAGAAAACTCAGGCACTCCATGGGGAGGACGTACAGAGACTCCTTACTGAGGACAGTGAGAGAAAACCCAGGCATTCCACGGGGAGGACGTACACAGACTCCTTACAGAGGACAGTGAGAGAAAACCCAGGCACTCCATGGGGAGGACGTACAGAGACTCCTTACAGAGGACAATGGGAGAAAACGCAGGCATTCCACGGGGAGGACGTACAGAGACTCTTTACAGAGGACAGTGAGAGAAAACGCAGGCGTTCCACGGGGAGGACGTACAGAGACTCTTTACTGAGGACAGTGAGAGAAAACCCAGGCGTTCCACGGGGAGAACGTACAGAGACTCCTTACTGAGGACAATGGGAGAAAACCCAGGCATTCCACGGGGAGGACATAGAGACTCTTTACAGAGGACAGTGAGAGAAAACCCAGGCGTTCCATGGGGAGGACGTACACAGACTCCTTACAGAGGACAATGGGAGAAAACCCAGGCATTCCATAGGGAGGACATACAGAGACTCTTTACAATGTAACTCTGACTCCCCGAGCTGTAATAGTGTCATTCTAATTACTATGCTACAACACCCTACATCTCTAGCAGTATTTTTTTGAAGTGAAAATGCTGTGAATATACATCAGGTCCATAAGAATTAATTAAGCAAGAGGCCAGATTAATATTTCAAAGTAGGATGAGTGCATAATAACAGCAAATAGACTGCAAAATGTTTGGAACTGAATAATTACATCAGTATTTATGACTAGATTAAAATGTACTGAGAAGTTATATTTGTAAGAACAGACTAATTTGACTGAGGCAGCTTTCTCAAGAAAAGTCTAAGAGGAACATCTTTAAAGTTAGAAACTGTTTTGATGGTATTTCTGTGAAGGAGACCCAATAGTAAATCTGATAGAGAATTTAAGAGAAATATCTTTCACCCTGTGATGAGAATGTAGTACTTATACTGATGCCTTTAAAGAAAAGAGTGGGCAAAAGGCTTCTTGGATTGAGACTGTGGGAAGGAGCATATTGTTGATGAATACTGCTATAGACCTTTTGGCAGAAGGGTCAATTTCTGTGCAGTAAACTGATGTAATTCCCCAACTACTTTATGTAAATTGTGCTCCAACTATTTTTATCCCCAGGAGTATAAAATGATATCATTAGAATTACAGTTTTTTGATTGGGATCCATGTTATCTCTTATATTTAATATGTAGGTTGGACCTGTCAGCAAATATCTACTTTGTGATGATACTGGATAAACTTCCTCAACTCAGTAATAAGTCAGTACCAACCACTGTTTGAAAATTTTCTTTTGGCTATTTGCTTCTGACCAAGAAATGTTAGTACTTTAGTTTCATTATCACCTTGCAATTGCACATTCAAGTGCCTTTGAGAACAGATGAACTAGGGCTAACCAGGGAGTCTAAATTCAGGTGACTGAATAATGTGACTGTTCAACTGAATAATAGTTCAGTTAGTCATTTGATTGCTAACTTAATTGTTTTCGTAAACCATTGTGTGCCAGAGGGCCCATTCCTGTGTTGTACTGTTCTATACTTTATATTGAACTTCTATTTAAAGTAAATTTAAATGTAGTAGTGGTGACCACAAAGCCATCAAGTTGTAATTAAAAATATTTTGTTTACTAATATCCTTCAAGGGAAGAAATTTGAGATTCTGTATATGATATCAGACCCATATGAATTTATAAATTATAAATTAACTACCCTGTGGAATGAATGGTGAAGGGACCACAGTTTTATCCCATCTGTTTCTTGGTAAATTTCAAGAAAATATTACAGATGACAATTAGAAATGCTGTTATTTTAGTGTACATTCTTTCCTTTAATAACTGGCTGAAAAAGTGAAAATGTTCATCTCTGTATCACTTTGATATATTAATCATCAAGAGGTGGTGACATGTGAGATTTAGTTGCGAGAGTGGAATTACAGAATCATGTTACTGTCTTTTCCCCATTGGTTTCTCCAAATTGTATCCTTGTCTGAATTGGTGTAAGACTTAGCACAGTGCTGTGCATTCTGAATCAGGAAGTCAGAAGCCGTTGCTAGATCAGGTTCAGTCTTGCATTCCATTGCCGTCTGTGCCGAGTTTGAAAGTTCTGTGCTGAGTTTGATAGTTCTCCTTGTCTAGTTTCTTCCCATTTCCACGGTTGAGCAGTTTGTTGATCGGGGGGCATTCAGTAATGGCCAATTAACCATTTGTAAGTGTGTGGGAGAATCTGAGGCAAATATCCATGGGAATGGGGTGAGGGCAAGAGATTAAAAAATGCAGCCAGTGTAAATAAGTGTCAAATAGTCGAAATGAATTTGTTGAGCCTGAGAACCTATTTCTGTGCTATATGATTCTATCATATTCAAGCCACGTCCCACAAGTAGAAAGCCGTGGCTTTGTTTAAGTGTAGAAGAGAATGCTGCATTGTCAGTAGAACAATATTTGACATAAGATGTTAAAGTAAAACTTTACCTTTCCTCTTGATGTTAAACAGTATATTGTAATACTGCAAAATCCAAAAAGGTTTAAAGTTCAGATAGTTACTTGAAAATATATTAGGTAGTAAAAGAGTATAAGTTGAAATAATTATTCAAATTTGTGCTTGGAAGATTTAATTAGAGCATAAAGATTTGTAATAATTTAGCAATTAGCTATAGAATGAAAGATTGTTATTCAAAATGCACTGAAGCAAATAATTGTAAAATTAGTGTACTTGACAGATGAGATTAAATGTCCATTTGACTTTCTTATTACTGAATTTCCTTCAATTGTTATAAAAATGTCCACAGATAAAGTCCAAGTAGAATTACAAACAACAACATTTATTTCATCCCCCTGGCAGCCCTCAAACATTACAAATCCTTTTCAACCTGAAATTTCTTATCTAAAGGTCACTCACCTTTCAGTTTTCTATTTTCTATGAAAATGGACTTGGATGATTCTTCGTGCTGCCTTTTCACAATACTGGAGAGGATATCTGCAGCTTGCTACAAATAACACTGCTGCAAACGCAAAATTCACTGGGTGGGGGTTTGGTACAAGTATTATCAAAGGAAAATAATAAAAATAAGAAAACACTGACATTTTAAATTTCTAGAGCAAATTTCTACATTTGTATTGCCACTGAAATTGAGCGAGCCTCTTCTGGAACTGCAAGATGGATATTTTTCTCAAAATTCTGATTTCTGAATTAAGTGGCATTGAACAGTTATGTGATTTTATACTTTGTTTTTATACTGTGGCATTTTTTGCATTTGCACTGCTTATAGTTTGATTTTGGTTTGTTTTCACTGAAGATTTCTATTTCATTTTTCTTAATTTTTGAAAGAATTGCAGGAAAATTGATCATTGATTGCAATTTTAAATTTTGCTTTTGTTCATATTAGAAATTGTTCAATAAAATGGAAATTCAGAATGCATTATTCATTCCTTCTATAAATTATTGTTAAGTACAGTAAGTGTCTATCCTAATTATTTACACCTTTCAACATTGCAATAACAATTGCTCTCTCTGTTACTGTTCACAGCCACCGATGCTGACACATTTGCGCTTTATTTCTTGGGAGAAGGCAGCAATGTGAGTATTGCTCAGCATGTGGGCTGAGAGAACATGGTAATGTTTTTGAAACCAATGGCTGCATTCTTTTCCCATGGCAGTATCGATATGGCTGTATGGTAGGAAGCCAGTTTTGCGATTGCTGTTACCTGACATGAGCTGGAGTAGAGATTTAGAAGTAAATTGAGTCCTAAACCTCCTTGGATGCCAGTCATTGTGAATTGTTTAGATATTAGCCAAACTTCACCTGAATAAATTAATGGTTCTGTATTATTCTATAACTATTTTAAGAAATAATTGTGCTAATGTGACTCCCATCTACATAGCATTTCACTGATATCAAGGAAGGCTTGCACATTTTGAGATCTATTTTTAGGATTTGAACGTCACTAAGCTTGATATTACAAAATCCCTCCACCACAGCCAGGTTAAAATACTGAATTAATGCTATTCATCATTTGGAGTTTTAAGTTATTGCATTATTACACCAATTTTGACATAAAACTTTGTAATATACAGTACAAGCAAAATAAGGAGTAGTAAAACATAAAATTCACTTAAGGAAATTTTACCTGCAACAACTTTGATGCCATGTCATACTTGATAACATATTTGACCTTTGTAGCAGCAGTGAGATGCTGAAAGAACACAATTACTTAACATTTTATCGTATCAAGAAAGTGAAAGGTCTGAGAATCTAGAGCATACAATTGATCTTTGTCTTGCAGAGTATTTCTACATTGTTTACAAGTACCACACCACAATCCACATTAACATTCCTTCTCAAGAAATCTATTACTACAATTCAAAATAATTTTGACTACCTACCGGGAAGTGATGTTTCATTGTAATATTTTTTTAAATATCCCTTGACAAAAGAATATATGTTTGGTTTTAAATGTTATTCAAAAGCAGAAACTAAACAAAGCACATTTTAAATTTGATTGATAGTAAGTCTTAATGATGTTCCTTTTCATTAAGAGAATAATACATTGTTCTAATTTGATTATCACTGGACTAAAGTGTAGGAATTCTTTAATACTACACACAGTTTCAGAACTCAGTAAAACATCCAGTAGTTTAACTTGTATTTTACATTAATTAGATCCATTATTAGCACCTATATCATCAATTTTGTTTCTTAAAAATAATGTGATTATTATTGAAAAAGCAAATTTGAGAAATAGCAAATACTGGAAACACCAAAAATCTCAGTGGAAACTTTAAAATGTCAGATCAATGAGCTTTTGTCATCAGAGATGTACAAAAATAATTCAAAGGATCCACCACCTCACTGTTTGTGGGCAGATCTGCTTTGCAGAATAGTCACAAAAGCAAGCCTGGAGGACATTTGGCCATTAAAACAAAGTGCTGCCACAGCAAAAGCATGAGCAGTTGGTGCAAGCAATGGATCGTATTAAGCATGATCTAATCCAATCTAATGATTTTTCATAAATTCAAAGCAGGCAAAGTGTCTTTATATCATAGCTGACAAAAAATTAGATAAATAGCAGTAGTTGACCCAGTGAAATATTTTGTTCTGTATACAAATACATTTCTAATTTGTATTAATATTTACAATCCAGGAGTATATTAGAAACAAATGTTTTCTTTCTATTAAGAGTATTAATTTATGCATTTAAGTAGCAGCTTAGTGTATTGTTATTAACAGAATAAAAAATAGTGAAAAAAAATATTTTTTGTGAAGAGGTTATCTGGCTCA
Organism: Mobula hypostoma; assembly: GCF_963921235.1. NCBI lineage: Eukaryota > Metazoa > Chordata > Chondrichthyes > Myliobatiformes > Myliobatidae > Mobula > Mobula hypostoma. The sequence goes on along the minus strand of NC_086104.1, from coordinate 62,781,670 downwards.
CTATTTGTAAGTAACCCACTAGAAAAGTCACTAAATAACTTTTCATTGAAGCTATTGGACCATCCACAAGTTATATCGATGTATTCTAGTTAATTTCTGATTACTGGAGACAACTAAAAGCAGTTGATGGGATCGATCTGAGGTTTAGTTGATGTTCAAAGACTGCTCCACTTTGTTGAGTGTCCACACAGTGGGTCCTGAGCATTATTTGAGCATGTTTATATTCAAATCAAATGTGTTTTATGAATGGTGCTGTCAGTGACAACATACAGTAGGTCAGATCAAGCACAATCCTTTGTTCTACTTAGGAAACACTTGCAATTTTGGATTCCTGCTTCCTTAAGTTTGAATTTTTAATTTTAATTCTGCTCTCTGTGTTTTGTTCTATCAATATTTTGCAATCCATTTTGAATTTCTCTCTTGAATTATATGCAACCTTAGTATCCACCGTGACTTCTAATAAGATATGCTTGTAACATCTTTTGCATTTTCCATGCTGTTATCTCTGCAACCATTTCAAAAGCTTCTGATGGGCCAAACAAGCAAAAATTCCTAGTAAAAATTCCTTCAGATTTTTGTATTAAGGCTTGAGGATGTTTTTTCTCTGTTTGTGTTTTGAGCAATGATACCAACGTATTCCGTATTACCAATATTAAATTAACCGGCCCATAGATTCTTTGTACTTTCTTCCTATTGAGAGTAGGGATAGAATTAACTGTCGCTTGATCTTTTCCAAATATTTGCCTCTGCTATCTCTTCCTTAACTCCTTTGAATATATTTGAATGTAATCTACTTAGACTCATGGGTTACTCTTTCCAAATGTTATCAATTACCTCCCTACTTTCTATCATAAGTGTTTTAATATTTTTTGATCTCTTCTAATGTCATCAGTCTTCGTACTCTCCCAAGTAAATGCATAGCTGAATTATTGGTTCAATGTGTATGCCATTTTATTCCCATTTTTTTGTTGAAAGGATATTGGTGTGGCAAGTTTACTTTAGTAATCAGAATTACCTAATGTTAATAGAGAAAAGCAGCATGTACATTGATTGAAATAGCAAAGATTAAAAAGGGCACCAAAGCTGGAAACTCATCACATTTAAGAAATACTTAGAATAAGTGCTTAATGTGCCCCAACCTAAAATGCTATGGCCTTAAAGCTGGGAAGTTCTTCAGTTTTTACTTGATCTGTATGGCCATCATGCCATCTTTAGGTCAAAGATACTTCAGTCTTCTACATTCCAAACTGTATGCAGTATTCCAAGTGAAATTTCACCAACGCTTTGTGCAATTACAAAACCTCCTTACTTTAAACTCCAAGCTCTTTTTAATTGAATTGTTCCTCTCTGTGCCCTGTGGCACATAAGGTAGCAATTTGGCTGTTTCTTTCGCACTTTTGTCTTTTTTTTAATGAGGCTGAGTTGCTAGCTTGACACTCAACCCTGCATGGATGGAAAGCATGCAAGGAGCCAGCTAGATTCAAACCCAGGAGCACTCACCTCAAAATCTGGTGTGGATGCCACCACACCACCAGCCAACAAACAAACCCTTTTTACTAAACGACAAAATGTCGTTTGACTTTTTAACTGCTTGTTGACCTGCCTGTTGGCATTTTATGTTTCAAAGGTTCAAAGGTCCAATTTAATGTCAGAGAAATGTATATAATATACATCCTGAAATGCTTTTTCTTCGCAAACATCCATGAAAACAGAGAAGTGCCCCAAAGAATGAACGACAGTTAAACGTAAGAACCCCAAAGTCCACCCCCCGCCAGTTTCTCTCCCTCCCGCGTGTAAGTGGCAGTAAGCAACAGTCCCCCCTCCCCCACCAGCAAAAAAAAAGCAAGCAAGCATCAGCACCGTCAGCAAGCACTCAAGCGTGAGCAAAGCAATAGCAAAGACACAGACTTGCAGTTACCCCCAAAGACTTCGTGTTTCACCAGCATTCGACATCCTGCAGGTTCTCTCCCTAATAAGGGAGAAGAGGGTGTCTCCATTTTCCCAGTGAGCAAAGAGACATAACAAACAACTCGCTAGTTTACGATGTTAAAAGTCAGTTACGTTGCTTTTTCCGAGCTCTGTGCCTGAAGATCGCAAAGATCCCGGGTCTTTGGGCCCACAGCAGTAGATTTTCTGACTCCCCTGACAACACCGAGTTTCCTGCTGTGACACCGCCCATCCCCAGAGCCCTGAGATCTTAGGCTTCCAAATCTGAGCTGGACTGTCAGGCCGAACCCTTGGCGTGCTGAACAATGGCCAGTCCTGAAACCTGATAAGGGGTCCAATTCCCACAAAGGACTGAAGTCAGCGTGTAACTCCAGGTGAGGGTCTTCAAAAGAACCCTGAAAGGGAAAAATAAAGATATTAAAGATGGAAATACAGCTGTTTCCAAAGATACAAGCGAAGGAGTCTCAGTTTAGTGCCATCTTAACTTCACACTGCCAATACTCCTTTCATGCATTAGCACTCATAGATTCCTCTGTACTTCACTCACTTTCAGTCTCTTTCCATTTAGACAATAATCTACCTTTTGTTTATCTTGCATTTCCTGGTATTTTCCCACTCATTCGATCTATTTAAATCTCTGCGGAATTACTGTATCCTTATCACAGCATGCCCTACCACCTGTTTTCATAAATTTGATAAATTTGGAAAACTTCCATGTTGTTCATTCTTCCAGGTTTTTCATGAGAACCAAGAACTGATCCCGAGAGTACTCCACTAGTTTCCTCCTTCCAGTATGAAAAGGAGCCATTTACTTCAAATCTTTATTCTCTATGTGACAGCCAGTTTTTAATCCTTTCTAGAACGCACTCTCTGATACCATGTCTTTTAATTTCTGCAGTAGCCCCATGTGTGGCACCTTGTCCACAATATGCAGATAGATTGGGAAAATCAAGTTGATGCGAATCCCAAGAGAGAGAATTTGTGGAATGCCTTTAAGATGGTTTTTGGAGCATCTTCTGGTTGAACCCACTAGGGGATCAACTATTCTGGATTCGGTGTCATGTAGTGAACCAGATATGATTAGGGAGCTTAAGATAATGGAACCCTTAGATAACACTGATAATAATATGATAGAATTCACTCCGCAATTTGAGAGGGAGGATTAAAGTCAGATATATCAGTAATACAGTGGAGTAAAGGAATTACAGAGGCATGAGAGAGGACCTGACCAAAGTTGATTGGAAAGGGACACTAGCAAGGATGACAGCAGAGCAGCAATGGCTGGTGTTTCTGGGAGCAATTCAGAAGGCACAGGATAGATACATCCCTAAGAATCAGAACTATTTTAAAAGCAGGTTGACACAACCATGGCTAACAAGGGAAGTGAAAGCCGTAAAAGCAAAAGAAAGGGCATATTGTAGCGATGTGCTACACACAGCGCTAGAATAACCACACAGAGTCGGTGAGTTAGAGTTGCGATGAAAAAGATTTATTCAAACTTCGCGGCCCGCTTTAAAGCCTTCCCGTTCCCGCCCTCCCTGGGCGGGACTACTGTGGGGAATGCATATTCCCAGACCCTTTCTGCGCGCAGGATTTTCCCCCTGCTGGTGAAGATGGCCTGGCGCCCTTTTTGCTGCCGGCCCTCTGCCTGCGCGCGCTGTTTCGTGAGCCGGTTCGTGGGTGCCAGAAAGTGGGTCGCCACATAACCCCCCCCCCCGCTCCCCAGAACCGGTGATACCTCCCCCAATGTCCACAGTCTGGATCGGCCTCTGTTTGGGAGATCTGCCCCTGCGCTGCGGTGCCTGAGCCTGGACCACTTGTGCCAAGTCTACATGGGCCGGTTTGAGTCGGTCCACCGTGAAAACCTCCTCTCTCCCCCCAATGTCCAGCACGTACGTGGACCCATTGTTCCTGATCACCTTAAACGGCCCCTCGTAGGGCCACTGTAGCGGTGCCCAGTGTCCGCCCCGTCGTACAAAAAGAAACTTACAGTTCTGCAGGTCTTTGGGTACGCAGGTCGGGCTCTGTCCGTGCTGTGAAGTGGGTATGGGGGCCAGGTTACCGAGGCTCTCCTGTAGTCTGTCCAGGACTGCTGTGGGTTCTTCCTCTTGCCCCCTTGGGGCTGGTATGAACTCTCCTGGGACGACCAGGGGCGCGCCGTACACCAACTCGGCCGACGAGGTGTGTAGATCCTCTTTGGGCGCCGTGCGGATTCCGAGCAGGACCCAGGGAAGTTCGTCCACCCAGTTAGGCCCCTCCGGGCGGGCCATGAGAGCCGATTTCAGGTGACGGTGGAAGCGCTCCACTAGTCCGTTCGACTGTGGGTGGTAGGCAGTTGTGTGGTGTAGCTGTGTTCCTAAAAGTCTGGCCATAGCCGATCACAGGCTGGAGGTGAACTGGGCGCCCCTGTCGGAGGTAATGTGGGCCAGTACCCCAAAGTGTGCTACCCAGGTTGCGATCAGTGCTCGGGCGCAGGATTCGGAGGTGGTGTCGCTGAGCGGGACTACCTCTGGCCATCTGGTGAACCGGTCTATCATAGTTAGGAGGTACCGCGCTCCTCGTGACACTGGCAGGGGCCCCACGATATCCACATGGATGTGGTCGAACCTCCGGTGGGTGGGTTCGAACCGCTGCGGCGGAGCCTTGGTGTGCCGCTGCACCTTGGCCATTTGGCACTGCATACACGTTTTGGCCCATTCACTGACCTGTTTACGAAGTCCATGCCACACGAACCTGTTGGAGACCAGCCGGACAGTTGTCCTGATGGAGGGGTGCGCTAAGTTGTGAATGGATTCGAACACCCGCCGGCGCCAGGCTGCTGGGACGACGGGGCGGGGTTGGCCAGTAGCTACGTCACATAGTAGGGTCCTCTCACCTGGGCCTACGGGGAGGTCTTGGAGCTGCAAACCGGAGACTGCAGTCCTGTAACTGGGGATCTCAGCGTCTGCCTGCTGTGCCTCTGCCAGCGCTGCATAGTCCACCCCCTGGGACAGGGCCTGTATGGTAGGTCTGGAAAGTGCGTCTGCCACGACATTGCTCTTTCCAGAGACATGCCGGATGTCCGTCGTGTACTCGGAGATGTAGGACAGATGTCGCTGCTGGCGGGACGACCGGGGTCGGACACCTTAGTGAACGCAAAGGTAAGCGGTTTGTGGTCTGTGAACGCGGTGAAGGGCCTACCTTCTAAGAAGTACCTGAAATGCCGGATTGCCAGGTATAGTGCCAATAGCTCCCGGTCGAAAGCACTGTATTTGAGTTCGGGTGGTCGTAGGTGTTTGCTGAAGAACGCCAGGGGTTGCCAGCGACCCTCGATGAGTTGTTCCAGCACTCCACCGACTGCTGTGTTGGATGCGTCCACCGTGAGGGCAGTAGGAACGTCCGTTCTGGGGTGCACTAGCATTGTGGCGTTTGCCAAGGCTTCTTTGGATTTAACGAAAGCGGTTGCGGCCTCTTCGTTCCAGGTAATGTCCTTGCCCTTACCCGACATTAGAGTGAACAAGGGGCGCATGGTTCGGGCTGCTGAGGGGAGGAAACGGTGGTAGAAATTCACCATACCCACGAATTCCTGCAAGCCTTTGATTGTGTTGGGTCGGGGGAAGTGGCGGACCGCGTCTACCTTGGCGGGCAGCGGGGTTGCCCCGTCTTTAGTAATCCTGTGGCCCAGGAAGTCGATGGTGTCGAGTCCGAACTGGCATTTGGCTGGATTGATTGTAAGGCCGAATTCACTCAGGCGGGAGTAGAGCTGGTGGAGGTGGGACAGATGCTCCTGTCGACTACTGCTGGCTATGAGGATGTCGTCCAAATAGATGAATGCAAAGTCCAGGTCGCGTCCCACTGCGTCCATTAGCCGCTGGAAAGTCTGTGCGGCATTCTTTAGACCAAACGGCATTCGGAGGAATTCGAAAAGTCCGAACAGGGTGATAAGTGCTGTTTTGGGGATGTCGTCCGGATGTACAGGGATTTGATGGTATTCCCGGACGAGGTCTACCTTGGAAAAGATCCTTGCGCCGTGTAGGTTTGCTGCGAAGTCTTGAATGTGCAGCACAGGGTAGCGGTCTGGCGTTGTAGCCTCGTTCAGTCTGCGGTAGTCACCGCATGGTCTCCAGCCCCCCGTTGCCTTGGGCACCATGTGAAGGGGGGAGGCCCATGGGCTGTCGGACCGTCGTATGATCCCTAATTCCTCCATCTTCTTGAACTCCTCCTTCGCCAGTCGGAGCTTGTCCGGGGGAAGCCTTCGAGCACAGGCGTGGAGGGGTGGTCCCTGGGCCGGGATGTGGTGCTGTACTCCGTGTCTGAGCATGGCTGCCATGAACTGCGGTGTCAGTACTGATGGGAAATCCGTCAGGACCCTGGTGAATTCATCGTCGGACAGCGTGATGGAGTCCAGGTGTGGGGCTGGCAACTGTGCTTCACCCAGGGAGAACGTTTGAAAAGTCTTGGCGTGGACTAATCGCTTCCCTTGCAAGTCGACCAGCAGGCTGTGGGCTCGTAGAAAATCTGCCCCCAGCAGTGGTTGGGCCACGGCGGCCAGTGTGAAGTCCCACGTGAACCGGCTGGAGCTGAACTGTAGCCGCACCGTGCGGGTGCCGTAGGTTCGTATTGTGCTGCCATTAGCGGCCCTCGGTGGGTCCCGGTTCTCTGTTGCGGGTGTCGTAACTCGTTGGAGGTAAGACGCTGATCTCCGCTCCGGTGTCGACCAAAAAGCGGCGTCCCGACTGTTTGTCCCAGACATACAGGAGGCTGTCCTGATGGCCAGCCGCCATAGCCATCAGCGGCAGCTGGCCCTGGCGTTTCCTGGGAATTTGCAGGGCGGTCTGCAGCGACGGGCCTCTGTGCCCCACCGCTGGTGGTAGAAACACCATTGTTCGTTGGGCTCCTCACTCCCGTCGCCGGGTTTTGTAGGCTCTGCTGCTGGGCCTGGTCTGGTCTGTCGTTGGGTACGCGGCTTGGTGATCTGTGCGACGGATGCCCCTCTCTCTTTCCTGGCATTCCACAGCACATCTGCTCGGGCTGCCACCTCCCGGGGGTTGCTGAAATCTGCGTCGGACAGCAGCAGGCATATGTCCTCGGGGAGTTGCTCTAGGAACGCCTGCTCAAACATGAGGCAGGGTTTGTGTCCTTCAGCCAGGGCCAGCATCTCGTTCATTAATGCTGACGGCGGCCTGTCTCCCAAACCATCCAGGTGCATTAAGCGGCGTGCTCGTTCGCGCCGTGAGAGTCCGAAAGTCCTTATGAGCAGGGCTTTGAATGCTGTGTATTTGCCGTCCTCCGGGGGCGACTGTATAAACTCCTCAACTTGTGCAGCAGTCTCCTGGTCAAGGGAGCTCAGCACGTAGTAGTAGCGAGTGGACTCCAAGGTTATCTGCCGAATGTGGAATTGTGCTTCTGCTTGTTCGAACCATAAATAGGGTCACAGCGTCCAGAAGCTTGGCAGTTTTAACGAAACTGCGTGAACAGATGCAGCGTCGGTCATCTCTGGTCCAAATATCGTTTGGGCCGTCGGGGTCACCAATTGTAGCAATGTGCTACACACAGCGCTAGAATAACCACACGGAGTCGGTGAGTTAGAGTTGCGATGAAAAAGATTTATTCAAGCTTCGTGACCCGCTTTAAAGCCTTCCTGTTCCCGCCCTCCCTGGGCAGGACTACTGTGGGGAATGCATATTCCCAGACCCTTTCTGCGCGTGGGATTTTCCCCCTGCTGGTGAAGATGGCCTGGCGCCCTTTTTGCTGCCAGCCCTCTGCCTGCGCGCGCTGTTTCGTGAGCCGGTTCGTGGGTGCCAGAAAGTGGGTCACCACAATATAATAGAACAAAATCAGTGGGAAGATAGAGGATTGGGAGTTTTTAAAAAATGAACGGTAGTTGATTTTGAGGGTGGAAAGATGAATTCTGAAGGTAAGCTGCCAATAATATCAAAAATGATACCCAAATTTTTTTCAGAGAGGCGAGAGTACATTTTGGACTGCTGGAAAATGACACTGGAGAGATAGTAACAGGGGACAAGGAAACAGCAGATGAACTGAATAAGTATTTTGCTCAAAAGTCTGAAGGTAGATAAGTCACCTGGACCTGATGGACTGCAACCAGGTTTCTAACAGAGGTAGCTGAAGAGATTACGGAGAAATTAGTAAAGATCTTTCAAGAATCAGTGGATTCTAGAATGTTTCTGGAGGGCTGGAAAATTGCAAATGTCACTCCACTCTTTGAGAAGGGAAGGAGGCAGAAGAAAGGAAATTATGGGCCAGTTAGCCTGACCCTCAATGGTTGGGAAGATGTTTGAGTTGATTGTTAAGGATGTGCTTTTGTGGTAGTCAGCAAGGTTTTCTAAAAGGGAAAAACTTGCCTGACAAATCTGTTGGAATTCTTTGAAGAAATAACAAACAGGGTAGACAAAGGAGAATTGGTGGATGAAGGGCTTTGACAAGGTTCCGCACACGAGGCTGCTTAACAAGATAAGAGCTTGGGGTATTGCAGGAAAGATACGAGCATGGATATAGCATTGGCTGATTGGCAGGAGGCAAAGAGTGGGAATAAAGGGGTCCTTTTCAGTTTGGCTACTTGTTCCACAGGTGTCTGTGTTGAAACTGCTGTTTACGTTGTATGTCAATGATTTGGATGATGAAATTGACAGCTTTATGGCCAAGTTTGTGGATGATACGAAGATAGGTGGAACGGCAGGTAGTGTTGAGGAAGCAGAGAAGCTGCAGAAGGACTTGGGTTAGAATTGATGAAGAGGTGGCAGGTGGAATACAGTGTCGCAAAGTGTATAGTCATGCACTTCAGTAAAAGGAATAAAAGCATAGACTCTTCTAAATGGGGAGAAAATTCAAAAATCTAAGGTGCAGAGGGATTGGGGAGTCCTCGTGCAGGATTCCCTAAAGGTTGATTTGCAAGTTGAATGGGTAGTGAGGAAGGTGAATACAATGTTAGCATTCATTTGAAGAGGACGAAAATATAAAAGCAAGGATGTTATGCTGAGGCTGAATAAGGCACTGGTGTGGTCTTGCTTGGAGTATTGTGAGCAGTTTTGGGTCCCTTATTTAAGAAAGGATGGTCTGACATTGGAAAAGTTCAGAGGAGGTTCATGAGGATGATGCCAGTAATGAAAAGGTTTATCATATGAGCAGCGATTGAAGGCTCTGGGCCTGTACTCGCTGGAATTTAGAAGACTTTTGTAACAATAGCAAATTTGAATTTGAAGTACAACCATTAACAATAAGAGTTTTGGAGGTTTTCAAGATGGCGGTGCAGTGAAAGGTCTGCTTTGTTGAGCTCAGCACCGCAACACTGATAATTTTGCATATAAACCTATCCGTTTCAACTTTTTTTTAAATGCCCAAGTGTCAGATTTAATAACATGAGCATTGATGAGTATTTTTTGAGCTGTTCCCCATGCCATCGGAAAGTACTTAAAAGATGACGAAGACGGACTGCACAGAGCGCTTGCCCGGGGCTGGTGAGCTAGCCGTTGCTAGTTCTGCGAACACACTGGACCCTGCTTTTCGTCAAGTAATTCAGAAAATTACAGAGAACATATCCAAAATGATGGAAGAGAAGCTGACTCCACTCTCTCTAACACTCCAAAACCACACACTGGAGCTTAAAAATCTTGATACTAGAATGACCAAGGCCGAGGGCCGAGTCTCCACGGTAGAGACTGTAACTGATCAGGCCCAAAGCCACAACTGGGCGCTAGAAAAGCAAGTTCAAAGCCTGTCTGACCATATCGATGATCCTGAGAATAGAGGCAGGAGGAAGGCCTTTAACATATGAGGGATCCAGGCTTGTGTTTTTTCAAGATTTCTTGGCAGCTGTTGTTCAGAAGCGGAAAGGATTTGACCAGGTGAAGAAGCGGCAGAGAGAATCCAGAATCCAGTACTTTACGCTATACCCAGCGGCGCTGAGGATTACCTATAATGGGACCACCAAGATATTTGATTCTCCTGGCAAAGCTAAAACTTTTGTGGACACGTTGGGCTAAAGAATGTATATATTGTGTAGCCCTGGTTATGGACGATAACATGCTCGATGGTCGCTTTATTTCACCTTTTCATTACTCGACAGCAAAGTATCTTATAGGAAGGGTAACGTGTTTGTTTTGATTAATACAGTTTTCATTATTTGTTTAAATTAGCGGTGCTGCTCCAGCCTGAAGGAGTTTAAACATGACAGTAACAAATCGCTGGATTGATAAATTATGCCCTGTTTTCATTTTTAACTATGTTAAATGCCATATTGGCAGTGGGGCAGAATATGGGGTGTTAGAAGGTTCAGATATCCCCTTTAAGTTTGGGGTAAGTCCTCTTGTTCAGCACTGTTGGCGCTTTGTTTTCTTTGTGTGTGTTTTTATTTTGCTCAGCTGATCTTAAGTTGGGTTTCTTCTCCTCTGGAGTCAAATGATTGTTATAAAGGGTTATGGCCAGTAATATATTAAAATTGTGCACTTGGAACATTAAGGGGAGTCATTCACCAATCAAAAGAAAGTAAGTCCTACTAAACCTGAAAAAGGAGAGGGTGGACTTAGGCTACGTCTACACTACGCCGGATAATTTTGAAAACGCTGGTTTCGAGTCAAAACGATAGGCGTCCACATTAAGCGCTTTTCAACATATCTCAGTCCACATTAGATGGATATTTGGGCGAATCCCCTCCTACTGGGCATGCGCAGGACACACAGAAAACAAGCGAAGAGGAAACGATATACTTGCCGCATCAGTGTTATCTTGTATTTCCATACAATGTTACATTAGACTGTTACACATCTATTGTCAGAGAAGTACTTGCATAAATAGATAAACCACCTTCATACAAGCAAGGACAGAAAGCAGGGCAAAGTGAGTCTACTTATTTATTCAGTAAGCTATGGGTCAAAGTATTTGGTGAGTACATTTCTAACTCTTCTGGCTTCAGTCTTGTTGCCGTCTGTTCTGAAATTGTTAGGTTCTGCGAAGTGCAGAATCAAATATCACTGTGATGATTGTACACTCTAGTATCAATTCTTTGGTGACAATAAAGTAGTAATAATAAGAAGAAGAAAGCAATGAAATGTCGCGCTATTGCCATCTGTTCCAGCACGTCATGACAGCGGTTTTAAAAAGCTCCGGTTACCCCGTACATACTGCAACGGGTATTAGGTGTTTTCAGATTTATTCACTCTGGAGACCGTTTCAGAAAATCCCCATTTTAGGGGGCTGAAAACGCCGTTTCAGTGTGGACGGAAGGTCAAAATGAAGAGAAAAAGCTTTGTTTTCAAAATTATCCGGCGTAGTGTGGATGTAGCCATAGACTTATTGCAGGAGACACATTTAAATGATAAAGAACATTTAAAACTGCAACAGAGTGCATTTGATCAAGTCTATTTTTCATCCTTTAATACCAGGAGTGGGGGAGGGGTTGGCCATTTTAATTAGGAAGAACTTACCTTTTAAGTTATTAGACTGCATTAAGGATAAATATGGGAGATTTGTGATTGTTAAGGCTTTAATATATGGAGAGAAATATGGTGTTCTTAATGTTTACTGCCCTCCAGCTCATCCTTTCAAATTCCTAATAGATGCTTTTTCCAAACTTACAAGCTTTTCAATACAAAACATTATTGTAATTGGGGATTTTAATTGTCTCATGGACCCGTTGATGGACAGAGTGCCCAGTGGTCCCCCATTGCTCTCCTCACAGTCTAAACAAATCATGGGCTTATATGAAGAACTAGGACTTGTGGATATCTGGAGGTTGTTCCATCCCTCAGACAAAGACTTCACATTTTTTTCTAATCCACACAAGTGTTACACCAGAATTGCTCTTTTTCTAACCCCCAAAACGCTCCTAGACTTAGTTGTACCCTGCACAATTGGAAATATCACTATTTCTGACCATGCAGCAGTATATTTAAAAATTAAGCCCAAAGATAATTCAGCACAATCTAGACTTTGGAAGCTGAACCCTTTTATTCCAAAAGATAATAAGCTTATAGACTACTTTACTTCCAAATTCAAAACTTTCCTATCTATTAATTCCAAATCAGCTAGTAGTCATTGATGCTCTTGGATACCGCTAAGGCCTATGCAAGGGGATTAATTATCTCTTTCTCTGCTAGTAAGAAGCGACAAGCTACGGAAGAGCAGCACCTAGTGGAAGCAAGGATTGCGGCAGCTGAAAAGGATTTTATTAATAAGCCTTCTGCAGCCAAGTTACAGAAGATCACAGCCCTATGCCGTACACTAAACTCTTTATTTACACAAGCAGCCAAAAGAAAATTGATATTTGCTAAACTAAGATTGTTTGAACATGCTGAAAAATTAGATAGGTATTTAGCTTATTTAGCTAGAAAGAAAAATGCCTCTCAGTCTATTGTTTCAATTAGGGATGGGACAGGAGCCCTCACTAGTAATTCTAAAATGATTAATGTTGTGTTTAAGAATTTTTATTCTAAATTGTATCAGTCTGAGCAATGTAGTGATGGACAATCTAGGATGGAGTCCTTTTTCAGGAATTTAGATCTCCCAGGCATTTCTTTTAAACAAGAGTCCCGCCTCATTCTCCGTTATCTATACATGAGATACAGGAAGCTGTGAGACAGCTTCAAAGTGGGAAGGCCCCTGGTCCTGATGGACTCACTAGTGAATTCTATAAAGAGAGGTGAATGCAGCAGGCCACGCAGCATCTATAGGAAGAGGTACAGTCGACGTTTTGGGCTGAGACCCTTCGTCAGGACTAACTGAAAGAAGAAATAGTAAGAGATCGCAGAAGATTACTTAATGTGATTCAGGCATGTCAGCAACAGGCAGTGGACGGCTTGGTGGTTTCCTTAGATGCAGAAAAGGCCTTTGATCATGTAGAATGGCCATACCTTTTTTTCACTTTAGAATGATTTGGTTTGGGCAATAATTTTAATAAGTGGGTGAAGGTTCTTTACAATGACCCTCTAGCTGCGATTCTTATTAATGGTATTAGGTCGGATAAATTTAGTATTTTGAGGGGCAGGCAGCAGGGCTGCCCTTTATCATCACTACTTTTCAAACTAGCGATCGAATCATTGGCAGAGGCTGTTCGGCTAGATTCCAAAATATCTGCTCCAGATATAGGACTAAAGTCACATAAAATTACATTGTATGCAGATGATGTTCTAATTTTCTTATCAAACCCTGCTATGTCAGTGCACCACCTTATACAATGCATCAATTCATGTAGCATCTTTTCAGGTTATAAAATCAACTTTACTAAATCAGAGGCTATGCCTCTGGGGAATCTGCAGCAGGTACCTGACACTCAGGATGTTTTCCCCTTTAAGTGGTCGCAGACAGGTTTTGTTTACCTAGGCATATTCATCATACCTACATTTAATCAATTGTTCAAAGCTAACTCTACACAGTTACTTGACAAAATCAAACAGGGTCTTGAACGATGGAGCATTCTTCCCATTTCTTGGCTTGGCCGAATATCCTTGCTCAAAATGAACATTCTTCCTCATCTACTCTACCCAATACAAATGATTCCAGTCATTTTCACCCAACGAACACTTTAAATGGCTGGTTTTGTTCTTTCATTTGGAACAAAAAAAAGACCCTGTATTAAAATGTCTTAAGTTGCAGCTTCCCAGTAGCCTAGGGGGTCTGGATTTTCCAGACATCAAAAAATATCAATTAAGTTCCTTTTTATCTTATGTGGTTGACTGGGTTTGCAGGGATCCCTCCTCAATTTGGCTGGACATTGAAGCTTCACAAACAAAATGCCCTCTTATTAATTTGCTTTTCCTCGATAAAATGAAATTAGTTAAGGAATATTGTCACAATCTAATAATAATTAACATAATCAAGGCTTGGAGGGCTGTGCGACAAATTGAGGGCAACGCAGCGAAAATATCACCCTTCACTCCAGTAACTGGCAGTCTAGATTTTCAGCCTGACATATTGGATCCTGGATTTAAACTTTGGATTTCTAAGGGTATTTTCCATCTAGGAGACTTGTTTGTGAAGGAATAATGATGTCTTTTAGTCAAATGGTACAGAAATTCAACATAACCAGCAAGGATCTTTTTTCTTTCTTTCAGACAAGAAATTATATTCAGAAAAAAACATCATTGTTAACTGATTTCTATAGTTCTGACATAGAAAAGAGGGTGTTTTGTTCCAAGGGTGAAGTTTCTGTCAGTACTGTTTACAGCATCCTGAGGGAATGTTCTTGTGGAGAGGCTGAGCAGCTGGGAAGGGTCTGGGAGGGAAAGCTGGGAGTAGAAATTACAACTGAAACATGGAAAAACATCTGTGATAATGCAAAGAAAATTTCAGTTTGTAATAGAACTAAAGCATTGCAACTCCAAATTCTGCATAGAGCCCATCTGACTCCAGATAGTCTCTCGAAGTTTAAGATGGGGGTTTCTCCAATGTGTTCTAAATGTAAAGGAACTATTGGAACTCTCACCCATTGCTTTTGGACTTATCCCAAACCTCAGGCATACTGGAGTGATATTTTGGGTGAAATGGAAAAGATTCTGAAGATGGAGCTTGAACTGGACCCAATATCTTTTCTCTTTAGCCTACCCAGCAGTCATATTATTAATGCACATCAGAAAAACTTTTTAACATCCTGACTTTTTGTACGAGAAAGAACATTTTACTTTGTTGGATATCCGATAAGGCCCCTGGACTTCCTGTTTGGCATAAATTAATCATGGAAAATATTCGTTTGGACTTTTTAACATGTGTGGTACACTCAAAAACAAATAGTTTTCATAAAACATGGCAACCTTTTTTACAATATGTAGATGTAAACCAGTTTGCTATACTAATAAGGGCTTTTGTATAGGATGTGGTGGTGATGTCTATACTTTGATGGAAGTGTTTTGATAGCTGATATCTGTGAGGGAAAGTAATGTAAATACCTGGAAATTGAAAGTTTTGTTATGCTGAGCAAAAAAAAATTTTTAAATAATTTTAAAAATATTGTTTCTCCTCTGCTGTTTGCTGCATTGCAAACTAAAGTTAACAATATTCAAAGACATTCCTTTGATGTATTTACACAGTTATATAGTTTGCAACACTGATTATTTTGATAACTAATGATAAAATGAAAGCAGACTTTACCATCTGCTAATTATTACGCAATATTCAATTCTATTTGAATCATTTCAGAAAATGAAATTGTGCATGCCGACATGCAACTAAAGCTGAATGACATTCAGACTTGGGCTGATCATTTTTGTTTTTGAGATGGAAATGGAATCGGGAGATTTCAGTACTATTTTGAGAAAAAAATACCTAACTAAGATTTAGTACAGGAAAATAAAGCCTTAAATTTCGTAAAGCCTTTCACAATTTTGGGATGCCTAAATATTTTACAACCAATTTTAAAAATTCTTAATCATTAAAATCTAAGACAAATTGATTTAACATTCTGTAAAATCTTAATGTCCATTCTGTCAGTTTAAAAACAGATACAATTCCACATATGAAAAATTATTGAATTATGTTCAACTCACAAAAACCAGAGCAAATCCAATACAAACAACTATCTTCTCATTATCCCACTTTCCTTCATCATAAACTGATGACAGTTGTGTTATAAACCATAACTTATTATTCTGATCAACGTTGTTCATTTTGAGTTCTGTTATATCTGCTTGACTTCAGACTACATTATAGTTTATTCCTGAAGTTCTGCTTTTCTTTGAGTGTAGTCTGCTTGCAATAGTAGAATTGTATTGTATAACATTGGGTAAAACACCACATAAAGGGTGTTACATTAGTGATGAGATGGTATAATGGTTCTAAATCAGCTCTCTGTTTAAATAAAGGTAAAGACAAAGCGTGGCCAAGTGGTTAAGGCATCAGTCTAGTGATCTGAAGGTCGCTAGTTTGAGCCTCAGCTGAGGCAGCGTGTTGTGTCCTTGAGCAAGACACTTAACCACACATTGCTTTACGATGACACCAATGCCAAGCTGTATCGACCCTAGTGCCCTTCCCTTGGACAACATCAGTGGCGTGGAGAGGGGAGACTGGCAGCATGGGCAACTTACGGTCTTCCGTGCAACCTTGCCCAGGCCTGTGCCCTGGAAGACTTCCAAGGCGCAAATCCATGGTCTCACGAGACTAATGGATGCCTATTAAAGACAAAATGAGGTTCTGAAAAATAAACAATCCTCCCACAAATGACCAATTCTCAGAGAAAAACTGAAATAAGAAGTTTGTTCTTTAATTTTGAGGTAATCAGTGAGGTCTCATTGCTTTATTTTTCTTTAATTCCAGCAGTCACTATACTTGTTTACTCCAGTCGGATTAAAAGAGCAGCGGCTTACTCCTACTGGACAAGTTGGATATGGCACCACAATAGCATCGTATGTAGCCAAGTTCAGAAGAACACTCTTAGTAGAAGATATTGCTGGGGTAAGAATGAAAATGATAAATTAGCTGTGCAGTGTTTCAGAACCGGTGATTTTTTTAATGTGTGTGAAATTTCAACATTGTTAAATCCGTGTATGTCAGAAACCTCATGCTTAACTCAGAGTTACAAAGATAAAAATTTAAAAAGATAAAGTGACATTATTTGTCACTTGTACGTCAAAACATATAGTAAAATATGTCATTTGCATCAGTGACCAACACAGTCTGAGGATGTGCTGGGGACAGGCTACAAGTGCTACAATGCTTCTGGCACCAACATTGCATACCCGTAACCTACTAACCTAATATATCTTTGAATCATGAGAGGAAGCCACAGCAGCCAGAGAAAATCCATGTGGTCACAGGGAGAATGTACAAACTCCTTACAGACAGAGGCAGAAATTGAACCCAGGTCACTGGCTTGTAAAGTGTTATGCTGCTTGCTACCCTGTGTGTCAGTGTTACTGATAATAAAAAGATTACTTCTCTGTGAGAGAACTGTGAAGAGGTGCTTGCAAAATTTGTATGAGCCTTCTCTTTTTCTTCCTTTTAGGACAAAAGATTTCCCAAAGGGACGGGGCTGGACTCAGCAACTCCTATCCAATCTGTTCTCTGTTTACCAATAATCACTGCCGGCGATGAATTAATAGGTGTTTTGGAATTACATCGATATTTCGGCAAAGATCCTTTTGACATCAACCAACAGAAGGTTGGTTCCAGCTGTAGATTTTTAATTCAAAGCTTGGTTCTCTTTCTGAAACTTGAACATATTGTCCAGTTAGCACTTCCATCTAACCTTTTTGAATCTCAGTAGCCCAAGAATATTGGGGGATGTATTCTGCGCTGTGAATCTTAAAAATAAACACTGACAGTTGATTATTATGCCAGTTCATCACAGCAGGAGAATGTAAAACTTATTGTGGTGAGATGCTAACCCATTCGTAACAGAAAATTTGTTTGTAAGCTGAGGAGGTTGACCTCAGCAGAAATTGTTTATTTTAAATTGAAATCGCTACTATTGATAGCATCCCTAGGCTTGGAAGGCAATAATTCTAGTGGGTCTCTGTATCTAATTAGATTCTAAGGTGAATAGTATTGATGGACTTTGAGTTACATAGAATCAGTTTGGTCTCAGAGATCAAATAGCCTTGCCAATACATGTTAAAAGCGAATATATGAAGAATGAGCACTTACTGGGGAAATGTTAAGCTGACCATCCCAAAATGGAGACAGTGCCTTCAGAACAAGGGAATGAAAATTGGAGGAGTGAACAGAAATATTCTCCACATTTAGTTTGACAATACTGGTTGAACTTCTTTGATGCTCTTTGCTCCAGGTTGCCACTGCAAATTTAGCATGGGCTTTGGTGGCAATACATCAAATCCAGGTAAGCTTTTACCGTTTCCTGATTTTGTATCAAATCTTCAGCATTGAAAATATAAATGCAGCAATTTCTAAAATAGATTGTTTGAAGTAATACAATGTAATGTAGAGGGTGAAGGGTGATATAATTTTTAGGTTACACGCTTGGAATAATGTTTAATCAATAGTCTTGCATTCTAAGTTAACCTACTCAGAACAGTCATTTTAATGTACAAAAGTGTATTTTCTCTAATTTTATTCCATTTCTCATAAATCATAATTCTTTGCTCATTTGACTACACCCAAATTAAATTACTGTAACGACTCCTTTGTATAACACCAATAACTACCTTTAATTCTTTCAATTGCTTCTGTTACTTGGCCCAAAAAGAATCCACGCAAAATCAGCAAGCTCTACTCCAGTTTGCCTGGCTGGTATTAGATAAGAACCTAACTGTACCGGTTACTGTTGCTGTGCAAGCACATGCATATATATGTTGATAAACTTATTCTCGTTCAGTCTGTGGTATAATTCAGATTTATTCAAAGTAAGAAAAGGAGGACACTGTTAGCTCCTTGAGCCTGTTCATAGTCTTTCAATAGCTCTAAATTTCAATTACAAGATTAACAGTTTGATCTTGCATTAATTTGCAGATAGCGTCAAACATTTAGCATTTTTTAAATGTAGGAGAATTCATTCCTAAAAGGACCTTGTCATTACATCTTGTCCCACCAGTTCCTTTGGTTCTTCCACTGTTTCTAACTTGTATTATATTTGAAATACTCCATCCTGTTGCTCATTCGTTACGTGCCATGGGCGTGGGCGATCGTGGGTTTTCTACGACCATGACGAGGGCAGTAATGGTCTTTCCATGACCGTGATTGATGGTAAATTTTTCTGCAGAAGTGGTTTACCATTGCAGCCTTCTGAGCAGTGTCTTTACAAGATGGGTGACCCCGCCCCCCCCCCCCGGCCATTATCAATACTCTTCAGAGATTGTCTGTCTGGCGTCAATGGTTGCATAACTAGAACTTGTGATATGCACCAGCTGCTCATACAACCATCCACCACCTGCTCCCATAGCTTCACGTCACCCTGATCGGGGGGCTAAACAGGTGCTACACCTTGCCCAAGGGTGACCTGTGGGCCAGAGGAGGGAAGGGTGTCTTACACCTCCTTTGATAGAGATGCATCTCCATGCTGCCACACCACTCCGTTCTATGTGGAGTTCCTAGCTGTTGACCTTGCAGTTACTTCAATTGAAATATATTTGCCAATGTCTTTTCAATGTGATTCATCATTATATTTAAATCTATAATATTTATGATGCTTCTTAGCTTTCTTTCTGATACAAAATGGAGTCTAGCTTTCTCTTCGATGATCTGACTCATCACATACAATGAATAGTTGAGACCCTAATAGAGATTGCTGTGAGACAACGCTTAGTTCAGATGGTCTGAATGACTTTACCAAAAGCTTTCTGGAAATCCATATTAATCTGAATAGACATTTCTGTGCCTTCTACTTCAGTTATTTGACAGAATTCAGAGAGGTTTGCTAGCCATGAATTATCCTTCACAGGTTTTTCAAGTGGCTAAGTGACATGAACAATTTTCCAAAGTGTAGCAGCAGTTCCTCCCACTCATCTTTTGTCATTTTACCTGTGTCACATCATGTTGTAGTCAGCATTACCAAAATCAAGAATTTTTGTAGCTACTTTCTATCCATTTTCTGCTTTCAAACAAACAATACATGGAAATTAATCGTATGGATAAATGTCCACTGCTAATCTCTATTTATATTCATTTTACCATTAAAGGCAAAAATCATATTTTTGTTTCTTAATTTATTTTGTTGCTTAATTATTTCCATATTCCCAATTGTCTTGGATAGGTCTTTTTTCCACTCACTTTGTGGCAGGTGTGATAGAGCTTCATTGGAGTGGGTTGGGGTGTTAAGAATAGTTATGGTCATAAATGGGTTAGGTCCTAGTGGTGGGAACCCAAAGCATATTAGTAGTGGTGAATATGTAGAAAAAATATAAAGAGGGGTATGAATGGGTCAGTTGTTCTAAGGACAGGGTCTTCATTCATAACTAAACCTGATCTGGTACTACCCTTCTGAGTTACACGAAAGTAAGCATCTCAGTCGGACCTATGGTGTTTCTGGGTCACAAGTTCAAAACTTAATTTTACAGAAATGGTGTCAAACTTGCATTTATTTATCTTGCTAATACACAAAGCCTTCCCTCAGATTTGTGAAACACTGTTTTACTTTGTAAAATTTGTATTGAACTCATCTAGTTCTGAGTGCTCTTTTATTAAAAAAATTCTGTTACGGATTTCTGCATTTTCTTGTCAACTGCTATCAGACAAACTTGCTTTGTGTTGTCTCACTGCTTGAATAGATTTCTCAACTTATTGAGAAGCTTCCCAGTCTACTAGTTCCATTCTACGTACTAAAGAATTACAGGAAACTGTATCTAATATTACTTTTGGAACTTCTGGATGTAGGCCATGTGATTCAGAAGGTCTGCCACCTCTTAATGCTATTAGTTGAGAGCGGAGGGTGCTGGGGTGGCGATCGATCCCCAATGGCGGAGTGCGAACCCATAGTTGACTCCATTACTCCATGCCGGTTAAAGCATCGAGCAAAATTAAAGTTGACAAGGACGAGAGCAGAAAACAAGCGGGTATTCAGTGCTATCTGCCTGTGTTTGACCGGTTTCCCTCTTGTTGCTGCCGGCAGAAGGTGCATAAGTCTTAGGTCCCACATTGCAAAGTTCAATCGCCTTGGCAGCTCATGGCTGTGGACTAATTTTTGGGGACTCTGCAGTTTAATGTTTGAGGCCCTCAGGACTGAACGCGCTTCACGACTGTGGACTCACTTCTGAGTACTCTGCAGTTCATATTCCATATATTTTTGTTTACTCTTTTACTACTTGCACAATTTGATTGCAACGCGTCGGAACGGAACTGGCTCTGTGCGCTGTGATCTGCAGCACTGAACTAATGGACTTGGTAGCTGTGGCTCCAGGATAGTTTCAGGGACTCTGCAGTTTGATGTTTAATGTTCTGTGTGTTATTTACTCACTTTTTGCCATTTGTTCTTTGTTTTGTGCGTTGGGTGTTTGATGTCCTTTGTTGTGTGGGGTTTTGCTTTAAACGGGTTCCATGGTTTCCTTTGTTTCATGGCTGCCTGTGGGATGTATACTGTATATGTACTTCGAACTTTAAGTGCAAACTTTCTGCAATTGCACAGTGAAATCAGAAAATGAACCTTTGCCAGTTAAGATCTGGCACTGGTTTAGCAATTCCATTTTAATGAAAAGAAGTTACTCCAAAGAAGGGAAGTTATTTGCAGGTAATTTACACTTTAAAAAATTTTTATTTTAAATGCATTGAGTTGTTTTTCGTGTGTTCAAATCCTTTTCAATTTTTCAATAATATATAAATTCTGGTTGCTTTTGAATGCTTGAATGTGAATGATGTTTACATTCAAGCAGTTTGATAGCATTTTCAATCTATTCAGTTTAGAGACGAGGCTTCAAAGTTTGTCAAAACAGTTCTTTGAAATTTATAATCAAGAAGATCTCGTGCTGACAAGGGCCTTATGATCACCTGTGACCGAGCTGCCACTGGAAGATTTGGCCAATGCTACATTCCATGAGCATATAGGTAACCAGAGGGCATGGGATCACCATTCCAAGGGAAATTTGGGCCAACAGGTTGATTCTACTTCCTGTCAAGATGATAACAGGAATACAATATTTGTATTTGATATCTCGGGCATCAGTTGTTTGGACTAAATTCTGATTACTTTATACTGTTCTAATTCCCCTGCATTTGCCATTAACTCAGGAGGCAATGTAATTTTTAGTTGTATTGCCACCTGTCCAGGCTGTCCTTCATTTTTACCTGTGAGACTCGCAGCATAAGAACAGCTGTGGGTTTCCTGGTGGTGGCTGATGGAGTAACAGCAATCTGCCGTTGCTCCAACTTTAATTATCTTACTATTTCCAACCTGTCTTGAAACTTCATTTTTAAGTGTGATATTCTTTCATTATGGCTGGAAAAGGATGATTTTCCTGCCTCTTTGGATTCTATTATGGATTTGCTGCAAAGTCACACATGAGAAGCCTCTGAGAAGTTTCAACAATTCAGCACTGAACTTAAACAAATAGATGGTAAATTGGACTCTATCCAACCAACTCTTAATGAACACAATAAACGTATTAAAAAAATGAAGAAAATTTGTTGGCTCTGGAAACAGATGTGGATAAATTGCAGAAGCTTTGTGAAAAGCAATCAAAGTCCAACGAAAGGTTAAGACAGAAGATTATCGACCTAGAAAATAGAAGTAGAAGGAACAACCTACAGGTTCTGGGTCTCGCACAATTACTCGAAGGTAACCATCCTATGGAGTTTTTTGCAAGAATTATTTCCGGAGATTTTGACGTCTGCGCCTATGATCATTCGAGTTCACAGATCTCCTGCGTTTAGACCTCCTAACGCTCAGAGACCAAGATCAATAATAATCTGTTTTCAGGAATTTAAAACAAAGGAACTCTTAATTCGCGAATCTCGTCGAAAAGGCATGATTGACTATAATGGTCACAAGATTAGAATTGCTGGAGATTATTCGCCCGAGGTTATGCAGGAACGTGTTAAGTTCAAAGAAGTTATGTCCAAGCTTTTTAATAATGGGTTTCAAGCCTTCCCTTTGCTACCCAGCCCGACTCAGAATCACACTTAAAAATGGTTCTTTCGAATGGTTCCGCTCGACTGTTGAAGCACAAAAGTTTTTAAAATCCGAAGGTTAAATCCGAAGCCTAACTGTTTAGTTTCTCCTTACATGAAGACACAAGAGTAATTGAGAAACTTTTAATTCGCGAATCCCGTCGAATGGGCATCATTGGTTATAGGGTGGAATATTAAGATTCTCGAAGATTATTCGCTTGAGGTTATGCAGGAATGTGCTAAGTTTAAACAAGCTCTGTTCGAATTTTTTTAACAAGGGTTTTAACCCGTCTCTTGGCTACCCAGTTTGACTGAGAATCTCATTAAAGATGGGTCCTTCAAATGATTTCGTTTGAATGCTGAAGGACAAAGACTTCTAAAATTTGAAGGCTAGTTGCTTAGTCTGTTTTTCCATGAAGATATAAGATTAATGTTCAATGTCTATCTGTATGAATAATTGTATCTTTTACTTTTGGTAAATCTTTGTAACTAATTTCCTTTCGTATTTTTTATACTGTATTTTTAATATATGAGTATTGAATCTTTTGTTTGGGTATTGTTTAGTCTAGGTTGGAATATAAATAACCTTGAAACTAATTGGAGCAATCACCATGTTTTGGGGGGGGGGATTGTCCATACTTTGTAGATGCCGACTTTCTATTGGTCAGTTTTTTTTCTTTGGGAGGTGGGCAGGGTTATGGTTTTTTTCCCCAGAAGCTGTTTGCGAATTTTTAGCCAACTTGTTGCTTGGTTACCATTTCTCAAGGTTTATGGCTTGGTTTCTAACTTGCATTTTAACCCTTCCTTTAAATAATACTAAAAATGGACCAAACTATTTATTTACTCAGTTTTAACGTGAAAGAGTTAAATCACCCTGTTAAACATAATAAGATTTTTGCTTATATTAAGAAATTTAAGGTCCCTATTTTCTTTTTACAAGTAACTCACATACGCAAATGTGATCATCTACGTTTTTTTAGCCATTGGAATGGACTTTGTTTTCACTCTTTTCAGGCCAAATCTAGAGGAGTTTCAATTCTTATAGATAATACACTTCCCTTTGTCCAACATAAAGTAGTGTCTGATACTAATGGACATTTTGTTATAGTTTCAGGAAAGCTAGATAATAAATTAATAGTATTTGCCAATGTGTATGCCCCAAATGTAGATGACCCAGGATTCTTCGAATGCTTTTTTTTTTTCGTTTTTACCAGATTCTGAATCTTTGTTCTTTGCTGATTGGAGGAGATTTTAACTGTTGGCTAGACCCAATTTTAGGCCGATCATCTTCTAAACCAGCGTCTCTTAATAAATCAGTTTTGTTTATACAATCCTTTTTATTGAAATGTGGTATAGTTGATGTTTTGCGTTTTTTTATATCCTTTAGATAGGGAGTATTCATTTTTTCCCATGTTCATCACACATATTCCAGGATTGATTTTTTTTTATCGATAGTAAAATGATTTCATCAGTTCGTTCCTGTGAATATAAAGAGATTGCTGTTTCAGATCATGCTCCTATATTTTTATCTTTAAAACTTCATGGTCTCCTTCAAACCAATAGATTCTGGCATTTTAATAGAACTTTTTTTATCTGATAATGAATTCTTAAAATTTCTAGAGAAGCATATTATTTTGTTTTTTGAAGAGAATAAAAAGGAAGCAATTTCTAATATTGTATGGGATATTTCCGAGGCCTATATTAGAGGACAAACTATTTCTGATACTGCGAGTGTTAAGAATAAAGCTAATAAAGAATTGAATTAGCCAATCAATTAAAACAATTAGATCAAAAATATGCTATAGCTCCAGACATAAAAATTGCTGGTGAATGCAGCAGGCCAGGCAGCATCTATAGGAAGAGGTACAGTCGACGTTTCGGGCTGAGACCCTTCATCAGGACGAAGGGTCTCGGCCCGAAATGTCAGCTGTACCTCTTCCTATAGATGCTGTCTGGCCTGCTGCGTTCACCAGCAATTTTTATGTGTGTTGCTTGAAATTCCAGCATCTGCAGATTTCCTCATGTTTGCGCTATAGCTCCAGATCCTGTTTTATATAAAAGACGTGTTGCAGTTAAAACTAAATATGATCTTCTGTTAACATATCCAATTGAAACTCAACTTCTTAAAGATAAAACTCAATTTTACATTCACGGAGATAAATCAGGCAAAGTATTGGCCAACCAGTTAAAAACTTCCGTAGTTAAACGACAAATTAAAGAAATTTGCAAAACTAATGGTAATAGGACAACTGATTACTCTGAAATAAATGATACCTTTAGAGAATTCTATTCCAAACTTTATAGTTCTGATTCCCCTAAAGATAAGACTGTAATGAATAATTTTCTAGATCAATTAAATATCCCTGCACTTTCTGCAGATAATTGCAAACAGATGGATTAACCCATTTCTTATGAGGAAATTGCTGAGGCTATATGTTCATTACACTCGGGGAAGGCTCCGAGTCCAGATGGATATTCTAGAGAATTTTATAAGGCTTTTTCTTCATTAATTATACCTCAGTTACACTTAGTCTTTTTGGATTCTTTCAAATTGGGTAGTTTGCCTCAATCTTTTTATGAAGCTTCTATTTTGCTTATCCTAAAAAAGAACAAGGATCCAACTGAATGCTCTTCATATAGGCCAATTTCATTACTTAATTCTTTCTCAAGTTCTGGCTTGTAGGATTGAGAATATTTTACCTTCTATTATTTCTGATGATTAGACTGGATTTATTAAAAACGGACATTCCCATTTTAATATATGCCGTGTATTAAATGTTACTTACTCTCCTTCTCAGGAGATATCAGCATGTGTGATATCCTTAGATGCTGAGAAGGCCTTCGATCAGGTTGAATGGAATTATTTAGTTAAAACCTGAGAAAAACTTAATTTTGGACCAGATTTTATTCAATGGATTAAATTACTTTATTTATCTTCTTCTGCTCGGGTTCTTACTAATTTTCAAAATTCCAAACCATTTAAACTTCACCGCGGAACTAGACAAGGCTGTCCGTTGAGCCCTTTGCTTTTTGATTTAGCTCTAGAACCCCTTGTCATTGCTTTTCAAGAATCTAATGATATCTGTGGTATTTTAAGGAGAGGTATCACCCACAAAATCTCGCCTAACGCTGATGATATATTGCTTTTTATCTCTAATGTTGAGATCTTGTTATCTTGTGTACTTCCTTTACTCTCCCGTTTTAGCCAGTTTTCAGGATATAAATTGAACCTACATAAGAGTGAATTATTTCCTTTAAATAATTTGATATCAATTAATACTAATCTCCCTTTTAAAATTGTAAGGAATCACTTTACTTACTTGGGTGTAACAATCACTAAGAATTACAAGCACCTGTTTCAAGAAATTTTTCTTACTTTATTGAACCATGTAAAAAGGATATTATTAAATTGGTCACCTCTTTCAATATTGTTGATTGGACGAATTAATTCTATTGAAATGAATATTCTACCGAAATTTATATATCTTTTTCAGGTTTTACCTGTTTTTATTCCTAATGCCTTTTTTGACTCTCTTGAATCTATTTTATCCTCCTATATATGGAAAAATAAACGCCCTTGTTTAAATAAAGTTCATCTTCAAAAACCTAAAAAGTCTGGAGGGTTAGCCTTACCTAATTTTAG
This sequence comes from Mobula hypostoma, assembly GCF_963921235.1. Lineage (NCBI taxonomy): Eukaryota > Metazoa > Chordata > Chondrichthyes > Myliobatiformes > Myliobatidae > Mobula > Mobula hypostoma. The sequence goes on along the minus strand of NC_086104.1, from coordinate 62,755,602 downwards.
GTTTTATTACTGGGCAGTTAATATACGATATCTTACATTTTGGCTATATTATATTAATCGTGTAGACTGTCCGGTATGGGTTTCTTTAGAAGCTAATTCTGTTAATAAATTTTCTATTATTTCTTGGACCTTAATTTCCTTTATTTGTAAGTAAACTAACTGATAATTTAATAGTTAAACATACTCTGAGGATCTGGATACAATTTAGAAAACATTTGATTTATTGAGATTTTCCCTTTCTGGTCCCATTTATTCTAATTTTTTTAAACCCTCCATGACTGATTTAGTCTTTAAAGAATGGGACAGGTTGGGTATTAAATGCTTTTGGGATCTGTTTGTTGGAGGAATTTTTTTTTTCATTTGAGCAATTGTCAGCTAAATGTAGCCTACCCAAAACTCACTTTTTTAGATATCTACAAATCAGAGACTTTCTAAGATCTCAATTATGCACATTTCCTATAAGCTCAGATAAGAACTTACTAGACATAATTTTTAATTTGACACCTTTTTATAATGGTTCAATATCTAATATTTTTGGTATGATACTGGAGATCTGTAATGTTCCTTTAGACAAAATTAAGATTCTCTGGGAACAAGATTTACAGACATCAATATCTGAGGAAACTTGGAATGAAATTTTTAAACTGGTTAATACTTCATTGCTATGTGCCCGCCATTCCTTCATGCAATTTAAGGTGGTACATAGAGTCCATATGACTAAAGATAAGCTATCTCGTTTTTATTCAGATATATCTTCCTACTGTGACAGATGCAATAATGGAGAAGCTTCATTAATTCACATGTTTTGGACTTGTCCATGTCTTGAAAAATATTGGAAGGAAGTTTTTCAAACTTTTTCTTTTTACTTTTCAAAGTCAATTTTAAGCCTAATCCTCTGACGGCCCTATTCGGTATTGTTGCAGGATAAATATCAAGCTGAAGACATCTGATTTACATATTTTGGCGTTTAGTTCTCTTATAGCTAGGAGGGCGCTTTTGTTTAAATGAAAAGATGTTTCTCCTTCTACTCATGCTCAATGGTTATGCGACATTATGTCATTCCATTTAGAGAAAATTTGTTGTTCAATTTCTGAATCTCGTTAAGACTTTCAAACATTGTGGGGACCCTTTCTGAATTATTTTCAAAACTTTCAAAACCCTCAATTCATTGTTTAAATTTAGATGTTGGCTATTATTAATTTTTATTATACGAGAAGGTATTTTACCTTTTTTTCTCCTTAATAAACAGCTTCGGTCTTGGTAGGAGGTAGTCTCTTTTTGTAATAAATTAGTATACTTCAATATAACTTTGACTAAACTACATGAATACAGGGTAATGAGATTGTTGTTATGAATAGATATAATGTAATTGGTAGTTTTTTTTCAACCTTTATATGTACTTTCTTCTGCTCTGTATTCTTCTATGTAGAAACTAATAAAAATATTGAAAGAGAATAGCTGCAGCATCTGACAACTGGGTAACATTCTGTGTTGTCACAATCCCTTGCCTGTCATATCCTGTATTCCATTAAGTTGAATAACCAGCTCAGGGTTGCTGAGGAGGATAAAAGTGTCTGTTGAATGCAGTACAAGGCTGAAAAAGAGTTGCTGACATGGTGAAGTACTAACACAGGACTATATGAATGCTAAAAAAGTGAAAGCAGTGTGCTATAGATCGTGCTAAACTGATTGATAGCAGGAAACAAAGCTGGAGGTGAGCCAAACTTTGTTATTATTAATAGACAGTTAAGCCTATTCACCTAGATATTAAGTTGCATCCCCTACCCACCACCACATTGTCATTCTTTAGGAACACAACAGAGAGAAACCTGATATTGTTTGTCCATCCAAAATAAAGCAATCCATTGCAATGGCACATAAGAAGAGGGCCATTGGCTCATCATCAATCTTAAAAAGTTAGACAATTAGTCTGGCATCCCTGCACTACTTGCATTTTCTTTTACCTTTTGTGTTTATATACTGTTCTCTTAAACAAGTTGTTATCAAATTTACTTCTTCCGTCATATACTTCCTTTATTTAATGAGCTTCTTCATCTCTTGGTATCTTTTTTCCTCAGTTACTTTATATTTGCCTCTGGTTATTCACACTCCTGCTCTAAAAAAGGAACTCTGTACAAACTCCTTTGCTTTTTGCTTTCTATGATGCATCGGTTAAAAATTGGTGAAAATCAAAGGGGACATGTCAAATCTCTTTAACCTCCAAAAAAAAAAGTAGCGGCTCTGATGAGATTTCACTGATGAAGCTTCTACGTCATTGGACCAGGATAGTCTACTGGTGATGTTTTCTCCCAGGGACATGAAGCTCCACCATAGTTCTGTTGGTATAAGCAGGAGCATGTACATAAACGTTTAAACTGGGTCTTTCAGAGCAAGTGAGAGCCCAACTTCAAAGGAATGCACAAATCTCAGGAAACTCAGGAGCAGCAAAACAGAGCCACGGTCAGTCAGAGCAAGCAAATAAATGTATCTGCAGTTACTTCAAATAAGCAAAAGGTATTTATAAGGTTAATTTTCTATCCCTTTAGAACTATAGAGTTGTACAGTATAAAAACAGGCCCTTCAGCCCACTGTTTATATGACAACCATCTGTACTAATCCCACTTGCCTGCATTAATTCCATATCACTCTGTGCTTGCTTATTCAAGTATCAGTCCAGATTAGTCTTAAATATTTTTGCTTGTTCTACCTCACCACTCCCCTGGTACAGTAGCTCATTTCAGATGCCACCTACTCTTTGTGTGTAAAATTTATCGTTCAGATAGCCTTTGAATCTCACTTTAAGCCTATGCCTTCTAGTTGTAGACAGACACACCATGTGAAACAGATACTGGCCATCTAGCTGAAATCTTTCAAGTCACGCACTATATTACATGAGCACATACCAGTATTCCATTATTGTCCCTGGGTTAGAATCCAAGAATATGTGAACTCATTTCATTGTAGAAGCACTCTCTCCAGATGAACTGCAGTGCTTGCAAAATAAACCAGTCCACCATAGCCTTTTCTGAGTCAACTAAGGATGTGTAATAAGTGTGGCCTTTGGCTGTAACACCCACGTCCTGTGAATTAACTAAAAAAAATCTTGCATCGATACACATTCTCACGAAATGCAGGCGTACAAAGTTCACTGATTACCTGCATATAAGCATTCTCTTTTGCATGCATACATACAATCACTGCCAAAAAAAACCCACTCAGGTCTAAATGTATTGAAAAAAAATCTTTTAAATGTTACCCTAATGTGTAGTCTTATTTTTCAGGTGACAAAAGGTCTTGCCAAACAGACTGAATTGAACGATTTTCTACTGGATGTTTCCAAGTAGGTGATTAATATCTTTAATATGAAAAATTAATTTTTTGTAGGTAGTGTTAGTTTGCATTCACTGCAATTCATTATATTACAAAGCATAACAGATCTAAATTAGGATACCCAAGATCAAACTGTGTTAATGAAATTATGGTTTCAGGTAGACATTAAGGTGCAAGGCAGGCTGAGAGGTCAAGGACCTATCTTAAGGGACCATTAAATAGTCTTATAACAATGGGATACAAGCTTTCCTTGAGCCTGGTGGTATGTGCTCTTGTATCTTCTGCCTGATGGAAGGGGGGAGAAGAGAGATTGTTGGGGCCTTTATGTTGTCTGATACATTGAGGCAGTGAGAAGTGTAGACAGGGCCCAAAGAAGAGAGGCTGGTTTCTGTGATGTGCTGAGCTGTGTCTACAGCTCTCTGCAGTTCTTGCAGTCAGAGGCAGAGCAGACGCTATAGCAAGCCGTGATGGTGGATCAGAAGGCCTGTTCCTATGCTATGCTATTCTATATTCTAAGTGAAATCATAGGCGTCTAATATGTTGAAACACCTAGTTTTAAACTGCATATTCAGTTGTAGTACTGGTTTGGTGCTTGCTAAGTGGACTTCGTTCAAAAGCAAGAACAGGTTAATCCAGAATAAATGTAAATCACTGAGTGGTGTAAATAACTGTTACTATTCGCTTTCCCCCCGCCCCCATACAGAACCTACTTTGATAATATACTGGCAATAGATTCACTACTTGAACACATTATGGTGAGTACCTATCTATACAGCTGGAAGAATCTAGATTTTAGCAGTGGTGTTCAACTGAAAGAAGTTGAAGAAATGGAAGTATGATTTGCCCTTTTTTTAAAATTAACTTGCTTTCCTTTCAGAATGGAAGACAAGTCCTTGGCATTCTGCTCCTGTTGCATTTGCTCATGCCACCCATTCATGATTGTATTGCATATCCATTTACTTAAATGTTTAAAGATGTTGTTTAGAGATGGATACAAGATTGAAAAATTATTGTTAACTATGGAAATTCAGTGCCAGTTGTAGGTTATAGTAGAAGAAACGGAGATGTTGCATTTTTAAAGAAGTCTCTGATAAATATTAAAGCTTATTGAAATGTAAATGTTCAGGATCAGAGTGTTGTCTTGACATTTTGTAATTCGTAACAGCGTGATGTATTTGAAGATAGTGAAACTCCTTAACTGTGATGTTATCTTTGTCTAAATTCTTAAGAAACAAACAGACTCAGTGTTTAAATAGATAGATAGATGTACTTTATTGATCCCGAGGGAAATTGGGTTTCGTTACAGCCACACCAACCAAGAATAGAGCATAAATATAGCAATACAAAAACCACAAACAATCAAACAACAAAATGCAAACTATGCCAGATGGAAAATAAGTCCAGGACCAGTCTTTTGGCTCAGGGTGTCTGACCCTCCACGGGAGGAGCTGCAAGTTCGATGGCCACAGGCAGGAACGACCTCTCGTGCCGCCCAGTGTTGTATCTCGGTGGAATATGGCTGAAGTCCAACAGTAAAAAGTTCAATATCCGGTCTACAAACACGTTCCTGGATCGTAATATGACCCGGATTGCACCATCCGTTGTTAACCAGAACAGTAAGCACCCAACTCCTTTACGTTTACCGCTCTCAGTGCACTTCCGGTCAGCCCGAACGGTCTGGAAGCCGTCCATGGAAAAGTTTTGATCGGGTATGTCCTCGTGCAGCCCCTTTCCAGTGAAACACATAACACTACACTCCCGAAAAGTTCTCTGATGCCTGGCTAGCGCCATGAACTCGTCCATTTTATTACCCACCGAACTTGTCTTCTCCATAAGTCTCTGTTGTCGCGACCCGGTCCTCTTTCCTTGCCTTTGTGATCCCCCTCTGCATCCTCTGTGTGTTTTCCTCCAGATTTCAGCAGGGGTGTCCGCCGCTCTGCTCGCTAAACCGGCTGGCATAAGTGCAAGCAACTGGTCCCTAGAATAAACAATGCGACCATGCTTCTGTCCCACTAAATGACCATAAACCTAGTTTAGTTAAGAATGCCTATTGTAAGACTACTTGCAATAAGGCAGAGTGAAGATTTTATGTTGCTAATGATACAGTAAGCCAAGGTATATTTATAATCTTTTGACATTATGAATGTTTTCAGCTGATTGGGGAGCTGCCAATTCCTTCTGATTGTCGCCCATGGAGCTTTTCCTTTGTTGTCGCATGTCCCTTACTATAGCCTTTTAGTAGGAAGCTGATCGGTGACGTCCAACTTCGTGTGACCCCTGCAATTATGCTCTGTCCTCCAGATTCTCTGGACAGTTAGTGGAGCTCCAAACAATGGGTTACCTTACTGTCAGAATAATTATTTTAATAACTATTTAATTACTATTTAATTATTTATGGTGCAACTGTAACAAAAACCAATTTCCCCCGGGATCACTAAAGTATGACTATGACTATGATTTTGAATGTTTGTGAATGAACAGCATAGAAAGCTGGGCTTCCTTGGCACATGGGAGTCCCAGGATTCTGCTCAGTTATGTAGATGTAAATTAGCATTAGAACCATAGAACCATAGAACATTACAGCACAGAAACAGGCCTTTTGGCCCTTCTTGGCTGTGCCGAACCAGTTTTCTGCCCAGTCCCACTGACCTCTCATCCGTGTACCTATCCAAGTTTTTCTTAAATGTTAAAAGTGAGCCTGCATTTACCACTTCATCTGGCAGCTAGGTAATTATCTATGCAGCTATATTAGCTTTTAATAAAAGATCCAGTCCAATTCAAAATATATTGGTTGCCAATACATCCAGTTGATTTTACATTTATGCTTGTGATATTAACGTCAATAAATCTACAGCAATAGTTGTTGCAACAGCTTGATGTTAAAGAAACATGATAATTATATTAAATGCCAATACCTATTTTACTTTTTAAATCTTTTTATTGAATAAGTATACAAAAAGGTAAGCCATATAGACACTAATACACTGTTAGAATATAATAAAATTACAGAAGATATTAATACAAAAAAAATACTACAAACAATATAATTTAAACATAACATACCAAGGTAACATAACAGTATACTAATTTTTATATATATATCAATAGAGAAAAGGAAAAAAAAAACCCCTCAAAAAAACCCACCGTGCAACTAACTAAAAGCAAAGCAAAGCAATGGGCTAACTTGAAACCAAACAGAGTTAAACTTAAAATCATGTCCTCAATCCCGACCTCCATTAAAAACAGTAAAAAAAAACAAGAAGGGTATATATTACATTAAATGAAAATATTGAATAAAAGATCTCCAAGTCTGTTCAAATTTAAATGAGGAGTCATAAAGATTGCTTCTAATTTTCTCCAAATTCAAACATAATATCGTCTGAGAAAACCAAAAAAAGGTAGTTGGAGCATTAAGCTCTTTCCAATGTTGTAAGATACATCTTTTCACCATTAAAGTAAGAAATGCAATCATTCTACAGGCTGAAGGGGAAAGATTACTGGAAATTTTAGGTAGTCCAAAGATAGCAGTAATAGGGTGAGGAGAGATATCTATGTTCAATACCTTGGAGATAATATTAAAAATGTCTCTCCAAAAAGTTTCCAAAGTAGGGCAAGACCAAAACATATGAGTTAAAGAGGCTATCTGCCCCGGACATCTATCACAAAAAGGATTAATATGAGAATAAAAACGCGCTAACTTATCTTTGGACATATGTGCTCTATGAACAACTTTAAATTGAATTACGGAATGTTTAGCACAGATAGAGGAAGTATTGACTAATTGTAAAATCTGCCCCCAGTCATCCACGGAAATGGTAAACCCCAATTCCTGTTCCCAATCTACCCTAATCTTATCAAATGGAGCTTTCCTAAGTTTCATAATAATATTATAAATCATAGCCGATGCACCTTTCTGACATGGATTAAGGTTAATTATAGTATCTAAAATGTATGTAGGAGGAAGCATTGGAAAGGAAGAAAGTATGGTACTTAGGAAATTTCTAACTTGTAGATATCTAAAAAATTGTATTCTTAATAAGTTATATTTATTAGATAATTGTTCAAAAGACATAAGGGAACCATCTAAAAATAAATCCAAAAACCGTGAAATACCCTTAGTCTTCCAAATTTGAAAAGCACGATCTGTAAAAGAGGGAGGAAAAAATACGTTACCTAAAATAGGAATCGCTAACCCAAATTGATTAAGATCAAAAAATTTTCTGAATTGAAACCAAATATGTAAGGTATATTTAACTATCGGGTTAGACACCTGTTTAAGGCGTTTCAAATCAAAAGGAAGAGAGGAACCTAAAACAGAGCCAAGTGTAAAACCCTGAACAGATTGTAATTCCAATGCTACCCATTTAGGAATGGATAGTATATCCTGGTCAAGTAACCAGAATTTCATATGTCGAATATTAATTGCCCAATAATAAAATCTAAAGTTAGGTAATGCTAAGCCTCCATCTCTCTTAGCTTTCTGTAAATGTATTTTACCCAGTCTTGGGTTTTTATTCTGCCAAATAAATGAAGAAATTTTAGAGTCAACTTTGTCAAAAAAAGATTTTGGAACAAAGATTGGTAATGCCTGAAATATATATAAAAATTTTGGCAAAAAAAACATCTTAACTGCATTAATACGACCAATCAAAGTTAAATATAAAGGAAACCATTTAGATGAAAGTCGAATAATATGGTCTATTAATGGTAAAAAGTTAGTCTTAAATAAATCCTTGTATTTACAAGTAATTTTAATCCCAAGTTATGAAAAATAATTATTAATCAATTTAAATGGAAATTTATAATATAAGGGAAGTTGTTTATTAATCGGAAAGAGTTCACTCTTACTAAGATTTAATTTATAACCTGAAAAAAGACCAAATTGTGCTAATAGCTCTAAAACAGCTGGGATGGATTTTTGAGGATTAGAAATATATAAAAGTAAATCATCAGCATAGAGTGATATTTTATGGGACTTTAGGCCCCGAGTTATCCCAGTAATATTTGGAGATTCTCGAATGGCAATTGCAAGAGGTTCTAATGCAATGGAAAAAAGGTGAACTTAAAGAGTTAGTACGGACCGAGGCCACAGGAGAATGATATAACAGTTTAATCCAGGATATAAATTTCGAGCTAAAATTAAACATTTCAAGCACCTTAAATAAATAAGGCCATTCTACTCTATCAAAAGCTTTCTCAGCACCTAAAGAGATAACACACTCAGGAACAGTTTGTGAGGGAGTATAAACGATATTTAACAGTGTGCGAATATTATAAAAAGAGTAACGACCTCTAATAAAACCCGTTTGGTCTTCCGAAATAATAGAAGGAAGTACTTTTTCTAATCTATTTGCTAATAACTTAGAAAAAACTTTAGAATCAACATTTAATAAAGATATTGGTCTATAAGATGCACATTGAGCAGGATCTTTATCCTTCTTTAATATTAGAGAAATTGACGCTCTATTGAAAGATTCAGGAAGTTTACCAAGTTTTAATGAAGCCTCAAAAACCCTACAGAGCCAAGGGATTAATGAAGGAGCAAAACATTTATAAAATTCTACGGTAAACCCATCAGGGCCAGGAGCTTTCCCCAAATTCATAGAGAAAATAACATTCTTAATCTCATCCATGGTAATGGGAGTATCTAACATAGAAGACATATCCTGTGAAATCTCAGAGAAGTCTAAATTATCTAAAAAATCATTCATATATTTAGAATCTCGAGGAGACTCTGATTGATATAAGGAAGAGTGAAAATCACAGAAGGTTTGATTAATCCCCACATGATCAAGTATCAGTCGATCATTTTGGTTATAAATCTGATTAATTTGAGATTTAGCATAATTAGACTTCAATTGATTAGCCAACAATTTGCCAATTTTGTCACTGTGTACATAAAATTCACTTCTTGTTTTCTTTAATTGGTTTACAATCGAGGACGAGAGTAATAAACTGTGTTCCATTTGAAGTTCAGTTCTTTGTTTATATAACTCCTCAGAAGGAGCTATAACATATTTCTTATCAATTTCCTTAATCTTGTCCACAATTACCAACTCCTCCTGCTTCAGCTTCTTCCTTAAAGCAGCAGAATACGAGATAATCTGACCATGAATATAAGCTTTAAAAGTGTCCCAAAGAATGTTAACAGAAATATCCTCTGTATAGTTAATTGTAAAAAAAAGATCAATCTGTTCATTCATAAAGTTAACAAAGTCCGAGTCCTGAAGCAACAGCGAATTAAAACGCCATTGTCTATTATTTTGTATATTGGCCAGAATTTTAATAGAAAGCTTAAGTGGAGCATGATCCGAAATGGTTATAGAGTCATAATCACATTTAATCACTGAGGAAATAAGACGAGAATCAATAAAGAAATAACCAATTCTTGAATAGGAATGATGAACATGTGAAAAAAAAGAAAAATCTTTTTCCTGAGGATGCAAAAAAACGCCAAATGTCCGTCGACCCAGAATCAGAAAGGAATGAATTAATCAAAGTTGCAGATTTATTAGGTAAGGTCCGTAGAGGAGCCGAACGGTCCAAAGCTGGAGACAAACAGGTATTAAGATCTCCGCCCCAGATCAATGAAAACTCATTCAAATTCGGAAACTGATTAAATAATGATTTATAAAATTCCGGACAGTCCATATTAGGAGCATAAACATTAACCAAAACTACTTTTTTATTAAATAGTAAACCACTAACCAATAGAAATCTACCATTCGGATCAGAAATAATATCATGTTGTATAAAAGTAACTGAGGAGTCTATAAAAATAGAGACGCCTCGAATCTTAGCATTGGAGTTCGAATGAAACTGTTGTTCCTTCCAGAATTTAAAAAAACGTAGTCTGTCCCCCCTCCGCACATGGGTCTCTTGTAAAAATAAAATTTGTGCTTTAAGTCTCCAGAACACTTTAAAAACTTTTTTCCTTTTAATAGGATGATTAAGACCATTAGTATTCCAGGAGACAAAATTAATAATAAACTCCATAAACCCTAAAGTCAGCCCGCAACAAGGAGGATTGACGATAGGCTCGACCCACGAACCCGGAAAGGGAACAGAACATACAAGAGATACTGGGAAGAAGAACGCAACCAATACTTCAATAATGTATATAGCCCAAGAAGAAAGAAACTAAAACGTGAAGCCCCTCCCACCACCCCCCACCCCATGACCCCAAGGCTAAATCTAACGCAGACCAGCCGGAAAGAAGCAAGCACTAAAACTACCCCCATGACTTCCGGTATACGCTCCCTAAAAAAAAGTGTAAATATAAAAAAGATCAGCTGATTATAAAACAGTAAAAAAATAAAAAAAGATAACTCAATTAAAATAAACACGTAACAGAATAAAAGCCAGAAAATATAAAAAAACCGCAATAAACCCCAGACCCATGAGTAAACAAAACAACAAAAAAAATGAGATTATTAACATAAACTAGTTATAAAAACCTACAAAACAAAATAGATTTTTTAAAAAACTACAAAATTTAAGGCCACAAAGGAAATATGTAAAATGACGATGAGGAAGTAACCACCCAGAATCCCCTGGGAAAAAGAAAGAAATGACGCAGTTAGAAAGAAAGTTTAGCAACCATATTAAGTAATCAAAAATAAACTTTTCTGCCCAAATAGGGCAAAAAAAAAATTAAGACCAACAAATTCACAGCCTCCGATCAACGGGGCTAGTTAAAATATTACGATTAAGATGTTGAAGGTGAAAATTGATCCAGATAACTCTGGGCATCCGATGGAGATTCAAAAAAACGGAGGGCTCCATCCAGCGTACGAATCCTTAAACGTGCTGTGTAAAGCAGCGCTGGTTTTAAATCCATCTTGTAGAGTTCCGACATCACAGATCTGTAACGAACCCGTTGATCCCGGATTGGTTTACTGAAATCCTCCACGAATCGGAACTCAAGATCCAAAAAATCAATGAAACCTTTAGATCGAACGAATCGAAACAGTTTCTCCTTGTCTTGAAAGTAATGAAAACGTAAAATGACATGTCTAGGTTTATCTGACCTAGACGAGTATGATGGAACTCTGTGAACACGATCCAATAACGGTGGTTGGTCAGGAAATACAGTAGGAAATGCATCTTTTAAAAGTTGAGAAAAATACTTCATAGGGTTATCGGATTCAACAGCTTCACGCAGCCCAATCATTCGAAGATTCTGCCGTCGCATTCTAGATTCTAAGTCAGAGTTTTTAAGGTCAGAAAGTCGAGTTTCTTCTTCATTACATTAATTGTTTCTTCGATTTTCTCCATCTTGAGCTCACTTTGTTGCGTGGATTTTTGAAGATCAGATATAGCCGACTGATGTTCCGTAATAGATATCTGTATCTTCTCGATTGAATCGGCAACTTTCTGGAAACTAGTTGAAATTTCCGCACGAATCAGCTCCGTAACAGAGGTTGAAATTTCCCTTTGAGTTAGCTCCGATATAGCTTTCAAAGTCACCGGTGGTTAAGTCGGAGGGAAATCAGTACCTTTCGGTCTAACCGAAGGTTTGCCATCCTTCCCGTTTTTTCCATTCTTAGACATAGCAGACCTTAAACGCATCCAATTATCGGAGAGCCCAATTTATTTCAAAGTATTGTAAAAGTTGATGCCTTAATGGTTAATTAAAATATAGCTGATCATAAGAAGAAAAACTCAGAGGTAATGGAGCGAGTCAAGAACGCAACTTCACTCCATGAGCGCTACCGGAAGTCCCCCCCAATACCTATTTTAATATGCTTAATTTTGCATATCTATATAACTAAACTATATAAACAAATTTGAAATTTGCAGAAAAGTGTGTGGAGATCATATGAAAACACTATATATAAAGCTTCAGTTGGGCTACAGCTAAGAGTACTGCATATTGCACTGGTTGTCACTCCACAGAAAGGGCAGATGAGATTAATGAGGATATTCCCAGGGCTGGAAAGACTTACTAGTCTGAGGCTGATTTCTCTGTAATAAAGGCAAATTGAGGGGAATTTAATGGGAATTCTGAGAAACCAAGATACAGTGAATCTTAATTGAAACATACTGACTTAAAGTACTAGTGAAAACAATTTAAGAAAATTCTGGTTATTTTACCTGAAGAGCAGTAGGTGTTCAGAACCCTCCACTTGATAGGGTGAATGAAGCAAATGTGTTAAGGTGTATCTGAATGAGTACTTGAAACCATGGGGTACAGGGCTATTGGCAAAGAGTTGGGAATAGTGTATAAATAACTACTTTGCTGGTACATATGTGATTGGGTGAATGACAGTAACGTGCAGTCAAAGTGAGCAGTGTCTACCTTATGAAATAAACCATTAAAATGTAAGTGATTGCAATGTCATTTTATATAATACATACGATTTTTGGAAGAAATTATCAAGATTAATTGACTAATTTTAAACTATAAAAAGAACATAAAAATGGTGCCGTGCTATATTTTTGTCCCTATCATTGAATTTGGTTCCAATGCGCATGACCATTCCTCATGAGTGCTTACTTTAGTCATGAGTTAAGTAAGCACAAGCTACCACTGCCTGCCTGCCTTCCTGTAAAATTGCATGAGAATGCAAAGCGCTGGTAAGACTGCACTTGGATTATTATCTACAGTTCTGGTTACCACACTGTAGGATGTAGCAGCAGGATGTGCCAGGTATGGAGGGCTGTATTGATGAGAGGCTGGTTTCTTCTCTCTGGAATGTTGGATGCTCAGAAATCACCTCTAAGGAGATAGATAAAATTGAGTGGCATATATAGGATCTGTTCTAAGTGCAGTTCCAATGCCATATTTAACTTTGCTGATGATACCACTATCATTGATCGAATCAAAGGTGGTGAGAAATCAGCATATGGGAGGGGGGTTGAAAATCTGGCTGAGTGGTGCCTCAACAACAACCTCTCGTTCAAAGTCAGCAAGACCAAGGAGCTGTACGGTGACTTCAGGAGAAGGAAACCAGAGGCCATGAGCCAGTTCTCATCATGGGATCAGAGGTGGAGAGGATCAGCAACTTTAAATTCCTTGGTGTTATTTCAGAGGATCTGTCCTGGGCCCAGCATGTAAGTGCCATTCCAGAGAAAGCACGGCAGTGCCTGTACTTGAATGGAAAATCCCATAAAAAGGAGTAGATGCAGCCCAGTCCGTCACAGATAAAACCCTTCCCACCATCGAGCACATCTACACAAGAAAGCAGCATCCATCGTCCGTGACCTTTACCATGCAGGTAATGCTGTCTTCTGGCTGCAGTCATCAAGAACGTGGTAGAGAACCTCAGGATGCAAGCCACTAGATTCAGGAACACCTTTTACTTCTCAACCAACAGCCTCTTGAACTTTACTTGCCTCATCACTAAACTGTTCCCACAACTTATGGACTCACTTTCAAGTACTCTTCATCGCATGTTCGATATTTATTGCTTTTTCTTTTCTTTTTGTATTTGCAGTTTGTTGTCTTTTGCACATTGATTGTTTGTCTGCCCTATTGGGGGTGGTCTTTCATTAACTGTGAATACCTGCAAGAAAATGTATCTCGGGATTGTATATGGTGACATGTATGTACTTTGATAATAAAACTACTTTGAACTTTGAATCTTTATCCTGGGTAGGGGAGTCTAAATGAAAAGTTATGGTTGCAGACTTGGGCTGAAATATATATTGTTTATCCAAGTAGTTAGCATAGGCCTACTGGAAACAATATACAGTGGCAGTACTGCAGCTGGGGATAACAGTCTTCAAGTATAGACATGCAGTTCATTATAGGAACAGATAACAAATATGACATACAAAATGTTAAGGGACTCATGCCAAGGCTTAACTCTGAATGTATTTTAACTTCTTAAAAGATTGCCATAAGATATTAATTTCATCATGAAGCAAGCTTTCAGTACCATTGAAATTGAAAGAAGTATTTGTACTGACATGTTTTAGTCAGCATAAACAGGGAAGAGTCTCATCTTATGGAACTGGTGAGTGGCTGCTACAGGTGCCATGAATGTCTTTGGATTCCATGGTTATAAATGCAGCTGGCATAGAGTACATTGTTGAAAAATCACGAAGCCTGTTTCATGTACAGTACATACATATTTGCTGTCCCTGTCCTGTCCATGTTATTTCTCCTTTCATTGAATCTATGATAGCTCTCGCCTGTCTCAGTGTGTCTGTCTCCAAGACAGGACCCTCATTGTCTGGGTACACCAAGAAATCTGCAGGAAGCTGCACTCCCTCGGTCTCATGCACCTGAAGCTCACTTCTCTTTGCTCTCTCTTTCACGTTCTGCACTTGTAATGTACATCACTCCTCCAGTCATGGGCAAGGGCAGTCTAATTATGTGTCCACTAGCATTTTGCATTGCTGGCCCCCTAACAGTGCTGTTGTGTACACCTGTGGGTGACCAGTGCTGGCAATGGGGGCTGCTGCCAGCTGTTTGTCTGATCTGCATGTTGTCCTCACCAGCTGTACAGTCAGATCGGACAAGGAGGGCACTGCTGTGGTTTCTGCCTGTTTTGGTGAGTAGTTCTCACAACTTCCTCTCTCTTCAGGACACTGCCTCCAACCGTGGCCTGAGAGACCACAGCTGTGACAAATCATTTTCTTTGCTCCTCTGCGTCTGCTCTGGAACTCCCTGCTGGCACACAAAGCAAATGCTCTGCTTCTTCAGAGCACCTACATCCACTACAGCCATTTTATGATTCCTCTTATTTCTCGAGCTATTTCCCTGGCCCATGAAACTACTGTGGAGAAGGTGGATGCCATCATTATCCCCAAGTCTAATACCTGCTGGTGGGCTGAGCTCAGCCCTTCCTTGAGCATTTTCAGGAAGACTGGATCATCCCTCCCTGGATTGCCCAGCCCTGAGTTTTCCTGATAGGCCCTGGATTTTTACTCTGCCTAATCCATGGCAGATTCATTGGCTTTCTGAACAACTGATATTATCATTCCCCAGTTACTGTCTCCTCCTCTCAGTCCCTGCCTCACTTCTCCCTTAAAGTTCTGATATCTTTCCTTATTGCTGGCATTCCCACTAATCGCCTATGTTCTATTCTGTACCCTTGGAATCATTCTGTCCCGTGTATTTCTCGGCATTTATTTTTAACCACTATATGTACGTCTTTGGGGTGCGTCTGGTGAATTTGAATCATTTCTTCTGATTTATGCAAAAATACTGCTTCGCCACACACAACTCTTATGTGAGGGCAGTTTGGATTGAATGCTCCCTTTTTGCCCTAGGGGAAAGTTTTGTGGATGGTGGTGATGAGTGTGAGTGACTGGTGGGATCATCGGGATTCTGAGCCTGTCGTTGCCTGGTCTCCATTGGTGCCATTCCAACAGGCAGTGCTGCGTATAAGCTCTCCTGATTGTGGATACTTTCTCACTTGTCACCTTCCTGGTCCAGCACTTCCCAATTAACCAAATCACCTTCCTCAGCCGTTATGCTCATGGCTGCTGCCCACTGAGCATCCACCTGCCTGGGCCTTATCCCATTTACCTCTCAGTCTGCCCAGATCCCTGGCTAACTCATGCTCGTATTTTTCTAATTATTTTGCCTGTTTTTCACCCATGTCTCGCTCTGTAAAGGTTCTAACTGTTCCTTCAATCTGTCCAGCTCAACTTGTACATTGTCTCGTTCCCTGGGTTCATGCCTTTCCTTTCGTCGGTCTATTTGTACACTATGTAATTCCAAGCACTTTGTTCTCTCAAATGTACATGATATATAATGACTGCTGCTTTCCCTTCCTCTTGGATTGGTTTTTCCACCATTGCTAATGCTCTTCCAGGTTCCAGGTCTTAACCTCCAACCTTCTCAAGTTTATAGAGTATATACTCTGTGAGTTCTCTCTTCTTTATAATTTAGCCCATGGTGTTGCTGTATTCCTTTTTATGTAGAAAGTTAAATATTTCTGCAGTATTGCCAGTCTCAGATTTTCCCAGATACAAAGAATTCCCCAATCAAGTATACACACACCTTCTGGTACCCTGAATGATCAGTAACCACCTTTTGCAACTGGTGGCGTTGTCTCGACAATCTACCCAGCACTGTTTGGTAGCTGATCCCCTACACAAAACAGAAACACACACCAGACTTTTATCTCCACCATTTTTGCTCTCCTCCACATCCTTTCTTACTCAATGATGCCATAGTCATTGTCCTAAACAGATCTAAGCATGGGTGCTACTCTTAAAAAAATACTTACCCCTTTAGACTACTGAAGTCACTGGCCACACTGTGGGTCATGAAAGTATCCCGAACAAGCCCCTGGCTGTGATGGAAGACACTGAAGCTGGTGAGGTAGAAGTCTTTAATGAACACAACAAGCAGGCATTCTCATGCAGACACTCACAGTAGAGGCTCCCAAACCCAAAGGTACATCACATTTTTATACCCTTAATGCTTCCTTTGAATTACATATCTACAGTATCATACACCTCTGAATGTTCAAGCACCTTTGTCACAAAGTAATTCACACAAGTAGTCTAAAAACATCTGGGGTCAGAAATCCCTGACACCCAGAATTAATGTTGTCAGGGCTGTCTTGGAGTACACAAATGTGATAGTACACAAAAACTATTGATTTCCCATAGCTGTTACCATGTTTGATATGCAAAGTGACAACATCTGTCTGGTCTGCCAGTTTGTATTCAAGTCACAATGGTGCAAGTAACTTGGCCATGTTGTCTGGTTCGATGCAAGCAAATTAACACAATCTCATTGTTCTAATGTAGAGCTATTGTACATGCAATCTCTTAGTCTGTGGAGCAGCTTGTGCCTTTAACTTCAATCTACTGTTAGAAATTTATGAAACAAATGAGACTAATTGCAAACTTCCTGAATTTATTTACATTTACAGAACTGGAGCCTGGTTCTTGTTTGAATTAATTTCTGCTATATTCTCATAACTCCAGAATACTCCCTAACACACATTTTAATTTTTCTTTCCCCCCAGATGAACGCAAAAAGCTTGGTAAATGCAGATCGTTGTGCACTCTTTCAGGTTGACCACAACAAGGGAGAGTTGTATTCAGACTTGTTTGATATCGGTGAAGTGAAAGAAGGAAAACCAGTCTTCAAGAAAACTAAAGAGATTAGGTACCAAATAGCAGCTTTATCAGTACTGAGAAATAAAGAGGGAAATGTTTTGTCCTGTTCCATTTCTTTACTTGTACATTGAAGGAATTTCTGTATCGAACTAGAAGTTGACATTATGGGTTGACAGCTTATAGTATTGACTTATAGTTGGGTCCTGTCATAGTAAATTAACAAAATGATTTATAAAGTAGTGAAAGTATAGCAACATGTTATTTATTTCCATATTAATATCACATAGAAATTGATAACCGGAGGATATTCAACAAATTGTCATCTCTATATCCAGTCATTGATATATAAGAATTGTCAGTAACCAGCATCCATTATAAAGTTTCCATTATTTCCCAGAAGCATGAGGTAGTTTTGTATGAGTCAGGTTCTGAGTGTTTTTCTCCTTTGGGTTATAGCATAGTACACTGTTTTAAAGTACTTATTGTTCAAAATTTACTGCATTATTAGAATAGCTAATACCTGCTGAATAATACCTGCACTATGTTCTTGGAGCAAATATTCTGATGTCTGACAAACTTAGCTGAGCTCAGTAGTCACTTCCTGTTTATGGCATGCTGCTACTACCTGACAGCGTTCTTTCAATGGGATACCAGCAATCATCTGAGGTTTTGTATAATATAGGGCCTTGCCAGTCATAATTGGCAAGTTTTTCTCTTAACAGCTGGTGAGGGTTGTTAAATAGACAACAATCAAACAGTAAGCTCATTTAACACACATAAAAGTTGCTGGTGAACGCAGCAGGCCAGGCAGCAGCTATAGGAAGAGGTACAGTAGACGTTTCAGGCCGAGACCCTTCATCAGGACTAACTGAAAGAAGAGCTAGTAAGAGATTTGAAAGTGGGAGGGGGAGGGGGAGATCTGAAATGATAGAATACAGGAGGGGGAGGGATGGAGCCAAGAGCTGGAAAGTTGATTGGCAAAAGGGATATGAGAGGATCATGGGACAGGAGACCCAGGGAGAAAGAAAGGGGGAGGGGGGAAGCTCAGAGGATGGGCAAGGGGTATAGTGAGAGGGACAGAGGGAGAAAAAGAGAGAGAAAAAAATATATGTAATAATAATAATAATAAATAAATAAATAACAGATGGGGTATGAAGGGGAGGTGGGGCATTAACAGAAGTTAGAAAAGTCAATGTTCATGCCATCAGGTTGGAGGCTACTCAGATGGAATATAAGGTGTTGTTCCTCCAACCTGAGTGTGGCTTCATCTTGACAGTAGAGGAGGCCGTGGATAGACATATCAGAATGGGAATGGGATATGGAATTAAAATGTGTGGCCACTGGGAGATCCTGCTTTCTCTGGCGGACAGAGCGTAGGTGTTCAGCGAAACGGTCTCCCAGCCTGCGTTGGGTCTGGCCAATATATAGAAGTTCAGCGAAACGGTCTCTATCATTTGTCCTTTTTTTTATTGCTGTTGGTGAAAGAGAAGAACAGAGAGTTAATGTTCTAAGTTGGAGATCATACATTAGAACAATCAAAAACCTGAGGCATTGCCTCCATTCCTCTGTCCACAGAAGATGTCTGTTCATTTTATTGTTCAAGTCTCCAGCATACATTGGATTTGTCACTTTAATGCTCTACTTAACAAATTCTAACACTATTTTCCTTCAGCTCATTAGATAATCACATTCGGTAGTAGATGACATTCAACTTTTACCATCTATCCATGAGGCAAAAGTGATCATCTCCAGCTTCATAGTTCAGCTGTCGCTGACACGTACACTTGTAGTACAGTAGTGCTAAACTTACTGCCAGGAAAATCAGTGAGAAGTATAATGGGAGATTTGGAGAATGTTGAGAGGTTCCCTTGCAGGAACTAGTAATCTCTAAAGGTAATAGCTCAGTAAAAGGAGTCTCCTGCCATTCCTGAGTCCTGGTGTGTTGAATCAGATCCTTGCTGCCGAATTTCTGGTGGTGGAAGTTGCATGCCCTGCTGGACTGACTGAAAGCCATTTAGGTACTGTATTAAACAAATGGTTGTGTCAGCCTGTTTGCATATCTCCCATTGAGAAAAGTCTGTGATTGCTGGCAAGCCATTGGAAGATATGCTCCACTATTTACTAACTACTGAAGGAAATTGCTTAACAAGCTAATTCCGTTCTGTTGATAAGGTTTTCTATTGAGAAAGGAATTGCTGGACAAGTAGCACGAACAGGGGAAGCTCTAAACATTCCTGATGCCTATGCAGACCCTCGCTTCAACAGGTAAATAACTTACAAATTACTTTGTTTCATTATTCTAACATTAACTGATTCTCAAGGTCATCAGAAAAAGCAGTGCTTCGAGAGCACAAAACTTGAGTTAATGCAAATAACTTATTTTTGTGAATTGTACCACCATTACCATGACTTCACGGGTCAAATCTCCTTGGATAACTATTCCTTGAGGTTTATTTCCATTTCCTAGCTATTATTAACAGGCAATTATACTTAGCAATGGATTTTTAAGACACGTGGAAGGATTCCTCATATCCGATATGTGTGTCTTTTTTATTCAAATTAACGTCACGTTGAAGTTAAAAATGACTTTTTATTCATTGCTTCTTCCAGTGCTGCTCGGTCATATTAGAAGTTTTTACTCTGCCTTTTTAAAGTTTGATCTGTAAAGCTGTGAGTGACAGTTCATTGTGAAATTTATAAAGTTATTGTATTTTTCATGTAGTAACAAGCTAATTCAACAATGTGTGGTTATGTAGCACTTCTTATGGAGTAATATTACCCATGACACTTTGAGGCAGTGTTGTTTGAAATAACTTGAACTTAAACAGATAAGGAGTTAGGGAGTTGGTGACTGCAGCTTGCCAAAGAGGTAAATTATGTGGAATACTTAAAGGAGAAGAGGAATATAAAGGAAGAGAGATTCAGGAAGGAAATTAAATACCTAGAGACCTGAAGCTGTGGATGTCAGTGGTGTGGCAGAGGAAGTTATTGATGCACAAGGCATAATGGGAGGAGTGCAGAGCCAACTAGGTTTTAAAGATCGTGATCATGGAGAAATTCAAGTACAAGGATTAGAATTTTAAGATTAATGTACAAGAGACAAAGATCCAATATGAACTTAAGGGTGATAAGTAAATAGTATATAAAAGGGATTATTGTATTCTCTCCTCTTCTTATCTAGATTCTTAGCTGTTAAGGGGTAAATGAAGTCTCTGTGTGTATGAAAGGGAATTGAGAAAGGGAACATGAATACCTCATGAACACAGGAGAGGCAGAAAGAACATCAAATAAGTACAAAGAATATGTTAAGAGTTACAAAAAGACTTGTTAGAACTATCAAGAACAACACAAAAATTTTTTATGATCATCACCATTCTCTTTTTTCCACTATTGTATGAGCAGAATGATATTCCAGTTCTGTGATGGGCAGAAATCAATTTTACACTTCTGGCAAATTCTGACCATGAAGCCAGAGGGCATCTTGTTCCCTTACAGTGAGAGTGGAGGAAGTGTTTGAGTTTGAAATGCACCCAGAAAAGAATTTTACTGAACTTTGAATATTCTCTTTGGTCAACCATCACTGATCGCATCATACTCACACCTTAACTAATTTGCTGCTTAATTAGCTCTCTGTCTACTTCAGAACATGCTCATCATTCATCAGTGGCATTAATAACAACAGGCTGCATTTATATGGAAGCTTAAATATTGTTGAGTATTCAAAAATAATTTGCTCATTCGGTATTACATAAAAATTAATGCCTAGGATATTAGGTTCATTGGGACAAACTTCACAAGAATGCAAAGTTTTAAGGAGCAATGTGATGGAGAGATTGGGGGAGTGGGGAGGACATTGTGTTTAGATACTAAAGACGCATTGCCAATTATTGAGAGAAGAATGCATAAGAAGTCAGATGCATCAACCAAGTGTTCAGATTCCATTATTAACTCTCATAATTACGTTAGGTAAATCTATATAGCATCAGTTAAAGGAAAATATGCATCGCCTGCTAATTAAAAAAACAGGACAACATTTGGAAAATAAAGCTAAACAAATAAAGGGCAAGGATTCCAGAAAAGAAAGATTTGTTGCCCCTCCAGCTTTCAAATCCCTTACTCACTCTTCCTTCAGTTAGTCCTGACGAAGGGTCTCGGCCTGAAACGTCGACTGCGCCTCTTCCTATAGATGCTGCCTGGCCTGCTGCGTTCACCAGCAACTTTGATGTATGTTGTTTGTTGATCAAGTCTTGCTTTTAACAGCAGAATTGAGTTCTTTCAAACATGTCACGGAGAAACCAGAAATTTGTAAGAGTGATACAGTACTGGTAATTAACGGATTCTCCAAAGGTTGTTATTTGGGTACTACATAATAGTCCAGTGAGTACAGTCAGAATGTACACGATAGAACAAATAACAGAATAGATAATTAACTCATTGAAATATACAACACTGAGTGCTAAACTAACTGTATACTGTAGAATGAAATAATATTGGAAGTGGGGACACTCAAGGATTAGCTCCTTATCCATATTAATGGTTTAGTCTCTGAATCTCTAATTTTACTAATTACACCACTTGGGAAACAGAATCAACACAGTGGAAAGCAGAGATAAATGAGTGAGCAGAGATCTGGCAGGGGCTTAGGACTCGAGAGAGAAGTCAGTGAGAAGATGTATGTGCAGCAACAAACAAGTGTAAGTCTAGCAATCAGGATAGCCATGTTTACAGTAAAAGGCAGGTAGATCAACTGCTTTAAATTGCATGTATTTAGTAGGTAAGGTGGATGAACTGAGGGCATGGATTGTTTCTAGGGAATGGGATAGTGTGGCTATAACGGAAATGTGGCTGAGGAAAGGGTAGGACAGGCAGCTCAATGTTCCGGAATACCAATGCTTTAGGTATGAGAAAGGAACGGATAAGAGTCAGGTGGATGTTGCTGTTTTGATAAGGGAAGACATAATTTCAGTACTGAGAGAAGATATTCTTGTGGGATCATCTAACAAGTTCATTTGGGTAGAATGCAGAACTAAGAAGGGGATGGTCACCTGGGTAGGGTGATATTATAAACCCTCCTCCCAATTGTCTGCAGGAATTTGAGAAGTAGATGTGTTGAGAAATTGCATGTAGTTCTGAGAATAGTAGGTGGTTGTGGAAGATTTAAAATTTCCCAGTATCGACTGGGCAACCCTGCATCCAAAGGGCCTGAATGAGGCAGAACTTGTGCAGAGGAACCTACTTGTGAAGGAGCAATTCTGTACCACCTCGTAGGGAATGAGTTGGGCCAAGTAACTAAAGTGGCAGGTGGGCACCACTTTGGGTCCAATGACCACAATTTTATTTGTTTTAACATAGTTATGGAAAAAGATAGAACTAGTCCTGAACTGGAGCAGGGCTAACTTTGAGGGCATTAGGAAGGATCAAGCTGGAGTCAACTGGGTGACTCCATTTAAAGGGAAGGGAACAGTTGTCAGGCAGGAGGCTTTTAAAAGGGTCATATCAATGCAACCCCAGACTTTTTGGGAGGACAGGGAAGAAATCCCGGAGGACCTTGTAGAGATATTTGCTTTGTTATTAGCCACTGGTGAAATTCCAGAAGACTGGAGACTGGTTAAAGTTGTTCCATTGTTCTAGAAGGGTGGCAAAGACAGGCCCAAGAACTATAGGCCAGAGAGCCTGACTTCATTTGTAGGGAAGTTACTGGAATTAATTCTGAGGAACAAGCTGTACCATCACTTGATATTTAAGATCTAAGCAGGAAAAGTCAGCTTGGTTTTGTGAGGGGGAGTTCATGTCCGATGAATGTTTTGGAGATTTTCCAAAGAGTAGCTAAGGAGATAGACGGATGTAAGGCAGTGGATGTTATCAATATGTATTTTAGTAAGGCTTTTGACAAGGTCCTGTATTGCAGGCTGATCTGGAAGGTCAGGTCGCGTGGAATTCAGAATTGACTCGATGATAAGAAGCAGAGGGTGAGGATTAAAGGTTAATTCTCTTACTGGAGACCTATAACTAGTGGGGTATAAGGGGGAACAGTATCCGGGTCTCTGTTATTCATTATTTATGTAAATGATTTGGATATGAATGTACACAGCATAATTAGTAAATTTGCTGATGATATCAAATTAGAGGGTCTTGTTGATAATGAAGCAAATTACAATAATTTGCAGAGAGATCTTTATTAGTAAGAGAAATGGGATGAGGAATGATAACTTATTTTCAACAGTGTGAGATGATACGTTCTGAAATAAGGCTAAGACTTGTAAGTCAGAGCACTGAGTGTTGTGCAGCAGAGGATCTAGGAATACAAGTCCACATTTTGCTGAAAGTGACAGTGCGGATGGATGATAGCGAAGAAGGCATTTAGCATGCTGGCCTTCAGTCAGGGCACTGAGTTTAGGAGTAGGGACATCATGTTGCAGTTCTGTAAGTTGTTAGTGAGGCTGCATTTGGAATATTGTGTATAGTTTTGGTCATGCTATTATAGGACAGACATTGTCAAGCTGAAGAGGATGCAGAAAAGATCTATGAGGGTGCTGCCTGGACAAGAGGTACTCAGTTATAGGGATAGATTGATCTTTGTTCCCTGGAATGCAGGAGAATGAGGGTTGACCTCAGAAATTTATAAAATCATGAGGGGTATAGATAAGGGAGGCAGTCATAGTCTTTTTTCCAAGGTTGGAGAGTTCTGAGAGGTTAATGTCTTTACACAGAGGGTAGTGAGGATATGGAATAAGCTAACAGGGGAATGGTTGAGGCAGGTACAACTGCACCTTTTAAGAGGTATTTGGATGGGTCCTGTACATGGAGAGTAATGGGCTGGACATGGGCAACTGGGACTAGCATGGAGGATAATGTAGTCAGCATGGGCCAGTTTGACCAAAGGGCCTATTTTTATGCTGTCATACTCTGTGAATAAATGAAATATCATGGGCAAATATGAAATTATCCATTTTGGCAAACAACATAGAAAAATGTGCTTTGTCTAACTAGTGAATGATTGCAGAATTCAGATACAGAAATCTGGGTTTGTACAAAAACTAGTATTAATATAATGCAAGTAATTGGAACAGCAAACAAGACATTGTTTTATATTATTAGGAGAAATGAATGCAAACATAGAGGTTATGCATAGGAGATTGATGAGTCTCCATTTGGTTTCCAGAACTTAAGACCCTGCATTTCTCTGATGTTTAGTTTGCATTCAAAGCTGAAACTCTTGGCTAGTTTTTAATGTATGCTTGGTAATGGACCCTGATTCAAATTGGTCTGAAAAATATGCTTCTGATTACGTGGTGACATTCATGAAAATGAAATTCAATGGCATTTGAAGTTATAAATGGTGAATTGTCTTTATTATAATTAGAATAATATGTTTAAATTAACTGGGCAAAGAAATCATAATGAACAGTTTTTCGAATGTTTAGTTTCAGTTCACTTCAAAATCTAAAACATGCACGTTTTTTCTCCCCCCTGCATTGATAGAGAAGTAGACCTTTATACAGGGTATACAACACGAAACATTCTCTGCATGCCTATCGTCAGCCGAGGGATTGTCATTGGTGTCATACAAATGGTGAACAAAATGAGTGGTAAAGCCTTTACTCAAACAGATGAGAAGAACTTTAAAATGTTTGCCGTTTTCTGTGCTTTGGCTTTACACTGTGCAAATGTAAGTAACTTAAGTAATGTCTGCATTAATGTTCAAAAGCTGTAAACTTTTCCAATTATGTCTTTTAATGTTTTGAATTAAAACATGTATATGTACTATACACGTAAAATCCTATATAAATTGATGGATTACTACTTCAGAATTTCGATACCCTGAATCATGACTCCCAAGTTATTTTAGAGGCGGAGGGATCATTAAGAGGTTTCACTGACTTTTGAGGTGTGAGATCATTACTCTTCATCCATTTGTTTAAATGATTTGAAAACATTATACTCAAGCTGAGTTACACATCCATGTGGTTCTATGTCTCAGTATCCAAACTTGTATTTTTACTTTACATGGGATCCCAGTAGGCAATTGTAATCTACCATATTCTACCAAGGCTAAGGACTGGGGTTGGTGCATGAATTCTGGAGGATAATGGTTATAGAAAATGATGTAGACTTTGATAATCATCTTTGTTTGCATATATCCTAATTTGGAGCGTGATTGACTTGTCAACATCATGAGATCTAATATTTGAAGAAAAAGAAATTAAATCAAAAATCAAAACAAGAAAATAAAACAAAAATCACCAAAGTAGATCAGAATGCATTGGAGGAGAGTAGAATATATTAATATTTCATCTAATTCTGATGAAAGGAAAAATGGCCAAACCTTTTAATGCTCTGATTTCGGTATTTTGTTTTTGTCTCAAGTTATTGTTCTTTTTTTCCAAAATTGAAGTGCTATAATATAAAATAGTTACTTCTTTGTAGGTGTTGCTTAAGTAGTTTTTTCTGTATAACTTTGGTTAAAAAATACATTTACCACATATATTTCACAATGCAGTTTCAAGCCATGAAAGCCAAATCTTTCAGCAATGTCTTAAATATTTTAATTTTAAATTAAGTCTCAAGTCTTTATGTATTGGTATAAGTATCTAAGATGCTATGAAATTGTTGATTTGATATGACATGAGATGTTACAGCAGGACATTTCTGAAGTTGAATGATGATAAAAATATGAAAAGTGTTTGATATATTAGAAGTACAAAAGAAAACATGTAAAATTTAGAAAAAAAATTGAAACATGCTCTCTCTGTGAATGTGTAGTTCTCTCCCAACTGGTGCCTGTCTCTCTCAGTTACTGTATATTTCCATGTAATATGTAGCTCTTGATTAGTAAATCACCCATTCCTTGTTCAGTAAATTGCTCTTCTCTTTCCCATTCACCAAGTTGCTGGATTGCTTTCTTTCACTCAGTGTGTTGGTGTTCCTCTTGGAGAATGCATCTCCAGTTTTGTCATAACCCAGTTCTATTCTCTTGCTCAGTTAGTGGTAGTACGGAGTTCTTTGGGCGTGTGTGTACACACGCATGTATGTACACTCACACACACTCTCTCACTCACCCGCACTCTCTCACTCGCGCACATTCTCTCAGTCACACACTCCCTCACTCACTCACACTCGCGCACTCTCACTTAGGCACACTCTCGCACGCACACTCGCACACTCTCTCACACATGCACACTCGCTCACGCATGCGCACTCTCTCGCACGCACTCTGTCCCCCCTCCCCCTCCCCCCTCCTCCCTACCCCTCCCTCTCCCCCTCACTCTCTGTCTGTCTCTGTCTCTCTCTCTCTCTCTCACACTCTCTCACTCACTCACTCTTCCACCCTTTGTCAAGCTACAACTGTGTAACTTGATTTGTGAAATTGCAGCTTTCTATTTTAAATAGTGCATAAAGCTCGACTGCACAGCACAGGAGCAGGTCTTTCAACCACCAATGTCTCTACTACCATAATGCCAAATTAAAATAACCAATTCTGCTTGCATATGCTCTATATTCTTTCAACTCCTGCCTGTTTATGTGCTTATTTACGTGCCTCTTCACTGTTGCTATCAAGTCGGATTTCATCACCTCCCGTGGCAGTGTTTGTAGTTACCTACCGCTCTGTATTTAAAAAACAATCATAAATCTCTTTTAATCTTTCAACCTGTCATCTTAACAGTATCACCTCGAATATTTAATAGTTCCATCTATTTATCTGATCTATGCTCCTAGTAATTTTATATACTTCGGCCAGATCCCTCCTTGGTCTCCAATGCTCAGAGAAAATAGTGCAAAGTTATCCAACCTCTCATTACTGCTAACACTCTGTAATCTAAACAACATCTTGGTGAACCTCTTCTGCACTCTCTCCAAAGCCTCCTTATAGTGTGACCAGAACAACACACAATACTCCTAAAGTGGCCTAACCAAGTTTTTTATGCAGCTGCAACATGATATGCCAGTTTTTATACTCAATACCCAACTAACTGAAGGGAGGCACACTATACATCTCCTTTTCCTTACTCACTTCTTGTGTTGCCACTTCCAAAGAGCTATGGATATGCACCCGAGGATCACTGTGCGATTTCTCTGTTCATATTTCCAATAACCAATATCCTGATGAATACTTTGACAACCTTCCTCACTTTGCAAACTGTTGCCAATTTTTGTGCCTCTTGTAAAATTTTCTAATCAGCCCACATACATTTTTATCCAAATAATTTATGCATATCCCAAATGAAGAAGGTCCCAGCACTGATCCTGTGGAACACCAGTCACGGACCCAGAGTCAGAATAAAACCCTGCTTATCCTCTGTCTTCTATAGTGAAGCCATTTTTGAATCTCATCTACCAAGTCACTTTGTGTCTTAATCTTCTGGATCAGCCCACCTGAAGGATGCTGTATGTATATAATATCCACTCCTCTATCCTCATTAATAATCTTCAAAACCACTTCAGAAATAAAGTTCATAAAATGTGGCCTCTCATGCACAAAGCAGTGCTGACTATCCCTCATGTTCATACTTTTTCAAATGTGAGTAAATCCTATCCCTAATCTTCAGTAATATCCCTACCACTGACGTAAGGCTTACGAGCCAAAAATTTGCCCTATTATCCCTATTATCCTTCTTAAATGAAGGAACAATATTGACTATTCTGTAGTTCTCTGGGACCTTTTCTGTGGCTAAAGAGGATACAAAAATGTCTGTCATGGCCTAACAATCTCCTCTCTGACCTCCTTCAATTGTCTGGGTTAAGTTCCATCAGGATCATCCCGGCGGACTTGCCCATCTTCATGTTCTTCAAGTGACATACTACTTCTTCCTCTTTGCTGTCAATATGCCCTGGGATAACAGCATACCCCTTTGTTGTCTCACTACCCTCCTTGTCCTCCTCCTTAATGAATACAGATATAAAATACACATTTGGTACTATGTTATCTTCCGCAGACTCCAGTTATACATTCTTTCATGTGCCTTTGAGTGATCCTGCCTTCTCCTTAGATACCCTTTTGTTTTTAATGTTTAAATTGCTTTGATTAGCTCATTCACAACGTCAAGATGTAGCGCTCAGACTGCCCCCGCCCCCCGATGTCTTTCTCCTCTCCCCCCCCTCAGAATTTTTCTCTCTCCTCCCATGCTGGTAACATCCTCTTCCTCTTCCCTTCTCCCTCTGGTGTCTTACTCTCCCACCA
The DNA here is from genome assembly GCF_963921235.1 of Mobula hypostoma. Lineage (NCBI taxonomy): Eukaryota > Metazoa > Chordata > Chondrichthyes > Myliobatiformes > Myliobatidae > Mobula > Mobula hypostoma. The sequence goes on along the minus strand of NC_086104.1, from coordinate 62,727,062 downwards.
TCCTCAGAGTCTTCCCCCCACCTCACTCACCCTTGTTCTCTGTTGCTTTCTCTCAACCCCACCCACTGATTTCTGTCTCAATCAGAATCACTTAATGGCCAGTATGTGAAATTTACCAGAATTGTTTGTGGTTCAGTGCTATGCATAAAACACAGGACAATATCATAACAGACAACACAATAACAACCAATAGTTTGTGAGAGAATAGTGCAAACAGGCATGAGCAATCAACAATTAACAGAACATGCACAAATGTCAATAATCAATATTAAATAAATGTGAACATATGAACATATTAAATAATTATCAACAGAACAAAGAGAGCAGAAAACACCATTTAACGGATGTTGTGCAGGGACAGTGAGGGTATTACATCTGAATGAATTTTGTTGAGAAGTTGGATAGCTGCAGGAAAGAAGCTTCAGAGATGACGTGTAGTCCTGGTTGTGATGGACTTGCAGTGTCTCCCTGATGGCAATTTGGTGACTAGCTGACTGCTAAGATGGGTGGATTCAGCAGTAAATTTTTTCAGCTCTTTTCTTCGCTCTTCCAAGGAACAGGTCTCCTAATGTCAGTAGCTGACAGTCAATGATCTTCTCTACTGAGTGGACCAGTCATTGCAACTTGGACTTGGAGAGGGGAAGAGGCGGCGGGAAACTAAATGGTGATAAAGGTGGCCACAACACTCTCAATGATGGCTGAGTAAGAAATCAACAGGATATGCCTTGAAGTGTTAAGTTTCCTAAGCTGGTTTAGGAAGAACAGTCTCTGCTGGGCTTTCCTAGTGATGAGCATAAAGAAGTTGTCCCACTTCAATGTATTGATAATAGTAGTGCCCAGGAATTGAAATGACTCGACCAAAGACACGACCTGACCATTAATTCCTCGGGGGGGGGGGCAGCGGGGCAGTGTGAAGTGCAGGTAGTGTGTTGTTGGTGGAAGTCAATCCTCATTTCCACTGTCTTGATAATATTAAGCTCTAAGTTGTTATGAACATACCATGTTGCAAGAAGGCCGACTTCTCTTTGATAGCAGGTCACATCGCTATTACAGATGAGACTAATACAGTGGTGTCATCCGCGAACTTCAGAATTTTAATGGATTTGTCTGTGGAGGTACAGTTATTTGTATAAAAGAGGGGTGAAAGAACAAAGCCCTGGAGAGAGCCTGTGCTTATATTCATTGGTTTGGACAACTAGGATCCCAGCCTTACGTACTGCTTCCTTCCTGTCAGGAAGTTCATAATTTACTGACAGGTTCGATTCGGTACGGTACAGCTAACTGGGTTAGCTTGTTGTGGAGCAACTCCAGAAAAATAGTCTTGAAGTTGGAGCTAAAATCTGCAAACAAGATCTTCACATAAGTAAACAACAGGAATTCTGCAGATGCTGGAAATTCAAGCAACACACATCAAAGTTGCTGGTGAACGCAGCAGGCCAGGCAGCATCTGTAGGAAGAGGTGCAGTCGACGTTTCAGGCTGAAACCCTTCATTAGGACTAACTGAAGGAAGAGTGAGTAAGGGATTTGAAAGTTGGAGGGGGAGGGGGAGATCCAAAATGATAGGAGAAGACAGGAGGGGGAGGGATAGAGCCAAGAGCTGGACAGGTGATAGGCAAAAGGGGATACGAGAGGATCATGGGACAGGAGGTCCGGGAAGAAAGACAAGGGAGGGGGGGACCCAGAGGATGGGCAAGAGGTATATTCAGAGGGACAGAGGGAGAAAAAGGAGAGTGAGAGAAAGAATGTGTGCATAAAAATAAGTAACAGATGGGGTACGAGGGGGAGGTGGGGCCTTAGCGGAAGTTAGAGAAGTCGATGTTCGTGCCATCAGGTTGGAGGCTACCCAGACGGAATATAAGGTGTTGTTCCTCCAACCTGAGTGTGGCTTCATCTTTACGGTAGAGGAGGCCGTGGATAGACATGTCAGAATGGGAATGGGATGTGGAATTAAAATGTGTGACCACTGGGAGATCCTGCTTTCTCTGGTGGACAGAGCATAGGTGTTCAGCAAAGCGGTCTCCCAGTCTGCGTCGGGTCTTCACATAAGTGTTGGGGGAGTCCAAATGTTGAAGAGTGTAATGAAGACACAAGTTAACTACATCCCTCTACTATCCTCTACTGAGCAATTTGCTCTATAAGCAAACCGTAACGGGACAAGAACAGGATCAAATGGACTTAAGGTAGGCCAACATCAGACATTCAAAGGTTTTCATAACTACTGAAGTCAGAGCAACTGGCCTATGATCAATTAAGTCCAGTGATCATGTCTTTCTTGGGAACTGGAATGATTGTAGCAACCTTAAAGCAGTCCAGAACCCTGCATGATTACAGGGAGGTGTTAAGTATCTCATTGAAGACAGGTGCTAGCTGATCCAGACAGTGCCTAATGAGACACCATCAGGGCCTACAGCTTTCCTAATGTTCTGTTTTCCAAATTGTTTGCAAACATCTTCTTCACAGCAAGTATATGGTGGGTTGGAGGGAGGGGAGGCTGAGGAAGGTTAATGCAGCTCGGGTGAAGGGAGGATAGTGATATTGAGAGTGCTTGTGAAAGAGCGGGGGGGGTAGGGGCTCAGTATATCTGATTAGAGGAAATGAGAAGAGATCGAGATCTGATTGGCCAAGGTAGGGGAGGGGGTAACTTGGGAGCACTTCAGTTTGAAGTTGGTAAGACTTTGCAGGGAACTCCAAACTGGCTATTACTGTTGAAGTCTCTCTCTAACTGATCCTTGTAAATGGCTTTTGCCACTTTCAGAGCTTTATTAACTGCTATTTTGTAGAGCTATAATCCTCTCTGTTTCCAGACCTGAGGGCACGATCCTTTGCAGACCTTTCCCTCTCTGACAGTCTCTCTCCATGTGTCTTCCTCACTTTATGTAAAACTCATCCTCAACACAAATTCCATCCCTTTCATTTGCTATGTAACTTTCTTTCCTGACCTGCAAACAATACACAGCTACAAGTGACTCCAGCTCCATCCATGCACTGCCTGACAGCCTACTGACGACATATGTTGTCCAGAACTTACTTCTGTTTCTAAATGTGTGGTGACCTAGGACAATTAGTAACTGCTGAAAATAGATTTTTGCCTTCTTAACTTATTCAGAATAAACTGAAGATATTTAAAAATCATTAGTTAGAAAATAAATGTGAGACTTCCGGTTAAGATGGCGATGGTTTAGTCGCTTAAAGCTGTCGCTCCATTTTATTTCTTATCTCCGCACCCCGTCTTTCCTTTTTTTCACTCCAAATTGTTAAAAAAAAAAATTTTTCCCTCCTGCTTGCGAATACACCTGTCTTACAATGGTTTTAAAGACCACCAAATCGGGGAAAAAAGAAGTTCCTGTGGCTGGTTCCTCTGCCGAGGTAGTTTCCATTTTGGAACAGCACCGACAAGATATAATATCCGAGCTTAAATCTGAATTTAAGACTTGTTTCAGTTCGTTAGAATCCAAATTAGCTCAAATTAATTCCAAAGTGAAGGCTCATGCCAAATGTCTTTCTCTTCTTGAGTCTACTACTGATGATTTAGAACATCGCTTTCACGATTTGGAAATCGCTTGCTACAGCTTGAGGGATTATAACAGCAAGTTAATATCTAAAGTTACGGATCTGGGAGGTCGGAGCAGATGTCAAAATTTACGAATCCTTGGCTTGCCGGAAGCTATTGAAAGTGGATCTCCAGTTGAATTTTTCTCCACTTTGTGAGATTTTTGGGAATGATATTCTTCCGACCCCACCCGAGTAGGACAGAGCTCACCTAAGCCGGAATCGGGCCATAGGCCACGCCCAGTAATTCTCTGTTTTCATTGCTACATGGTGAAAAACCTTTTGATTATGGAAGCACGTCAGAGAGGAAAGTTGGAATACAACGGTCAATCTATCCGTATTGTTGAGGATTATGCTCCCCAAGTTCTGAGTCCATGTGCCCAATATAAAGGAGTCATGAAAGAGTTCTACAATCACGGACTCAGGCCCTCTCTGCGTTTTCCAGCTTGTCTCCGAATAACTCTCGCTACTGGAGAAAAAAAGTGGTTTAACTTAGTTACAGAAGCTCAGAAATTTATCGGAAGTCTCCCTGCTACTTCCATTTCCTCAGATTCAGTTTGATTACTTAAAATGGTGGACAAGTACTTTTTTTTTCCTTTGTTTTTTTTTCCTGATCTTTCTTTTTCAAGTCAGTGACTTTTTTTCATAGTTTCTCGCGGGTAGGTTACTGAGTAAAGTTTGTTTATATGTTTCTTAGTTCTTACCTTTTCTTTTGGACTATTACTTTGAATTTACCTTAATACATTTTGGTGGAATTGTTTTTCTTTTCTCTAAGTATAATTCTAATTTGTAGTGCGTAAGTTTTCTGGTTTTTGAATTGTTAACAAATGGAGCTTATGTTGATGTTAAGAACCTGGAAGTTGGGGTTTGGGGTGTTTTTTTTTGAGGAGCTTGCTGCTGATCTTAGGTAGCTTTCTTGTTGTGGGATTTGAGGGGGGTGAGGGATCTCTATTGCCAATAGCATTTATAGAATCTTTTAGTTATTCTTTGTTATTCAGGACATATTTCTGTCCTGATTCTCCTGTTTTATTTTTTTGCCCCAGAGCTGTTATTTGTTTGTCTGATTTTGCTCATGCCTACTACTCTCCATGTTTTTAAATGACAATGGTTAGTCCAATGAATTTTATAAACTGGAATGTTAAGGGATTGAATCATCCTGTTAAAAGAAGGAAGGTGTTTTCACATCTTAAGCAGCTCAAAGCTGCAATTGCTTTTTTGCAAGAAACACACATTCGTAGTTCTAATAATTACCGTCTCATGTCAAGGTGGGTGGAGCAGCACTTCCATTCTGCTTTTCCGGCTAAAGCCAGTGGGGTCTCTATTCTTATAAATCAAAATGTTCCTTTTGAGCTTCACAACAAAGTATTTGATACAAATGGTCATTTTATTATTGTTTCTGGGAAATTGTATAATACTAGGGTAGTCTTGGCTAACCTGTATGCTCCCAATTCGGATGATGTGGAGTTTTTTGATCGTTTTTTTTCTCTTTATTGCCTGACCTGAGCTTATATTCTCTTATATTGGGCAGTGATTTTAACTGTTGGTTAGATCCAGTTATGGATCGATTGTTCTCTGTTCCTAGACTACCAAGTAAATCTGCTTTATCAATTCAGTCTTTCCTTTCTAATTATGGTATCTCTGCTGTTTGGCGTTTTCTTCATCCAAGTGAGAGAGATTACTCTTTTTTTTACATGTCCATCATACTTTTATTAGAATTGATTATTTTTTAATCAATAATTTGCTGATTCCATCTGTTTGCTGTTGTGATTATCAGAGTATATTGATTTCAGATCATGCCCCAGTTACCCTGTTCATATTTCTTCCTGGTCTCCCTCAAATGAATAAACACTGGCGTTTTAATCAGACTCTGTTGTCGGATAATGATTTTGTAAAAGTTATGAAGGACCAAATAACTTTTTTTAAGATATTAATGTGTCATCTGAAACCTCAACTCAGGTTGTCTGGGATGCGATGAAAGCATATTTAAGGGGTCAAATAATTTCATATACTGTGAATTTAAAAAGAAAGACCTTTTCAGAGCGATTAGATCTGGTCAATCAAATTAAAGTAAACGACCAACTATATGCTCAGAACAAAAATCTGGAACTATACAAGAAGCGAGTGGAACTTCAATCTAAATTTGACCTTATTTCCACTCATCCAAATCCAATTGGATGCCAACTTCTGGAAAGTAAGAGCCGGTTTTATATTCATGGTGATAAATCCGTTAAATTTTTAGTCAATCAGCTAAGACACTCTAAAGTTAAACAACAAATTACTAAAATTCAAATGGGAAAGGGGAACATTACCTTGAATCATTCTGAAATCAATAATACGTTCAAAAATTATTATTCTCGACTCTTTTCCTCTGAATCTTTAAACGATAGCATTTCTGCCGAGCATTTCTTAGATAGTTTAAATATTCCTTCGCTTTCTCCTGATCTCAAAGCAAAACTCAGTGAGCTATTATCATTAGAGGAAATATCTTTACCCATTTCTGCACTGCAGTCTGGTAAATCTCCTGGACCTGATGGGTCCACTGCAGAATTATATAAATCATTTTCCTCACTGCTTTTGCCTCAATTAACCTTCATTTTATCCAATCCGTTTAAAGATGGTCAATTGCCAGCATCATTTAATGAGGCAAGTATCATTCTTTTAGCGAAAAAAAGCAAAGATCTAACAAGAGTGTTCCTCGTATAGGCCGATTTCTTTGTTAAATGTTGATGTTAAAATTTTGACTAAAGTTTTGGCTCATAGATTGGAGACCATTGTACCTGCAATTATTTCTGAAGATCAAACTGGTTTTTATTAAAAATCGCCTCCCCTTTTTTAATATATGGCGTCTATTTAACATCTTGTATTCACCTTCGTTTGGGACTCCTGAGTATGTTATCTCTCCACGCGGAAAAAACGTTTGATCGTGTGGAGTGGAATTATCTTTTTGTGGTTTTAGAAAAATTTGACTTTGGACAAAGTTTTATTACATGGATTAAATTGCTATATTCATGTCCCACTGCCTCTGTTTTGACTTACTCTTAGCAATCCCAACCTTTTAACCTTAAACGTGGCACCCGGCAAGGGCGCCACTTAAGTCCCTTACTTTTTGATCTGGCTGTAGAGCTATTGGCGATTGCGTTTCGTAGCTGCGCTGAATTGATGGGGATTTGGAGGGGGGTGTTGAGCATAAAGTTTCTCTTTATGTCGATGATCTTTTACTTTTTATATCAAATCCAACTACCTCCTTACCCCCAATGTTTTCACTACTTAATACATTTAGCCAGCTTTCTGGATACAAACTTAATTTACACAAGAGCAAACTCTTACCAATTAACAGAGAAGCACAAATACTAGAATTTCATGACCTCTCTTTTAAAGTAGTATATAATCAATTCACTTACCTCGGTATTACTGTAACAAGGAACTTCAAGCATCTTTTTCGAGAAAATTTTACTAATCTTTTAAATCATACAAGACAGAATTTGGCACACTGGTCACCTCTGTCCATGTCTCTGGTAGGTCAAATTAATGTTAAAATGAATATCCTTCCTAAATTTTTATACTTATTCCAATCTTTACCAATTTTTTATTTCAAAAGCTTTTTTTGATTCATTAGATTCTATTATTTCATCCTGAAGGGCAAACATCCTAGACTTAATAAAGTTCGCCTTCAAAAACCTAAAAGGGAAGGTGATATGACCTTGCCAAATTTTCGTTTTTATTATTGGGCAACCAATATTCGTTGCCTTACTTTTTGGTCTTTCCTTCATAATCAGTCTGACTGCCCAAAATGGGTGGCAATGGAGTTGAACTCCCATAAGGATTTCTCCATTTCCGCACTTCCTTGTCATTTGCCCAAACTAATTGTTAATCCTCTCATTAGACCTACTCTGAGAATATGGGCTCAGTTCAGAAAACATTATGGTCTTTATGCTTTCTCCCTCTCTAGTCCTATCTTTCATACTCATCTTTTCCGACCTTCTATGCAAGACTTAACATTTCATGATTGGTACAGAAAGGGCATCAGGTGTTTTGAAGATCTTTTCATAGACAATTGTTTTGCAACTTTTGAACAACTTGTCTGCCAAGTTTAACCTCCCTAACACTCATTTCTTTAGATATCTTCAAATTAGACATTTTATTAACCCTTTAATACCAAATTTTCCTGTGTTGCCTGGAAAAAACGTTGTGGACTTGTTTCTTTGTATAAACCCATTAGGTAAAGGTCTAATATCTACTACTCGTGATGTTAGCAACCTTGAGGCATGCCCCCTTTGATAAAATTAGAACTGCCTGGGAGCATGATTTAAATATTTCCCTGTCTGACGAGGTTTGGGATTCAGTTCTTAATTTAGTTAACTCAACCTCTATGTGCTCGCCACTGCCTTTTGCAGTTCAAGGTTGTACACAGGACTCATATGTCTAAAACTAAATTATCGTGGTCCTATTCTGATATTAGTCCCTTTTGTGACAAGTGTATAGTGGGCGAGGCTTCTCTTATCCACATGTATTGGGCTTGTACCAGTTTGGAGAAATTTTGGAGATGTCTTTTTTACTTTGTCCCATATTCTTAATTGCCATTTAGAACCTAACCCTTTGATTGCTCTTTTTGGCATTTTGGGTGAAGTTGACACGCGTCTGAGTCCGACTAAACGGCAAACATTGACTTTTGCCTCTCTTTTGGCTAGACGTTTAGTTCTTCTAAGGTGGAGTGATGTTGCCCCACCCATTCATTCTCAATGGCTTAGAGACATTATGTCCTGTTTAGACCTTGAAAAAATTCATTATTCACTTCTTAATTCGGACAACATGTTCCATAAGGTGTGGGGACCTTTTCTTGATTATTTTCATAACCTCTCTTTAGATTAAAAGTTTATCTTCCTTTTTCTTTTAGTGATTTAGTCCCTTACATCCAGCTTTCTTTTCTGGTTAACCTTTATAGGTTTTTTTATGGTGTGAAGTATAGTTTAGGTGGTAGGCAATACACTTTTTTTTATATTCACAGCTCTGTTGTGACAAAAGCTCTGATTAACTTTTCTTTATATCGTAATGGTTGGCTTGGAGTGCGTAGTGGGAGGGTGGGGTGGAAACTAACTTTATATGAGCAACATTCACTATAGCTAGCTAGTCAAACCCCTCTGGACTCACCAGGTGGGCTTCTGTTTGAAATTTTCATTTTTGTGCTCTCAAAAATTTACCCACATGCTTGTTACTTTTGCTCTGAATATGTTAAGCCTCTGATTGCACATTTTTACCCCTTGGTTCAACCCATATGGCCTCATATTTTAAGCATGTTTCTTTAACAATATTACTAGTCCACCTTCTTTAATACCCCTCTCTCAATCTTGTGAAAACCCTGAATTTAAGAATGTTGAACATAAAGGTCTGCCCTTAAGAAATGTTTCATTGTCTTTAATGAGCTTCTTTTCTCCAGAATTTTTCAATTAAAGTGTGTACCATTAAGCATTGCCAAACTTCTTTGCTCATGTTTTTTTCTATCTTTTTCCTCTGCCTTAAAATATCTTTTAATAATTCAGATAAGATTTCATCTCCCTTCATTTTGAAACTGTTTTTAAGTTCCTAATCCCCTGCTAAATTAGTTTAAGCTGTACCCACAGCACAGGCAAAAAAAATGATTCCAGGCCTGTAAGGATGTATCCCCAGCAATTTATAAAGGTAATACCTCCTGAATCAATTCCTAAAATGAAAAACCCTCAACCACCATTTCAAATGTCAAGATGGTACCAGCGTGCAACACTCCTTCAGTCGACATCTTCCAAATAGCAAAGAAAAGTAGTCTTTTTACTACTTTTACATCTGTTGTTCACCTTAAATGTGTTTCTGGGACTGTTAGAGCCTGCAATTTACAGTTTGGAGATCGGTAGAGTGATCCAGCGCTTGACTGGCTCTGAGAAGATTCCAGGAAACGAGCACATACTCGGACGGCCTCAAGACAAAGAAACTTCGAGGTGGGGTGTGAACCGATGTTCGACTCCATTTTGCCATTTAAAGCGTCCATTAATGGCTGATTAGAGCGTCGAGAATGACTGAGACTATCGAGGCAAATGCAGAAGGCGAGCAAGAGTTTCACTGCTGACTGCCTGCCTTTTGATCGCTGCTGGAGGAGGAGTCTGTGAGCGGCCTTTGGCTGTGTGGCTCGCTGTGGGAGGCGGTTAGGCACCTCTGCCTCATGTGGTATCCCTCTCTTTCAATGAATGTCAGTGATATCGTAAGACGGTATTGTGGTCCTGCATTTATGGACTGTGGACTTTTTCAGACTTATGGTTTTTGTATTCTGTATTTTTTTTAATTGCCTATTCCTTTTCCATTTTGTTGTGCGAGGGGCGGGTGTTTGGGGGTTGATGTTCAGTTAGTTTTTGTGCTGGGGAGAGTTTTTTTGGGGATTAATATTCCTGTTCTATTTGTGCAGGGGGAGGGGTTTTTGGGGAGTTGATGATTGGGATGCCATTCTTTTTTGTGGTGGGGTGGGTTTGATATTTCTCTCTGAACGATATTCATGTTCTTCCTTTGTTTCATGGCTATCTGGAGAAGACAAATTTCAGAGTTGTATGTGGATGCATGCTTTGATAGTAAATGAACCTTTGAACCTTATATCTGTAGGCATAAATTTATCTGTAGCTTCTCCTATTTTTTGTATTCGCAAGCTGGTTGCAAGGGTAGCAATGTAGAAATTACTTTCTTCTGAGGCTGTGTTTGTAATCTCTTTGCCTATTGTAATACTTCTGCAGGATTCCATCCCTCTTTCTGCCTTGTATCATTCATATTGAAATGGATCAAGACTGAGTTTTTGCTCTCGGTGCTGTTCTTGATGCTGACACTTGAGTACCTAGAATCATATCAGTGGCTGCAGAAAGCATTCTCCATTTGTCAACTGCTGTGCCTTTTTTTGAATTTCCTATTCTTACTTTTATATAGCTTAATCACCCTTGTCCATTGGGCTTGATCTTGATTGTACTCTGCCGAGGGACAAGTATTCAGAACTACAGACTGTGTAGTGAGGGTATTCCAGTCCTTACTTGGTTCTCTGGGTTAGGTACAGCACACAATTTCCATGCCACATGAAATCCCCGCAATTAACGCTTATTCCTATTAAAATCATTCTTGTCTTCAGAACTGCTCTTTTGACTGACTGTGACAGGTTTTCTTCAGAGAACTTGCATTGGGAAATTATTTAGAAACCTTGAGAAAATCTGCATAGTTTGATTTTCACTCTTCAGCCTTTTGATGTACCTGTTTTGCACTGCACCTATAATCAGAGAGGTTCCTTATGCTGCTATTTCAGAGGACCCAGAGGACTATCATGGACAACACGAGTCACAGATCGGTAGCAGATTGCTCCTCTCAAATTTCAACCAGTCAGGGACAGTCATCAGCTGGATCCAGCTATGAAAAATCATAGCCACCACACAAAGAGTGGACTTGAATATTGTTCCTATGACAGGTGTGAACTCTATGGAATCCGAGTATTTTATACTTACTGTGCTGCTTTTTAATCTGTCAACGTCTATTAAGTCCTCTGCATCAGCACCTTCTTTGCCATTGCTGTCTTGGAGAAATATTCAAATTTTGCAATGGTTCTGTACAGATTAATTAGGCCGATCACTTGCTTTCTTTTCTGCAGTAGTCAATGACATTAGGCTTTCCACTGAATCAGGCAGTCAGAAAGATTACAACACTGACTGCTTTCTTTAGACACCGGGTGTCTACGTCCATGTCACTGTTGTCATTTTTGTCTGATCCGTTCTGCAATTCCCTGCTATGAATGAGCTGCTGGTTTCTGTACAGCAGATCACAGGCACTGAATGACAGAGACTGGATGACTAAAGTGGCAAACGTGCAGTTGTAAACACGAGGAATTCTGCAGATGCTGGAAATTCAAGCAACACACGTCAAAGTTGCTTGTGAACTCAGCAGGCCAGGCAGCATCTCTCGGAAGAGGTACAGTCGACGTTTCGGGCCAAGACCCTTCGTCAGGACTAACTGAAGGAAGAGCTAGTAAGAGGTTTGAAAGTGGGAGGGGGAGAGGGAGATCCAAAATGATAGGAGAAGACAGGAGGGGGAGGGATGGAGCCAACAGCTGGACAGGTGATAGGCAAAAGGGGATACGAGAGGGTCATGGGACAGGAGGCCCAGGGAGAAGGAAAAGGGGGAGGGGGGGGACCCAGAGGATGGGCAAGGGATATAGTCAGAGGGACAGAGGGAGAAAAGGGAGAGAGAGAAAGAATGTGTGCATATAAATAAATAATGGATGAGATACAAGGGGGAGGTGGGGCATTAGCGGAAGTTAGAGAAGTCAGTGTTCATGCCATCAGGTTGGAGGCTACCCAGACGGAATATAAGGTGTTGTTCCTCCAACCTGAGTGTGGCTTCATCTTTACAGTAGAGGAGGCCATGGATAGACATATCAGAATGGGAATGGGATGTGCAGTTGAGTGATTTTGCATGTGATGTCGCTCTATCCATTACATGCATGTGGTTATCAAAATTCTACTAGCCGTTTAGGGTAGGAATGCTCATCAACTGGAAGGACTTCATTCCATCAACACGCAGGCATTTGTAGATCATATCCTTTTTGGAAGTTACATGTAAGATTCCCAACTGCCATGATAAATTGCCATGCAGCAATCCTCATTCATCTGCAGTTCCAAACAACCTGATGGTTGATTGGTCAGAGATAAGAGATAAGATTCTTAAGGAGCTTGACAACAATTTGGAAACAGTATAACCACCCTGTTGATAGGAATAAGACCATAAGATATAGGAGCTGAAGTAGGCCATTCGGCCCATTGAGTCTGCTCTGCCATTCAATCATGGGCTGATCCAATTCTTCCAGTCATCCCCACTCCCCTGCCTTCTCCCCATTCCCCTTTGATGCCCTGGCTAATCAAGAACCTATCTATCTTGGCCTTAAATGCACCATTGACTTGGCATACACAGCTGCTCATAGCAACAATTTCCACAGATTTACCGCCCTCTGACTAAAGTAATTTCTCCGCATCTCTGTTCTAAATGGACATCCTTCAATCCTGAAGTCATGTCCTTTTGTCCTGGACTCCCCTACCATGGGAAATAACTTTGCCATATCTAATCTGTTCAGGCCTTTTAACATTCGGAATGTTTCTATGAGATTCCCCCCTCTTTTTCCTGAACTCCAGGGAATACAGCCCAAGAGCTGCCAGATGTTCCTCATACGGTAACCCTTTCCTTCCTGGAATCATTCTTGTGAATCTTCTCTGAACCCTCTCCAATGTCAGTATATCCTTTCTAAAATAAGGAGCCCAAAATTGCACACAATACTCCAAGTGGGGTCTCACAAGTGCCTTATAGAGGCTCAACATCACATCCCTTCTCTTATATTTTATACCACTGGAAATGAATGCCAGCATTGCATTCACCTTCTTCACCACCAGCTCAACCTGGAGGTTAACCTTTAGGGTATCCTGCACAAGGATTTCCAAGTCCCTTTGCATCCCTGCATTTTGAATTCTCTCTCCATCTAAATAGTAGTAACTCCCCTGTAAATCCATGGGCTCTTATCTTGCTAAGCAGCCTCATGTGTGGCACCTTGTCAAAGGCCTTCTGAAAATCCAAGTACACCACATCTACTGCATCTCCTTTGTTGACCCTCCTTGTAATTTCCCCAAAAAATTGCACTAGGTTAGTCAGGCAGGGTTTTCCTTTCAGGAAACGATGCTGGCTTTGGCCTATCTTGTCATGTGCCTCTAGGTATTCCATAATCTCATCCCTAACAATCGATTCCAACCGCTGATGTCAGGCTAACACATCTATAGTTTCTTTTCTGCTGCCTCTCACCCTTCTTAAATAGTGGAATAACACCCTTAGAACATTAAGCTTCCTGACCACCTTCTCAGTCGTAATTTTCATGCATATACTTCACTTTCCTGACACTCTTTAATGTCTGGTATACTACAGATGTCTTCCACTGTGAAGACTGATGCAAAATACGCATTCAGTTCCTCTGCCATTCCTGTGTCTCTCATTACAATAGAACAGCATCATGTTCTATTGGTCCTATATCTACCCTCGACTCTCTTTTACCCTTTAAATACTTAAAAAAGCATTTAGTATCTTCTTTGATATTAGTCGCCAGCTTTCTTTCATAATTCATCTTTTCCTTCCTAATGACCTTCTTTGTTTCCTTCTGCAAGTTTCTAAAAGCTTCCCAATCTTCTATCTTCCCACTAGCTTTGGCTTCCTTATATGCCTTCTCTTTTACTTTTACTTTGGCTCTGACTTCAGTTGTCAGCCACGGTAGTGTCCTTCTTCCATTCGAAAAATTTTTTCTTATTTGGAATATATCAATCTTGCACTTCCCTCATTTGTCACAGAAACTCCAGCCATTGCTGCTCTACTGTCCTTCCTGCTAGTGTCCCTTTCCAGTCAACCTTGGCCAGTTTCCCTCTCATGCCATTGTAATTTCCTTTATTCCACTGAAATACCAACACATTGGAATTTAGTTTCTCCTTCTCGAATTTCAAGGTGAAGATCATATTTTGATCACTGTTCCCTAAGGGTTCCTTAACCTTAAGCTCTCTTATCACCTCCAGATCATTGCATAACACCCAATCCAGACAGCTGATCCTCTAGTGGGCTCAACAACAAGCTGTTGTAAAAGGCCATCCCTTAGACATTTTACACATTCTCTCTCTCGAGGTCCAGAACTGGCCTGGTTTTCCCAATCTACTTTCATGTTAAAATCCCCAACAATTATCATTACATTGCCCTTCTCACACACCTTTTCTATCCCCTGCTGTAATTTGTAATCTACATCCCGGCTGCTGTTTGGAGGCATTAGGGTCCTTTTACCCCTTACCATTTCTTAACTCAACCCATAGAGACTCTACATCTTCTGATCCCGTGTCATCCCTTTCTAATGATTTAATATTATTTCCTATACACAGGGCCACACCACCCCCTCTGCCTGCCAACTAATCTTTCTGATACACTGTATATCCTTGGATATTCAACTCCCAAAAGCAGCCATCCTTTAGCCAAGTTTCAGAGATGGCCACAATGTCATACTTGCCAATCTGTAGCTGAATTTCAAGATCATCCATTTTATTTCTTATGCTGCGTGCATTCAAATACAACACTTTCAGTCCAATATTTGTTGCTTTCTGTTTTAACTGAACCCTGCCTCTATTGCCCTGTAACTCATCCCGCTGGCTGTGATTATGCCTCATCTCCTGCCTGTCCTTTCTGTCATCTTTGTTGCACATCATCTTTGACTTATTTCTGTTTTCCCCTTCCTCAGCCCTATCACTCTGGTTCCCATCCCCCTGCCAAATTAGTTTAAACCCTTCCCTAACAGCTCTATTAAACCTGCCTGCTCAGATATTGGACCCTTTTGTGTTCACAATGCACAATCTGAAGGTGCTGGAATTGAACTTGTATCAAATGCCATTAGAAATCTAAAGGTTCTTTCAGTATGCATCATACAGGGTCTCCAAGTGATATAGTGCTCTGCTGCACTTCTTTCATTGTGCAGTGATGAGATCAACCGTACAATTGGAATGACAGAATTTCTTCAGATTATGGAGGAGGATCAGGAGCTGTTTATGGAAGAAAGAAGAAGAAATGATAGAAGACCCCTTGCATTGTTTCCCGAGATAAACTCATCACATGAAGAATGGTTTAATTACCATTAGTCCCATCTATTTGACATATGTTATCAAATTTTCCTCTCTTCCTCCTCCTACCACCACAATTCAGTCCTGAAACAACCATGCTTGTCATCCCCATCTTCAGTTAAAATGCAATTTACCCAACTACTAATCAGAAAATATTCCTGACCAGAAAATGTTGTCAACAAACAATATTTATGTACAGTATTTCCAAAGTACTGAAATCTCACATACTGATATCATCTAAGATGTCATCCTGCTTATCTTGTGAAACTACAAATTGTAAGTTGCCTTCTACAGCTCTTTTGTGTAGCCCATGTAGCTTCAACAGGTTTACATCTCTGAAATGTTCTTGACTGTCATTTTCTGAGCTTAGAGCCCATGAAGTCTCAGCATTGGGCGTTGCATTTGTCTGTGGGGGCAGACCTGGGCTTTGAGTTGTGAGACAGCAGCAGAGGTAACAACAGGGTATAAACTGGATGAGTTAGACACAGCCGACAAATCAGAAGATGAAAATACATTCCTTCATGTTTCTGTTGCTATTCTTCTCCAATCCCTGAATTTTCTGAACTGAAGTGGCTCAGGGAAGCACTGAATGACTGGGGCTAGTCTTATCACCTATCTCATCAATGGCAGTGTGATTACAGATTTGCATGCCCTTGGTGGGCCTCCATATGCTTGTTGTCTTTAATGCTGTATGAAGGTGGCCATTCTTCCCACAGATGAAGATATTGTTGCAAAGGTTTGCAGCATCAAAGCCCACGTGTTTGAGAAAGACCTCTAACTCAATGCAAGCATGCTTAATATGGTTCTGCTGCCCACCAGTATGCCACACATTCTTTGTCACTCCTTCAGCTGTTTCTCATTTGCCAATGGCCTCTCAGGGACCTCTGCATCCCAAGAAGCAGAGCTGAAAGATCCTGTGTGCTCCAATAAGAACCTGTTGCTGCTCTCCTCTCTCCACATCTACTCTTGCTCATTTATGGTGTGTGCGTCACCTGATGAACACCCAACTCCCTTTCTTAACAGATCCACTTAAGTGCAATTATCTAAACTAATACAGGGGTAGGCATGTAGGAGTGCATCTTCAGAGTGAGTCAATTCCTCTTTTGAGGAATAGAAGTCTTCATCCTGCTGCATATCTGGTGGGATGGGTGAAAGCCCTATGAGAGATTAAATCATGAATTAGAACTGTCAAGGTAAGAAAATTTGAAAATATAATTATGCACATGATCATTTTTAATGTAATACTAGCTACAAGTTTGCTTGGGTATGACCAAAGTAAGAAATAGTTGAGATTCTGTGTGGGCTTCAAGCTAGGAAGACTCAAGGTGTACTTAATTGTAATTCCAGAGATTCGCCACCCTCAGAAGTTTTTGCAGATCTTATTTTTAAATAACTGGCCACTTATAGCTTTGTTACTTTGTTCATGACTCTCCCACTTATGAAGACATCTCCCACGTCAAGCCCCTTAGGGTCTTGTATATTTGAATAAGGACGCATTTCAATCTTTTAAACTAGGATACAACTCAAACTGTCTAGGCTTAATGTATGAAGAAGGTTTGATGGCTCTGGACTTGTATTTATTGGAGTTTAGAAGAATGAGGACAATCTCATTAAAACCTACAGAATATTGGAAGGCCTAGATAGAGTGGTCATTGAGAGGCTGTTTTCGATAGTGGGAGAGTCTAGGACCAGAGGGCACAGCCTCAATATAGGGACATCCCTTTAGAACAGAGTTGAGGAGGAATTTCTTAAATCAGGTGGTGGTGAATCTGTGGAATTCATTGCCTTAAATGGCTGTGGAGGCCAAGTCATTGAGTATATTTAAAGCAAAGTTGATAGGTTCGTAATTAATAAAGATGTCAAAGATTATGCAGTGAAGGTGGGAGAATGGGATTGAGAGGAAAAACAAATCAGCCATGATTGAATGGTGGAGCAGACTCAATGGGCGAAATAGCCAAATTCTGCTCCTATTCCTATGATCTTATGGCCTCTCTGGATTGGAAAACCCTCTCATCACAGGAATTAGTCTGGGGAAACACATCCAATGTTGCTCTATTTTTAGGTAAGGGACCAAAAGTCTGCACAGTATTCCAGGTGTGGCCCCACTTGCAACCTGTACAGCTATATCAAATTATACCTATTCTTGACTCCCATTATTCTCTTTGCAATAAAGGCCAACATGCTGTTTGCCACTTAACTACCGGTTGGACTTGCCTGCTTACGTTATTTGACACATAGGCTAGAACACATTGATCCATCTGGACTTCACTACTTTCAGGTTTTTTTTCATTTAGCTAATAATCTGCCTTTTGATACCTTGCCACATGATATGCTATTTCACACTTTCTACTTATGTCCTATTTGCCAGGACTTTGGTCAATCAATCAATTCATATCCAGTTGCAGAATTACATTGTCAGCATCATCATCACATAGCCTTCCTCCAGTTTTTGTATCATCAGCAAACTTGGAAACCTTACATTTCATTCCAGGTCATTAATGTAGATATAATTGGGAGCCAAGAACTGACACTGGATACTCGATAGATGCAGTCAAGAAGGCTATCATGCAGATGAGCAGTGGCAAGGCGCCCGGCAAGGATGGAATACCTGCTGAACTGTACAAGGCACTCAGCAAGGAATCACTTCAGGCTTTCCACAGCACCCTGACTAGCATTTGGGAAGAAGAAGAGATGCCCCCTGACCTCAGAGACGCAATGATAATCACCCTCTACAAAAATAAAGGTTCAAGGACTGACTATGGGAACTATAGAGGCATCTCACTATGTTCCATTGCCGGAAAAATCCTCGCCCGCATCATCCGCAACAGACTGATTCCAACAGTGTCAGAAGAGAACCTTCCCGAGTCACAATGCAGCTTTCTTCCCGAACGCAGCACTGTCGACATGATCTTCGCAGTGAGGCAGATACAGGAGAAGTGCCTGGAATAGAACATGACTCTGTCCTCATTGATCTGATGAAGGCATTTGACACGGTCAACAGAAATGCACTGTAGATCATCCTCAGAAAGCTTGACTGCCCACAGAAATTCACTACACTCATCCGCCTGCTCCACGACTGCATGACAGGAGAAGTGTTCTCAGATTACCCCATCTGAGACTTCCAACATCTTAAATGGCGTGAAGCAAGGGTGCACTCTAACACCAGTGTTCTTCAACCTCTTCTTCATCCAAATGCTGAAGCATGTTGTTAAGGACCTAGATCTGGGTATTTACATAAGATATCGCCTAGATGGATCGATGTTTGACCTGAGACGCCTTGCTGCAAAGACCAAAACGTTGAGGAGGCTCATCACTGAAGCCCTGTGTGCTGATGACTGTGCCCTCATGGCCCACCAGGAGAAGCACCTGCAGACGATTGTCGACAAGTTCTCCGCAGCCTCAAAGCTGTTTGGCCTGATAATCAGTCTCGGTAAGACAGAAGTTCTCCTACAACCTGCACCAGTCACCCTCCTCAGCCATGCATCACCATTGATGGCACTGTCCTGAAGAATGTGGAGCGCTTCAAGTATCTAGGAATATCTCCAGTGACGGATCCCCTGACAAAGAGATCCAGAAAGCCAGCCAGGCACTCGGGAAACTCCGTGTCAAAGTTCTGGAGCACAAGGACATTCAGTTTTCAACTAAGCTCAAGGTGTACAAGGCTGTGGTCCTCACCTCTCTCCTGTACAGCTGCGAAACCTGGACCCTGTACCGCAGGCACATCAAACAGCTAGAGCAGTTTCACATGTGGTTGATCATGAGGATTTGATGGCAGGACCAAATCACCAACCAGGAAATCCTTGACAGAGCCAACAGCACAAGCATTGAGGCAAGGATCCTCCAGGCCCAGCTACGCTGGACTGGCCATGTAATCTCCATGGGTGAAACAAGAATCCCCAGGCAGCTGCTCTACAGTGAGCTTGAGCATGGCAGTTGCAATCAGGGCCGCCCCAAAACAAGATTCAAAGACAATCTGAAATCGTACATCAAATGGGCAGACCTCCAGCCTTGACAACTTGAGGAGTACACAGCTGACAGGGCTGTGTGGCGTGCCCTGACTAGAAAAGCTGCATCTGACTTTGAGGATGACCGAAATCAGCGCCTTTCAGCAGCACGAGACCGACGCCACAAAGCTGTGTATGCACCTGCTTTAACAACTGCCATTCCATGTACAACCTGCAACTGTATGTGTGCTTTGGCCTTCAGCCTCTGAATCCAATCCGTATCCACAGATGACTGCACAATGTTTAGTCTTCCTCGGACCCCGAGAGACAACCACCAATTGGGAGCCAAGAACTGATACTGGAGGCACCCCACTAGACACATCTCTCCAGCCTGGAAAGGACCCATTAATTCTGCCTCTTTATTTTCTATGCGACAGCCAGTTTCCAATCCATGCTGACACATTTCCTTTGACACCTGGACCTTTTATTTTTTGAACCAGTGAAATACCATTTGGATGGAAAATTAGCTGAGTAAAAGGAAACAGAATAACAGTGAATAGATCATGGCTGATCTGTCTGTAAACTCAGCTCCATCTACATGCCTTTTCCCCATAACCCTTAATTCCCCTACTATGTAAAACTCTAACTGTATCTTAAATATATTTAGTGAAGAAGCCTCAACTGCTTCCCTGGGCAGAGAGTTCCACAGATTCACCACTCTCTGGGAAAAACAATTTCTCCTCATCTCCATCCTAAATCTTCTGCCCTGAATCTTGAATGGTATTTGAAATGTAACAAGTTGATTTCAAGAAGATAAAGATAGCCTGGGAATTGTGATGAACTTTTGTAAAACATTGATTGGCCACAACTGGAATATTATGTCCAGTTCTGAGTGCACACTTTGGGAAAGAGGTACACGTTTGGAATCAGATTTAGGTTTATTATCACTAACATATGTCATAAAATGTTGTTGTTTTGTGGCAGCATAACAGTACAAGACAAAAATTACTTTTAAGTTGGAAAAATAGATGGGGCAAAAGAGGAATAGTGAAGTAGTGTTCATAGACTATTCGAAAATCTCAAAAGTTCAAATGTACCAAATTTCTTCAAACTCCTAATGAAATATACCCACTGGTGTGCCTTCATCGTGATTGCATCAATATGTTGGATCCAGGATAGATCCTCTGAGATGTTGACACCTAGGAACTTTCCACTGCTGAATCTTCAATGAGGATTGGTGTATATTCTCCAAACTTCCCCTTCCTGAAGTCTACAATCTTATTCCTTTGTTTTACTGACATTGACTGCAAGATTTTTCTTGCAAAACACTCAACCAGCTGATCTGTTTTGCTCCTGTATGCTTCCTCTTTGCCATCTGAGATTCTGCCAACATCAGTCAATCGTCAAATTCTTAGATGGCATTTGAGCTGTGCCCAGCCACACAGTCATGAGTGTAGAGAGAGTAGAGCTCTGCATTCTTGAGGTTCGCTTGTGTTTAATTACAATGCCTATAAAAAGTGTTCACCCCCCTTAGGAGTTTTCATGTTTTATTGTTTTACAGCATTGAACACAGTGGATTTAATTTGGCTCTTTTGACACTGATCAATAGAAAAAGACTTCCTTGTCAAAGTGAAACAGGTCTCTACAAAGTGACCTAAATTTATTGCAAATATAAAACACAAAATAATTGATTGGATAAGTTTTCACCTCCCTTTAATATGACCCACCAAATTATCACTGGTGCAGCTAATTGGTTTTAGTTAAGTGGAGATCTGTTTTTGGAGACCTGTGTGTAGTCAATGCATTTCAATTGATTGTAGTAAAAATACACCTGTAACTGGAAGGTCCAAATGCTGATAAGTCAGTATTCAGGCAGAAACAACACCATGAAGACAAAAGAACACTCGAAGCAACTCTGCAAAAAGGTTATTGAAAAGCATAAGTCAAGAAAATTTCCAAATCACCGAATATCCCTTGGAGTACAGTAAAGTCAGTCATCAAGAAATGGAAATAATATGGCACATTTGTAAATCTGCCAGGAGCAGGCCATCCTCAAAAACTGAGTGACCTATGACAACTCTGGAGGAGTTACAAGCTTCTGTGACTGAGATGGGAGAGACTACGCATACAACTGTTGCCCAGGCACTTCACCAGTGGCAGCAGTGACAAAGGGAAAGCCACTGTTGAAAAAAACTCACATGAAATCTCGGCTAGAGTTTGTCAGAAGGCATGTGGGAGACTTTGAAGTCAACTGGAAGAAGGTTCTACAGTTTGATGAAACGAAAATTGAGTTTTTGGCCATCAGACTAAATGCTATGTTTGGCGTAAGCCAAACACCTCCCATCATCAAAAGCACACCATCCCTACCGTGAAGCATGGTGGTGGCTACATCATGCTGTGGGGATGCTTCACTGAAGCAGGCCCTGTAAGGCTTGTGAAAGTAGAGAGTAAAATGAATGCAGTAAAATACAGAGAAATCCTGAAGGAAAACCTGATGCAGTCCACAAGAGAACTGCAACTTGGGAGAAGATTTGTTTTCCAGCAAGACAATGATCCCAAGCATAAAGCCAAAGCTGCACAGGAATGGCTTAAAAACAACAATGTTAGTGTCTGGGGGTGGCCAAGTCAGAGTCCAGACCTCAATCCAATTGATTTGTGGCTGGGCTTGAAAAGAGCTGTTTTATCACAATCCCCATGCAATCTGACAGAGCTTGAGCAGCTTTGTAAAGAAGAATGGGGGAAAATTGCAGTGTCCAAATGTGCATAGCTGAAAGAGACTTTAACGAAAGGTGCATGTACTATATACTGACTTGAAGGGGGTGAATACTTATGCAAGCAATTGTTCTGTGTTTTGTATTTGTAATTGATTTAGATCACTTTGTAGAGATCTGTTTTCACTTTGACGCGAAAGAGTCTTTTATGTTAATCAGTGTCCAAAAAAATCCAAATTAAATCCATTGTGATTCAATGTTATAAAAGATGAAAATCTCTAAGGGGGGGGTGAATACTTTTTACAAGCACTATATCTGTGAGGGGAAGATGTTACTACCGATCTGTACTGACTGTGGTCTCCTGTTGAGAAAGTTAAGGATCCAGTTGCAGAGGGAAATAGAGAGGCTCAGGTTTTGAAGTTTTGTTGATAAGTACTGAAGAGATAATGTAATCGTTTTAGGGAAGATGCAAAAGAGGTTTACCGAAATATTTCAGGAATGAAAGACTTCATTTGTATGAATAGACTGGAGGTGCTGAATTTGTTCACATTAGAATAGATCAGACAGCAAACAAAAAAAATTGTGATATGAGGTAAGCCCCTTTTACCCAGAGAGAGATTGAGGACTGGAATGCACAGTTAAGAAGAGAAGTGAGGACACATTCATCTGTAGTGTCCAAAGGAATCTCACTTGGTATCGGAAGGAAATGGGACTATTAGGATAGTGCCTACAAAATAGTGGAGAAACTTCACTTCTTTTCATGTTGAAACAGCTCTGTGATTCTGTGAAGTCTTGAATGATTCTTCTATGCAATGTGGCTGAATGGGATAGAATTCAGTCAGGGGTTTAGGAATTTGACCTCCATTTGCTGTGTATTTCTTCTTTTGGTCCCCTCCATATCTGCCACCTCTACACGTGTGATGAGAAGTGGGCCACCTCTGGTTCTATGCCTTTCTGTGACATTTTGTACAAGGGTGGCAAGAAAAGATTCATAAGTGTAAACTAATATCATCTGTTGGAGGGAAAGATCAAAGACATTTGCTAATAGTGACTTTGAGGGAGGGGCATCATCACATTGATGGAGATGAGTTGAATGTTATTGATGGGTAGACAATGATCTGAAAAACTACATCACAGAAGGATGGGAGCATCTGCAGACTGACTTATTGGAGTATATTGAAAGGGAAGAAGGGAGTAGCACCCACAAGGATGTGTCACTGATCTCACTATTTCTGATCTGAAGGTGAGTTAATTTCTCGCCACTCTGAATCCAGAAGTGGGAAACTATATCTCTACTTTACACCCCTGAGGCAATATCCAGCTGTGCCTCAGCTTACAGGATCTTTGGCATCTTCTAGCAAGGTCACTGAAGCTAATGCAAAGCTGGTATGTTTTTCTGACATTTTAGTATTGTTTAAGTGCATTTGGATAATGTAGCCAAGCATATTTAAAGATCGGCCAAATAGCTATGCATGTTTCGTCAGCTATCAGCCAGACCAATGAGAATAGCAAATTCCCACAACTTAATAACTTGAGTAAAACCGTTGAAATTTTACAGCAGTCAAGTAGTTCCATGTTCACTATTTCCAACAATAATTCCAGAATTTGCATAGTTATTTTTCATGCAGTGCAGCAACATTTGAACTTTGAATTATCAGTCCAGGCTTTTGCATTCATAGTTCTGTAACTTAGTTACAGTGCTTCTAGATTACCATTGTGTATCTGATTCCAGAATCCATCAGATACCATGTTTTCAAAGTGGACTTAAAATTGAGATATGCACGTTGCCTACTCAGTCTAATTGGTCAGGAAATTTAGAAATAGTGTGAATGTGTTTCATTGCATGAAGGTGGTTCCTTAAAGGTGGTAGAGAAAATTTTGTGTTTGCCTCTGGTAACAACCAGTTCCTGGCTCACCTCTCATTGCAAGATTAAAATTAAGTCACCAACATCACCTGAACACACGATCGTAGTTTATATTTGAATTTTCTGATTAGTTATATTAAAACATTGTTTGTTTTAAAATATTAAATATCAATTTGATTGTCTAGAAATATGACTTATATTTGAAATTTTCAACACCAAATATTTAAACCATTTAATAATTAAATTTAATAATAGAGAATCTTTTAGTCTGTTCTATTTTGTAGGAAATTAAAGTTTGAATATTTAATTTAAAATATTTACTGTGAAGTGGAAAAGTATAGCACCATGTTTCTGTGTACTGTGCATTTCAATTTTTTTTTTAAATTATCACAAAGGACTTGTGAGGAGTTCCATGAAGTCTGAAAATTTCCTTCCAGGTATTCCATAGTATACACATTTGACCCTGAATTGGAACTGAACACATGTAATTTTGGACAAAGCATATATTGTCCATCAAAGGTTCAAGCCACTTTGCAGCTTATTTGAAAATAAGACCTGCTTGAGTTAGTCTAGTGCTGGGAGCCTCTTTTTATCTAAATACCTATCCAATACATCAGTTGTTCATCAGCTTCCCACAACTCCCCACTCTAGTTGCAACCTCAAACCCTATCCTTGCAACCATTGTGCAAACCCTCTGTTCACCAGTTAGCCCTCTGAACTTGCCACTGTCAACTCAACCTGACCTTCTGTCGTTTGGCTATCAATCTGCTTAACAATTGAAGAAAAAGCCTCTCGAAGTGTAAGACATCTTCAGTAATGCATAATACCTTCAGTTTCATGCTTTGTTTAAATTTGCAGAAGTCATTACCAGAAACAATGCATTCACTGGTTTCTTGTATGCCAATACAGTAACACACCTTTATAATCACAATTCTTTTGTCAGGCTGTTAGCTCTTCGTTCTTTAATCAGATTTAGTACTCGGCAAAAAATACAGATGTAGATGATCATCCTTTAGTCATTTGAATTGTCATCCAGTTAAATCATCTGCATGCAATTAATGAAAACTGCTTTGACTCTTGGAATCTTTGCTTAGCTATGTTTTGTGAGTTAAATTCATGGCAATTTATTCTCAAGAATTTTCTTTTTAGTTAGTACATTTGCCTATATTATAGGAGGAAACTACGTAACATACACATATTGAGCTGGAGGAACTTTTGCTCAGAATCATGGATTTACAATTGTATTGATCTTTAATTATGTTGGTGAAAAGAATTGGATCAATTTTTAAGTGCAAGCGAAGCCACATAAAATGCACATGGCTTGATTAATTTGACTAACTCAGCATAAAGAAATTGCCTGTGAATTTATTTTTGTTCCTCTTCCCCACTTCATTTGTGTATTAGATGTACCACAAAATACAACAGTCAGAGTGCATTTATCGGGTCACAATGGAGAAGCTGGCTTATCATAGTAAATGTACAACTGAAGAATGGCAGAGCCTCATGAAATCTACTTTCCCCAGAGCCCTTTGCAAAGAGGTTGAACAGTAAGTGCACTTTCATTCAACATGTGAGTTTAGCAGATTGTTCTCTATGAGTGTTTTATGTATAGTATTTACCATGTAGGGAAAGGGGACAATGTTCAATGAATCTTCAGAACTAATTTTTAAAGTACTTTTTTTAACGTCCTAAGTAGATATATTAAAATTTGTTCTTATGCTACCCCTTTATGGAAAAGATTTTGCAGGCTATCAAGAAGGCAAATGGAATATTGGCCTTCGTTGCTAGTACTGGTGAGGCCGCACCTGGAGTACTGCGTGCAGTTTTGAATTGACTTGACTTTATTACTTACACCCTTCACATACATGAGTAAAAATCTTTATGTTACCTCTTCGTCTAAAAGTGCAATGTGCAATTTATAGTAGTTTGTAATAAATAGTATGTACAACAGGGCAGGAGAGTTAATATAACATAGAAATACAATTGTATCAGCATGAATTAATCAGTTTGATGGCCTGGTGGAAGAAGCTGTCCTGGAGCCTGCTGGTCCTGGCTTTTATTCTGCAGTACCATTTCCCGGATGGTAGCAGCTGGAACAGTTTGTGGTTGGGGTGACTCAGGTCCCCAATGATCCTTCAGGCCCTTTTTACACACCTGTCTTTGTAAATGTCCTGAATAGTGGGAAGTTCACATCTACAGATGCACTGGGCTGTCCGCACCACTCTCTGCAGAGTCCTGCAATTGAGGGAAGTATAGTTCCCATACCAGGCAGTGATGCAGCCAGTCAGGATGCTCTTAATTGTGCCCCTGTAGTAAGTTCTTAAGCTTTGGGGGCCCATCCCAAACTTCTTCAACCGTCTGAGATAAAAGAGGTGCTGTTGTGCTTTTTTCACCACACAGCCCTGAGGAACATCTGTGTTGAGGTTCAGAGGGGCAGAGGTAAGGGAACCCACTCTTACTACCTGCCAGCGATCTGACAGGAAGTCCAGGATTCAGCTACACAAGGTAGGGTGAAGGCCGAGGTCTCTGAGCTTCTGGTCTCCTTACTTGAGGAAGGATATACTGGCTTTGGAGTGTAGAGAAAGTTCATTAGGTTGATTCCAGAGATGAGGGGATGAGACTATGAGGAGAGATTGAGTCACCTGGGACTGTCCTCACTGGAATTCAGAAGAATGAGAGGAGATCTTATAGGAACATATAAAATTATGAAAGGGGTAAATAAGATAGAGGCAGGAAAGTTGTTTCCACTGGTAGGTGAGACTAGAACTAGGGGACATAGCTTCAAGATTTGGGGGAGTAGATTTAGGATGGAAATGAGGAGGAATGGCTTTTCCCAGAGGTAATGAATCTGTAGAATTCTCTGCCCAATGAAGCAGTGGAGGCAACCTCAGTGATTGTACTTAAGACAAGGTTGGATAGATTTTTGCATTGTAGGGGAATTATGGGTTATGGGGAAAAGGCAGGTAGGTGGAGGTGAGTCCATGGCCAGATCAGCCATGATCTTATTGAATGGCAGATCAGGCTCAACAGGCCAGATGGCCAGATGGCCGCCTCCTGCTCCTATTTCTCATGTTCTTATGTTGTCTTCTCTAGAATCTGATTAGGATTGTATTACAGAGTTAATGGCTCAGATCAATGTTCTTGATAATAAATTGCTACCATTTAAGGCTGGGAACCACAAATTTAGAACTCTTAATAGATTACTGAATCGGGGAGTTTTGTTCTTGAATATATTTGTTGAAAGGTCAAACGTTCATCCTCTCCACCAATTTTAATTAGTATTAATTTGTTGCTAATTGTTTTAAGTTTTAAATTTCAATGAGTAATGTTAAAAGAATCCAGTTGTACTTCGATAAAGGAGCACATATTTGAAAGAAATGGTATTCCGACAATAGCTGGGACTAGAACACAAAGCTGAATAGCTTTAATCACAGAAATTTGGTTTATTTACATAATTTTGGGGGTGTGACGAAGGCCCGTCACTGACTACGGATGGCACATGGCGCACTCAGTAAAACACTCATCCCTAGCAGTAATAGTGACTGGGTCTGAAACAGAGCTGCTGCATGGAGCTGTCTCATGTAGAAGCAGCAGCAACCTGCACAGGTGTGCTGATGGTGGAGGATACCATCTTTAATTGGATAATTGAGTTAATTAGCTTTTAGTTGGTCTAGGGGGAGGGGCCTAGCAGTTATAAGCCTCAGGTTACCAAGGCTTTGGGGTTAAGGGGTACAGGGGTTTTTTATAGACTATGACGAATAAACAGGAATAGGATACTAGGATGGTCAAAGATGGGAGGGTGAAGTGTAGGTTTGTGTGTGTGTGTGTGTGTGTGTGTGTGTGTGAGAGAGTGAGAGAGATTGGGTGAAGGGATTTAGAATGTATGTCTAGTGCACATTCTGGAGCAGAGGGTGGTGGTAATGCACCATTAAACTGGATGCCAACCACCGTAAAACAAGATACAGACAGACAGACAGGCTTTGGGGTTAGTGGTGGTAATGCACCATTAAGCTGGATGCCAACTGCCGTAAAACAAGATACAGACAGACAGGCTTTGGGGTTAGTCTTCTTTGGTGTTTAGTCTGAGGGTGGCTATATATATTTTGGTTTTTCTTCCCCAGTTTTTGTCTTGTTTTGAGGTAAATAAAGCACCTCAATTTATTTTTGTGACTCAAGCCATTTGGTTATTTTTCTTAAACAATTGACCCACAGTTTTTTGTGACAGGAGGTTGTGAACTTTACTGTCGTGACCAGCATTTATTGTCAGTTTCCCTTGAATGTAACTCAACTTTCAAATAGGCACTGTATTCTGAGCCTCCTCATAAAAAGAGGTTACCAAGGTGATTGAAGGATGTCTAGAAAGACTTCTTTAAAAATGTAACTTCCCCCTTGCTGGGAGTGGAGAAGGGGCATTGTGAACCTGGAGTCCATGCATTGGTATCAATCAACGTAAATAATATTACTTATGTCCAGCGTAAATAACAAAAGGAATACATCACCTCACAAACTACTTACAAGTATTTCCTGCCTCATCTATGATCTCATTAGGAATTCCTAAGTTAGAATCAGCACTCATCCCAGAACCTATGGAAAACAGCAGAACTGAGCCATCCTCAATTCCAAGGGATGCAGAGCCCTTGAAAATGTGGTGATAAACTGTTGTTCCACTGTTGTAGTCCTCCGAGTGAATGCACTCTCACAGTGCTGCTCAATTAGGAGTTTCAGTATTTACACTCAACAATGATGAAGGAGCAGTGATATACGATGGGGACCGTGCGTAACCTGATGGTAGGTTTGCAAATGTTAATGTTCCTACGTGATTGCCACCCTGTTTGTAAGCGATAAACATGAGGGGTTTAAGAGGTACTGTTGGCATAACCTGGCAAGTAAATGTGGTGCATTTATCAGTGGTACACACTGCAGTGATAATGCATCTTTGAAGTGGGGAATGAATGTTTAGTTTGCTGAATGGAGTACCAGTCAGGCAGGCTGCTGTTTTGTTGATGGTGAGCTGCTTTTGTTATTCATGCTGCATTTAGTCAATAAAATGGATTGTTATACCTGTGAGTCTGTTGGGGTCATATACTGTGTCCGGTGCTCCTGGTGTGGCCTCCTGTATATCGGGGAGACCCAACATAGATTGGGAGACCGCTTCGCCAAGCACCTATACTCCATCCTCCAGAAAATGTGGGATCTCCCAGTGGCCTCCCATTTTATTCCACTTCCCATTCCCATTTGACATGTCAGTCCATAGCTCCTCTATTGTCACATGAGGCCACATTCAGGTTGGAGGAGCAACACCTTGTATTCCATCTGAGTAGCCTCCAACCTGATGGCATGAACAACGATTTCTCAAACTTAAGGTAATGCCCACTCACTCTCCTTCACCATTCCCCATTTCCACTTCACTCCCTCACCTTATCTCCTTGCCTGCCCATCACCTCTCTCTGGTTCTCCCCTCTTTTCTTTCTTCCATGGCCTTCTGTCCTCTCCATTCAGATTCCCCCTTCTCCAGACCTGAATCTCTTTCACCAATCAACTTCCCAGCTCTTTACTTCATCCTTCTCCCCCCTCCCGGCATCATCTATCACCTTGTGTTCCTTCCTCCCTTCCACCCACCTTCTAACTCTGGCTCATCTTTTTTTCTTCAGTCCTGATGAAGGGTTTCAGCCAGAAACGCCGACTGTACTTTTTTCCAGGCTGCCTAGCTTGCTAAGTTCCTCTAGCATTTTATGTGTGTTGCTTGGACTTCAGCATCTGCAGATTTCCTCTTGTTTTTTATTCCATCATAGATAGACAAAAGGCCTTGAGGTGTCAGGAAATGAAAAACTCATAAAGGTTACCCAGCCTAACCTACACACCCGAGGCTAAAGCGTGAGACCACAGACAAAAGAACCAAGAGAAAAGATTGTGGGTTTTGTGAAATAAGTAAAATACACTGTAAAAGGACAGGCACAGTAGCACACGTTATCAAAGACAAATAAGAGAAAGCGGACATCACAGAGTGTGAACATGGCCAGCAGAATTCACGTTCAGACACAATTTGATTTTATAAGATGTAGAAGCAGAGTTAGGCTATTTGGCCCATTGAGTCTACTCTCGCTATTTCATCATGGCTGATCCAATTTTCCTTTCAGCCCCAATTTCCTGCCTTCTCTGCATATCCCTTCACGCCCTGACCAGTCATGAATCTATCAACCTCTGTCTTAAATATACATATATAATTGGTCTCCAGACCTGCCTGTGGTAAAAAATTCCACAGATTCACCACTCTCTGGCTAAAAAAAATTCCTCATCATCTCTGTTCTAAAAGGACACCCCTCTATTCTGAATCTGTATCCTCTTCTTAGACTCTTCCCACCGTAGGAAGCATCCTTTCCACATCCGTTCTATCAAGGCCTTTCACCACTCAATAGGTTTCAATGAGGTCATCCCTCATTCTTCTGAAATCTAGGGAATGCAGGCCCAGAGCCATCAAACACTCTTCATATGACAAGACATTCAATCCTGAAGCATTTTCGTGAATCTCCTTTGAACCCTCTCCAGTTTCAGTACATCCTTTCTAAGATAAGGGTCCCAAACCTGATCACAGTTCTCCAAGTGAGACTCACCAGTGCTTTATAATTCTCAACATTACATCCTTGCTCTTATATTCTAGTCCTCTTGAAATGAATGCTAACATTGCGTTTGCCGTCTTCACCACAGACTCAACCTGCAAATTAACCTTTATGGAATCCTGCACGAGGACTCCCATGTCTCTTTAACATAAGGACATAGGAAATAGGAAGAGCAGTAGGCTATCTGGCCCATCAAGCCTGCTCCGCCACAAGTAAGATCATGGCTGATCTGGCCATGGACTCATCTCCACCTACCTGCCTTTTCCCCATAACCCTTTGCATCTCTGTTTTTTGTATTTTCTCCCCATTTAGAAAATAGTTAGCTCTTTCATTTCTTCTCCCAAAGTGCATGTCCATACACTTCCCAACACTGTATTTCAACTGCCACTTCTTTGTCCATTCTCCTAATCTGTCTAAGTCCTTCTGGAGCCTCTCTATTTCCTCAAAACTACCTTCCCCTTCACCTACTGTACCTTCGTATCATCTGCAAACTTTGCAACAAAGCCAGCAATTCCATCATCCAAATCAATGACATAATGTAAAAAGAATTGGTCCCAACACAGACCCCTTTGGAACATGGCTAGTCACTGGCAGCCAACCAGAAAAGGCATCCTTTATTCCCACTCTTTGCCTCCTGCCAGTCAGCCACTGCTTTCTCCATGCTAGGACCTTTCCTGTAATACCATGGGCTTGTAGCTTGTTAAGCAGCCTCATGTGTGGCACCTTGTCAAAGGCCTTCTGAAAATCCAAATACACAACATCAACTGATTCTCCTTTGTCTATCCTGCTTGTTATTTCTTCAGGGAATTCCAACAGGTTTGTCAGGCAAGATATTCCCTTGAGGAAACCATGCTGACTACTATGGTCTATTTTATCGTGCGCCTCCCAAGTACCCTGAGACCTCAACCTTAATAATCGACTACAACACCTTCCCAACTACTGAGGTCAGACTAACTAGCCTATAGTTTCCTTTCTTCTGCCTCTCTCCCTTCTTGAAGAGTGGAGTGACATTTGCAATTTTCCAGTTCGCAGAACCATTCCAGAATTCATTGATTCTTGAAAGATCATTACTAATGCCTCTATAATCTCTTCAGCCACCTCTCTCAGAATTTTGAGGTGTACACCATCTGGCCCGTGTGACTTATCTACCTTCAGCCTTTTTAGTTTTCTAAGAACCTTCTCTCTGATAATGGTAACTTCATATACTTCATGCTTCCTGATACCTGGAACTTCCACCATATTGCTCTTGTCTTCCACAGTGAAGACTGTTGAAAATACTTATTCAGGTACATACAGTCAATTTTGACTATAAACAAGAGAAAATCTGCAGATGCTGGAAATGCGAGCAACAAACAAAATGCTGGAGGATCTCAGCAGGCTAGGCAGCATCTAGGAAAAGAATACAGTCGACATTTCAGGCCAAATCGTTCGGCAGCATTGGACACTGCTGAAGGATTTTGGCCCCAAACGTCAACTGTACTCTTTTCCTAGATGCTGCCTAGCCTGTTGAGTTCCTCCAGCACTTTTTGTGAGTTTTGACTGTACATGTGGTTTTCTAGAATAAGTGTACCAATGTAATAAAGCCTTATAACAAATGGTACAAAGTATTAACATACTATGTGTTTCTCCATCAGGTTTTAATGCCTTAATAACAAACTTCAGAGGTTGTTAAGTCATTAGAAATCATAAGAATGTAAGAAATAGGAGCAGGAGTAGGCTATCGGGCCCATCAAGCCCGCTCTGCCATTCAATAAGATCATAGCTTATCTGACCATGGACTTATCTCCACCTACCTGCCTTTTCCCCATAACCCATAATGCCCCTACTATGCAAAAATCTATCCAACCTGTCTTAAATGTATTTACTGAGTTAGACTCCACTGCTTCATTGGCAGAGAATTCCACAGATTCACCACTGTTTGGGAAAAGAAGTTCCTTCTCGCCTCCATCCTAAATTTACTCCCCTGAATCTTGAGGCTATGTCCCCTAGTTCTAGTCTCACCTACAAGTGGAAATAACTTTCCTGCCTCTCTATTGTCTATCGCTTTCTTAAATTATATATTTCTTTAAGATCTCCTCTCAAATTTTGGAATTCCAGCAAGTACAGTCCCCAGTGACTCAATCTCTCCTCCTAATCTAACCTTCTCATCTCCGGAATCAACCTGGTGAACCTCCTCTGCACCACCTCCGAAGCCAGTATATCCTTCCTCAAGTAAGGAGGTCAGAATTGTACGCGGTACTCCAGGTGTGGCCTCACCAGTACCCTGTACGGTTGCAGCATAACCTCCCTGCTCTTAAATTCAATCCCTCTAGCATTGAAGGCCAACATTCCATTTACCTTCTTGATAGCCTGCTGCACCTGCAAATCTTTATATTATTTCACAGAATAGCACCTGAATATGCGTACAGTAACGTGGCTCTGTCTCACAGTTGAAATACATTTACAGTGCCTTATAAAAGTATTCATCCTCAACCCTTTGATCACATAAATGAGTATTATAGCCAGGAACCTTGATCAATTTAACTGAGGATTTTAATTTGTGAATCACATGCTCCTTTTTCCACAGTAGAGCCAAAAAAATCAGTGAAAATTGTAAAACATGGAAAACTAAAAATTCAAAAATTTTAATGTCAGCAGCTCAAATGTATTCACCCCTTTTACTCAGTACTTAGCTGAACCACCTTTCGCATCATTTACAACCAGCAGACTTTTTGGATATGCCTCTATTAGCTTTGCACAGCGTGATGGAGCAAGATTTGCCCATTACTCTTTGCAAAATTGTTCAAGCTGTGCCAGGTTAGTAAGGGAGTGGTGGTAGTCAGAGATATTTGATCAGCTTAACGTCAGGACTCTGACTGGGTCACTCAAGGACGTCAAGTTTTTTTATTTGACGCCACTCGAGGGTTGCTCTGGCAGTGTACCTTGGGTCGTTGTCCTATAGCCAGTAGGAAGATGAACTTCCTCCCCGGTATAAGCTTTCTGGCAGAGGCCAGCAAGTTTTTATCTATCTGTATTTAGCAGTATTCATCTTCCCATCAATCCTGACCAGATTTCCAGTCCCTTCTGCTGAAAAGTATCCCCATAGCATAATGCTACCTCCACTATACTTTACAGTAGGGCTGGTGTTACCTGGCTGATGTGCAGCCATGCGTACCACTTAATGTTGAGGCCAAAAAGTTCCACTTCAGTCTCATCTGACCACAAGACCTACTTCCACATCTTTACTGCATCTTTTAGGTGACACTTAGCAAAGTCTTTACTGGCGAGAATATGTGGTGTCGTTTTTTTAACCAGGTATTCTTCCTTGCCGCTCCAGTGAACCAGTCAATGCAGTGGCATGGTGGTCATGTTCACTTCCCTGTCCAGAAGCATTTGTTAAGAGCAGCAAATACCAGTATTGTCTGTAGATAGAATATAGAATAGTACAGCGCAGGAACAGACCCTTCAGCCCTCAATGCTGTGCTAATCCAGCTAAAAACCAATCAAAAACACTAACCCGTCCTACCTACACAATGTTCGTACCCCTCATCTTTATCACATTCATGTGCCTCTCTAAATGTCTCTTAAAAGCCTCTAATATATTTGCTTCTACCACCATACCAGGCAGCATTTCCAGTTATTCACCATTCTGAGTAAAAAAAACTTACCCTCCACATCCCCTTAGAACTTACCCCCTCTCACCTTCAATGCATCTCCTCTGGTATTAGGTATTTCAACCCGGGGAAACAGATACTCCCTGTCTACTTCTATTTATGCCTCTCATAATTTTATAAACCTCTAATCAGATACCCTCTCAGCCTCTACCACTCCAGAGAAAACAACCCAAGTTTATCCAGCCTCTCATGATAGCACATGCCCTGTAGGCCAGGCAGCATCCTGGTAAAGTGCTTCTGCACCCTCTCCAAAGTCCCAACATCCTTCCTTTAATGGGGCAACTGGAACTGTATGCAGTACTCCAGATGTGGCCTCACCAGTATTTTATAAAGTTGCAATAACCTCTTGACTTTTGAACACAATGCCTCGACTAAAAAGCAAACATTCCATGAGCCGTCTTCACCACCTTATTGACCTGTGTGGCCACCTTGGAGGAACTATGAACTTGAATCACAATCTACCTCTTTTCAGAACACATTTTTCTCATAAATATCCACTTGGTGTAATTTGATTAAATGTGTGAATATTAAATATGTAAATAAGGATGTATGTTTAAAATTAATTATTGTCTAACGTTGGTTCATGTATTGACTTCTTTCTATCTTTAATGTCAGATTCCATTTTGATATCAGCCCCTATGAGGACCTCTGGCCAAGTATTTTTATCTATATGATACATAGTAGCTGTGGAAAGAACAGGTATGGATGTTGGTGTAAATGTAAAATATATTCCATTTTGGTAACTTTTTTCACACAAAAAATGGAGGTACTATAAATTGGTGATTTAAAAATAGGAAATGTTGCACAGGTTAACAATCTTTTAGAAGAAAAGTCAATTTCACAAATTTCAGGAAGTAGATTTCCTAAGATTTGGAGAAAATATATTTAAAAAGATTTGCCACCCTCACAAGTGGGATCAAAAGTGTAAAGGGTAAGCAAATCTCAAGGTCCTGGGTGTCAACATCTCTGAGGGTCTATCCTGTGCATAGCATATTGATGCAGTTACAAAGGAGGTACAACAGTGGCTATATTTCATTAGGAGTCTGAGGAGATCTGGTAGTTCACCAAAGATCCTTGCAGATTTCTACAGATGTACTGTGGATAACATTCTAATTGGCTGCATTGCTGTCTGGTATTGAGGGGGAGGAGTGGGCACTGCACAGGATTGAAATAAGCTGCAGAAAGTTGTAAACTTAGTCAGCTCCATCATGGGCAGTAGCTTCCTAGCATCTGGGATATATTCAAGGAGCACTGCCTCAAAAAGGTAGCATTCATCATTAAGAATCCCCAATACCTAGGGCAGGCCTTCTTCTCATTGCTACCATCAAGGGGGAGATACAGGAGCCTGAAGGCATACACTCAACGATTCAGGAACAAATATATATACTTATTGCAATTTACAACTTTTATTTTGTATTGCAATGCACTGCTCCGGCATAACAACACATTTCATGACATATGCCAGTGATGTTAAACCTGACTCTGATTCTGAAATAAAGGCTATCTGCACTTCAAAATGCTGATAAATTGCAGCTGGAATAATGTTAGCAGTTGGTATTTTAAATTGTATTTTCTGATTTTTTTTTTTAAATTGCCACCTTCTCCTTTTCTGTCCAGCATTGATCTGGAAAAACTGTGTCGGTTCACAATGTCAGTGAAGAAAAACTACCGCCGTGTGCCTTACCACAACTGGAAACATGCAGTCTCTGTGGCACATTGCATGTATACTATCCTGCAGAGCGTTCAGGGCACATTTTCAGAACTGGAGGTAAGTGAATGCAATCTTTAATCTATTCTAAGTTAGAATCATGCAGGCACTGGAAGCACCTGTTACCCTAATTTCCCCCGGGATCAATAAGGTATGACTAATAGGGACTAAAGATATTATTAGAGCATGATTAAATAGACCTAATGTGCACAATGAAATATATCATGAATGAGATGAATAGAAAGGGGAAACTTCAGATCATTCCAATAGAAACTATTTTGTTAATGTTACAATTATTTATCTAATCCACTTTAAAATTTGAGCATACTTGATTATGTATCATTCTGTAATGAAGTTTGAGTAGGAATAATGACAAAATATAATGGATATACTCGAAATGACAACAGTCTTTTATACACCTGGAACAAATTCTAGGAGTTTATCATTAACCAGTCCTTCAGTTATCCTGATATGACTATAGACTCCTTATATTTCCACATTGTAGAGAATTTGATACTGGAGGAAAGTCTTGCACTAGAATGTTCTCGCATTGTATTTTACTTTGGTCTTGATTTTGGTAAGAGTACTTCAAAATCTTTGAAATTTTAGGAGCCATGAATGGTATAGTTACCCCAGAGGGAATATGTGGAATGGTAACAATCTTCACTAAAGATTGAAAGTTAGAAAAAAAACATTTCTCCCTCTCTTCAGCCAGTTTGGTGGAAACATGGACTGAATCTGTTTGATGCTGTTCTCAGACAGTACAGCAGATTCGTAATCTGTGGCCCCACTTCTGCCTTGGGAGGTACCTCAGTAATCTGTTCGAGGATAGATTACTGCTCTACTCTGTGATTCCGCAAGGTCTTTTTGTAATTTCGTTCCATAGCCATTATGACAATCTAAGGTATTACAATGCAATCAGCTAAGCTTATTTCAACCAAGTCTGGTCTTCTACAGCAGCAAACAGATGTTGGGTGTCTTCTGTTTGTAATGCTGAAACATTGGTCACCAAGTGCTGGAATATGGTCGAACCCATGCATTGCCCACTTTACTGATTAAACTAAGTCCCAGCTCTACACAAGGCAGCATGCAAGGTTTTCATTAGACACTATACTGCTTGGCATTGCGCTCAGGATTTCCCATAATCTTGTGAATGCTTAGGATTCAATTGCATCTACTCAATCAACCTTCTGTCTGCTTGCTCATAAGGACTCTCTTTCAAATCCTCTGCAGCTAAGTGTGTGCATCATTGCCTTTTGGGGATAGCATTTACATCATTCTTTATTTCTAAACCATTTGATGTCCAGTGTTTCACAGCAGAGAAAGAAAACTATCTCTAATGTAACTGCTAATTCGCCAGGATTTTTACTAATAAACTGATATTTGAGAGCTGTACACATGTAACTGTTCAATAATGTGAAGGGGAAGAAGGAAAGTACTGTCAATGTCACACGCCTACACAACATGCAGCTTATAAACCTGGAGAGGTTATGAACTGAGGGGAATATAGGAGGTGAGAAAGAGAATTGCCTATTAGGTTGCTCTCATTAAGGTCTCTACTTCCAACTCTTAAATTCAGGGCAGGAATGGAACACTCACCTTTTCAAGCTTGCTCCATCATTCAATAATTCCTGGTTGATCTGACTGTAACCTCATTTCTGTGTTCTCACCTCTATAGTATTTCATCACTTTGTTTATCAGAACCTACCTAACTTTGCCTTATAAATACTCCGACACTGCTTTCACCAGCCTTTGAGGAAAAGTTCCAAAGAGTCATGCTGTGGGAGAAAAAACTTGCTTCCATTCTCTCTTAAATGAATAATGTCTTATTTATAGACAGCGATCGCTACTTATAGGCTTTCCCACAAAAGGAAATATCCTTTCCACATCCATCCTGTCAGGGCCTTTCAGGATACTGCTGCTCTAATGGTTGAGAGCACAGTCAATTACAAGTTGGCAAGGTAAATGAGTGTTCCTTAGTTTCTTTAGGTAGTAATTCTATTCCAAGTTGAAAAGCTGGTAGGATGCACAATTTGTGAAACTCTATCCTTATTGCAACATTTATAAATCTTGGAGTTTATTTGTCATCACATTGTGTCATTTTCCAGTGTGTTTTTAATTCACTTTTGTGACCTTAGTGTCGTGGGATAGCCAGCAATTATCGCCTATCTCATAACAGTATGGGAGGTACTGTTAGAATAGCCCGGGTAAATAATGTTGTGGATGTCACACACTGCAACCACTGTGCACTGGTGGTGAACAGAATGAATGTTTAGGGCTATGAATGATACTGTGCCAATACTGTGCATTGTCCTGGATTTCAAACTTTTGCTTTGTTGGTGGTGGTATGGCCTTGGGATGCATTCAAATAAACACCATGTTAAAAGCATTGTAACCAATATTTCTTTTTACCTGTTGTTCCTCGCGGCCTTTTCTGGCCCCTCAGATCAATGCGGTCACAAAAACTGTACTTGTATTCACCACAGGTGCTGAGAAATTCATTAAGTTCTTTCAAATTCATAAATTCAACTCATTTAGTAAATTCATTGAGTCACATAGCACTTGAGCTGGTCTAGCAAGTTCCTAATTTCTACAAGTAAGAAGGAGTCTTGAACTTGCTAGGAATTGTATACAGTAGAATGCGGATAGTTCTATGTGTAACTGCCAGAATTGCCAGCAAATTCTGCCACCATTATTCTACATAACAATCTTTTAATGTCTGTCTATCCAAGGGACGATTGGAACAGCATTTGTGTCAGTGAAACAAATCACTGTAAAATAAAAGAGGAAACTTATTTTATAACTTGTAAAATGGGATGTAAACTTGACATGAAGCAAATACTTACAAATCTCCCCCTTTAACATTTTTGCATTGTTTCACTGAATGAAATGTTACTGTCATTGCTATATCTAAGAATACAAGTTGAATGCTTTCTACTTTACCCAGATGCCCCTTCTCCTTCATTACTGTGACTGCAGAATCTCTCTCCTTTGTGTGTTGGGGAAAAATAAATAACTTTCACCTCATTATTTGAATCTCTGTTTCTTTTCTCCACCAATACAGCAAAGTTACAGTACCAATAAGTTTCAAAAGTTTTGTCTCAATATTTTTTCATGTCTGAAGTCAGCAGAAACCTGCCACCATGCTCAGCGATCTTCGAAAGGAGTTAGCAATTTAGAAATGCCCACGTGTAGAATTCATTTCCATCATTGGAACATCCTTTACTTATTAAAGCCCAGTAAGCTTAGGCACTATTTAACAAGAGTTATGAACCTAATGTATGTGCAGAACTACTTCTTCAAATTATGTTGTGCAATGAAATATTGTAGAACAGTGTACCATGATGCCATCACACTGACTTCTGTTGGTAAGTTCTCCTCGAGTGGTAAACGATTGAATTATTTAATCTCATTTTGGACAAAGTTGTATAATTGGGTCATAGAGTTGTACAGCACAGAACTTGGCCATTCTGCGCACTACATAAAGTTTACCTATATACACTAATCCCACTTCCCCTCACTAGATCTACGTTCTTCTGTATCTTCCCTATTTAAATGTCAGTCTGAATGACTCTTGAAAGTGATAATTGTATTTAACTCCACCGCCTTCAACAGTGAGTTCCAGATATTCAAACATTCTCTGTGTAAAATCTACTTTAAGCTCTGATCTCTCACTTTCAACATGTGCCCTCTTGTTTCTTTTTTGATAACTTTATCTTCTCTGATTATCTACTCTGATCAACCCTCTTATACCTCTATTAGGTTGCTTCTGAGCCTCCTTCACTCCAAGGAAACCAAACACAGTTTATTCATTCTCTCCTCATAACTAAAGTCCTCCAATCCAGGCATCATCTTGATTAATATACTCTGCACCCTTTCTAGTGCAACCACATCTTTCCTACAGTACAGCAACCAGAACTGCAAACAAAATTTCAAACATTCTTACTAGTGTTTTGAAAAGTTGTCATGTTACAACTCCAGTATACTGTGACTTGACCTATGAAAGTAAGCATGCCATATGCTTTCTTTACAACCCTATATATCTGTTATCGCTTTTAGAGAATTATGTTCTTGAACTTGGGTCTCTCTATTTGTCAACATTCCTTGGTGCCCTGCCATTTACTAGATGCCCTACTCCTATTTCACTTCCCAAATGCATCACCTTTTGGTATTAAATTCCATCTGCCAACATTCTGTCCAATTTTCCATCTGATCTATATCCTGCTGTAGCTTTAGACAACATTTTTCACTACCCACAGCAACTTCAACATTCATACCATCGACTGAATATTTGTGAGGAAGTATCTTAAGTTGCCATTTTACATAATGTTCCATGTTATATTCAAACACAGGTATTATTAAGAATAGATTTATAACTATTTCTTTTTCTCTCCCTTTTGTTTTCATGAAAAGCGAAAAAGTCTCCTTGTGGCTTGTTTGTGTCATGACCTAGACCACAGAGGTTATACTAACAGCTATCTACAAAAGTTTGATCATCCACTGGCTGCTCTGTACTCCAGCTCCACAATGGAGCAGCATCACTTCTCCCAGACAGTTGCTATCTTACAGGTAGGATTACCATAGACATGCTTTTTCAGAAATGTTGTTAAACCACGCAAAGTAAGGAGTCTGTGGATGTAGTTGTTGTGTAATGCACAACATCGAGTTTGTATATGTTCTTTACTGGTAGATATATATTTATTTAGCACTAGCATTCCCAGAACCTTACATCTATCCCTATTCCAAGGGGGTCTAGTTTTACTATTGAAACTGCAAATCACATTATCATTATTTACTTTCTGTTCTCTACCTGCTTTTCTCAATTCTGGACTCTTGTCATAATTTTTACTTAACTTTCTTAATTTAATAAAGGTACTTAATAGCTTGATGCAACAATGTTCAGCCATCATATTAATATCATACACTTGAATCAATGACATTCAAAATACCTCAGTGTGATCTAAAAGCAAAGCACTACAAATCCTGGAACTTTGAAAAAAAAGAGAAGATGCTAGAAATTCTCAGCTGGTCGTGCAGAAGCGGTGGAGGAGTCAATGACTTCTCATCAGATACACTATAATATGTGTTTTTCTTTCTATTACAATAAAAAACATAAATTGCTCAAGAACTGCCGAAATTATAATCAACGTATCACTCCAACATTATGTGGCTCCAGAAGTGTCAGAATATATGATTTAATCATACTGTCAGATGGCTTACAAGGTTCAACCCCATGAGTACAATATTGATACTTTACATATGTTCTTGTTAGCCTCGTGCAGCTCCATGTATTCCTTGGCATCCAAGATTCTTAGGACTTAATCTTAATCTCTTGGGAATATGAGGAATCCTCATTATTTTCTTTTGAATTAGTTCAATTTGTGGGATGAAGACTTAAATTCATCTAACTGCTCCCAGAGTAATTTTGCTAGGTCCTGCCTTATGATATTAAAATCAGTCTTATTCTAGTTCTGAACCCCAATTTTCAGTCCATCCTTATCCTTTTTCATGATTATCTTGAAACTTTCAGTAATAGTTATTTTATTCAAAATGCTGAACTAC
Organism: Mobula hypostoma; assembly: GCF_963921235.1. NCBI lineage: Eukaryota > Metazoa > Chordata > Chondrichthyes > Myliobatiformes > Myliobatidae > Mobula > Mobula hypostoma. The sequence continues at coordinate 62,685,780 of NC_086104.1, read as the reverse complement.
TGACATTCCTATCACTTATCTGACTACACCCCTACAATTTGCCCTGTATCACCATTCCCCTGTAGAACTATGTATGTATGGAATCAAAAAGCTCTTCTGGATGCATTTTTAAATTTGATTCTTGGGCATTCACTGTAAATACTGGAAGTTGAAATGTCTTATTTCTGTATTATTGTTATATCTGTTAATGACTGTTCAGAGGCTTGTAGTACAATCCCAGCAAAGTGGTTGCCTCATTTTTGTTCTTGGAAAAAGAACCTTCTGGGATAACTTCCCTTATTAACTACAGTTATCTCAAGTTATAGTCTTAACATTCTCCATTGCTGGTACAAATAAGAAGTCTGGAAAGCAGCATTGGAGACCAACTGCAAGAGGAGGGGAATAAAAGAGAACAGCTGTGGTTAGGAAGAAGTATCAGCAAGAGCACTTAAAAACAATTGTTGTATGTGCATTTAAGAAATGAGCAATGTTTTCATGGATTCTACTTCACCACAGAGGTGGTAACATTTGTCAAGTGTGCAACCAAAACCACACTCACAACATGCTGGAGGAACTCAGCAGGTCGGGCAGCATCTGTGGAAACGATGAGTCGACGTTTTGGGCTGGAACCCTTCGTCAGGTCTGAAGAGGGAAGGGGCAGAGGCCCTATAAAGAAGGTGGGGGAGGGTTGGAAGGAGAAGGCTGGTAGGTTCAGTTGAAAAACCAGTAATTTGAAAGACAAAGGGATGGGGGAGCTGAAGCAGGGAGGTGATAGGCAGCTGGGGGAGGGGGCAGAGTGAAATAAGGATAGTGGAAGGGAGGGGGAGGAACTTACCAGAAGTTGGAGAATTCTATGTTCATACCAAGGGGCTGGAGACTACCTAGACGGTATATGAGGTGTTGCTCCTCCAACCTGAGTTTAGCCTCATCATGGCAGTAGAGGAGGCCATGTATGGACATATCTGAATGGAAATGGGAAGCAGAGTTGAAGTGGGTGGCTACCGGGAGATCCTGTCTGTTGTGGCGGACAGAGCAGAGGTGCTTGACGAAGCGGTCCCCCAATCTGCATCGGTCTCATGAGGGTGTAATAGTCACCTGACATCATGTGAATGAAGATTTCTTTCCAGGAATTTTTACAACAGAAATACTTTTCTTTCTACGTGATGCATTATTTATTCCTTAATATTTTCATTTCTTTATTGCTTTATTTATTTTGAAGACCAATTATTTTTAGAAAATGTAAAAAATGGGCCAAGCTAAAAAGACTTAAGAATGACACAGTCGTATCCGGTTCCACTACCATTCCACATTCCAGGCACCTGCCGCACTCTGTAAAAAATCTAGTCCCATCAATTCTCTCTAAACTTTCTGTCTCTTAACTTAATGTTATTCCTTTTGGTATTCCACATTTCTCCCCTGGGATAAGCATTCTGATTGTCCACTGTATCTATGCCTCTCATGATTTTAGAAACTTTTATCAGGTCTCCCTTCAGTCTCCGCCACTAGAGAAAACAAGTCAAGTTTATCCATTCTCGCCTTTCAGCTCATACTCTCTAATCCAGGGTATGTCCTGGTGATGTTTTTAATTATTCCTTAATGCTTTCAAGTCTTTGTAATTTTTTGTAAGACTTCTGTTATTTTTATAAATTTCGAAGGCTATGCCACCAAGTTTTTCTACATTGAAAGAAATGGTCGGATGTATCTATTTTGCTTCCAAGTGGATGACCTCACATTACATCTACCACAGTATTGCCCACTCGCTTAATCTATCAATGTCTCGTTGAAATTTTACAATTTTCTCTACACTGCTTACAAAGCCACCAATCTTTGTGTCATCTGTGAAACTAGATATATGACTATGTATTATTTATTTCATTAATAAACACAGTGAACAGTTGAGATTCCAATGCACTTCCTCATGGGACAACATCAGTGTGTCATGGTCCGGTCCATGAAATCCGCATTCCGGTTCACGGTCCATCCGGTCCATCTACCCTTGCTCCAGGTTTTCCTGTCTACCCTGTTACTGTTCCTGTTGAGCACTAATTGTAGGCAGCTGATTCTCGTTGGGGCTGGCTGGATCCAGAGATCAGGGCGTGGCGGCTGGATTGTTCTTGTCCTTACTCCTTGTATCCCTTCCCCTGCCTTCTGTTTCCTCGCCTGAAGCCTTGCCTTGTCTTGCCGGTAACTCTCGCCTCACCTGAAGTTCTTGTCTCACCTTGCATTGCCTGAAGCCTTGCCTTGTCTTGCTAGTAACACTCACTTCATCTCGCCTGAAGTCTTGTCCTGGAGCCACCCTCTACCTAGCTCCCTTCCTGTCCTTTGCCTCCGCCGGGTAAGTCAGGCCATCTTGCCGTTATCCTGTGGTTGGTTCTGTCCCTTCCTGTCCCTTGCCTCTGTCGGGTAAGCCAGGCTGTCTTGCCGTTACCTATGGTTGGTTCTGTCTCTTCTTGTCCCTTGCCTCCGTCGGGTAAGCCAGTCCATATTGCCGTTACCCTGCGGTTGGTTCTGTCCCTTCCTGTCCCTTGCCTCCGTTGGGTGGGGTACCGCGCCCTGCCCAGGAGGAGCTTCAAGACCCAAGCCAAGCTTTAAGACCCCAAGCCTCAAGCCTCTACTCTCAAGCTTCGCCTCAAGTCTCTGGCCTCCAGCCTCGCCTCAAGCCTGAAGACTCCAGCCTCGTCCTGCCTGCCAGCCAAGTCACGTCCTTGCCTAGTTCTGGGGTCCGAGCCAGAGGCAAGATCCAGGTTCTGGGTCCTTGACCAGTCTCTGGCTCAGAGTCCAAGCCCTGGCTCCTAGCTCTCTTGTCCAGTCCTGTTCCAGGTTCCCGATTTTTGTGCCCGTGTCCTAGCCCTCACCCTGTATCCTAGTCCTGTCCCTAGTACTTCAGTGTCTGTGTCTTGCACTTGGGTCCGTTCCCAGCCACCCCCCTATGACACAGTGATTTCCTCTCAGATGAGGAAAATTCAGCAATATCCCTTACTCTGCCTTCTACCTTCCAACCAATTGCTGAACAGGATTCATTACTTACTGTTAATTCTATGAATTTTAGATGCTCCTGCAACAGACAGGATCTTCCGGTAGCCACCCACGTCAATTCTGCTTCCCATTCCATTTCAGATATGTCCATACATGGCCTCCTCTACTGCCATGATGAGGCTAAACTCAGGCTGGAGGAGCAACACTTCATATACTGTCTAGTTAGTCTCCAGCCCCTTGGTATGAACATAGAATTATCCGACTTCCGGTAATTCCCTCCCCCTCCCTTCCCCTATCCCTATTTCACTCTGCCCCTCCCCCAGCTGCCTATCACCTCCCTGCTTCAGCTCCCCCATGCTTTTGTCTTTCAAATTACTGGTTTTTCAACTGAACCTACCAGCCTTCTCCTTCCAACCCTCCCCCACCTTCTTTGTAGGGCCTTTGCCCCTTCCCTCTTCAGATCTGACGAAGGGTTCCAGCCCGAAACGTCGACTTATCGTTTCCACAGATGCTGCCCGACCTGCTGGGTTCCTCCAGCATGTTGTGAGTGTTGCTTTGATCCCAGCATCTGCAGAATATTTTGTGTTTGCAACCAAAACCACAGTTTTAAACCCTGTTTTTGACAATGCAGTCAACCTTCTTCAATTTAACAAATAGTAAGCGTTTTGCCAGTGATGCAGAGGATGATGGTTTGCACCCATATTCTCTGGGAAGATCCATCGTGTGGCCTCCATCGGTCGTGGTCGACCATGGGTACTGCGTCTCTGGTAGTCACTGAGAGTGGCCTCTCCAGGGCGCAAGCCAGGGCAGAGTTGATATGGAGATCTGTCTGTTGCCCATGCAGTGGGACCCCCCTCTCCATGCTGATGACAGGTCCAAAGGAACAACGAAAGTCGATACAGTCTGGTGCCAGCAGCCTCGCAGGAGTTGCCGTGCCGCTGCTGGGTACAGCAGTCAGCCGCCTCCAGGACTCCGACTCCGGATTTTTCCATGGGGTTTATTCCCAAAGCCTCTCCCGTGAGCGGGTATAGCTGCAAGGCAGTGGAGGTTTGAAATTGGAGTTTCCCTCTCCTAGATGAGCTACCATCTGTGGTTAACGAGCCCCATCTGCCCGGAGCAACTGGTTTTAAGGCGCCAGTGGCCCGCCTTTGCCCCTTCTCCTGTCAGTGAGAACAGCTGTGCCAGGCATAAGATCTATGCCACACGTGAAGGCCAGGAGTTGGACTTGGTTGTCAGAGGCTGTTTGAGACGCATGCCATGAAGAGCATTTGTTTAGCAGTGGGAACTCGTCCCCACTACCACCCTTCGGCTATGACTACCTTTGGAGCCAAAGATACATCACAGATTAAAGAAATGTAACAGAATTACAAGAGGATTCCCCCTCTTAATATTCAACTGGATTATAATCATACACAGGAAATCCTAATAGATGCCATATGGCCAGGGAACTCTGGGAACACTTGATCTTACATCAATAAGCTAGAACTTCATGGAAGACACGTGGCTGTCCACATAAACATTTCCTCTGCATTAACTGTTCCGGGGCACCACGCAGAGTGTCTCTCAATTCATGGGCTTTCTGCATCATGATAAACTGATGGTTATGCAGATTAGAAGAAAAAGTAAGAAAGCAACTACTGGAGGTCCTTTCTGGCAATGCCGTCAGGGGAGATTCATTGCCGTGAAATTCTAGTAAGATACAGCCTGAGCTCAGTTACCAACATTAATGCAGTAAAATCTAAACAGCATTTAGTTGTGAGTTAATAAATAGCAGATGACTTTCATGCCACAAGTGCAAGACAATTACTATCTCCATCAAGACCTTGTATAACCAGTTTATCTGTCAACACTACTGTCATCGCTAAGCCCCACTATTGTTATCTTGGTGGGGCAGGGAGCAAGGGCTTCCCATTATGGGGGAAAACATAAATATTGTTAAATAAGAGAATATCAGAAGTGGAAAAATCCACAGAAGAGAGTTCAAAGTAAATTTTATTATCAAAGTACATGTATATCATCATATACAATCCTGAGATTCATTTTCTTGTGGGCATATTCAGTAAATCTAGAGAATAATAACCGTAACGGAATCAATGAAAGGCCTCCCAAACAGGGCATTCAACCAGAGTGCAGAAGACAACAAACTGTGCAACTACAAAAAGATGAAATAATAAATATCAAGAACATAAGGTAAACAGTCCTTGAAACCGAGTCCATTGGTTGTGGGAATACTACAATGAAGAGGCAAGTGAAGTTATCCCCTTTGGTTCAAGAGCTTAATGGTTGAGGAGTACTATCTCTTCCTGAACCTGATGGTGTGAGACCTGAGGCTCCTATACCACCTTCCTGATGACAACAGTGAGAAGAGAGCATGACCTGGGTGGTGGGGATCCCTGATGATGGATGCTGCTTTACTGCGACAGCATTTCATGTAGATGTGTTCAATGGTCGGGAGGGCTTTACCCGTGGTGGTCTGGACCATATCCACTACTCTTTGTAGGATTTTCCATTCAAGGACATTTTGGTGTTTACATACTAGGCTGTGATGCAGCTAGTCAATATACTTTCCACCACACATTGATAGAAGTTAGTCAAAGTTATAGATGTCAAGCTAAATCTCTGCAAATTTCTAAGGAAGGAGAGGGGCTGCCATGCTTTATTTGTAATTGCAGTTGTGTGCTGGGCCCAGGAAAGACCCTCCAAAATAATATCACCCAGGAAAGTTGCTAGCTGTCTCCACCTCTGGTCCTTTGATGAAGCCTGGCTCATGGACCTTTGGTTTCTTTCTCCTGAAGTCTATAATCACCTCCTTGGTCATGCTGACATTGAGTAACGGGTTGTTGGTGTGACACCACTCAGCCAGATTTTCAATCTCCCTCCTACACACTAATTCATCTCCACTTTCGATTTGGCCTACGACAGTGGTATCATCAGCAAACTTGAATATGGGACTGGAGCTGAGCTTAGCCACACGGTCATAAGTGCAAGTAGTGCAGGAGGCTAATCATACAGCCTTGTGGTGCATCTGTGCTGATGGAGATCATGGAGGAAATGTTGCCAATACAAACTGACTGGGGTCTGCATGTGAGGAAATCCAGGATCTCATTGCACAAGGGGGTGTTGAGGCCAAGGTCTTGGAGCTTATTGATTAGTTTTGAGGGGATGATGGTTATGAATGTTGAGCTATAGTTGATAAAGAACATCCTGATTAATGTATCTTTGCTGTCCAGATGTTTCCAGGGTTGAGTAAGATGGCATCTGCTATGGATCTATTGATCTGGTAGGCAAATTGGAGCTGATCTAAGTTGTTTCTCATGCAGGAGTTGATATGTTTCATCACCAGCCTTTCCAAACACTTTATCACTGTGGACGTGAGTGCTGCTGGGCGATAGTCATTAAGGCAGGTTTTCTTGGGCACCAGTATACTTGAAGCCTGCTTGAAGCACGTTGGTCCCACACACTGCTGAAGCAAGAGGTTAAAGATCTCAGTGATCATTCCAGCTAGTTGATCAGTACAAGTCTTTAGTACTTGGCCAGGTTGCCTATGTGGGTCAGTTGCTTTTCGTGGGTTCACCCTCCTATAGGCTGTTCACATGTCAGCTTCAGAGACTGAAATCATAGTAACTTCGGCAGATATGGGTGTTTGTGGGTGGTTCCTCCATGTTTTGACAGTCAAAGCGAACATAGAAGGCACTGAGCTCATCTGGAAGCAGAGACCTGCTGTCACCTATGTCGCTTTGCAAGAGGGGATAGTATTCAAATCCTGCCACAACCGTCAAGCATCCTTGGTTGATTCAGTTTGGTCTGGAATTGCCACTTCACCTGTGAGATGGCTTTCTAGAGATCGTACCTGGAACTCTTGTAACTTTCTAGTCACTAGACTTGAATGCCTCTGATCATGGTGCATCCAGGGCTTCTGATTGGAGAAGACTGAATGATTTTGGGGGTAGGGGGGGAACTTATCTACAGCTATTTTAATAAAGTCCGTTACAACAATGGTGTGTTCGTCTAGAGCCCCAGATGAGTCCATGAACATGGCCCAGTGCACTGTCTCGAAGCAATCCCGTAGCCGCACTTCTGCCTCCCACGACTGCTTCTTTGTTGTCCTAATCTCTGGAGTTTTGGTCTTTAATCTCTGCCTATATGCAGGTAGAAGAAGGGCAAACAAGTGATCTAATTAGTGAAATGCAGTCTGGATATGGAACAGTAACCTTTCCTTATGTTAGTATAACAGTAGTCTAGTGTGTTGGGACCTCTGGTGCTACAGGTTATATGCTAATGGTAATTGGGCTCTCCAAAATATTCCCATTGGGTAGTTTCTGCTTGTGCTAAAATAACAACTCAGATATCAGCATCAAACTTGGCAAAACGATTGGGTTTGCAAATGTTGAAATAGAATTGGTCACGAATTCCAGGAACATGTTATGGCTGCACCAACTGTTATTGTCATTCTTCTCTTTAAGCCCTTGGACATGGGCTGATCTTCACTGAACTTTTGCAGCTGTTGCTGTTTATGCTTCAGCTTCTCTTGCAAAGGCAATGGAGGTGTGCTGCTGTGTATGTGGGTGAATATATAGTGTTGTATGGATCTGAACATGTCAAATTTGAATATGGATATACGTTTGAAATAGTGGGAAATGTGAGTGTGATTAGAGTTTTACATATTATGATTCCAGCATGCTTTCTAATTTAGTCACCAGTTCTCAAGAAAATTATTGTTAATGCATTTTGAAGGTTTATCATCTCTAGCATCTGATCTATCTGCATTTATTCCCAATTAATGTAAAAGTTAAACTCTAACATCGTACATGCTTTTCCTGCATGCTTTGCTGATTCCATTCTTTATGCATACCTCCCAGTTTATGATAGTAATCAGATAATTTTGTAGTTATTCCAGCCAAAGTCTTTCATTCTTTAAATGTTCTTTAAAACTACAGATGAATTTTACAACTGCATGAATATTATTACTGTAATCCTTCAGGAATTTTATTCTTTCATAATAGCAAATACATACACAATATAATGAATCTGAAAACTGAAGTTATGCCAACAAAGGAATTTTATTTTGATATTTAAATTAAAAGTTTCCCACTGCCTTCCAGGAAAGATTTGATTCCTATCAGAAAGCTGCCTCTTGGTGTCTTTATCAGAGGTTCATTCTTCATTCATGAATCTACAATGAATGTTGTAAACCTACTTAAACGGTAATTTCCTTTCGTCTCATTGTTCTACGTGGTTCAAAGATTAAACCTGAAACACAATCAGAATGCTGGAAGAAGTCAGTGGGTTAATCGGTATCTGTAGAGTCAATGTTTCAGCTTAAAAACCTGCATCAGGACATAACCTGAATTTGCTCTAGCTGTCAAAAGATTGTAGTGCACTCTATATATTTATGTAAGAGACATACAGGTACTGACTGGGACTTAATTGGTAGATAGAAACATTCATTGGAGTATTGAAAAGAAAAAGACTGCAGATGTTCAAAATCTGAAATATATACAGAGATTACTGGAAATACTCAGTAGTCAGGCCACATCCGTGTGGAGAGAAGTGGAATTAATGTTTCAAGCCTAAAACATTCATTAGAACTGGAAGTTAGAGAAAGGAAGCTTGTTAAGCTGCAATAGGGTAGGATTGGGGATGTCTCTGATAGGGTGAAATCAGAGTGACTTACTGCATTCAGTTTCACAGTCTCTACTTTAGAGAAACAAAACTCAAAATGCGATACTGCTTTGCCAAGCACCTGTGTTTATTTGGTAGGGACAAACCTGAAACTCCATTAGACTATAAGCCATAGGAGCAGAATTAGGTCATTCAGTTCATCAAGTCCACTCCGCCATTCTCTCATGGCTGATGTATCTCAACCCCATTCTTCTACCTTCTCCCCATAACCTTTGACACCCTTACTAATCAAGAACCCATCAACCTCCGCTTTAAATATACCCATGACTTAGCCTCCACAGCCATCTGTGGCAATAAATTCCACAGATTCACCACCTTCTGACTAAAGAAATTTCTTTCAACTCTTTTTTTTAAAGGGATGTCCTTCCATTCAGGTGCTGTGCCCTCTGGTCCTAGACTCCCCCATTACAGGAAACATCCTCCCCACATCCACTCCACCTAGCCCTTTCAATATGTGATGGGTTTCAGTGAGAACCCCGTCATTCTTCTCAAGTTCAGCGAGTACAGGCCCTGAGCCAACATACCATCCTCATACTTTAACCCTTTCATTCCTAGGATCATTCTTGTGAACCTCTTCTGTGCCCTCAACAATGCCAGCACATCCTTCCATAGATAAGAGGTCCAAAATTACTTAGAATGCTTGAAGTGTGATATGGCCAATGCCTATAAAGCCTCAGCCTCTGAATCCTTGCTTTTATATTCTAGTCCTCTCAAAATAAATGTTAACATTGCATTTACCTTTCTTACCACTGACTCAACCTGCAAGTTAACCTTTAGGAAATCCTACATAATTATTCCCAAGTCCCTCTGATATTTGAATTTTCTTCCTGTTTAGAAAATAGTTTGCACCTTTATTCGTTCTACCAAAGTTTGTGGCCATACACTTCTCTACACTATATTCCATCTACCAGTTCTTGCCCATTCTTCCAATCTGTCCAAGTCTTTCTGCAGACTCCTTGCTTCCTCAACACTACCTGCCCTACTAACTGTCTTTGTATCATCCACAAACTTGGCAACAAAGCCGTCAATTTTATCATCCAAATCACTGACGTATAGCATGAAAAGAAGTAGTCCCAACACTGACCCCTGCAGAACACAGTTAGTCACTGACAACCAAGCAGAGAAGCCCCCCATTATTCCTGTTCTTTGCCTCCTGCCAGTCAGCCAATCTTCTGTCCATGCCAGTATCTTTCCTGTAATACCTTGGGCTCTTCTTTAGCAGCCTCATGTGCGGGACCTTGCCAAAGGCCTTCTGAAAATCCAGCTAAACAACAGCAACTGACTCTCCTTCATCTATCCTGCTTGTTAGTTCCTCAAAGAATTATAACAGATTTGGCAGGCAAAATTTCCCCTTAAGGGAACTATGCTGACTTTGGCCTATTTTATCATGTGTCTAAACGTACCTCAAAACCTAATCTTTTGCTAATTGGCCAATAATTTTCATAACTTTTGTCTCCCTCCCTTCTGAAAGAGTGGAATGACATTTACAACTTTCCAGTCCTCCATAACCATTCCAGCATATAGTGAATCTGGAAACATCATGACTGATGCCTACACGTTCTCTTCAGCTACTATACCTCTTTCAGAACCCCGGCGTGCAGTCTTTCTGATCCAGGTGACATCTACTTTCAGACCTTTCAGCTTTGCCAAACACCTGCTCTTCAGTAATAACAACTACACTCACTTCTGCTCTTGAATTTCTCCCATACTCTTGTGTTTTCCAAAGTGAAGTCTCTGACGTGAAATACTTATCAGTTTGTCCGCAATTTTTTTGTCCCCCATTGCTACCTCTCCAGCATCATTTTCCAGTGACCCAGTATCCGCTTTTGCCTATCTTTTACTCTTCATATATCTGGGGGAAAAAACATTTACTCTTTATATATTTGAAAATTTCTGTTGCCTGCAACTTTATTTCTCCAAACCAATCCCACTCTGACCAATCGATCTATGTCTGATTATACTGGAACAACAAAACCCATTGCAAGCTTGAGGAAGAGCACCTCTTCTTCTATCTAGGCACGTTGTAGCCTTCTAGACACCTCATTTAATTCCACAACTTTGTTAACTTTATTTTTCTGTCCGGGATTAGTCTTCAATCTGTGATAGTGGTACAGCGTTCTTTTTTTTTGTTTCTCTGAAAATGAAGGGCATACCCAGCCTGACCTGCCTGGCGTGTTTTCCTGGTTTTCTTTTCACGACTCCCACAATCATTTCTGTGTTCTCTAATTGCTCCCATTAATTCATTGACGTTTTTTACAGCTCATCCCCATGGTTACTCTAGTTTTGCCCTATCAAAGACATTTCTCTGCCACATCCTCCCTGTAGCTTAATGTGCTTCTTTTTCTTCCTTTCCAGTTCTGATGAACAGTGTTTGACCTGAAACTTTACCTCTGTTTCTTTTCCCACAGTTGCAACCAGGCCTGATAAATATTTCAGGCATTTTCTGAACACTCAATAAATGTTAATATCTGAAGTTGGATCTTTCACTATTTTCCTTGTCTGATCTCTGCGCCTGGTGTATATATTTCATCTTCTATGCCTTTTGTGCAGAAGTATTAAATACAGATAAAATTCATGACCTCTATTGTGTTTTGCTTAACTACTTAATTATAAATCTTGAATGCAGGACCTGATTGGAGATCTGTGTTAAATGAATAATTTTTATTCATTGGTGGAACACTTCTCTAACACAGACTAATGTACAAAAATATCCCTTGTCTGTAGATAGTAATGAAATGCATGCCAAACTGTCCCTCTTCTAACAATAATCAGTGGTCTCAGAAGCTGTGGAGAATTGTGCCGAGGGTAGGAATGTCAAATTGCAGTAGTGGAGTTAAAAATACAAGTTGTTAATTTCTCTGATTGTTCCCCTCCTGTGAAATTAATGGTGAAGCCATCTTTGTGTCAGGTTGAGTTTTGCATAGGATGTTTCAACAGGTTTTCCATCAGAAGTTGTGAAAATTGTTGCAACTTTGTATCCCTCATTGGGCTCAGCAGAATGGTGGAGAAAAACAGACTGCCTACAGAAATTGCCAAAAGCTGCATGTGGAAATGGAGTTGTTATGCAAGGAATTGAGGATTTTCCCTGGAAAATTCATGCAATTCATGCCAGGTTTTACACAGGTTTTACATTTGTCGTAGTGTAGGTGATTTTGAATGTAAATTTAAGAAAATGAAATATTTGTCAAATCAAGTACTTTTATCAACTTTACTGTGATCTTCTCAATGCAAGATTGAATATTCATATACTGTACAGAGATTATATATTTCCAGTGGTTTCAATATTATATAAACTCTACTGTTTGCAATTTGTCTATTCAAGTTTAAATGAATTTTTAACAGTACTTTGCAACATGGCATGGCCACATCCCTTATGAAAAAAATAATTTCATAAAGCAACAATTTTCAGTGCCAGTGAAAGATCAGGGTTCAATCCCTGCCACTGTATGTCAGCAGTTTCTTCTTTCTCCCAGTGACAGCCTGGGTGTCCTCTGAGTGCTTCAGAGTTCCTCCCACATCCCTGAAGTATGTACCGTTAGGGTTAATGATTTGTGGGCATGCTCTGGAAGTGTGGCAATACTTGCAGACCGCCCAGCACAATCCTCACTGATTATATTTGATGCAAATGACACATTTCACTGCATGTTTTGATGCAGATGTGACAAATAATGCTAATCTTTAACCTTTGTTCTTTAATTACTGCCACACAGCTTAATTTAAACTAAAAATTTACTTTTGCAAATGAGCAATAGATTTTAAAGATCAAACTAATTTTCCATGTTCTTTCTGGGTCGTTTCATCTGTTGTAGGAAGAAAGAAATATGGTGAAATTTTTTGCATAATGGATTTTTTCCTCTCTTTAATTTCACAAGAACAAAAGAACTCAGGGAAATAGGAGTAGGAGTAAGCCAGCAAGTCCTTTAAGCCTGCCCCACTATCGAATATTACCACATGCTGACCTCAACTCCTCTTCTATACCACTTCTCAATACCAGCTATTTCTTTATCATCAAATATTTATCCAGCTCTGCTTTAAATACTTCTAATGTTCCGGCTTCCACCACCTACTAGGGCAAACAAATCCAGAGATTCACCTGGTTCTGTGAGAATAAATTTCTGCATTCCTCAGTTTTATCCTGTAGTTACAGTAAATCCCCTTGTTGGAGAGTATCCTGCCAATGAAACCATCCCAACATCTACCTTGTATGCTTGAATGTTGTTCCCCCCCACCCCACCAAATCTATTAAAATCCAAAGAGTACAGGCTGTTCAGACCCCCTTGGCAGAATAACCCTTGTCACCGGGATTAGTCTGGTGAATCTCCCTTGGGTTGCCTCCAAAGTTACTGTATAATTTTGTAGGAAAGAAGACCAAAACTATAGAGGAGGATTTGCCAACATGCTGTCCATTATAATAAAACCTCTTTATTTTAAAACTCCAACTCCTTTGCAATGAAGGCCAAAATGCTGTTTGCCTTCTCAGCTACTTGTTGGACTTGCATGTTACTGTTTTGTCATTCATGCACCAGAGCATCTAGATCCCTTTATACTTCACTCACTTTCAGTATCCATCTATCTATCTATCTGGATATCTGGCAGAATAGGCCCTTCCAGCCCTTCAAGTCACACTGCCCAGCAATCCCCCGATTTAATCTGGGCCTAATCATGGGACAATTTACAATGACAGATGAACCTACCAACCAGTACATCTTTGGACTGGGAGAAAACTGGACCACCCAGAGGAAACCCCTAGGGAGAACATACAGACTTCGTACAGGCAACGCTGGGAATTGAACCTGGGATGTCTTTACTCTAAAGTCTTGTGCTAACCACTATGCTGCCATGCAACCCCAGTAATCTAGTAGAAATCAAATAATCTACATTTGCTTACTGAACAGCATCACCTCACAATTCTGCACATTAAAATCCTTCCTTTAAAATCCTAGTATGCAGTCAATCAGATCCTGGTGACATGTCTACTTTAAATCCTCGAATTTCTCCAATACTTTAACTCAGCACATGATTTTACATAGAATTAAATATTTTTTCTGCTTTTGGTGTGCATGACTCAAAGTCCTTTGACTTGTTTGTTTGAGGAGACATTGTGTCACTTGCCAAAGTTATATAGATTGCCAGTGGCTCCTTCTAAATCTCAATTTCTAATTACCAGACGCTCTCTTTTTGCTGCAAACAGATAACTAAAGTATTTGAAGAAGCTTAAGTACCCAGGGCGATGATCAGCATTCATTGCCTCCAATCATAAATGCCAGTTCACCCTGTTTTTTAAATACAATGCTCTTTTTAAAACAAATCTTTATACTGCTGAAATGTGGTGCAATAAAAACAGGCTTCTGTACTATACTTATGGATTTGTTGAAAACTATTTTGAATACATCTGTATTTCAAATACATTTGTCTTTTCCTAAGGTCTACATATAAAAGGAGAATGTTTAGTAATTGTATAGACACTGTGCCTTTGACTTTGATGGGATGAAAATACATTCATTTTAATGTTGTGAGATAATTTTGCAACCAAGTTAGGCAATATTCCCCTAAATGTGATCAATGTGAAGTCAAAACATAAAATCGAAATTGTGACTCGACTGTCTTATTCAGGAAAAAAAATTGCATCTGAATGGGAAACAAAAGAAAAATTGCTTTAAAAACGCAAACACGAGGAAATCTGCAGATGCTGGAATTTTTAGCCAGGCAGCATCTCTAGGAAGAGACACAGTCGATGTTTTGGGCCGAGACCCTTCATCAGGACTAACTGAAAGAAGAGCTAGTAAGAGATTTGAAAGTGGGAGGGGGAGGAGGAGATCCGAAATGATAGGAGAAGACAGGAGGGGGAGGGATGGAGCCAAGAGCTGGACAGTTGATTGGCAAAAGGGATGTGAGAGGATCATGGGACAGGAGGCCAAGGGAGAAAGAAAAGAGGGAAGAGGGAATAAACCCAGAGGATGGGCAAGAGGTATAGTGAGAGGGACAGAGGGAGAAAAAGGAGAGAGAGAAAAAGAATGTGTGTATATAAAGTGGCTTGTAGATTTGGTGAGGTTGCAACCAAGTGGATTGCCAATTTCTACAGTGAAGAATGCATCAAGGTTGGAAAAGGTAAAGGACATTTCAAAGTAAATGGGAACGGAACAATGAAGTGATGGAATTTCAGATTTTAAATCCTATGGGTCATAGGAAGAAGAAAAGATTTGAGATGTGAAAGAGCCAGTAGTGAGGGAGGGGAATGAGAAGGAGTGAAGGAGAACTTTGAATAACTTGGGAGGCCATAAAAGAAAGAGATTATGAGAATAATGCTTTCTCATAGTCGAAGACACACTTCATTGTGTAGATTTGTGACCGGTATTTCTCAGAAACAAAAGGAAGGCAGTTTTTATTTCAGCAATAACAGAGTTTAGTTGAAGATCATGTAATAGAACATAGAATAGTACAGCACATTACAGGCCCTTCGGCCCACAATGTTGTGCCGATCCTCAAACCCTGCCTCCCATATAACCCCCCACCTTAAATTCCTCCATGTACCTGTCTAGTAGTCTCTTAAACTTCACGAGTGTATCTGCCTCCACCACTGACTTAGGCAATGCATTCCACGCACCAACCACTCTCTGAGTAAAAAACCTTCCTCTAATATCCCCCTTGAACTTCCCACCCCTTACCTTAAAGCCATGTCCTCTTGTATTGAGCAGTGGTGCCCTGGGGAAGAGGCACTGGCTATCCACTCTATCTATTCCTCTTATTATCTTGTACACCTCTATCATGTCCCCTCTCATCCTCCTTCTCTCCAAAGAGTAAAGCCCTAGCTCCCTTAATCTCTGATCATAATGCATACTCTCTAAACCAGGCAGCATCCTGGTAAATCTCCTCTGTACCTTTTCCAATGCTTCCACATCCTTCCTATAGTGAGGCGACCAGAACTGGACACAGTACTCCAAGTGTGGCCTCACCAGAGTTTTATAGAGCTGCATCATTACATTGCGACTCTTAAACTCTATCCCTCAACTTATGAAAGCTAACACCCCATAAGCTTTCTTAACTATCCTATCTACCTGTGAGACCACTTTCAGGGACCTGTGGACATGTACCCCCAGATCCCTTTGCTCCTCCACTCTTCCAAGTATCCTGCCATTTACTTTGTACTCTGCCTTAGAGTTTGTCCTTCCAAAGAGTACCACCTCACACTTCTCCGGGTTGAACTCCATCTGCCACTTCTCAGCCCACTTCTGCATCCTATCAATGTCTCTCTGCAATCTTCGACAATCCTCTACACTATCTACACCACCACCAACCTTTGTGTCATCTGCAGACTTGCCAACCCACCCTTCTACACCCACATCCAGGTTGTTAATAAAAATCACGAAAAGTAGAGGTCCCAGAACAGAGCCTTGTGGGACACCACTGGTCACAATCCTCCAATCTGAATGTACTCCCTCCACCACAACCCTCTGCCTTCTGCAGACAAGCCAATTCTGAATCCACCTGGCCAAACTTAGCTGGATCCCATGCCTTCTGACTTCCTGAATAAGCCTACCGTGTGGAACCGTCAAATGCCTTACTAAAATCCATATAGATCACATCCACTGCACTACCCTCATCTATATGCCTGGTCACCTCCTCAAAGAACTCTATCAGGCTTGTTAGACACGATCTGCCCTTCACAAATCCATGCTGACTGTCCCTGATCAGACCATGATTCTCTAAATGCCCAGAGATGCTATCTCTAAGAATCTTTTCCAACAGCTTTCCCACCACGGACGTAAGGCTCACTGATCTATAATTACCCGGACTATCCCTACTACCTTTTTTGAACAAGGGGACAACATTCGCCTCCCTCCAATCCTCCGGTACCATTCCCGTGGACAATGAGGACATAAAGATCCTAGCCAGAGGCTCAGCAATCTCTTCCCTCGCCTCATGGATAAGTCCCCGGGGAGTATTCTGTCAGGCCCCAGGGACTTATCTGTCCTAATATATTTTAACAACTCCAACACCTCCTCTCCCTTAATATCAACATGCTCCAGAACATCAACCTCACTCATATTGTCCTCACCATCATCAAGTTCCCTCTCATTGGTGAATACCAAACAGAAGTATTCATTGAGGAGCTCGCTCACTTCCACGGCCTCCAGGCACATCTTCCCATCTTTATCTCTAATCGGTCCTACCTTCACTCCTGTCATCCTTTTTTTCTTCACATAATTGAAGAATGCCTTGGGGTTTTCCTTTACCCTACTCACCGAGGCCTTCTCATGACCCCTTCTTGCTCTTCTCAGCCCCTTCTTAAGCTCAGTTCTTGCTTCCCTGTATTCCTCAATAGACCCATCTGATCCTTGCTTCCTAAACCTCATGTATGCTGCCTTCTTCCACCTGACTAGATTTTCCACCTCACTTGTCACCCATGGTTCCTTCACCCTACCATTCTTTATCTTCCTCACGGGGACAAATTTATCCCTAACATCCTGCAAGAGATTTCTAAACATCGACCACATGTCCATAGTACATTTCCCTGCAAAAACATCATCCCCAATTCACACCCACAAGTTCTAGCCTTACAGCCTCATAATTTGCCCTTCCCCAATTAAAAATTTTCCTGTCTTCTCTGATTCTATCCTTTTCCATGGTAATGCTAAAGGCCAGGGAGCGGTGGTCACTGTTCCCCAGATGCTCACCCACTGAGAGATCTGTGACCTGACCCGGTTCATTGCCTAGTACCAGATCTAGTATGGCATTCCCTCTAGTCGGCCTGTCCACATACTGTGACAGGAATCCGTCCTGGACACACTTAACAACCGCTAACCCATCCAAACCCTTGGAACTAATCAGGCGCCAATCAATATTCGGGAAGTTAAAGTCACCCATGATAACAACCCTGTTATTTTTGCAGCTTTCCAAAATCTGCCTCCCAATCTGCTCCTCTGTATCTCTGCTGCTACCAGGGGGCCTATAGAATACCCCCAATAGAGTAACTGCTCCCTTCCTGTTCCTGACTTCCACCCATACTGTCTCAAAAGAGGATCCTGCTACATTACCCACCCTTTCTGTAGCTGTAATAGTATCCCTGACCAGTACCACCCCTCCTCCCCTTTTCCCCCCTTTCTATCCCTTTTAAAGCACTGAAATCCAGGAATATTGAGAATCCATTCCTGCCCGGGTGCCAGCCAAGTCTCTGTAATGGCCACTACATCATAATTCCATGTATTTATCCAAGCTCTCAGTTCATCACCTTTGTTCCTGATGCTTCTTGCATTGAGGTACACACACTTCAGCCCTTCTACCTTAATATGTTTACACAGTTTATTCTGCTTCTCTTTCCTCAAGGCCTCTCTATATGTTAGATCTGGCTGTACTCCATGCACTTCTTCCACTGCTCTATCACTTTATGAAATGTGGCTAAGGGGGAGAACAATTAAAATTGAAGAGTTGTAGATGTTGGTTGAAGATTTGTGGGATTAGAATCAGTTTTAGAAGAGTGATTTAGCCATTGACCTCTGAGAGGCTGGAAGTTGCATGAACTAGTGATAGACAGATGCAGAACAGTGATGAAAGGGGATGTGGAGCAGAATGTTGTCTAGTGATCCTGTGCACTGAGATCTTTCATCTAGTACAGCCTAATGATTTTTTTTTTAAAGAGTAGGATGGAAGGTAGGAAATATTTAAAGATTGAACAGAAGACTCTAAGAAGGGAGGAAGGCAGAAGAAAGGGAATTTTAGGCCAGTTAGCTTGACTTCAGTGGTTGGAAAGATTTTGGAGTTCATTATAAATGATGAAGCTTTGGGATACTTGGAGGCACATGATGAAATAGGCCAAAGTCAACGTAGTTTCTTTTAGGGGAAATCTTGCCTTACAAATCTAGTGTAATTCTTTGAGGAAATAACAGGCAGGATAGATAGGGGAGAGTCACTGGATGGGTACTTGGATTTTCAGAAGGCCTTTGACAAGCACATGAGGCTGCGAATCACTATTAGAGCCCATGATATTACTAGCATGTATGGGAGATTGACTGGCAGGGGGCAAGGAGTGGGAATAGAGGGGTCCTTTTCCGTTGGCTACCTCTGACTAGCGGTGTTCCGCTAGAGTCGGTGTTGGGACCTCTTCTTTTCACGTTATAAGCCAGTAATTTAGATTATGGAATTGATGGCTTTATGGGCAAGTTTGCCAATGATATGAAGATAGCTGGAGGGGTAGGTAGTGTTGAGGAAGCAAGGAGTCTGCAGAAGGACTGAGACAAATTGGGAGAATGGGCAAAGTAGTGGCAGATGAAATGTGGTGTAGAGAAGGAATAAAGGTGTACCCTATTTTCTAAATGGGGAGAAAATTCAAAAATCAGATGTGCAAAATCTACAAATTTTCTCTTGTTTGAGAATTAGCTCATTCCGCTCAATGTCTTTATGGTCTTAAGATCTAAGACTCCTTATATATTAAAC
The DNA here is from genome assembly GCF_963921235.1 of Mobula hypostoma. Classification (NCBI taxonomy): domain Eukaryota; kingdom Metazoa; phylum Chordata; class Chondrichthyes; order Myliobatiformes; family Myliobatidae; genus Mobula; species Mobula hypostoma. The sequence goes on along the minus strand of NC_086104.1, from coordinate 62,666,712 downwards.
AGAGACAGCAAGAAGCATCAGATCTATCAGAGCGGAAAGGAAGCTGCCTACCATTGAAGATTGATTTAACTTTATGCAATATTTAGCAATTCTTTTTTGTTTAAAAGTGTACACAGTCAGTTCTAAATGAAATATTTGAAGCATCTTAATATATCAGAAATGTTGAAGAGGAAGATTCCAAAGATGAATATTTATGCTGATAAATGTATTAGCAAAAGTATAATGGGATAACAACATTTCAAGGTGATGGACACTTTGGTGTACAACATGTTTATAACTTTGGCGATTAGGTGGAATCATCTTTCATAAGGATAGTAAGGTAAATAGCACATTCCCAAAGAATAAGAAAAAGTACTTTGAAAGCTAGACAACATAAAAGAATCACATAGGATGGAGGCACTTTTGAGGTGCATAGCTTAATTTCTTCAAAGTGGCATGCATCACATTAGAGAGCCAGGAGCAGAGGATCCAACATACTCGGTAGGATGAAGATTCAAGATTCAAAGATTCAAAAAACTTTATTGTCATTCTAACCATACATCAGCTCTGCAGGGCAGAATGAGACAGCATTTCTCAGGAGCAGTGCAATCATAACATAACAAACGCAACACTGAATAATAAACATAACAAATAAAACATAACAATGAAGAAAAGTTCATTAACAAGATAATTAAATTTAGAATTGGAGAAGAAAAATGAACAAAATGGTTTAGCTTTTCTAGGAGAGTTAGTTATAATGCCATCTAAATGGAGCTTATGAGCAAGGGATCAGAAGTCACACCCATCAAAGGTGCAGAACCATGCAGTTCACACTTTTCAATAAAGTAGTGTCTTTTAGATTTAAGTAAGCAACAGTACAGTTTAAAATTGCCTTGAGCTACTTTGTAAGAGATCAAAATGCCAGGCTCAATAGATGGAGAAGCTGTAGAATTGTGATTGACAGAAGTCTGCATTTGAAACATGTTAGACCTGATAAAGAAAACTCAATAGTGCAAAAAAAAGAGGAACAATTGTTCACTTTATTTTAAATATATCTACATTCTGACTGCATTTCGCTCACTCTTTTCTTCCAAGAACATATTAGCCACAGCAGCCAATTCAAGGTGAGACATGCTCAACAATGTGAATGGAAATATTTATCACTTTCAGTAAAGTATTGCAAATTAAAACTAGTTTCTGTACTGTTTATTGAATTTTCTCTTTCCCCCAGTTGGAAGGGCATAATATTTTCGCCAATCTGACAGGTGATGAGTATGAAAATTTGCTGGAGATCATTCGGAAAGCCATCATTGCCACTGATCTTGCACTACATTTTGGAAACAGAAAACAGTTAAGTGACCTGCTGCAAGCAGGGGCATTGAATATCAACAATCAAGCACATAGGTATGTTTTCCATATTCAATCAAATATAATAAAATTGAATCAATTGAATATTGAATCAATATGAAAAGGTGATTGTAGAATTTATGCCTTTTTGTGGTAAGATTGAACATTGTCCTCTGGCTGCAGGAGTGGTGCCAGGGGGACTCGAAGACCTAAACTATGGTGTCTCTAAGTTGAGATCATGATAGACCAAGTAATTATAGACTAATTAACTATTATCAATAGTGGGCAAATCATTAAATATAAATCATTACTTAGAAAGACAGATAAATTCAAGACAGTCACCATGGATTTGTTTTAGAAAATCATAACTCATTAACTTAATTGAATCATTGTTTTTGGAGGTAGCAGGGTGGGTCAGTGAGGTTAATGCATTTGATTTGATGCTTGGATTTCTACAAGGTGTTCAACAAGGCTTCATGTGGCAGACTAATCAGAAGAGAAATCCACAAGATCCAAAGGATTGACCCCAGAGTTGTTGCAAAGAAAGCCATGGTCAATAATGGAAGTTTTAGTGGCTGGAAGCCTATATGGAGTAGGGTTCCACAGAGTCTATTACTTTACGTTGATAATTTAGACTGAATTATTAGACTAATGTACATTTGATTGTGAATCAAGAAGACTTTAGGAAGAAATCAAGGGAACAGTGAGATGGATGGAGAAGTGGCAAATGGAATTCAAGCCAACAAAGTCGGAGGTGTAAAGTATTTGTTTCCTCTTTTGGACATTTGTTTCTTTCAATTGCCATGTTTGTTTTGAAGATCCAAATGGAAAAAAAGATAAAATTACTGGACACCACTTAATAAATAGGAATATGTAAAAATCTGAAAAAAAAATTAATGGCATTAAACAAGTAATAAACTGTGTATAGTATTATAATTTTATTCATATTTCGGTTTAATTTTGTTTTTATTTCCAATCCAACAGAGACAGGGTGATTGGTCTAATGATGACAGCTTGTGATCTCTCCTCCGTCACCAAATTATGGCCAGTTACCAAGGCAACAACCGGTGATATATATGCTGAATTCTGGGGAGAGGTATATGCCTAATGTTATTTACTGAAAATAGAGCTAGGTGTAAAGCCTCTATATTCTATATTCAAGGGAATCATATAACATGAAGATATGTATCATTAAAATGGTAAATTAGTACTTTTCAGTTAACGCCAGTTTTAATACATCTGGACCAGGGGTTCCCAACTTGGGGTCCGCAGATGCCCTGCTTAATGGTATTGGTTCATAGCATTTAAAAGGTTGGGAACCCCTGCTCTAACATACAGAGAAATGGCCTTTGCCAAGGGTCAACAGATGGAGCCATTCTCCTGATACCCTGTTAGCCCATTCATAACTACCTGTGATTTCTGGATCTGCTCCTCATAAAGGCCAATACCTCCAGGGAGGTGCCAACTTTCCAATCTACTGGATGTCATTAATGAGCCTGTATCCAATCTGCCATTGAAAGGTACTTTAGCTGATGGTTATGGTTATGCAGCTCTCTGCTCAGCAAATCCACGCCCACCTTGCTGACATGGTTAGTGATGCACTGTTCTCAATGGTGTATGGTGGGGAGGTCATATGAGCAGTACTCGTACGCACTGATGATGCCAGTATAAAAGAACACTTCAACTTCACAGGCAACACCTGATGCTTGAAATGCATTCTTTTTATTGAGGAATTTGGAAATAAAAATGTAACACGATTCTATTTTAATTAATTTGGGTCTTAAAACCTGAGCAGCATCCAGACTGGATAATGTAAACAAATTAAGATAATTTGTAGAATTACTGGAATTTCTATAAAGAAATGGTAATAATCAACACAAAGAAATTTTAGTAACCATGACAATCTGATGCATGCTTCTTATGTGCAAATCTGTTTAAATTGTCAGAAGCTGGAGACTCCTGTGTGAAACATTACATTTAGTTTGCAAATTCTGCACCCGCTGGGTAAAATCAGCCAGAACATCTGTGTATGTGTGCTGCCATATTACCCCATGTTAAAGTTTGAGGAGCTCAGAGACGGTTTATATTCTTATAGTATGCAGCTGGTTCTGGATGAAGATTAGAATTTGGATTTGGGTTTTGACTGCAGGACACTAAACTGAATAATTGGAGCAACACACATCAAAGTTGCTGGTGAACGCAGCAGGCCAGGCAGATTCCAAGTACCCTGCGGTGCAGGAGGGACCAGTAGTTGAAAGTTTACGCAGGAAGCAAGATATGGCCTGAAGCACCTTCCAACCAAAAATAAATGCAAAAGCCAGCAGTGATGACCATTTGGCAAGTGTGGCTCAATAACACTGAGTGCTCCACAGATCTCAGTATAGCACCACAATCCCTCACTGTTTCTGGTTATACCCATTCCCCCATTCAAATAACCCAGGCAGCAGCTTCACATACTGCCACAATGGGGTGTTCGAGAAAGGTTGTGAGAATTGCTTCCCTGACATAGGACTGTCCTATCTGCAAAACAAATGTTTGAATTGTCTTAAATATTATGAGCATTTTAAATAAGATACTTCATTTTTAAGGAATGGTGTTGATGGTGCAAGGAAAGCCAATACTGTAATGACCAAAATACAGTAGTGGAAAAATTGGTCCAGGCCATGCCCTCTTCTCACTGTTGTCATCTGGAAGAAGGTACAGGAACCTCACCACCAGGTTCAGGAACAACTATCACCTCTCATCCATCAGGGTCTTAAAACGGAAGAGATAACTTCACTCACCCCATCACCGAACTGTTTCCACAACATGTGGACTCACTTTGAAGGACTCTTCATCTCATGTACTTGATATTTATTGCTTATTTATTATTATTATTAATTATTTTTTATTTTTATATTGGCACAGTTTGCTGTCCTTTGCACATTGATTGTTTATCCATTCTTTTGGGGGTGGTCTTTCATTGATCTATTGTATTCCTTCTATTTACTGTGAATGTCCACAAGAAAATGAATCTCAGAGTTGTATATGCTGATGTATGTATACTATACTTTGATAATAAATTTACTTTGAATATTTTAAAGGAAAACCATCTGAACTTACAGCAAATCCACATAATCATTATTTAGCTCTTTCTTTGTGACTGGCAGAGCCATCTGCTGGTGGCCAAGTTAGAAAACCAATGACAGGAAGTCACAATATCCTTATTGGCAAGCATATATTAATAGTTCCATGAGACCCTCTATAATTATATATATTTTATAAATCAGCTATTCAAAGTAAATTAATGCTAAAAACTTAGAATGTATTAATGTTTTCCATTAAAACCACTATTTTCATAAGTTGTGTACATACATCTACTGATGCTTCTGGACACATCTTCAGTGATGCTCCTGGAATCATCGGGTGTTTCAGATCTTTCAACATCATACATCCTCCTCCAGGTGACCCAGCCGGGGCTGATCAGACCCCAGCTTGTGTCCAGATGACTAGCTACTTATGATTCCATGGCTCCCCTCTTTTGAGCCACAGCCATCTTGAGGCCCTCTCTGCCGCATCGGTGCTACTGCAGATAGCTCTCCTCTTCCTCTCTCCCTCGATGCCCAAAATGCTGAAGGCTCTAACTAAAGAATGGGCTACGAATCCCCTACAACCAACCTCCACTGGGAGACACCTCACTCTCCATCCAGCCTGCTGACAGTTGCTGACCAGTCCTGCGTACTTGGAGAGCTTCCTTTCAAAGGCCTCCTCCAAGCTATCTTCCCATGGGACTGTCAGCTCCAGCAGCACCACTTGCTTAGTAGACTCAGACACTAGGACAATGTCTGGTCGCAGGGTGGTGGCTGAGATATGATTGGGGAACTTCAGCTGCCCTTCGAGGTCCACCAACATAAGTTCATAAGTTAACAATACTAGAAAAAGAATTGAGGGAAGTGAAGTTTGAGCACCCTCGGGCTCCTCTTGTCTGCATGGGGCCTTGAACATCTAAGGAGGAGAGGTCTGAATGTATTCAGCACTCAGAGGAATGAAGAATCTGCTGGAGCACTTGGTTTTAATTGCTATCCAACAATGAATATTGAGTAAGGAGAAGACTGAATGAAATATGAATAGCCAAGTTCCGAGGCTGAGCAGTGTACACTGACATATGATAAGCACTAGGGAACTAGAAGAAAAACTCTACAAACACTGATATGAAGAGATGCAAGGAGATTGAGAAAACAATTAACGATTTGGCAGAGCTCCAGACTGAAACCCTGATACAGGAGAAGCTAAAATGTCTTTTCAGTATTACTTAAATCTTCAGAGTCGTTATTATTGAACTAGACATCCAAAGATTCAAGTTCAAGATCCTCATGGCATTTGTAGAATTTAAATTTAATAATCTGACATTTTTAAAGAAATAGAGCCATGAACACATTTGATTTTCATTTAGGAAAAAAACAGCTTCAGGGGAATCAGTAACCCTCTTTCAGCCTAAATGGCTAGACCCATGTTAAGTGCATAACCAAACCTCTCAATCAAACCAGAAAACAAATAAACCAAACGGGTTATGTTGAATCTACTAAGACACTGAATTTGAACCTAGCAGGATGGACTTTGCAAAGATCTCCTCACAAGCAGTTGGCATCTGGCATCAAGATTAGGAAAGCTGACCCATAAATTTATTAAACAATATCCTGACATAGTTGTTCTCATAGAGTCATAACTTGGCACAAGTTCCTGAATTTTTCACAATAATCATTTTTGCATGTGCTGATAATATTTGCTCATAGATGCAGGTACTGCGGTATATCGATAGAAAGCAGCAGCCTGAGAATTGATTCTGGATCCCATGGAGTTTCAGAGTGTCAGGTTGAATAATAAGCTGAATATTCTCCAACTGATTCCCACATACCGTGATCTATTTGCTTTGAATCAATGCTCTTCCATGTCAAACCATACTGGAAGAAACACTTGAGTGGCAAGGTTATCAAATGTACATTAGGTGTGCGCCTTCAATGTCCTATCACCATGAGTGGACTGGTAAAATCACCATTAACCAGACTTATTGAATCCTGAAGGACGTAACAACAATTTGTGCTGTGGCAAATTATGATAAGCTTACTTGCCTTCATCTTTAAATATTTCCTGATAGATGCATTAATCTATAACAGCATTGATAGAAAGAACCACAGCACAACCTTTATGGAGTTGAGGTCTCCACCTGAGACCACTCTCTTTCCTGTTGTATACTGGAGGAATAGAGTAGGCATTTCAGACAATAAGTGTGGACAGGGAAAGCAAGTTGACATTTTGAGTCAAAGCACTTATGTCAGTAATGCCAAATAAAGTTAACATGTCAGCTTTAAATTGCAGAAAGAACTGGACATGACAAGGGGAATACTTCTGACAGGTGAAGTCAGGATTGCCATTATGATAAGTTATTGATGGAGCCATTTGGTTATTGGGTTAATGAAGAGAGTTTCAGAGAAAGAAAACTCTGAACGTCATGAAATGCAGTCCATTGAGCCAAATGAGCCATTAATTGAGATCATCACCGATTTTAAATTTCATTGCCATTGCAATGCCCCTTGAATCTTCTGATTTCTGTTATCAATGAATGTAATGACTGAATCTCCACAGCTCCCCACTACTCTGCATGAACAAATTATATCTGACCGAAATGGCCTGTGTATTCTGAAATTGTGACACCCCACCCCCAACCATTCTAGACTTCTGAGGGCAAGGTAAATATCGTCTCTGCAATTAGTCTGTCAAGAGTTCTAAAAATGTTGTAATATTTCTCCATAAATGTATGATTTACATTTGGATCGTAGTTTGCCTCCCAGGTGCCAGGGTCCACAATGTTTCTGAACACGTCCACAATATCCTGGAAAGGAAGGGTGAGCAGCCAGAAGTCGTGATACATATTGGTACTAATGACACAGGTAGACATAGGAAATCCTGAAAACAGAATACAGGGAGTTAGGAAGAAAGCTGAGAGGCAAGAGCTCAAGGTTAGTAATCCCGGGATTGCTGCCTGTGACACACGACAGTGAGGACAGGAATAAATGAGGTGGCAGATAATGCGTGACTGAAGAAGTGGAGCAGCAGGCAGGGATTCAGATTTCTGGATAATTGGAAACTCTTCTGGGGCAGAGATGAGACCTGTACAAAAAGGACGGGTTGCACTTGAATCTGAGGGGAACCAATATTCTTGCGGGCAGGCTTACTAGAGCTATTGGGAGAGATTTAAACTAAAATGCAGCGGGGTGGGAACCAGTATGACCGAGCTGAGAATGAACCAGCAGGTTTACAAGTAGATGATGGGTGTAAATGAATGTAAGGAGCGACAAACCAATGACTGGGTACAAATGCAGATAGAGCAAAGAGTTAAGTTGAACCACAGAGGCAAAATTTAAAACGGTGAAGAATGCAGGACTGAGGGTGCTGTATTTAAATGCGCATAGCATTCGGAATAAGGTGAACAAACTCGTGGCGCAATTAGAGATTGGTCAGTATGATGTGAGCATCACTGAGACATGGCTGAAAGAAGGCCATAGTTGGGAGCTTTAACAAAGGATCTACTTTGTATCGAAAGGACAGGCATAGGCGTGGTGTGGCTCTGTTGGTAAGAGATGGAATTACATCTTTAGAAAGAGGTGACATAATGTTGAATCTTTGTGGATGGAGTTAAGAAACTGTAAGGGTAAAAAAAAAATTATGGGAATCATATATAGGCCTCCAAATAGTAGCCAAGATTTGGGGTTGCGATTGCAAAGGGAGCCATAAAAGGTGTGTAGTAAAGGTAATGACACAAATGTAATGGGGGAACTTCAGTATGCAAGAGGATTGGGAAAATCACATTGGTGTCAAATCACAAGAGGTGGAATTTGTTGAATGCCTACACGATGTTTTTTTAGAGCAGCTTGTGTTTGAGTCTACTTGGGGAAAGGCTATCTTAGATTGAGTGTTGTGTTGGGAATAAAGGGAGTCTTTTCTGGTTGGCTGTCAGTGACTAGTAGTGTTCCTCAGGGGGAAGGATTGGGATTGCTATTTTTCACATTGTCAATGATTTAGAGAATGGAATTGATGGCTTTGTGGCAAAATTTGCAAATGGTACAAAAATAGGTTTAGGGGTATGTAGTGCTGAGGAAGCAATGTAATTGCAGCAAGACTTAAGTTGGAAGAATGGACAAAAAAGTGGCAGATGGAATACAGTGTTGGGAAATGTGTGATAATGTATTTTGGTAAAAGGAACAATAGTACAGACTATTATCTAAATAGGGAAAAAATTCAAACATCAAAGATGTGAAGGGACTTAGGAATCCACATGCAAGACTCCCTGAAGGTTAATTTACAGTTTGAGTCTGTTGTAAAGAAGGCAAATACAATGTCGCCATTTATTTCAAGGGGAATAGATATAAAACAGATATCCTACCTCTCCCGGAAGTTCCGGTAATCTCCTGCATATCGATAGTGGCTCCCTGATGCCCGGAAATTATATACAATATCCCGGAAATTGATTTTTTTGAGAGCGAGCGAGAGGGAGAGAGAGACACACACACAGAGAGCGAGTGACAGACGTAGCGAGAGAGTGACAGAGAGAGCATCCTGATTAGTCTTCCTTTGTCCTAAGTAGACCTATCAATTTTCTCTGTGGGTGGGCTTTACAATCGACCTCCCTCTCTCTTTCATTGTCCATCAGTTCAGTTTAGTGTCCTGCAGCGCCATGGCAGAGTGTTCCCAAAAAAGAAAATATAAAACGTACTTCACCCCAGACTGCACTAAAGTGCACCCCTGCCTAACAGAGGTCAAAAATAATGACAGTGTTGCTCGCTGCACTGTTTGCAACAGTGACTTTTCTGTTGCCCATGGTGGGTTAAATGACTGTAAAAGACATGTTGAGGTGAGTCCTGGATTATGTCTCAACTAACCTTGAAGGACTGGTGCCAAACTACAAAAGTTTGCCAGTTGATGAGTTCTGGGGAAGCAGTCCAAAGTAATTCATTGACACAGACTGCTATGAAGTTGAGACTTCCGGTTGAGACCTCTCTGAAATGAGTTTTTGCAGGGTGGGATGTCTAATAAAAGCAAGACAATAATACTGTGGCTTTATAAGACACTAGTCGGGCCACAATTGGAGTATTGTCAACAATTTTGGGCCCCATATCTCAGAAACGATGTGTTGTCATTGGAGAGAGTACAGAGGAGGTTCGCGAGAGTGATTCTGGGAATGAATGAGTTAACATATGAGGAGCGTTTGGCAGCTTTGGGCCTGTACTTACTGGAATTTAGAAGAATGTGAAAAGATCTCATTGAAACCTACTGAATGTTGAAAGGACTAGATAAGGTGGATGTGGAGAGGATGTTTCCTGTGGTGGGGTTATCCAGAACTACAGGGCACAGCCTCAAAATTGAGGGATGACTTTTCAGACCAGAAGGAAGGAGGAATTTTTTTAACCAGAGAGTAGTGAACTTGTGGAATGCTCTGCCACAGACTGCGTTGGAGGCCAAGTCCATGGGTATATTTGAAGCGGAAGTTGATAGTTCCCTGATCGGTCAGGGAATCAAAGGACATGGCAAGAAGGCAGATGTATGGGGTTGAGTGGGATCCGGGATCAGCCATGATGGAATGGCGGAGCAGACTCGATGGGCTGAATGGCTTAATTCTGCTCAATTAATATCAGATTTCAAACTTGTAATGATTAACTAGTATTTTTTACTGTACACAAGGGATTAATGGTCTGTATGCATGTATTACTTAGACATGATATTTTCTGTGCTGTTTATAGCATTATGCACTGCTAGATATCTTTAAAAATTAAGTGCAGCATGTGGTGTGGCCTTAATTATATTGAACATGGCTGCCGTCAATAAATCTTCCATCTCTATCTAAACAATAATTCTACTAGCAGCGCTAAAAAAAATCATAGGTGTTTATCTAGCAACATAATTTCTGGGCCTTCATAGTAAAATCTGAAGCGTTGCTGAATGGAAATGTGAGATTGCTTGCAAAATGCCTTGGTGTTACCATATTTTTTTCTCATTCTTGGGACTCAAGAAATTTTGTTCATCTCATGCCATCTAATAAAAATCTCCAAATGTTTCCTCCCTGGTTTCTATCTAGAGATTTTTACTGGAATATGAAGATGTGACTCTTGAGTGAGAAAAGAATTGGAGTAAATTTTGATGACTCATTGATATCTATAAACATTTGGATGGAACTTAATTCCCAAATTCAGTGGGTTTTGATTGAGTAAATATTACATCTTTAAAAATCTGAATTCTTGCAACAACCCACCCACATCTGGCAGGCAATCTACACCTAGGAGATAACTTGATAAATTAAATGTTTGAATGGGGCTTTGTGACTTGTACATAAATTAATTTTTAACTGAGACAGCTGGGCTTTGAAGGTGTTGGAACCTAGCAGCTGAAAAGAAGCCAACAATAGCTTCAAGAGGAATGGAAGTCCTTCCCCAGGTATATCTCCCTCTTACTGTGGACAAGCAGTGGACTTCCAGCTGCATGTTGCTCTTCAATGTTCCTTCCCCAACTGGAAGCTTATTCCCATTAGGGAGGAAAACTGTCAAACCAGCCAAAACTAGAACTCAATGGCATGCATACAAAATCTAATCTTCCCATAGAAACTCTGCTTTCTCCCTATTGCTGTCTTTTTCCCCCTTGCCCCACATACGTAAGCTGCCTTTGCCAACGAAGAGTCAGTACGAATAATAATATTGCTGCCATAGGTTTAATAACCATTCTCTTCTAAATTATTTTTGTAATTTCAGTTTATAGAAAAATAGAATAGTCGTGAGATATAAATCTAACTTCTCTTAATTTAATTTGAATAATTTTTTTCATACAGGGTGACGAAATGAAAAAAATGGGACTACAGCCCATACCCATGATGGACAGGGATAAAAATGATGAGATCCCCGAAGGCCAGGTAAAGCTTCAGAATATTGTGATTGTTAAGTAAATGAGATTCACTTGGGAATTTTAAAGACTTAGGAGTTCATTAACCAGCCTGGCTGGCAGGTTACCTGAACGTTCTTGATTATGAATTAATGTTGTGGTAGTGCAAATATTCCAAGGTGCCTTGCTTGTGTGTACAGGAGACTTCAAATTAAAGTCAAACTCTTAAGTTTCACTAGTGAAGAGAACTTAACTGCCTTTCCTCAGTGCATAAAATCTGAGAATCATATCTATTACTATTCTCTGACCATTGCAAATGTAAGATATTTAAAACTACATCCTACTTCAGATGAAATCTTTGCTATAGTTTGTAAAATAAGAGAAAATTTTATGGCCTAAATTTGGTGATCAAAAAATCCATGAACTCAACATCAATTAACCTTAACCTAAGAACACTTGTAACAGAAGCAGGAATAGGTCATGCAAACCTTGAGCTTGCTCGATCTTTCATTAAGATCATGCAAATCTTCTACCACAAGTCAATTTCCCAACCCATATCCAGTGATCCCTTTGGTATGTAAACAAAATCCCTTGATCTCAGCTTTGAATATGCCTAGTTATTATCCAGTTTCTGATGTAAAGATCTTCAAAGATTTATAACCCTTCAAGAAAATAAATTTCTCACATTTTAATCTTTATTAACCAAATCCTTATTGTCAGCAGAATCTCTTAGTTCCATATTCATCAGTTTGAAGAAACAAGTTCCCAGCATCAATTCTATCCTCTCAGAAGCTAAGAATAATAATGAATGCATGGCTGACCCACCAAAGGTGATGGTGCAGTGGTATAAATGTAAAAGAAGTGGCCCTGGGTGTCCTCAACATTAACTCGAGCCATACAAAGTCTCAAGGTATCTGGGTGAACATAAGCAAGGAAACACCTCCTGATTACCAAAAAACATTCTCCCATAACTAATATCCTCCATGTTAAACAACACAAAATAAAATACCGAAAGCAGCAAAGGATCGAATAAACTGGATGGGGGACTTCACTATCCATCAAATTGAAGACTGGTTTCTCTGTTGTTCAAGATCACAGGAGAAAAATCCATCTCAATTTCCATTTGGTAGCACCACTCTTGACTGAAGTGGCCAAATCCAGAAAGACAGAATTGCCTGTCTGGGTCAACAGCATACCAACCAAGAGATGACCTGCTCTCAACAATCTATATATTGCAAATGCAGCTGTTTATATGTAGTTAGTTGAAATAATGACTGCATAATCTTTGAGAAGCATATTCCTGTTTTCAGTCTGAAGTTTCCATCTTCTTTGTTGTGTGGCATTATCATTGTGCCAAATGGCATAGATCTAGAAATTTCAGATCTTTGTCATTTCATGCAGATGGATCAAAATGCAGCAACAGAGGTGTCTACCAATACCATCTATCTGGCCCAGTAAATCATTTATTTTATCTTTGAAATCAAGGCAGTGGAACAAGCTTGCTTTAACAAGCAGTGTGGATGGGCATGCCAAGAGCAGTGTTGCACTCGGCTTATCTAAAAATTTTTCCTACATAAACAATGATGGATAATTAAACAATTAACAGGAGGAGAAGGGTCTGATAGCATTCTTATTGATGGCAAAGCCCAGCTTGTGATTGTCAAGACCATGCTGAAGCATTTACAACAGTCTTCAGCTGGAAGAACCATATGGAAGATTCGTCTCAGTTTCTTCCTGAGACTCCCTGCATCAGAGAAGCAAGTCTTCAAACAATTTCATTCACTACGTGTTTTTAAAGAAATTGCTGAGTATTGTATGCAGCAAAGGCTATTGGATCAGATAATCACTGACTGTTCATGGCATATAACTAGCCGTGCCCCAAACTAAGCATTTCCATTCAGTTTCAACATAACCAACGATAGAGAAAATTGCCAAGGTGTGTACTATCTACAAAGAAAAATCAGATTCAACACTGTGCAACCTCTGTACTCACAGTTATCAACAGCATGATGAAAGGTAGTGAGGGAATCCACCAAGCAACACTTAGTCAGCAGTAACCCATTCATCAATATTCCGTTTGGATTACAGCAGTAACACTGGGCAGTATGGTGTCTGGGTAGTTTGTGCTTTTGCCTCTCAGCTCCAGGATTTTCAATTCAAATCTGTTCTCGAATGTTATCTTTGCCGAGTTTGCATATTCTCTCCATGACTACGTATGTTACTTCTGTGTACGCTGGTTTCATCCCACATCTCAAAAGTGTGCTTTGGGTCAGTTTCTGCTTTAAATTACCCTTCTGTTTGGGTTAATGCTGAAAGAATCAAAAGGGATAATTAGATAAGACGTATCTGTGAGAGAATAAGTTTCAGGGTAAAGTGAGAGGAAGAATGGGTCCAAAGGGACTTCTTTCTGAAGGTCAGCATGGTCCAAAAGGCCTCCTTCATGTCACAAGTATAAGATACCCTGTTCCTGCTCTCATTACAGCCTTGGTCAAAAGTCCAGAGATGAAGTAAGAATGACTACTGTTGACATCAAGGCAGGATTTAACCAAGTATATAATATAGGAAGTACTCATAAAACATCAAAGGAAAAACATACTTTTCTTTTTTCTTTTTTTCTCTTTTTTTCTCTCTGTCCCTCTCCTTGCCTGCTCTGCATCTTCCTCAGGCACTCCCCTCCCCCTTTCTTTCTCCCTAGGCTTCCTGTCCCATGATCCTCTCCCTTCTCCAGCCTTGTATCCCTTTTGCCAATCAACTTTCCAGCTCTTAGCTCTATCCCTCCCCCTCCTGTCTTCTCCTATCATTTCGGATCTCCCCCTCCCCCTCCCACTTTCTAATCTCTTACTATCTCTTCTTTCAGTTAGTCCTGACAAAGGCTCTCAGCCCGAAACGTCGACTGTACCCCTTCCAATAGATGCTGTCTGGCCTGCTGTGTTCCACCAGTATTTTGTGTGTGTTGGTTGAAGGGAAAAACATTCTGAAGTTTAGAATAAAGAAGGTGGTTGTGACTATTTGATAGCCATTCATCTCAGCCCCAGATATCTGTTGCAGTAGTTTTCTTCATTTGAAATACTAACCCATTCTATTTGTGAATTTAGCCAGTTTAGTGTCTAACATTTGAAACCAACTTGTACTGTCCCTGAAATACAAAGGGTTGGAAAGTACAGTCATAGAGAACTCTGAATCTCAGTGCAAGTGTTGCGTTGAATCCTGTGCATCACACTTCAGGAATTATGTATTGGCCTCGGAGGAGATGCAGTATAGAATGGGATAGTTTAAAGGAATTAATTATGAGAACAGGCTACGCAGATAATCCTTGTGAATATAGAAGATCAGGGAGCTATTTAATTGAGAAGTTATTAAGATAATCAAAAAAGATTGATTGGCAGAATAATGTTAATTTATTTCCTTTGATGGAAGAGTAAGTAATAATAAGGTCATAACCTCAGAATTGGGGTGAAGCATTCAGGAATGATGTTAAAAAAACTGTTGAACATAAATGGAATATTTTAAAAACAAGTTTTATTAGGAATTTTAAGGATTACAGAAGACTATAGTGATATAGATGAGATTTACCTTCCTGATAATGTGTTGCTGCAAAAGTAATCCTGCTCAGTAGGAGAGGATCTGCAGGTTAAGACATTTGGTAAATGTACTCATCTGAGGAGCCAATGATATGAAGCTACCACCTAAGTCAGAACCCCACCTAATTTTACAAAATACAATTGCAAATACTTTGGTTTGCCCTTCTTCTCTGATATTTAGATCAATAATGCATTTTTCAAAGGTATTCTAAAAGATAACTTGTAGAATGAGTCCCACCGAGACTGAATTAACATAAATATTGACCATCATCTGAGTAAGTAAAAGAATAAGCTTGAGGAATATAACTTTTATTCTACTTGTGATGCATGCAAATTTAATAAAAAAACTTTCCATTTTCCCTATGCACAGGTTGGTTTCTACAATGCTGTAGCCTTGCCTTGTTATCGTATACTTGCAGAGATCTTTCCAGCAACCACTCATTTGTTAAAATCTTGCAGGTAGGAGTTTCCATCACAGAGAAGTAAAAACAGGGTATCTATCTAGATTTGCATTTTTAATTAGATATTCCAGTTCATCCAACCCTTTTATAAATAAATATAATTAAGTGCAGAACAAAAATGAGAAGTAAAAATTGTTTGGTATGGATTCTTATTGATTATTTTAATGACCTCAGAAAAGTTTTAAATATTAAAACTTACTGCTAGAAGTGCTATTGTGGAATAGAACGTGAATATCAACAAATTTAAAGGGTAGTGTTGCAACCACCATCTTCACTGTTATCCAAAAATCTAATCAAGATTAATTGTGGAAAATTCTACTCAATTTAATTCTTCTATTGGTATTAAACTTTTCAATTGCTATAATGTCGTTTTCATAATTGTTGGAAGCTATTATTGTATATGCTACCTTTCATGTCAGCACTAGGACTGGTAAAGATGATTGTCTCCTTTTACCCTGCTATATACGTGAACTTCATGTGTTTTTTTGCAATATATCGTCTTCATATTACTGCAGCTTAAAAAAGAAACATTGTACTTCAGCTTGGGCGTTTTCTTCACAAAACTGTCTAAATCTTGCTTCAAAACCTCTATTGTTTGCAGATTCAACTACCTCTCAATTACATTGTTTTTCCATATATTCAGAAATGTAGCATCTGTCAAGGTTTATCAATAATTTAAAAGGCAGTGTTTCTTAATCAGTTTTTTTCAGCTGTTAGGTCAGAAATGATGAAAAAAAATCCTACATGATGAATGAAGTACAAGTATGGGGAAAATGCCTCATGCTTTCTTTCTCCCAAAATAAAATAATATAGCTTTACAGTGATACCAGTCATCAAACCCAGCTGGTTCACCTTAGACAGAAAGGTAGATTTCAGCCATAAATAGAGAAGACTTGGTTGTATTTATCTTACTACCCTTCCACAAGAAATGACTTGAAGAGAAATTTATTAAGTTCATCAGTGCCATGAGGGCAAATCAAAGGAATCATTGCATTAGAGGAAACCTGCTTCCTTCTGGTACTTCAGGGAATTTTGACCTCCAAAATTGGGAAGACAAAATGGAAGCTGCATTGTTGTCAATCCATCCCAGTCAAGGTAAGACTTATTTCTATTTTAGTACAGATACAGCTCTGAGGGTATTACAACAAATTCTCCACAGTATATGTATAGAAATCTAGATTAATTATGCACCTTAGTGGAAGGTGAACTGTTTTGCCAAGTATTGTGAGCGAACAATAAAAAGGCTGAGCAGAATCATTTCAGTTCTTTATTAATAAAACAGATTACATTTTTAACCTTGTATTTAAATGAGCATGGTTGCATATGACAAGAGTGATTAAAAGAAATCTTGAAGAGAATGTGCCTATTATCTGAGTGCACATTCTGAACCCAGGGACAGAATGTAGAATCTTGTCACTCCATTGTTTAACTGGCATTAATGATGTCACTTGATCCAACTTCTTTCGGCAAATATACATTCTATTTACATTCTGGCTGATTCCGTTTCTCCAAAATTTTTCTTATCTCTTGTCCTGGAGAATTTAAAGTAATACCTTCAAACCATAAACCACTAGATTAATTTGTTCAGCATGAAATAGCTAAAAGAATAACACAAATATAAAGGAATTTCTTACACTTATGACAACTACCTGTTGTGCATGGCTAATTCCTGAGAGTGGTGCTTTTTAATCTATACTAGTTTTGAACTGATCACAGTCTAGTTACAAATCCAGGAAGACTTTATTTGTAACTCATTTGAAAATATAACAGTAAAGATAATTTAGTTAAGGGACATTTAAACATTTAAGTTGTAGCTTTGTAGAATTCTATATGGTATTTGGCCTTACTGGCATTTCTGACAATGAAACAAGAACTGAAAACAATGTTTAATGTAATAAAAAAGAATCTGCTGACACTCATTAAAACAAAGATGATTCATTTTTGTCAAAATGTATATCAAGAATCAGTTAAAATAAATTTTATTTGAATCATTATCAAAAAGAACTATGAATTAATTATTTCTGTAACTGGACCTAGTAACCATGGTGGGGGGGGGGGGAGGAGGGAATGTGTAAGTCTTATACACACATGAAAAACAAGAAAGAATCCTAATTTAAAAGGTATTCATATGGACAAATCTGGATTCCAGTTTGAAAAATTACCCAGTCTTATATGTATGTCCGTATGTTAAAGATTAGGTCCTTCAGGATTCACCTCATTAAAATGTTAATCTTCCTTGGTTTCTAAATGACGTAAGAAAATATAGAGCCATGATCTGATACAGCCCCACCTTGTCTTCATGCCCAAGGAAAATCTTGCCAAATTCAAACCTTCATGTTTTTATATGGTAATACCAAGTCATATCACATGATAGCAAGTCACCCCACCTCTTTACAGAACCATCATTGGTTGGCTTTCATATGGTATGTTTGCTGTAAGCGCAGTGGAACTGCAATTTTTTTGAGTCGTGCTTTTTTGTAGAAACAATAAATAATGCATAAATGTTAGTATAAATGAATAACTTTCTTTTATGTATTAACTATGTGCCTTATGTTTTTTTTAACAGAGACCTAGCATGTCGCAGCAGTTGTGGTATCATACTAGAACATACTGATGTATCAAGAAATAACTAAGTAATGGACCACAATGTAATCATGAGGAAACTACTGAATGACAATTCTGGTGGTCTCAAGCTGTTGACTGGCCTTTCTCATTTACTTACAGACCATAGAGCACAGCTTCCACTTAGAAAGCACTGCAACTGTTGTTCACTTATGGAATTATTGGATTCTCTAGATAGACCTTTAAAAAATGCCCGAGGTAGTTTTGAGGAAATTACATATCCAAATACTTTGGCCATCTTTCTCTGGGATAAAGCAACTGTGACAACTGCAGTGAGTCAGTGAAGCAGATTATAGTCACAGTAGGAGGATATCTCATGAATGCCCACGTTGTTAATTACAGATATTTGGGGGTTTGTTTATGAAAAAATTGAATACCTGATGCTAACTCTCCTTATAAGGATTGCAAGCTTATAGGGGTATTTTAGAAATTCATAAAAGTCTGAATGACTGCACATCATGAAGACCTAAACTTTTGAGGAAGTGACATTTAGTACTCAATGTTGTCTTCTTTAAGCCAAAGCAACTGCGCCAACGGCAATGTGGATCTTGCCTCTCAGAATCTAGAGCATGTGATGTTTAGAGATGCTGCTGCAATGGTCATAAATATGGAACAGATTTGATCTATTTTTCTGCTTGACTAATATGTACGTTTTCTCTGAAATACTATAAACCACTCAGGGAATCAAAACACGTTTTCTTAAGTTATCATTCTAGATTTTCTTGATTTTAACTTTTCACATATTGACTGGGATTCCCATACTGTAAAAGGACTAGATGGGATAGAGTTTGCCAGATGTGTTCAGGAAGCTTTCCTTAATCACTACATATAAGTTCCAATGAGAGACTGTGCAGTATTTGATCTGCTGTTAGTGAATGATACAGCTCAGGTGACAGAAGATTGTGTAGGGGAATACTTTGTATGTAGTGATCATAATGCCATTAGTTTCAAAGTAAGTATGCAAAAAGATAGGTCTGGTCTACAGGTTGGGATTCTAAATTGGAGAAAGGCCTATTTTAATGGTATCAGGAAGGATCTGGAAAGTGTGGATTGGGACGGGCTATTTTTGGCAAAGGTGTACTTGGTATCTGGGTGGCCTTCAAGTGTGAAATTTCGAGAGTGCAAACCTTGTCTGTGCCTGTCAGAATAAAAGGTAACGATAACAGGTTTAGGGAACCTTGGTTTTCAAGAGATATTGAGGCCCTGGTTAAGAACAAAAAAGGAGGTACATAACAGGGATGGCCAGGTAGGAACAAATGAGGTACTTATGGTGTATAAGAAATGTAAGAGTACACTTAAAGGAATCAGGAGAGCTAAAAGAAGGCATGGTGAAGGAGAAGCCTATGGGGTTCTACAGATATGTTAAGAGCAAAAGGATTGCAAGGGGCAAAATTAGTCCTCTGGAAAATCAGAAAGGCAATCCATGTGTGGAGCCAAAACAGATGGGGGAGATTTTAAATCTGTTTTTTGCATCTGTATTTACTTAGGAGACAGACACAGACAGAGTCTATAAAAGTGAGACAAAGAAGTAGTGAGGTCATGGACCCTATATACAGATTACAGAGGAGGAGGTGTTTGCTGTCTTGATGCAAATTAGTATGGACAGGTCCCAAGGGCCTGACAGGGTGTTCCTCCGACACTGTGAGGCAAGTGCAGAAATTTCCAGGGCCCTAGCTGAGATATTTAAATCATACTTAGTGACAGGTGAGGTACCAGAGGACTGGAGGATAGCTAATGTTGTTCCACTATTTAAGGAATGCTCAAAAAATAAACCAGGAAATTATAGGCAGATGACCCTGGCATCGGTAGTGGGAAAGTTATTGGAAGGTGTTCTAAGGGACTGGATATGTGAGTATTTAGGCTGATTAAGGATAGTCAGCATGGCTTTGTGTGTGGTAGGTTGTGTCTAACCAATCTTATTAGAGTTCTTTGCAGAAGTTACCAGGAAAGCTAATGAAGGCAAGACAGTGGATGTTGTCTACATGGACTTTAACAAAGCTTTTGACATAGGAAGTTGGTCAAGAAGGTTCAGTCACTTGGCATTCAAGATGAGGTAGTAAATTGAATTAGACATTGGCTTTGTGGGAGAAGCCAGACAGTGGTAGTAGATGGTTGCCTTTCTAACTGGAGGCCTGTGACTAGTGGTGTGCCACACAGATTGGTGCTGGCTCCATTATTTTTTGTCATCTATATTGATGATCTAGAAAAGCAAATTTGCAGATGACACCAAGATTGAGGTTGTCATGGACAGCGAAGAAGACTATCAGAGCTTGCAGTGGGATCTGGACCAGCAGAGAAAAATGGCAGATGGAATTTAATGCAGGAAAGTGCAATGTGTTGCACTTCAGTAGGACCAACCAGCATAGGTCTTACACAATGAACAGTACGGCACTGAGGAGTGCTGTAGAACAAAGGAATCTGAGAATTTGGGTCCATAATTTATTGAAAATAGAGTCACAAATAGATAGGGTAGTAAGGAAAGCTTTTGGCACATTGGCCTTCATAAATCAATGTACTGAATACAGGAGATAGGATGTTATGTTGAAGTTGATGAGGGAGTCGACGTTCCTCTCGATGAGGACTAATTTGAAGTATTGTGTACAGTTTTGGTCATCTGCCTACAGGAAAAATGTAAATAAGGTTGAAAGAGCACAAAGAAAATTTACGAGGATGTTGCTGGGACTGGAGGGCCTGAGTTATGAGGAAAGATTAGGATTTTATTACTTGGAATGTAGAAGATTGAGGGGAGATCTGATAGAGCTATACAAAATTATGAGGGATACAGATAGGGTAAATGCAAGTAGGCTTTTTCCACTGAGGTTGGGTGGGACACAAGTAGAGGTTATGTGTTAAGGGTGAAAGGTGTAAAGTTTCAGGGGAACTTAAGGGGAAACTTCTTAAGTCAGAGGGTCATGAGAGGGTGGAACAAGCTGCCAGCGCAAGTGGTGCATGGAAACTCAAATTCAACATTTAAGTGAAGTTTGGATAGGTTCATGGTTAATAGGGGTATGGAAGGCTATGGTCAAGGTTCAAGTCGATGGGAGTTGGCAGTTTAATTGATTCAGCACAGACTAAATGGGCTGAAGGATCTGTTCCTGTGCTGTACTTTTCTATGATTCTGTGACTCTTCGTATTTTATTTTGCAAATAATTGTATATTTTACTGAATATGTATTAATATATATGTTAATATTTGATGGCCTGAGACTCAACAGAGTCTAGAATTGGAATCATCTGTATACGTTGTAATGTATTTCATTATGAACTATTTCTTCTTTTTCTTTTTTTTTTGGCATGTGCCTGCGTACATGCGAGTCTGTGTGTGTGCGTCTGTGATGATGCCTTTTTCATGGCTTTTACAAGGCGCGGAGAGAGAGACTGTTTGGTGCGCCGCTCCTCACACAGACACTTTCACAGTATTTTTCCCTTTTATTTTACGAGGTCGAGTTGCGATCTCGACACTCAACCTGGTATGGATGGAAAGCGTACTCGGGAGTGGGCCCGACTAGTTTCGAACCTGGAAACCTCCGCTCTCGGGTCCGGCGCCAATGTCATTGCGCCACCAGCTGGCCCATTATGAACGATTTCATATGCATCCGGAGTAGACAACTTGGCTACCTGGAAATCCTGAGACTCAGTTGAATTTCTGATTGATAAATTAAGTAAATTTGGATGTCTGATTGGGTGTATTTGAATAGAAACGTAGAAAGCCTACAGCACAATACAGGCCCTACGGCCCACAATGCTATGCCAAACGTACTTTAGAAATTACCTAAGGTTACATAGCCCTCTATTTTACTAAGCTCCACGTACCTATCCAAGCTTCTCTTAAAAGGCCCTATTGTATCCACCTCCATCACCGTCAGCCCATTCCATGCACTTACTACTCTCTGCATAAAAAAACTTGCCCCTGACATCCCCTCTGTACCTACTTCCAAGCACCTTAAAACTGTGCCCACTCATGTTAGCCATTTCAACCGTGAGTAAAAGCCTCTATCCACATGATCAATACCTCTCATCATCTTATATACCTCTGTCAGGTCGCCTCTCATCCTCCGTTACTCCAAGGAGAAAAGGCCAAGTTCACTCAACCTATTCTCATAAGGCACGCTCCCCAATCCAGGCAACATCTTTGTATATCTCCTCTGCACCCTTTCTATAGTATCCACATCCTTCCTGTAGTGAGTTGACCAGAACGGAGCACAGTTCTCCAAATGGGGTCTGACCAGGATCCTATATAGCTGTAACATTACTTCTCAGCTCTTGAACTCAATCCCACTATTGATGAAGGCCAATACACAGTGTGCTGCCTTAATCACAGTCAACTTGCACAGCAGCTTTGAGTGTCCTATGGATTCGGACCCCAAGATCCCTCTGATCCTCTGCACTGCCAAGAGTCTTACCATTAATACTATATTCTGCCATCATATTTGACCTACCAAAATGAACCACCTCTCACTTATCTGGGTTGAACTCCATCTGCCACTTCTCAGCCCAGTTTCACATCCTATCAATGTCCTGCTATAACTTCTAACAGCCTTCCACACTATCCACAACACCCCCAACCTTTGTGTCATTAACAAATTTACTAACCCATCCCCCCACTTCCTCATCCAGGTCATTTTTAAAACAATGAAGATAAGGGGTCCCAGAACAGATCCCTGAGACACACCACTGGTCACTGACCTCCATGCAGAATATGACCTGTCTACAACCACTCTTTTCCTTCTGTGGGCAAACCAATTCTGGATCCACAAAGCAATGTCCCCTTGGATCCTATGCCTCCTTACTTTCTCAATAAGCCTTGCATGGGGTACCTTATCAAATGCCTTGCTGAAATCCATATACACTGCATCTACTGCTCTACCTTCATCAATGTGTTTAGTCACATCCTCAAAAAACTCAATCAGGCTCATAATGCACGATTTGCCTTTGACAAAGCCATGCTGATTATTCCTAATCATATTATGCCTCTCCAAATGTTCATAAATCCTACCTGTCAAGATCTTCTCCATCAACTTACCAACCACTGAAGTAAGACTCACTGGTCTGTGATTTCCTGGGCCATCTCTACTCCCTTTCTTGAATAAGGGAACAACATCTGCAACCCTCCAATCCTCTGGAACCTCTTCCGTCCCCACTGATAACGTAAAGATCATTTCCAGAGGCTCAGCAATCTCCTCCCTTGCCTCCCACAGTAGCCTGGGGTATATCTCATCTGGTCCCGGTGACTTATCCAACTTGATGCTTTCCAAATGCTCCAGCACATTGTCTTTCTTAATGTCCATATGTTCAAGCTTTTCAGTCCGCTGTAAGTCATCCCTACAATCGCCAAGATCCTTTTCCGTAGTGAATACTGAAGCAAAGTATTCATTAAGTATCTCCGTTACCTCCTGCAGTTCCATACACACTTTCCCATTGTCACACTTGATTGGTCCTATTCTCTCAATTTCAATTTCAATCTATTCAAACTATGCAGTTCCTCATATTTTAATTGAGACATAAAGTATTTTAACAATTTTGAGACTGTAAGATAGTTTCCACTAAAATGAGTGTATTATGTTTAAACAATGTTGTTGTAAATACTCTTATCTATATACTACTAAAACTCTCATGCTCTGTCTGTCTATCTGTTTGTGACCTCCAATTAGTGCAAATGGTGCATTACAGCGGCACTTTTTTTGGCTAAATCGAATTAAAATATGCTAACTTACAGAATGCAGGCAAAATTCAGGGTTATATAAAATTGCTCATTCGCCAAAAATCAACAGGCTGGCTTTCACCCGAGAGCCGATCGATCATCATGGATATTGGGATGCGACAGCCCAACGCATGTGCACGGCCAGCCTTAGTAGCAACGCCTACCGGAGCAAAAGGGCAAGGCAGCTCTATTCGAGGGGTCACATTCTGCTCATCACCATCAATCAGCATGTGCAGGATTGGGACAGATCAAACTGAGACCTATCAATAAGAGATAATTAAATCTTATTGTAATGACATACTTTCAGACACCCATAAAACCCTTTGCTGCAGTCAAAGGACAGTGATGACTATATCATGTCCATTTAGGAGAGTGCCAACCACATCATCAAGAATAATCAGCATCCCTTGATGTTATCTTCTGTCCAGCACCAAGGTAAAAAAAATGCTCAGCCTAATTATGCCATATGGAAAGGGAAAGGGGACATTATGGTCAAGATATGACGCCAAACATTGTCGGGAAGTGGCAAGGAGAGGGAGAGAACAAGAATCAGGTGAGGCCGGGGCCGCACAACTCCAGGACCAAAGAGTCAGGACAAAAAAAGATGAGAGAAGAAGAGACAGAGGAGGAGAGGCATGCACGTCTCCAGGATCAGAGACAAACAACAACAGCAGAAGAGCTGGAGAGACGGGGGATGAAAGGGCTGCACGTCTCCAGAATGACAAAAATGGACGCAGAAGGAGGAGAGAGAAATTCACGTCTCCAGGATCAGAGACAAAGAACAAACAGAAGAAGAGATGAAAAGACGGGGGATGAAAGGACTGCACGTCTCCAGAATAACAACGAGAGGCACGAGGGTGGCAGATAAACCAGAAATGATACCATCAAAAGTGTCCTTTGTTAAATGAGGAGGAGCTATATTTGCTTTGCTACGCATCGTTCTTCTTTAATAAACTGGGGTTTTCTACTTCAGTTTCCAAAGCAAAGCGATACCAGTAGCACTCAGGAAAATTTAATGTTCATTCTGGTCACATCAGACTGCACTACCCTTCTCTCAAAGGGTGCCCCAACGGGTCACCCCGTTGTCTAGTTGTAAATAAAAATGAGCCACACCGGACTAGATAAAAGAATATACTGCAATTTACAATGTATACAAAGTTTATTAATTTTATCCAATGATCACTCAATATCTAATCTGAAGTTACTGAACATATGGATATATTTATTTAACAAAGGTGTATTGTGCTATCAATTTGAAATAGCATGTCCATTAGACCATCCTGTACAATGTGTATACAGTAAAGGAGTCCACAATGACCTTGTAAAAGTAATATTTATTGTAAGTAGGTTTTGCATGTCAGATAATGAGTTCTACTTTTGATGATGAGGTCTTAATTTCCAAATATATATGGAATTAGTCATTCATTTGCATAACCTTGTGTCAAAATCACGATCAGTTTGATTCAAACTATTTCTTTACACTGTAAAATGAAGCTTCTCAGACACATCACAACTGCACCAGAAGTATTTCTTTGGGCATCTTTGTTTTTTCGTCATGTTTTATTGGATTGCTAATTTTCTTTTCCTCTAGAAGATTAGGCACGAAGCTTGACAAAACTTAATGAATTGCAGAGTTTAGATTTCTAAATTAGTATTCGGTGAGAATGAGAACAAGTTTACAGAAATAATACTAAGTTTATAAAGAAATAAACAGTATAACTAATTCGAACTTGGGATGAAGGTAAAATTGGACGTATGAAGGATGCCTAGGGATCCTAATTTTTTTCTGATACGTCTGTGTAATTTCCGGGTGTCTGAGCTTTAGAAGTTGCTGAAGTTGCTGTAGAACAAGCAGGGTGGGGATAATTTCCAGAATATGGTTACCCCACTGCTATGGAAGGTTCAAAGAAAAAGCACAGGGGTGACATCTGGCAGACTAAATGACAGCTGATACAGGTTGCTTGCAGAATGAAGATAAATCTGGTGATGATAGGATGTGGCACAATCAGAATCAGGTTTAATATCACTGCCATATGTCATGAAATTTGTTTTTTGGCAGTAGTACATTGCAATGCATGATTTAAAAAAGCTATAAATTACAAGGAGAAATATATTATAAAAAATAAACTAAATAACATGCAAAAAAGGGAAATAAAAGAAATACTGAGGTCATGTTGGTGGTTTCATTGTCCATCCAGAAATCTGATGGCAGAGGGGAAGTGTTTTTGGTGATAGACCAATTCTCCTCAAACTCCTAATGAAGTATAGCCACTGCCATGACTTCTTTGTAATTACATCAATATGTTGGGCCCAGGATAGATCCTCAGAGATGTTGACTCCCTTTCCACTTCTGATCCTTTGATAAGTACTGGTGTGTGTTCCCTCGATTTCCCCTTCCTAAAGTCCACAATCAATTCCTTGATCTTACTGACATTGAATGCAGGGTTGTTGCATTCTTATATGCAACACCACTCAACCAGCTCATCTATCTCACTCCTGTACACCTCCTCATCACTGTCTGAAATTCTGCCAACGGTAGTTGTGTTGTCAGCAAAGTTATAGATGGCATTTGAGTTGTGCCGAGCCACACAATTATGGGCGCAGAGAAAGTAGAGCAGTGGTCAAAGCACATGTCCTTGAGGTGCACTAATGTTAGTGAGTACTAACAGTGGTCCTTTGGTGATCCAGTTTCGGAGGGAGGTAGAGTCCCGGGTGTTGGAGCTTGTTGATTAGCACTGAGGGTACAATTGTGTTGAATGGTTAGCTGTCATCAATAAACAGTAGCCTGACATCGGTATTACTGTTGTTCAAGTGACTGGAGGCTGCGTGGAGAGCTAGTGAGGACTGGTGTGTTTTCCCTCGACTTCCCCTTCCTGAACCTCACAATATAAGGTCATCATGATATTGTGGTAATGATTGGAGACATAGTTCAAACATAGTAAGGATTCAGATCTATTATTTTTGACTACAGGGTATTCAAAAAGTACATAGTACTGTGCAAAGGTTTTAAGCACTTGTAAAAAAAAAATCTGTAAAGCCAAGATGCTTTCAAAAATAATGAATTAAAAAGCTTGCAAGAATCAAAAATACTATAAAGAGCTGTAAATAGTGGAAAAAAACTGAATCAAATCAATATTTGGTGTGACCACCCTTTGCACCTCTCAAATGCACTATCATGCAGTTTTAAAAGAAAATCGGCTGGTAGGTTGGTCCAAGCTTCTTGGAGTACTTGCTGTGGTTCTTCTGCAGACATTGGCTGCCTTGCATGTTTCCATATAATCCTCGACAGCTTGAAGATGTTGAGGTCAGGGCTCTGTGGAGGCTATACCATCTGAAAGAAATCTAGCATGCAAAAGACTTTTGCACAGTACTGTATGAAAAGAGAAAAAGGTATATTTTATGGCTGGACATTTGAAAAATTTCAGATCACAATATTACTGATTTGTTCTAGTTACTGGAAATGATAGTGGATAAAACATACATAATCTCTCAAATGATTAACTATTTTCTCTGTTTCTCTTGCTAATTCGTTTAAACATAACACTTTCAAAGAAAAGTTTGAGTTCAAACAGACACATTTCCACTGGAGCAAGGGTTCCCAACCTGGGATCCACGGACTCCTCGGTTAATGGTTGGGGTCCATGGCATTAAAAAGGTTGGGAACCTCTGCACTAGAGGGTCAACAGAGAAGTTAGTGAGAAATGTAAAGAATTGGGACTGAGCCATGATCTCAACATCATCGAGCTATCTAGAAAAGAAAAAGCTTGAGGTTCTTAAAACCCTACTTGGGTTTTGAATAAATGAGAAAAACTTTATCCAATTGTATAAGCGTTAGTAACCAGAAGATACCTGATTAAAGATAATTAGCAACAGTTATCATCTGCAATGTAAATTATAGAGAAAGTAAGAAAATAAGACCAAATAGTTAACTCTTAGAAATAATCAATTTGGTGGTCTTAAAGACCTCTTCCTGTGATATGTTTTCATTGTGTAATACTTTTCTGTACACTGAATGTATTGATTATGTTAGATATTGGTTCAAAAGAATCTTTTACTATATTCAAAAGTAAGGGTCTTATATTTTATCCTGAAAACACATTTGCTGTAGGTTCTTTGTCCCATAACTGTTTGCAAGAAGAGAGGTAGAATACATTCCAGTGGAATGGCACCATCTGTTGATGAATACATTTTTAAAAATTATTGAATTTTAATTCTGTTCGAGGAGAAAAGAATTCTAAAATTATCAATTCTGTTTCTGGTTTCCAGAGAGAATCTTGCTCAGTGGGAGAAGATAGTACAATCAAGAGATGCCTCAGGAACAACTCGAAACCAAAAGTCTCCTTTGAAGAACAGCCCTGTGAAAATTGAGAACTAATGGGACCAGTACTCTGAAATGAATGCTCCACCATTGCGTATGGCTCTGAATAGAAGAAGAGCCTGTAACTGTTGTTGATACAGTGACATTACCTCATGAATCCATGACAACATAACTCCCTTTCTAGTTGATTACACTGGACATTTGGAAATTTAACATTTTGTAAGGCATCAGATGTGGCTGTTCTAGCAAATCTGTTGTGTTTGGAAAATAATATGATTTTTTAAAAAGAAAATATTGGCCCTTAACTATATATTGTATTGCTGTGGCCTTAATATACTTCTAAACAGGGAGGTACTTTCCATGCAATCATATGCTAGGTGTAGCATTTGCAGTGGTACTGAAATCATTATTTTCATTATAGGTAGTTTATATATCAGTATGAATGTTGGTAGAAGATATACAGAGTGTGTATGTGTAAATATATGTATATATACACACACAGTATATATATATATATATGTAGGATGTTGCATTGTAGTAGCCGTAGTCTGAGTGACAAATATTGTTAAATTATTACTTGAACTGATGACAGCATGTAACAGAAGTGCAAATTGCAAAAAAAAGACATCTTTCAGTCATCTTAGAATTATTTCCAACTTAGAACAGTAAAAGGAATTTGTTGTCAGATTTCTGTTGGGGCTGTAAATGAATGCAAGTCAATGGGATAAAGAATTTCTTTATAGGAAAGACAGAATGATGCACTGTTTTTTTCTTGTCCTGTAACAAGCTGGTTTAGACATTCATTTACTTCATTTATTTGAGTAGTAGCTGTGATGAGCAGGTTTTATGGTGAAGGTGCTCTAAATTGGATAAAATTTTGATAAACTTGACATTGATAATCTGAAATAACAACCCTAATATTTTCCCCATATCTAAACAGCAGTGTATAATGATTAGCAGAAAGAACAAGACAACAGTAACTATTCAGTAAAAAGTTTGACAAGGTCTCATGAAGATTGTAATTTCATTTTGTTTTTCCTTTTGATTTTTAAATGGGTGAAGTGAGTGAGAGATGAGAAGTGGGAATTTATCTGCTTACCAAATGTGGTAAACTCTTGAATTTCCGACATTTCTTTCTTGAATTCTTGAATGCGGCCTTCTATGTATTAGCGAGACCCGACGCAGACTGGGAGATCGTTTCGCTGAACACCTACGCTCTGTCCACCAGAGAAAGCAGGATCTCCCAGTGGCCACACATTTTAATTCCACGTCCCATTCCCATTCTGACATGTCTATCCACGGCCTCCTCTACTGTAAAGATGAAGCCACACTCAGGTTGGAGGAACAACACCTTATATTCCGTCTGGGTAGCCTCCAACCTGATGGCATGAACATTGACTTCTCAGACTTCCACTAATGCCCCACCTCCCCCTCATACCCCATCCGTTATTTATTTATTTATTTATTTACACACATTCTTTCTCTCTCTCTCTCTCTCCTTTTTCTCCCTCTGTCCCTCTCACTATACACCTTGCCCATCCTCTGGGCTTTTCTCCCCCTCCCCCTTTTCTTTCTCCCTAGGCCTCCTGTCCCATGATCCTTTCATATCCCTTTTGCCAATCAACTGTCCAGCTCTTGGCTCCATCCCTCCCCCTCCTGTCTTCTCCTATCATTTCGGATCTCCCCTTCCCACTTTAAAATCTCTTACTAGCTCTGTTTTCAGTTAGTCCTGACAAAGGGTCTCGGCCCGAAACGTCGACTGTATCTCTTCCTAGAGATGCTGCCTGGCCTGCTGCGTTCACCAGCAACTTTTATGTGTGTTGCTTGAAATTCCAGCATCTGCAGATTTCCTTATGTTTGTGTTTTTAAATTCTTGAATTTACAGGTTTGTAATACATTATATCATAGGACAGATGTCTTGATACAGAAAACACAGATTGACACTCATGGGTGTCCTACAGTGAACACTGATACATCAGCTGAATCAACATATTGCCACTGATAACTGTTGTTGAATTGAACTCCAGCCAGAAGAATCAATGCTGTTGTACCTTTCAGTAGTTCCTACTCCAGAATAAGTAACTGGAGAAAAGTTTGGTATTTGGAAAAGGAAAACATGAAAATATCTGACAGGCACAAGGTAGTAAGGTATCTGACAACTAAGCAAACGAGCATATTAATGTGACAATGGTTGTACAGATTTTTTGCAGGAGCAAATAATCTTTTTTACTCCGTGAATCGCTCACCAAATATTGTTCATTACCATACGTCACTTCTGAATAATGAAATTACTGAAAACCATTCAGTAACCAAAAATGAAATGAAAAATGAATCTTGCCTTTAAAGGTTTAGAAATAATTTGCACAATGTAAGTTACACTATGAGTACCTCAGCAAATCTGTGGAGTAAGATTTCCAAGTAGCCAAAGCTGTGAAGCAAAGGCTTTAGGCATATACTGTCATGCTTTTTTGACTGAAGTAGGATGTGTGATTGCTAGAACATTCCCAATGATTGAAAAATATTGGTAATATGATCTTGCATTCTCATGCTACATTTGCTAGGCAAAAATAAATAATGCAGGGGAAGAGTAAATGGGAATTCTATCATGCATAACAGACCCCTTGTATAAATGTTTTTAAATCTTTCAATCTACTTCTACACATTGATTGTTCCACTTATAATATCTGAATGTTTAAAACTTCCAAAATTGAATTATCCAAATTGGCAAAACATTGAATGCATTTAACTTCATTTGCTTCCCTAATATCAATTATAAAATCATACTGTACCATAGAACTGATGGACCTTTTCAAGTAATTCTAATATTGCAGTATGTTGCACTAGTCTACTCAGAATGCTGTCAATCTTGTTGGCTCTAGTTTCTTCTGGAAGTTTTAAATCTATTTTTTGCACTCTTTTATTGTACTTAATGGAATGCTTTGTGTGCATGTAATATGTGCAAACTGGAACTTCATAACATATTTCTTCTCATGCCTGCTGCCCAAGCAGCTTCAACGTCACCTGTAAATATAAGTAAATGCTGACTAATTGTCCTCTTTAGCTTTATTATAAAATGTAATGTTTCAGTGTAACAAATGTTAATATTTAGACAATTGTTTACTCCAAGTGATTTGGTTATGTACATTTACAATACAGAAACATAACAGTTATTGTAAATTAATTTGTACACAGTATAGTATGTTGGTTCAAAAAGTCCAAAGTTTTGGATGGGCTTTTCTGTTAGAAGTATTTCCAGAGTAGATACATGTTGACTAGTAACAGGACATACTCTGAAGAAGTGAAAATGGTAAAAACTGCAAGTGCAATAATTTTGAGGTGTCTTAACTTCCAGTTTATAAATTATAAATATTGTACATGTTCTGTAAGTTTTCTTGTCTCTTCATTTGCAGTCTTTGTATTAAAAAACCTATACTCTTTATGTTTGTACAATGGAGTATTTCAAGTCATTTATTACACTACTGATTATTTATAAATAAATGCTCAAACCAAACACTCAGAATAAGAAAGTATCAGTTTTTTTCCACAAGTATACCATGTAATTGATGTGCACTGTTGAAATACATAGGAAATACTCATAATTAGTTTTCAATAGGATGGATAACTGACTTGTACTTCATTAAATGAGAGCTCTTTAGCAATCCAGCTTAACCAATTTATAGCACAACAGGATTTTGGTCACCCTTGGACCGGTACAAGTATTACCCATCCCTTTTTCACCTGCTTTAAATATTATTTCATTTCATCGGTCTATATTTGCACTAGTTTAACCTAGCTTGAAATAGTAAAGGGCTTTCACATATACTGAAGTAAAACTAAGATCATCTTTTGAGACTTACTACACCATGTTTCCTGTACACTTTTTAATTTACTGGGATCACTGGAAAATTATTCTACCATGTAAAATCTAAAGAGATGTGTCAGATTAAAGGTATATGTGTTTATATGTGTATTGGTGAGGGGGATGGGAGAGGAGGATTTAAGATCGATGGTGCAGAAAAATTTGCTGGTCCAGCACCACTAAAGTCCCAAGTGTGTCAGATTTACAGAATTTTACTAAATAGACTTTAAAGTTAAACTGTAATACATGCTGTATGCAATTTTAATGTACAATTTTAGGTGAGCAGCATTACAGTTTGTAACCCTTTATCCCTTGTGATATGCACTGATTGAATTGAACTTTTTGAGTAATTGATGTTTGGATGAGTGGATGTTACCATTTCTGGCCTTGTACCCATCAAAATCAGAATCAGATTTAATATCACTGACATATGCCATGAAATCTGTACATTGCAATACATAATAATAAACTTTAAATTACAATAAGAAATATATACAAAATAAGTGGTGCAAAAAGAGAGCAAAAAAGAAACAAAATAGTGGGCAACACACAAAATGCTGGAGGAACTCAGCAGGCCTGCTGAAGGGCCTTAGCCCGAAATGTCGACTGTACTCTTTTCCATAAGTGCTGCCTGGCCTGCTGAGTTCCTCCAGCATTTTGTGTATGTTGCTTGGATTTCCAGCATCTGCAGATTTGTAACAAAATAATGAGGTAGTGTTCATGGGTTCATTGTCCATTCAGAAATCTTATGGCGGAGGGGAAGAAGCTGTGTGGGTGTGTCATCAGACTCCTGTGCCTCCTTGATGATAGTAATGAGAAGAGGGCATTTCCTGGATGATGAGAGTCCTTAATAATGCATCGCCTTTGGAGATGTCCTTGATGCTGGGGAAGCTAGTGCTCAGGGTGGAGCTGGCTGAGTTTGGAACTGTTTTCAATCCTCTGCAGTGGCCTCTCCATACCTGATGGTGATGCAACCAGGTAGAATGCTCTCCATGGTACATCTACAGAAATTTAACACTGTCTTTGGTGACATACCAATTCTCCTCAAACTCCCAATGAAATATAGTCACTGCCGTGCCTTTTTAGTAATTGCATCAATATGTTGAGCCCAAGTTGGATCTTCGGAGATATTGACACCCAGGAACTTGAAAATGCTCACAAAGGCAGAAGATGTTTAGGACATAGATTTGGTGTTCATGCTTACCAATCATATTTTCTCTTTTTCAAAGGATCATGGGGATCCAAGTTGCCCCAACCACAAATTGTTCCAGCTGCTACCATCCAGAAAACAGTACCACAGCATTAAAACCAGGATCAACAGGCTCCGGGACAGCTTCTTCCACCAGGCCATCAGACTGATTAATTCACACTGACACAATTGTAGTTCTAAGCCATATTGACTGTGCTGATGTATATCTTTACTGTACATACTATTTATCACAAATTACTATAATTTGCACATTGCACGTTCAGACGGAGATGTTACGTAGATTTTTACTTCTTATGTATATGAAGGCTATAAGAAATAAAATCAATACAATAACTATTAAGCTTCAGGAATGACAGCCAAATACAATGATTTACGATCTGCCATCCACACAACACATTCTCAAAAAGTTTACATTTATGCTGTTCAGGTCAACTGAACAATAAAGCAGAGTTGAAGACACAGACAACAGGAATTCTGCAGATGCTGGAAATTCAAGCAACACACATCAAAGTCGCTGGTGAACGCAGCAGGCCAGGCAGCATCTCTAGGAAGAGGTACGAAGGGTCTCGGCCTGAAATTGACTGTACCTCTTCCTAGAGATGCTGCCTGGCCTGCTGCGTTCACCAGCAATGTTGAAGACACAGATTAACTTCGTTCTATTTTTCAGTGCATAATCTATGAAGTTGTTTTTAATCAAGATCCAGAACTAAGAAAGATTGAGAGTAGACTCATGTCAAGACTTAAAGGGATATTACTGGGTTAAAATGTCATGAAAAAGATTGAAAAGGAAGATGAGAAGCTGAAGAAATAGTTGGCCTTCATTGCTAGAGAGAATGAATTTACGTCCCATGGAAAAGAAGTCCCAACCTATCCAGTCAATCCTTACAGTTCAGTCCCAACCCTGCAGTACCAGTAACATCCTTGTGAAGTTTTCTGCACATTTTAAGTTATGACATCCTTCGTCTTGCTGGATGACCAGTACTGTTTACAGTATTGCTCTAGCAGTTCCGATATAAAAGGCTCAGGGAAATTATAAAGTTCAAGAAAGCACAGTAGCGCCTCTACTTCCTTAGAAGTTTGTGAACATTTGGCATGACATCTAAAACTTCGACAAACTTTTATAAATATCTAATGGTGAATATATTGACTGAGTGCACCATGGCCTCGTATAGAAACACCAATGCCCTGGAACAGAAAACCCTACAAAGAGTGGATATGGCTCAGTCCATTATGGGTAAAGCTCTTCCCAACATTGTGCACGTCTACACAGAGTGTTGTCACAGGAAAGCAATATCCATCATCATGGGAGCCCACCACCCAGGCCATGCTCTCTTCTCACTGCTGCCATCAGGGATAAGATACTGGAGCCTCAGGACGCACACCACCAAGTTCAGGAACCATTATTACCCCTCAACCATCAGGCTCTCAAACCAGAGAGGATAATTTTACTCAACTTCATTCACTCCATCACCTATAGACTCACTTTCAAGGACTTTTCATCTCATGTTCTCATTATTATTACAGAGTATGTTGTCTTTTTAACCCTGGTTTTGTCCATCCTGTTGGATGCAGTCTTTCATTGATTCTATTGCATTTCTTGGATTTACTGTGTGTACCAGTAAAAAAAAATTATCTCAGGGTTGTATAGGGTATCACATATTGTATGTATGATAATAAATTTACTTTGAATTTTAAAACTGCTTGCTGCCACAGTCCACAAAAATCCAAACAAGCTGACACAATACCCCCCATTCCCCTCCTCCTGACTCAATGTACACCTGTAAGGTGTCCAGCATGGTCTCAACAGCAATTAGGTCCCAATACAGGTACCATTGATGCTCCCCACAGAACACCCTAACAGCAAGGCTAGAAATAGAGCCTCATCTCTAATCAAAGTTGTCACAGCTTTGTAACAGTTTTTAAAGGCCTCCAACATTCAGAAACATTTAAGAACTATTAACTTAGATTAAAAGGATTGAAAACATTTAAAAATTTAAAAAATAAAACATTAACATAAAGTAAAATAAATGTGAACTTACTAAGTACAAGGCCAGAAATCCAAGGGCCACTGCTCCCACATCATGCCTGGCTGACACAGGATGGGAGAGGCAGATTCCCCAACATAATTCCACAATGATCAGGCTGTACCATGAGGCCTCTCGAAGTCCAGTACAAATGCAAAGTGACAAAGATCTGAAATGCAACATCTCCAATGCATAGCATTAGCCACTAAGGTAGACAGCAGCTGAACTTTGGCAGTTCCTTTCAGAACCACTCACCACAGCAGCCCAATTGCTCCAATATTTCTGACATCTGACTTTTAACAATAATAAAAGGAAAGTAGGATAATGATGGCTCTTACTTCCCGGACTAAAATGTTTTACACAACCATTTATAAGCAAATGAAAAACACGCAATAAGCAGAAAACCATTACTTAATGAAACCTTTCTTCTCCTCCTTTAACAAGCAATTACCTCTTGCTACAGCAGCCCCAAAGCTGTGTCCAATGATGATGGTCCATTCGTCATTGTAGTATTTTGTCCACAGAAGGATTTTTTGCTATAATTGAATAGTGGACACAGGTTCAAAAATACATAATCCAATCAAATAAAAAGTAAGTGCAACACAATTTTGCAACCCACATTTAACTGGGTTCTGGCATGTTTTGAAGCAAATATTGAAAAACTTGAATCTGCAAATTTATCAAACGTGACATGGAACACAAGCTGATTAAGCAATAGTATCTCTATCGATGAATAGTAATCAAGCATTCTCAATTGCTGCAGAAGATCTAGGACAATAGATAGCACAGATTCTTATAATCAAATCTCAAGTTTCCTTGTAGGACCATAGGCAATTCATGCAAACATAATTAATGTTTTATAGATTTGTATTACTGTAGAAATAAGTGGAGGACTGCAGGCCAGGAGCCCAAAGAAACAGTCATTAATAAAATATTCATATTGGGAAAATTAATGGGACTAAATGCTGATAAAGTTCTAATAGCTTGTATCCTATGTTTTTGAATGAAGTGATTATAGAGATAGTGGATGCACTGATTAAAAAATTCCAGAGTTCACAACAGTTTCCGCAGATTGGAAACAGGAAATGTAATTTAAGAAAGGAGGGAAATAAAACGAGAGAACCTGGATCACTTAGCTTGCGTTTAGTAGTGGGAAATGCTGAAACCTATTATTCAGACAATGATAATGAGGAATTTGGGAAATAATAGATTAAGTAGTGAACATGAATTTATGAAGGGGGAATTGTATATGAAAAAGCTTTTTAGAGTTTTTCCTGAGGTATCCAAAGGAATAGATAAGAGTGAGCAGCTACTGCACATTGACAGTGGAATTTCAGAAGGCTATTTGAAAGAAACAAATTGAGTGCAGAAAGCAAGTCATAGAGTAAAACAGCACAGAAACATCCTTCACCTGAAATGTTCTCTGCCAAGTACAGCATTCTCTCTGCTAGTCCCAGTTGCCTGCATTCAGCCCATAACCTTGCAAGCCCTTTCCCTTCAAATGTCTATTCAAATGCCTCAAATGTTGCAATTATATCTCAACTACTTCCTCTGTCAGCTCATTCTAAGGACTGACTACCCACTGCATTAAGAAGTTATCTCTCAGCTTTCTTTTAAATCTCTCTCCTCTTTTAGTATCTGAGCTCACTAGTTTTGGACTCTCCAATCCTGGGGAAAAGACTATGACCATCCACCTTGCCCATTCCCCTCATGATTTTAAAAACTTCTACAAGAACATTTCTCACTTTCTTACACTCCATGGACTAAAGATCCAGCATGGAAAACCTATCCCTGTAACTCGGACCCGCTAGTCCCGCAGCATCCCCATAGATCGCCTCTGCACCCTCTCCAGCTTGACAATGTCTTTCCTATAACAGAACTACCAAAAGTGTACACAGTACTCCAAGTGTGATCTCACCAAAGACTTATACTGTATAATTGCAACATTATGTCCTTACCCCTGACTGAAAGCCAGCATGCTTCAATGCCCTATCTACCTATGCACCCATACTCCAAGATCCCTTTGTTTCACTGCACTCATTAGTGCCCTGCCATTCACTGTTATAGGCCCTACCATGGTCTG
Source organism: Mobula hypostoma (assembly GCF_963921235.1). Classification (NCBI taxonomy): domain Eukaryota; kingdom Metazoa; phylum Chordata; class Chondrichthyes; order Myliobatiformes; family Myliobatidae; genus Mobula; species Mobula hypostoma. The sequence goes on along the minus strand of NC_086104.1, from coordinate 62,629,625 downwards.
AAGTCCAAAATGTATCCCTTCACAAAATCCATTTGGCATTCCTTAGTCCATCTCCCCAACATTAAGATTTCTTTGCAATTCATGTAACCTGCTTCACTATGAATAAGACCCTAATTTAGTATCAGCAAACTTGCTAATTATGCTGTGCACATTCATATCCAAATCATTTACATAAATAACGAGTAACAGAGGTCCCAACTCTGACCCTCTAAGGCACCTTACAGTGGCAGACCTCCAGTCAGAGAACTGACCTCAAACATTACCCTCAGCTTCTCATCATCAAGCCACTTCTAAATCCACCTCAGTAGCTTCCCCTGAATCCCATGCAACCTAATATTCCAGATCAGCCGACCATACAGAATCCTCTCAAAGGCCTTACTAAACTCCATAGGACAACATGTACTGCCCTATCTTCATCTATCCCCTTTGTCACCTCTCCAAAAAATCTCAAAAAGGTTCATCAGACATGTCCACCCATGCACAAAATCATGCTGACTATTCATGTTGACTATGTCAACTCTCCAAGTGACGGTAGATCTTGTTCCCCAGCATTCCCTCCAGTAAACTCCCTACAATTGAATCACAAACACGAGAAAATCTGCAGATGCTGGAAATGCAAAGCACAGACAAAATGTTGGAGGAACTCAGCAGGCCAGGCAGCAGCTACGGAAGAGTGACAGTCAACGTTTCAGACCAAGACCTTTCATCAAGAGACCATAAGACATTGGAGCAGAATTAGGCCATCTGGCCCATCGAGTCTGCTCTGCCATTCAATCATGGCTGATCCTTTTTTTTCTCCTCCTCAACTCCAATTCTCGGCCTTCTCCCCCTCCTATCATCAGGACTGGGAAAAAGATGAGAAGTCAGAGTAAGAAGGTGGGGGGGTGGGGGAGAGGAAGAAGTACAAGGTGGTAGGTGACAGGTGAAACTGGGAGGGGGAGGGGTGAAGTAACGAGCCGGGAATTCGATTGGTGAAAGAGATGAAGGGCTGGGGAAGGCGGAATTTGAGAGGAGAGGGTAGAAGACCATGGAAGAAGGGGAAACGGGAGGAGCACCAGAGGGAGGTGATGGGCAGGTAAGGAAATGAGGTGAAAGAGGGAAACAAGAATAGGGAATGGGGATGGTGAAGGTGGGGGGGGGGGTGAATGACCAGAAGTTTGAGAAGTTGATGTTCATGCTATCAGGTTGGAGGCTAACCAGATGGAATGTAAGGTGTTGCTCCTCCAACCTGAGTGTGGCCTCATTGTGACAGTAGACCTAATCAAGATGGCACCTGCGTACAACACTTCTTCGGTTGAAATCTATGGATAGATCATAAAACCATCTTTTGGGGAAGGGGTCGATGTGCCTGATCCATTTTCTTCATTTTTTTGTGTGTGAGAAGAGGGATTTGGGAGTCCATATGCCTGATCCATTTTGTTTGTTTTTTTTTGTGCAGGAAGAGGGAGATGGGGGTCAATGTGTCTGATCCATTCTGTTCTTTTTTTTTGTCCAGGAGGGATTTAGGGTTTGATGTCCCTGTTCCATTTTTGTTATTTTTCTTTTGCGGAGAGGTGGGATTTGGGGTTGATGATCATGCTGTCTTTCTTTTCTTTCTTGGTTTCATGGCTACCCAGAGAATTCAAGAATTTCAGAGTTGTATACTTTGATAATACATAAACATTTGAACCTGGAAATGGCCATGGACTGACATGTTGGAATGGGAAACGGAATTGAAATGGGTGGCTGCCAGGAGATCACATTTTTTCTGGTAGGTGCTCAGTGAAGTGGTCTCTCAATTGCAAGCAGAACAAGTGCCACACCTGCCTCTACACCTCTTCCCACACTACCATTCAGGGCCCCAAACAGTTCTTCCAGGTGAAATGACACTTCACCTGTGAATCTGTTGGAATCATCTGCTGTATCAGGTGCTCCTGGTGTGGCCTCCTGTATATTGGCGAGACCAGACGTAAATTGGAAGACCGTCTTGCCAAGTACCTATGCACACTGCTCTTCCCTTTCTTCCATGGTCTTCTGTCCTCTCTGATCTGATTCCTCCTTCTCCAGCCCTCTATCTCTTTCACCAACTCCCCAGCTCTTCACTTCACTCCCTCTCCCATTTCACCTATCACTCGCCACCTTGTACTTCTTCCACCCATCCTCCTAACTTCTTGTTCTGACTTTTCCCCTTGTACTTATCTGCTTGATAGCTGGGATGTTGCTTTTGTTTGCCTGACAGTCATTTTCCCACTTCTTCTTGACATTGGGTGCTCTAATGTATAGTTTTGTCCTTCTTGTACGATGTTGCTCATCTTGTTTATCTTTGCTCCAGCTATCTATTTCTTGTGATATAAACCCTTCCCTAAATTCCCTAAATACTGCCTCTTCTAAAGTGACCTTCAAATTACTTCACCAGTGGCCCAATTTCTCATAATTCTTTTTCATTCAGTATAGCACTAAGATTGTCCATAAAACAAACGTTCCGATTTTATGATATCCAGAGATTTTTTTCTTCAGAAGGGAAGTGACGGGGATCGGGTGTCGTGTTTTTGCAACACCCGAGATTGACACCAGCCTCGTCCACCTCCTGTTCTAGTTGACAACCCCATTCCCCCGAGTTTCTAATTTTATTCCAACACCGGTCTCCCCATCCTTGAGGCTACCCCTCCCGCTGCTCCTTTTCATGCAGCCTCCCAAAACCATTGCGCTGGTAACCTCATATCCTGGCTACACCAACACCGTACCCCAAAATGTGGCAGTTTCAGTTCTTCCCGCCCACTACCCCCGCCCGTGACGTGGCGTCAGCCAGCCGGCGCTGAGCTGTACTTCCGGTCAGTGACGTCATCGGGTGACGTGCACCTTCGGGTTGTTGGTGTCGGGCAGCGTCAGGTAGGTGGTCTCTGTTCCTTGTTTCCATCCTCCCCTCACCCCCATCCCCTTTCCTCCGGTCAGCCTGCTCCGGCCCCTGGGCAACGGGTGACGGTCATCTCCTCTCGCTTGCCCCTCTCCCATCCGCTGCGCTTCGGGGCCCAGCGATCTCCATGCGGCCTGTGTGACCGAGCCTCAGTGCACTCAGCAATGATCGTCCCTCTGTTTATGCGATCAGAAGCGGGGATGTTTTCCCAAGATTGCACCGGCTTCAATTCCATTCACGGCTCCTCTGCACCAGTTCCCTCCTGAGGGAGAGAAGCCAAGAGGGGTCCGCTGCCCCCCACCCCCATTACCATCCGGTTTAATAATGAGTAGGGTGTCTGTGAAGTTTCTCAGTTATCCAGATCATTGTATATCAAGCAGTAGTAAATCAAAGCAACTGGTCTTGCCGTGTTGTCTAGAATACGTTTCGCCACTCATCCGAGAGGCTTCTTCAATTCTGATCCATGGTGGATAGTATTCCGGCTTGTAAACTCTGAGTTGTAGCAATCACTTGCGGGTCTTTAAGAGTCGTAGAGGTAATGAGAGAGTTATTAGTTTGATCTTTGCATGAATAGAGGTGTGAACTGTAGTGGAGACGCTGGGGTAGAGGTGTGAGGACTGCACTGTAAGTAGCTGATACGTGGTGTTTTCTCCCACCTCTGTTCAGGGATGGCTTCTTTAACACCGCTTTCAAACCACCTGTCCAAAATGTGTACATTGTTATCATCAAAGGAGTGTCCCTTGTACTTTAGCTGTAGATATAGAACCAGCAGGAGTTAACTGTGTCAGGGGACTCAAGTTTCTTCTTGTTAACCCTTTGCCTTCATGGTCACTTTTACTTCCGGAGTTCAATGAGATGCTGGCTAGTTCTACTAAACTCCAGCGAGTACAAGCCCAGAGCCATCAAACGCTTCTCGTATGTTAACCTTTTCATTGCCGGGATAATATTCGTGGACCTTCTCCAATGCAATAATCCTTTCTTAAATAAGGGGCCCAATATTACTCACAATAGTTCAAATGTGGTCTGATTAACACCTTGTAGCGGCTCAACAATATATCCTTGCTTTTATATTGTTGAATTTTTTGAATTGAATTGAATTGACTTTATTTCTAACGTCCTTCACATACATGAGTAAAAATCTCCTTGCTTTTATATTGTTGAATTTTTTGAATTGAATTGACTTTATTTCTAACATCCTTCACATACATGAGTAAAAATCTTTGTGTTACATCTCCGTCTGAATGGACAATTTATAGTAATTTGTAAAGATATGCAAGAGGACAGTCAATATAGCATAGAAATACAATTGTATCAGTGTGAATTGTATCAGTCTGAAGGCCTGGTGGAAGAAGCTGTCCCGGAGCCTGTTGGTCCTGGCTTTTATGCTGCGGTACCACGTCCCGGATGGTTGGAACAGTTTGTGGTGGGGGTGATTCAGGACCCCATTGACCTTTCAGGCCCTTTTTTCGCATCTGTTGCTGTAAATATCCTGAATAGTGGGAAGTTTACATCTACAGATGCACTGGGCTCTCTGCAGTTATGCAGCCAGTCAAGATGCTCTTAATTGTGCTCCTGTAGAAAGTCCTTAGGATTTGGGGACTCATCCAAACTTCTTCAACCGTCTGAGGTGAAAGAGGCACCATTGTGCTTTTTTCATCGCACAGCCAGTATGTGCAGACTTTGTGAGATCCTCGGTGATATTAATGCCGAGGAACTTAAAGCTGTTCACCCTCTCAACCCCAGATCCATTGATGTCAATAGGGGTTAGTCTGTCTCCATTCCTCCTGTAGTCCACAACTAGTGCCGTTGTTTTTGCGGCATTGAGGGAGAGGTTGTTTTCTTGACACCACTGTGTCAGGGTGATGGCTTCTTCTCTGTAGGCTGCCTCGTTATTATTTGAGATAAGGCCAATCAATGTATCGTCCTCTTGAAATGAATGCTAACATTACATTTGCCTTCCTTACTACTGACTCAATCTGCAAGTTAACTTTTAGGAGATCTTGCACGAGGACTGCTCAGTCCCTTTGCGTCTCCGGTTCCTGAATTCACTCCTCGTTTAGTAAATAGTCTACACCGTTACTCCTGCCGAAGTGCATGACTATACACTTCCCTATACAATATTTCAATTGCCACTTCTTTGTCCATTCTCCTAATCTGTTCATGTCCATCTGCTGACTCCTTTCTTTTTCAACACTACCTGTCCCTCCACCTATCTTTGTATTGTCCACAAACTTGGCCACAGATCCATCAATCTCATCATTGACATATAACGTAATAAGAAGCAGTGGGAACACTAATCCGTGCAGAACATCACCAGTCACTGGCAGCCAACCAGTAAAGGCCTCTTTATTCCCACTCTTTGCTTCCTGCCAGTCAGCCAATCTTTTGTCCATGCAAGTATCCTTCCTGTAATACTATGGATCTTACTGTTAGCAGCCTTAAGTGTACCTCCTTGTCAAAGGTCTTCTGAAAATTCAAATAAACAACATCCACTTACTCTCCTTTGTCTATCTTACCTGTAATTTCTTTAAAGAATTCCAGCATATTTGTCAGGCAAGCTTTCCCCTTAAGGAAGCCATGCTGAACTGGGTCTAATTTATCATGTGCCTCCAAGTACCCTGTAACCAAATCCTTATTAATGGATTCTATCTTGGCAACCACCGAAGTCGGGCTAACTGGTGTATATTCTCCTGTCTTTTGCCTCCCTCTCTTCTTAAAGAGTGGAGTGGCAAAATTTCCAGTCCTCTGGAACCATTCCATTATCTAGTGATTCTTGAAAGATCACTACTAATTCCACATTCCACACTACCACATTCTCCACCAACAACCCACGCAGCTTATGGCAAGGTCTGCACACCATCGCAAACTTCAAAGCTAAACACAGTGGAGTTTCCAACCTCGCTGCCTCTCTCCCAGATGAGCTAAATCTTTTTTACGCTCAATTCAATGTTGCCAATACTGATGAGCCCCTGGGGTTGAGTGGGTGAACAGCTTTTAAGTTTCTCGGCGCACACATCACCGAGGGTCTCACATGGTCTATACATACTGGCTGTGTGGTGAAAAGGGCACAACAGCCCCTCTTTCATTTCAGACAGTTGGAGAAGTTTGGTATGGTCCCCAAAACCTCAGAACTTTCTACAGGGGCAGAATTGAGAGCATCCTGACTGGCTGTATCACTGCCTGGTACAGGAACTGTACTTCCCTCAATCACGGGACTCTGCAGAGAGTAGTGCGGACACTGTAGATGTGAATTTCCACCTATTCAGGGCATTTACAAAGACAGCTGTGTAAAAAGGGCCTGGGTCACCCCAACCACTAACTGTTCCAGCTGCTACCATCCGGGAAACGGTACTGCAGCATAAAAGCCAGGACCAACAGGCTCTGGGACAGCTTCTTCCACCAGGCCATCAGACTGATTAATTCACGCTGATACAATTGTATTTCTATGTTATTTTGACTGTCCTGTTGTACATAATATTGATTATAAATTGCACATTTAGACGGATACGTAACATAAATATTTTTACTCCTCATGTATATGAAGGATGGAAGAAATAAAGTCAACTCAATTCAATTCTTCAGCTACCTCTTTCCAAACCCTGAAGTGAAGTCCCTCTGGTCCAGATGATTTATCTACCTTCAGAATTTTCAGCTTCTCAAGCACCTTCTCTTTATTAATTGTGACTACAGTCACTTCTGCCCCCAACACTCCTGATTTTCTGTCGTGCTACTGGTATCTTCCACCTAAAACTCTCTAGCTTCTTGCTGATTTCATTTGTATTTTATGCCCTCTCTTTTGTTTTTATGTTGTCTTTGACTTTCCTTGTTGGCCACGGTTGCCTCATCCTCTGTTCTGTGGGATGAATCAATTCCGGCATCTTTCAGCTTATTCTCAGAAACTATAATCATTGCTCTATCAACACCTTTGCTAGTGTTTTCTTCCAATCAACTTTGGCCAGCCTCCCTCATGCCTCTGTAATTCCTTTTACTCCACTTTGATACTGATACATCTAACTTTATCTTCACCCTCTCAAACTGCAGTGTGAATTTTATCATTTTATGATTACCATCTCCTAAGAGTTCCTTTACCTTTAGCCCTCTAATCAAATCTGGTTCATTACCTATCACCCAATCCAGAAATACCTTTTTCCTCACCACAGGCTGCTCTGAAAAGCCATCTCATAGGCATTGTACAAATTCCCTATCAGGATCCAGCACCATCCTGATTTTCCCAATTTACCTGCATATTGACATTCTTCACGACCATTGTAACTTCACCATTTTTCCATGCTTTTTCCATCTCCTATTGTAATTTATATTCCATTTCCTGACTATTGTTTGGAGGCCTGTATATAACTCCCATCAGTGTTTTTTTCATCCTTGCAGTTTCTCAACTCCATCCACAAGAATTCTACATCTTCTGATCTTATGTCACTTCTTTCTAAGAATTTAATTTTCTTTCCAAACAAAGCCACTCCACCCCCTCTTCCTACCTGCTTGTCTTTTTGATGCATTGTGTATCTTTGGATGTTAGTCTCTGGTCGGGGATGATTGAGTTCCAACAGCCACAGCTGTTATCATTTGTAAAATGTGTGAATGCGACCGTTGAGTATTTTTCCCATGATGCTCATCACTTAATTTCATGATTGCTCTTGGATCTATACTCAGACATACGTTTCCTGATGATGAAGATAGTCACTTCACTTTGCCTCTGGAATTCATTTCTATGGTTGAAGTTTGTGCTTAGTCTCAAACCAAGTGGTCTTTGAAATCACAATTGGGCAATGGTGAGCAGGTTTTTATTGAGCTTGCTCTGCTTGATAGCACTCTCAAAAGCAACTTCTATTGCTTTGCTGATCACTGCGCATTAAGTAGATTGGATTTGTCCTGTAATTTGTGAAGAGGACATTCCCAGGCAGTTTTCCACATCATCGGATGGATGTTGCTGTTGTACTTGAACAGTTTGGCTAGAATTTACTAGTCGATTTTGGGCCAGAGAGTTGTTCATTTCTGGACACCACAATTTAGGGAGAATGTCAAAACCTTGGAGATTTAGCAGAATTGTATCAGGTATGTGAGGGACTCTAGAAAATGAATTGTTCTCCTTTGAGCAGAGACAATTAAGAGACCTTATGGAGCTATTCAAAATTAAAACAGGTTTAAATACAAAAATCAAAGAGAAACAGTTCTTTGTGACAAAAGGGTTAGTAACCAGCAAATGTTCAAGGTGTTCAAGATTGTCAAAGTCCGCTAGAAGCCTGTAGACTATCCTAGGGTTGGAGTAATGTCAGTGTGGGTAGGTAGGTGGATGGGAGGGAAGGAACTTATTTTACTGTTGTTTTGTTGCAGGCATTCTGTGTTGGCACCAGAATGTATGATAACATTTGAGGTTCCCCCCCCACCCCCCCAGCACATCCTTATCTTGTTTGGGTTATTAATGCAAATGACGCATTTCACTGTTTCAAAGTACCTGTGATAAATTTTTAAAAATCTGAATGAATCTCTTATTCCAGTAGGAACAAGGGTGCCCTGTTTGAAATTGACGTGTGAAACCTTGCTTCCAGTGTGATTTCACAAGGGCCCGGTTAGACCCAGTGGCCTGGACTTTGTGGTGGACATTGTGTGCACTACTGGCTTCTGGCAAAAAAAACTTACCTGTGATTCTCTCTGTAGGATTTTCAGAAAACTGCTGAGGAATCCTGCACAGCCAGTTGGAAGCTCCACACAATACAATAGCCATACTGTGAAGCAGGCACCTTTCAGTTTTTTATTAAATATGAAATTGGCATACCCTTCATGATAACAGTATGGGACACTAGTTTACTTGTATAATTAACTTTGACTGGTCTCGGCTTAGTAGTCAGGGAATTAAGACAGCTATCACAAAATAGAAGAATAGACAGATCAAAGTTCAAAGTCAGGGATTTCAGTAGTCCAAAGCTCCGCGAATACATTGCTGCTGAACTTAGACAAAATTACTTTGAAGCTGCTGGCATCAGAGTTAAGAGTTCAAAGGATGAGGGTTCTATAGATACCAGACCTGGCGACAACGACCTGGCCTAGGTGGCTCGGCCAAGAAAACAGCAGATGTAGGTGGTGTAAGGGGAAGCAGAAATGTGGCAACAGGGCCAGGACACTAACTAGGCTGAGAGCTAACCCAGTAATACCATTACTTTTCCTTACCAACGTCTGCTTGCTAGAAAATAAAGGGACTCACTGACACTGAGAACGCATTGAAAGAGATGAGGAACTGCTGCATTCTGGTTTTCAACAAAATGTGATATGTCTGACTTGGCTTTTCAACTTGACGGGATGTCTCTGTTCTGCACAGACAGAAACTCCCTGTTGGCGAAATCCAAAGAAGGTGGAATCTGTGTGTACATTAACAAAGGTTAGTGCAGAAACTCATCTGTAGTTAGCAGTCACTAAATGCCAACCACATGACCTACTGAGGGAGTTTACTGTTATGTTCATCGCCGCTGTCTGCATCTCCCTGAACATGAATGACAAGGACGCACTGGGAGAGCTTTACGGTATCATCAGCTCTCTACTGAAAATGGAGAAACTAGTCAAGAGCACCATCACTGTATGGGCTAATGAGGCAATCTCTATCGTTCTGTTCTGAATGGCAGATGTTCAAGGAGGCTGCCATAAATTGAGAAGACACAGACCTCAAGGAATATGCCTCATTTGTCACCGGCTACATCAGTAAGTGTATAAACCTCAAGAACGGTCATCTCACGGCTCAACCTGGAGCCCTGGCTGAACTCTAAGGTGCACTCCCTACTAAAAGCCTGGGGCACTGCCTTCAAGTTTGGTGACAGAAGAGCTCTCAGAGCAGCCAGAAGAAACCTTGTCTTAGGTATCCAGAGGGGTAGGACCACCTGCCCTCAAAAAAAAAATTCAGGAATACCTGTCCGGTAATGATCCCCGGTGTATGTGGCTGGGCATCAAGGGCATTACTGACTGCATTAGAAAAAACAATGTCAAGTGTACCAGTAACACACATAAAAGTTCCAGCAACTTTTATGTGTGTTGCTTGAATTTCCAGCATCTGCAGAATTCCTGTTGTTCCAAGTGTACCAGTGATGCTTCCCTTCCTGTTGCTCCAAACAACTTTCATGCATGTAACACGATGCTGAGCAGGAAGGTTACCCCTTTCCCAGGTGAGCAGCCACTGTTTGTAACAGCAGCAGACAAAAGAAGGGCTTTGCAGAGAGTTAACCTCCATTAGGTGGCTGGGCCAGACAACATCGCAGGCCAAGTAGTCAGGGAGTGTACATACTAGCTCACTAACATCTTCACAGACAACTTGAATGCATCACTCATTCAGGCTGTTGTTCCCACATGCATCAAATCAACCACCATCATTCCTGTACTAAAGAACTCTACATTTTCAGAACTAAGCAACTACCTCCCGGTGGCACTTTCGCCAAGCAGTAAGGCTGATCAGCACCTCCACCCACTAAACCACCCCTCTACACATCCCACCATCACTACTTTACCATTCTGTCAAATTCACCTTATGTTCAGACACTCCTGTGCCTAGCGTCACTTTATGGACACAATCAATTTATGTATTAAGCCATCTTACCTATTTATATTTATTGTATTTTCCTCTCATTGTGTTCTTTATCAAGCTGAGTTTTTATTTGTGCTGCTTCGGATCTGAAGTAAGAATTATTCATTCTCCTCTACATTTGTGTACTGAAAATGACATTAAACAATCTTGAATCTGGAGGTTGCCACATGCAAGGATTGTTCATGATTTGTTAAGTGCTTTTATAATTGTGAGAAAGTATAAGCAAGGAGGTGGATAATGACCTAATTAAAGGAGTGAATGCCTGGGATAAAATGATTACATGATTCTGAATCAGGGATTGTTTTGAGAAACTATTGGTGCTAATTAGGAATCTATGAAAGAAATACAGCTACAAGCTGGAAGCAGACTGGCTTGGGATGAGAGATAGTACCAAATGTAGCATTCTCTCAGCTTCACTCGGCAGCGGTAATGAATTGGACAGTAAACATCTCAGAAATCTAGTAAACTAAAAGCAATAAGAAGACAATGGCCAGCTGGTTGTCATGAAATAAGAAGCAACAGATCCACTCTAAGACATCTCTCGTGGAATCTAGGGTCTCAATGACAGGCAGTGGACCTGACCATAACAATAATAAAAGATAAGCAGGTGAAAAGATCAAGACCTACATAGTGACCTCTTGTCATCAGACCATGTGAAGAATGAAATCCTTATTTGAACTTTGGGAGCAATCAATTACATTCCTGATTCGCTCAGTATCGAAAACTAGGATGCCATGTAATTGATGAAGTTGAAGATAAAAAGTGACCATTTAACAATTGATAATCTATCTGCAATGAGAGAAAAGAAAGATGAGCTATATTTGTCACATCTGCATTGATATATACTGTGAAATGCACTGTTTTGAATCGATGACCAACACAGCCTAAGGGTGTGCTAGGGGCGGTCCACAAGTGTCAGCATGCTTCTGGTGTCAACATAGCATCCTCACAAATTACTAACCCTAATCTTAACCTGACCGTCTTTGGAATGTGGGAGGAAACCAGAGCACTCAGAAGAAACTCACAAGGTCACGTGGAAAACTTATAAACTCTTTACAGATAGCGGTGAGAATTGAACCCCCATCAATAATCACTGGCACTGTAAAACATTGCACTAACTGCTAACTGCTGTGCTACCCAAAAAAATGGCCAAAATGAGTTTAGCCTATGGTGAACTATTGATGTGGAGCCATCTTCTTGGAGCAAAGCAATAGAAAGAGCAGGGAGATGGCTTCTAGGAACAATTTTTAACACCTTACCAAACTGTGGGACATCCTGGGACCACAGAGGCCCTGGGACTAACACTCACTCACAAGGCAAGATCCTGAGTTTGGGACTGAAAACAAAGGGAGACTACAAATCTTGACTAAGACCAATCACCTTGTATTTGGATGTGCTTTGAGTGCTTGTGCTTTGTTTTTGCATAAAGTTTAAGAGTTTGCATAAAGATTCGAAGTACATTTATTATCAAACTATGTATGCAGTACACAATGCAACACATGCGAAATGCTGGAGGAACTATACTCTCTGGAGTTCAGAAGAATGAGAGGGGATCTTATAGAAACATACAAAATTTTGAAAGGGATAGATAAGATAGAAGTAGGAAAGTTGTTTCCATTGGTAGGTGAGACTAGGACTAGGGGATGTTGCCTCAAGATTTAGGGGAGAAGATTTAGGACGGAGATGAGGAGAAACTCTTTTTCCCAGAGAGTGGTGGATCTGTGGAATTCTCTGCCCAGGGAAGCAGTTGAGGCTTCTTCACTAAATATATTTAAGATACAGTTAGATAGGTTTTCACATAGTAAGGGAATTAAGGGTTATGGGGAAAAGGCAGGTAGATGGACCTGAGTCTACAGACAGATCAGCCGTGCTCTTATTGAATGGTGGTGCGGGCTCGATGGGCCGGATGGCCTACTCCTGCTCCTATGTTGTTATGTTTTTATGAACTCAGCAGGTCAGGCTGCATCTATGGAAATGAATAGATAGTTGATGTTTTGGGCCGAGACCCTTCTTCAGGACTGAGTAGGAAGGGGGAAGATACCTCTGAGATTTGTCTTCCCGCAGGCAGCCACAAAACAAAGAAACACACTGAAACCTGTTCAAGTATGTTTAAT